>NC_137791.1:91066445-92266445 GCF_963383645.1 Muscardinus avellanarius
TATAGACTCTTTCCATAAAAATTAATAATAATTTCGAGCTACCAACAAAAAAATTCACTAAATGCAGGAATATTTTTTATTCGGTACTGGGGAATTGATCCCAAGGGCATTGAAACTCTGAACTACGCTCCCAGTCTTATTTTTTATTCTTTATTTTGAAAGAGGGTCTCACTAAGTTGCTGACCGGCCTCACAAAGTAGCTGAGACTGGTCACCAGCATGCCTAGCTCTGCAGGAACATTTCGGGTGTGGAGCCCTATAAAATATAAATTGGCAACAGCATAGGAGGAGGTCTTAGCAAGCAAGAGGCAGGCCACAAATGACAAAGTGAGTGCGCCAGGCTTTAGCAAAGACCTTTAGGTTGTCATGCTAATGGGAGGTATTAGGACAGATCTATTAGTCTATTTTCTGTTACTATGGAATACTTGAAGCTGTGTTCTTCATAAAGCAAACAGGTTTATTTAACTCAGAACTTTGGTGACAAAGAGTCTAAATGGCATGGCACAGGTTCTTGTGAAGTCCCCTCTGACTGTGTCATTTCATGTAGATGCCATCATGGTGGGAGCGCATGTAAGAAGGATAGATTAAATCACCAGGCAGGAGCCAGAGAGGCTAGTAAGTACAGGCTTGATTTAATCATCCTCTTGAAAGGACTAATCAAAGGGTCACAGGAGAATTATGTTAATTCTTCGAAGAGCAGTGCCTCCAGTGAAATAAAGACCTTCCAGGAGGCCTCACATCTTAAAGTCCTACCATTTCTTAACATCGCCACAATGAGTATAAAACTTCCAAGATTTGAACCTTTGTTAGAAAGACTTAAACCTTATCTAAATCATAGCATAGACCAAGGTAAAAATAATAAGAGAAAGCAATTTTATGCCCTAGAAGGGGATATTTGGGGGAGTTGCCTTTATATATTTATCAACTCAGATTGTAGAGTAGAACTTGAATCTATAGAGATAGATATGCTTCAGTGGTAAAGTAAGCAGGAGTAGATGGAATGTGCCATATTGAAATGTCCACCTCTCATTCATTGAACTGAATTATATCAGGACTGGGCTTCATAATTACATAGGTTATGGTCATCACTTCAGGTTTCAAAGGCTTAAACTGCTGATTTCTCCTAAAATATGTATAAACAAATATATTATTAAAAATAAAACCAGGCCCATCCATTAGGTTAAGTGAGATTAGCCAGTCACAGGAACCAAGCATCACATGTTTTCTCTCATACTTGGAAATTAGGGATTAATTGGAATGCAAAGACTTCAGATAATGGAAAATAAACCGCAGTGGAGTGAAGGAGTTGCTCTAGGGGGCCAGAGGATGGTGAGAATTAATGATGGAAACACATTTATTGACATTATGTGCCTTGTGATAGCGCCAATGTCAATCTCAGTATCATGTATGGAGAAGGGGTGGTAGTGGAAAGGGAGCCAGGGGAAAAATCACCAAGTGCTATGTACATCTATGTCACCATCACTGTGAACTGTGCTATGATGTGAGACTATAGTGCATCAATAGAAGTTAAAAATAGATAAATAAATAAATAAGAAGCAAAATCAAACTGACAGAAATAGAAGCCACCATTTTAAAAAGAAGAGGCCATTATGGGGCCTTTGATAGAACATTTGTTGTATGCACATTATTAAAAAATGCTTTAAAAACACACATGCTTCAAAATTATTACAAACACAGGAGGAATAGAAAACTGGAATCAAATTGAAAAAGTATAGGCTGATAAAAGAAGAGATGGAGGATAACATTTTTAAGATAAAAAATTAAAAATATACCTGTTTCTGACTGAATTTAAACTCTTAGAAGGGAGGATATATTGCTGCTGTTACTAGACTAAAAGGAGCAAACAGAATCGAAAGCACTCTTAGGAACTATGAGTAGTATCTCAAAAAGCTGACTGAAAAATTAACATTTAAAGAAACCAGTGTCTTGAGGTGGAGGAGGGAAATGTACATGGTTATGTAGTAGGACACAACCTTTCAAATCAAGATAGAAAAATGTATTCCCCAAATTGGATATATTTGTAAGAAAAATTTTGAGAAGATTGATTCCAAGTAATCAAAGAATAACTGGGTGATTTTCAAGGATGAATAATAATTGCAGTGTAATATACAAATACAGAATTACTTTTCTATGTAAGAAATTAAATATGAATTTGACATAACTAAGACTAAGGGACAGCATAAGTTTAAACATATTAAAAAGGAGCCGAGAAGCACTTCTTTCTGAAATTTTCCCAATTTTCTATGCGTATAGTATTAAGGCTGATTTAAAGTACAGAGTGAATAAAATGGTCATAAAATAAAATTATTAAAAACTTTAACCCCTATGAAGAAGCTGATAAAAGAAGAGATGTAACAAGCACATTAGTCAACTGTGATGTTAAAATTATTCTCAACTTCTCAACTTTCTCTTAAGACACACACACACACACACACACACACACACACACACACACACATATATATATATATATATATTTTTTTTTTTAATTTTTTTTTGTGGTACTGTGGATGGAACCCATGGGCATTATACCTTTGAGAGACACCCTCAGTCTTATTTTTTATTCTTTATTTTGAAACAATGTCTCACTGAGTTGCAAAGGGTCTCACTAAGTACCTTAGGCTGTCTGCACACCAGGACTCTCCTGTCTTAGCCTCCCAAATGCTGGGATTACAAGTGTACACCACAACACTCAGATATTTTTTAAGTAATTTTTTTGCAGTACTCAGGATTGAACCTAGAGACATTCCACCTCTGAGTTACACACTTGGCCCTATTTTATTCTTTATTTTGAAAGTGTCTCGCTAAATTGGAAAGGGCGACAAAAGTAGCTGAAGCTGGTCATGAACCTATGATCCTCCTGTCTCAGCCTCCCAAGTACTGGGATTACAAGTGCCACCATACCCGGCTTCTAAAAAGTAATTTTGATTGAGTGAAATCTAATGAAACTAAATGAATGAAATTCAAATTCTTGATGAATTCAGATGAAATTCAGATAAAATTTATTTTGTGTATGTTAGAATATGTATTGAAAAAGCCGGATGTGGTGGTACACACTGTAATCCCCGCGCTTGGGAGGTGGAGACAGGAGGATTGCACAGGTTTGAAGCCAGCCGCGCTGGCTAAAGAGACCCTGTTTCCAAATAAAAATATAAAATAGGTCTGGGAGTGTAGACTGGAGGTAGAAGGGTTTCCAGGAACCCCAGTATCACCAAAAGAAAAAAAAAAAGAATATGTATTAAACAAGAAAAAATTAAATGTTGATAAACTAAGTACAAAGACAAATATAAAGTTGATCTCTTCATAAAAGTTCAGACAAATTCACAAATATACTTGGTTAAGTAGAGTGCAATTTCTATTTCATGAACTTCATATTATTATAGCACTTACTTTGGCAATGATGAGAATAATAGAAGCATTGGTTATTCATTGCACTTCTTAAGTGTTCCAATATAATTTGTAATAGTTAATGGGTGTTCACAATAAGATGACTCCTCTATTTGTTTTTCAATTATGTAAAAGTGATGACTGTCTTGCTTCTATTTTCCAATATATTTTTCTGGGGAAGCATGCTTCTGAACTCTCAGGTAATAAATTCTATTTCTTATTTCTTCTCTAATTGGTTTCCTGAGTACTTGGTATTTTGATGACTATGATATTTTATATGTAATGATGCTAAATGTTGTTATGTCTATCCTTTTGTGTCACTCTGCACTTCTAGATATTAAATAACCATGTTACCTATTAGCACTTTCATAATGACCAAAAAATCTTCTTTCTCATTTGCATTTGTATTTCTAAAATTAAAGGAAAAAAATCATTGAAATATAGGTTCTTTTGTTCCTGGTATTCCTCCTTTACAAAAGAGCTCCTGAATTTCTCAAGTATTATTGCTGAGCTAAATAATGGTTAAAGAAGAATACATTCTTTTTCACCGCCTCCTGCTAGATCTTCCTCTGTAATTGTGTGTCCTGAAAAAGAAACCTATTTTATTTTGTAAGCCACTTTTCACCAGTTGTCTCACAAACCCAGTCAACTTGGAAAATATTCCTAGCATTAGAAGCTAAAATTAAATTGGTTTTCTGTAAATCTCTTTTATTTTTCCATGTTTTACAATAATCCTTGTTCTTACTCAGCCTGTCTGTAGAAGAGCATCTTTATATTCAAGGATATGCCTTAAGTCAATTTAAGCAGAAAACAAGTATGCTCAAGCTTTACCTGTGACTGCCACACTTTAGAAGTTTGTGCTAATGAACATTTTGCCAATGTCAGGACAGAAAATAATCTTTGATATTTTGGAATGCTTTTAAAATCAACTTTAATTTGTTAACAAAATAAATAATGACATTATTAATTAATGCCTACCATGTGTAAAATGTTATCAATTGCAGTGACCTGAACTGAGTTGATGCTGCATAAGTTTTTCACTACAGTGTAACACATTTCCACAAATTCATCAGCTTAAAACCATATCCACTCACTGTCTCAAAGTTACCATACACCAGGAGTCAGAGAACAGCTTACTTTTGTTTTCTGCTCAAGGTTTGATGTAGCCATAACCCAGGGTATGTGGTTCATGGTTGGAAGAAGAAAATATTAAGACATATAATTTATACCAACTTGCTTCTTCAAGGCCATTGGCATAGCTTCTCTTCAACTTTGAGTCTTTTATAAAAGCCTCTACTGATGAGGTCAGACCCAGAGTATTATTTCACCTTTGATTAAATTTATTAGAAATTTACATCTGCATAATTCATTAATATCTGCTATGTAACAAAACCTAAATGAGAGTGGCATCCATCAAATGCCCAGTTTACATGAATACCCAAAGAAAGGGAGTCTGCAAAATGTACACCTCACTCAATGGAAAACAGGAGGGGAAATCCTCTAATTATTCCTACCTCATTTTATCTTTCCAGTGACGCTCAAAGTACCTATAATGATGCTTTTCAGATTAAGACTATATATGCATAAAATCATAGAGTAGGTTTGTATAAGCCTCCAATTTGAAAAATTTGGAAATAAATATACATTTATATGTATTTCTATTGGGTTCATGTAAGCTAAAACAGCATTGAAATTTTGCTTACTTCATCTACTGCAAAAATATTTTGTTCTAAACTACAGATAACTGTAGAGATGAATTATCTAAACATCTGGTTTCCTTTTTCCCCACCCTAGGCAGTTACAAACAACCAGCTGTTCTCTCAAATTAACTCCTTGTTACTCTATCCAAGTGGAAGTACCTGTACTTCAAGGTTCTATTTTCATAAATGAAAATATTATGGATAAATTATAAATTATGATTACTAGCCAACTGAAATTTTTCTATACAGTTTTATCTTCAGTGGGTAGTAGAGTACATATAAGTATAAAGATGAGTTACAAAGAAAATAGTTTGGAAGACAGAGTCAATGAAATAAATATGCTAAGTATGTCATGTTATCTGAAAAGTTCACTTGAATGTATAATTATATAACTTCATATGCTATAAATAGTATTACTTTTTGTTCAGTTGTTTATATACAAAATCACCAATGCCAATCTCTAATCAGTGATGGTGAGGGAATACAGTGTCAGTCAGGAGAGACTCACCAAAGGCTGTAAACATGTCTGACCCTATATCACTCTGAACTCCATTGTTAAGTGTGATTAGACTGAACCAATAAAAAAGAAGCTGAGTATTTAGCACAAGTTTGTAATTCCAGCATTTGGGAGACTGAGACGGGAGGATTTCGATTTGTGGGCAGCCTCAGCTACTTAGGCTCTTTTCAACTCATTGAGACCCTTTCAAAATAAAAAATAAAAAACAGGGCTAGGGGTGTAGCTAAGAAATAGAATGCCCCCAGGGTTCCATCCCCAGTCCAAAAAAAAAAAAAAAAGAAAGAAAAAAAGAAACAACAGTTTTATTTATTTATTTTTTATTAATTTATTTTTACTGAAGATTGAACCCAGGGGCATTGTACCTCTTTTCTTTTTTTTGGGGGGGGGTACTGGGGATGAAACCCTTCTACCTCTGGGCTACACTCTCGGACGAATTTTTTAAAAAATATTTTATTTGAAAACATGGTATCTTAAGTCAGCGAGGCTGGATTCAAACCTGCGCAATCCTCCTGTCTCCGCCTGCCAAGCATGGGGATTACAAGTGTGCGCCTCCACTCCCGGCTTGCACCTCTTTTTTTGAAAGAGAGTCTCATTGAGTTTCCGAGGGTCTTCAAAGCTGCTTAAATTGGCTTAAAATCTGTGATCCTCCTGTCTCAGCCTCCCAAGTACTGGAGTTACAGAAGTGTACCACCACGTTTGGCAAATTTTGCTTAATTAAAAAAATAAAATTATTGAAGTTATTTTATTGTGGCAGAAAATTAAAATGAATAGTTGCATTTTTATCTTTTTTACAAAAATTTAAATTTAGTTAATATAGTTGAGGTCTTGTCTAGTTCAAGCAGGGATGTCTGCCCATTTCAGGCATGTTTCTGAATTTCAAATGGATATATCTTGATAACTATAATTCTCAGAATCAGCAGGAGTTCAAGGCATGCCAGAAAGTCACTTAGTTGTTTTTCAATTCAGAGTAAATCAGACTGAATAATTATGAACTCTATAAATCCGAGTTCTGCTTAAACATGTATATATTTACCTTAATCTGTGAATATACTAGTTGCTGTCATCTTCCAAAATTTTTATCTTACTGATTAAAAGTTTTCAATGATTCGAATGTATACTATCATGTGGGAATAAAAAGCTAATTTTAACAAACTGGAAGAAAAATGAATTTCTTTATACTCTGTTTATTTTGGTAAAATAATGAATACAACTGTTTTGAGAAAAAGATCCCCAGCTTTATTGTCAGTTCAAGCAAAATTTTATCAGACACTATCTGATAGCCTTTAGAAAGGTATGTATTTAAGTTCTCTAGGACTAAAAGCCATTATTTTTAATAAATTGATAGGGAGCAAAATCCTTACCTCTTGTTGGGTATGAGCATCACGCAAATTAGCTGAAAGGCCCAGCATGGTGTGTGGTTCATCATACGTATTCAGGAGTAGTCTTCCTTTCTTCCTTGCTGTTTTCCTTCTGCCCCTCCCCTCCTTCTTTACTTCTTTTTCCATTTTATGTAGCTTTCCTGAGACATCTTGTATATGTTATAAAAGTCACCAAGTTAAAGGATATAATGAAGTGATAAGTGGTTTTGCTGGACATAGTCACACCCATTTCTGATCCTAGTATTGGGGAAGTTGAGATAGAAGGATCACAGGTTCATGACCTGCCTCGGAAACTTTGTGAGGTCCTATACAACTTAGTGAAACCCTGCTTCCAAATTAAAAACTATATTTATACATAAAAGTGGGGGGTGTAGCTGAGAAGTAGAACACCATTGGACTAGATCCCCCAGTATCACAAGAACAAACAAAAAATAATAAGTGGATTTAATATTTTATCAATCATCACAGAATTTATTTTAGAATAATTTTATCACTCTAAAAGGAGCAATATCACTGATTATCAGTTAATTTTCACACCAACCTCTCCGCAAACAATCAAAACTTATTTTTGGATTTCTTAAATCTGCCAATATTGAATGTTACATATATATATATTTAATTATAATTTGTGGATTTTTATGGTTGGCTACTTCGTTACTATTTCTGAATAGATAATATTTTATTGTATAGATACCACATATTTTTTCCATTTATCAATTTGTGGACATTCAAATTGTTTCCATATTGTGCCAAAAATGAAAGACAATATTGTGCATGTTCATGTGTAATTTTTGTACAAATATGTGTTTTTGCAATATGTCTTGGATATGTACTAAAGAATGACATTTCTGAGTAATAAGATAATTTTGTTTAATTTCTTCAGGAACTATAAAAGTTTTCTAAACTGGCAGCACCATTTTACATTTTAAGCAGTGATGAAGGATGTTTCCAACTTCTCACATCCTTACTAGTACTTTTTATTACAGGTTGATCATCCCTAATGTAGAAATACAAAATGAACCAAAATTGACGTTTTTTATATAGACATGACACCATAAATGAAAAATTCCATATCTGATTCATGTGATATGTCTTAATCAGAACACAGAGGTACTAAATATATTGTATAAGACATCATTCAGGTTATAAGATATATAAAAACATAAACGAATTCTGTGTTTAAACATAGGACCCATCCCCAAGATCATTCAGTATTGTATTTCAGATATTTCAAAATCTGAAATACTTCCCATTCTGAGCATTTCAGATAAGGGATATTAAACCTGTATCTGTCGATTTAATGGTAACGTTTCATGTGAGTGTGAAGGCAGTATCTCATTACGGTTTTGATTTCCATTTACATTTTAACTGTTTGCATTGTAGTTGTTTCTTACGTATTCTGGATGCCAGTCTTTTATCAGATATTTAATTTGCAAATATTTTACTATTTTATGATTTGCAAGTTTACTTCTTAGTGTCACTTGTAATAGTAAAAAATGATCGTAATTCTTCTGGAATCCACGTTATCTACTTTATCCACTTTATCTACTTTTTATTTAACTTTCTGTGTTTTCACAGTATAAAACAGGTAACTTAACAGTGAGTAAATATAGTTAATATTCCATCGACCAGGTAAACCAAGTCAACATCAGCAGTGATAAGTCATATTGATAGTTTATGCCTTTGTTGTTATGAAAAATATTAGATAAATCTTAGTTGAGAGGCATTCTATAAAATACTGAATTTTTCAAAACTATCAGTGAAATAAGAAAAGTTTTGTTGTATTTTTCAAAACTATCAGTGAAATAAGAAAAGTTTTGTTGTACAACTAAGAGGAAAGAGTCTAAGAAAACATGATATCCAACTGTGATATATTTGAGATCCTGAAATCAAAGACCTCAGAAATAAAGTAAGAAAATTTTTAATTATATTTAAATTTTAATTAATACCAGTGTATTAAATGAATAAATTAGTCATAACATTTGTATAGTAATATTGCAAGATGTTGATAATAAGGGATAGGGATAGGGATGTAGGTCAGTGAAAAAGCTTATGCTTAGTATGGGTGAGGTCTTCGGTTCAACCCCCAGTAGCTACCACCCATTCAGAAAATGGAGAAAAAATAAGAGAAAGTGCATATGAAATGCATGGAAACTGTATTATTGTTGAAATTGTCTATAATATTCTAATTTTAATGTGTTAACCGATATTTCTACACATTACATTTTGAACATTCTGAAAACTAAGTATACAATTTTGTACAGAAGATACTATAGATTAAATATTTTTAAGAATAATATAGTTAGAAAGGAGAAAGAAGTTTCTGCCTCTGAAACATGAGTAATTTGAATTCTGTTGAACTGCTAGGATTAAATGTGGATTAATATAAAAGTGAGATACTACTGAGGATGGCAATTTTAGGGAGATCTCACATTTGTAGGGGTCTGTGTTTCCAAGAAATCAACAAGTTTCTCATGTCAAGGAGCCAAGAAAGACTTTTATTCTGTATCAAACTTCATTTTATTATAATTAATTAATTCTGCTGTTGCATTCAAGTATCAGAATGATAATGCTTCTTCTTGTTCTCGTCTTAGGTTCATCGAATGAGGACATGGAGGAGGTACATAGGTAACTTCTATTTACAATTTATCATTTAGAAAATTGACATGTTGGGGTCACTTCCCGCTCTGGACCCCCTCCCCTTCTGGGGAGCTGTTCTCTCTCTCTCAGGTCGTGTTGGCCCTGAGAGAAGGCAGAGTGCATCTGAGGGCACGTGGCTCGGGCGACTCTCGAGTAGTGACCTGAAGGCCTCTGCTGGACATCATGGCTGACCAGGCCCCTAGGGGTGACCTGTACCTCTTTTCTGGCAGATCGCGTGGACTCTGGGAGAAGGTAGTTTGTAATTGACGGCACTTGGCTCGGGCGACACTCGGGTAGTGACCCTGAAGGCAGCTACTGGACCCTGGAGTTCCGACAGCCCCTATGGGGTGTTCGGCCACTTTTCTCTATTCCCTTCTGGCAGATCGTGCGGACTCCGGAAGAAAGCAGCCTGTACCTGAAGGCAATTGGCTTGGGCTACTCTCGAGTATTGTCCTGAAGGCAGACTGCTGGACCTAGAGTTCCAGACCCTTTGGGGGTGTTCAGCCACCCTTGCCCCATTCCCTGCTGCTTCCAATAAACCTTTTACTCCCCTTCCAAAAAAAAAAAAGAAAATTGACATGTTTAAGTAAGGAACATTTCATAAACATAAAATCAATTCTGACTACCAAATTAAATGTTTTTGTTTTGTATTACTCTGTAACAAATATAAACTTCTCAGTACAAAACCAAATGCATCTATATTTTTGTCACAGGTTTTTTTCAGTATAAAATTGGGTATTATTTAATGTGATCCTTTCATGTCTCAGAGGGCTTCAATCAAGATGGCAACCATGGACAGTTTTCTTATTTGGGATCCAGATTCCTCTGCCAAACTCACTCAGGTGATTGGAAATATTCAGTTTCTTGCTATAAACAGCTCTAAACAACTAGCAGAGGCCAGAAATTCAGTGCCACATAGCACTAATGGCAAGATCATGAGCTTTTTGCACAGATAATGGGAGCCTTTATTTTTTTTTTCAATGTCCTTTCACACTGATAAAATGGAGTTTTTATAATCTAATGTAGTTTATTTATTTATGAGAGTTCTTTGTGATGTCACTTAACCAAGAATATGTTATGCTGAGGTAGGATAGAAGAAATATTTATTAGGAAGAAAGGAGACAAATTGGGAAGAAAAAATAGCTTTTAAATCCTATAGGCTGTGTTCTGTCTTAGGTAGAAGCTTCCAGAGAGTCTGAAAAGTGGACAAATGTCTGACACCAGCCACCTACCACCAACATGAAGATTAGGAGGAAATGCAGACCACCACTGTGGGACCTCATACACCCCTCATGGAGGTTCTATAAAAAGAACTGAAAAAACTGCAAAGACTATCTTGCTCGTATGCTCTCCACCTCTTAAGATGGCCTGCCTTCATCTCAAATCCCTCACTTTCCTACATAAAACCACTGTCTTTTCTTTGAGTGGCACATGCTAAAATTTTCTGCTGTATAAGCCAAGAACCCTACAGAATTGTCATGCTTTCCCAGGATAATCCCATCAAGTACACAGATTTAATCAGCAATCAAAAAGAAGAAATTATTCAAGGAATGTGCACCAAGAAACAGAGATCCCAGCCACTATCTTAGAAATCTGTATATCACACCTGTTTAAACCAAGTAGATTATTTTATGTGTTTCTGCTTTCTATTCGTAATGAATATACTTCTATTGAACATCATGCTGTTTATGAGAATTTCTGTTTTTAGGAGTTCAAAAGTATTAAATGCAAAAAGCAAAGAAGCAGAATAAGAAAATTTATGGGATAACAAATACATCAAAGGACAGTGAAAAAACTAATTTTAGGAATCTGAAAAGTTAACTATTCTGGGAACTCAATCATATGAGGTAATAACTTTTGGGATGAAATCTCACTATGATAATCTGAAAATTTTTCTGAGGTTGGAATAGGTTGAAGGTAAGCTTCAGGAACATAGTATGACAAGTTATGGGACTAGGGTTCTGAATTGTGGTAATTAGTGAAGCTCTTCAATTTGCAGCTTTTGCTGAAGCCCTTTGACTCCAGAAGCCAATTCTAGGGCCTCTATTGCCTGGTGTGAAGAAGAAATCATAATTTAACTACTACTCATGTAGGAGGATGTTAATATCAAAATTAGATATAAAGGATCAATCATATAATGATGTATAGTGATATGAGAATTAATATTTAATTATATAGCATGCTAACTCCTCTGCCTAGCACACATTGCTCGATTTTCATTATTATTATTATTATTAATTAGCCAGGCATGGTAGCACATACCTGTAACCTAATACTTGAGAAGGTGAGAGAGGAGATCAAAGGTTCAAGACCAGACTCAGTGAACACTAGTGAGCCTTCAGACTCTCAGCAACCTAGAAAATACCTGTTTGCAAAATAAAAATAAATACATTGATTAATTAAATAATTAATGACTAGGGTTGGGGGTGTAGTTCAAAGATGTGTAACTCCTCTGAGTTCAATACCAGGAAAACACACAAAAATATTAATAATTATTAAAATTGTCACTGATTAAAATAATTCTTGTGGCATACCATTTAAGGAACTAATATTCTCTTAATTTTAAAGATAATGAAGCTAGTTAATTCAAAGCTCAAAGGCTATTCG
The DNA here is from genome assembly GCF_963383645.1 of Muscardinus avellanarius. Lineage (NCBI taxonomy): Eukaryota > Metazoa > Chordata > Mammalia > Rodentia > Gliridae > Muscardinus > Muscardinus avellanarius. The sequence continues at coordinate 91,078,696 of NC_137791.1, forward strand.
GAGAGTAAGGAGTATTTAAAAATATAACAACTATAGTTAATTGATGCCATTTAAATAATTGTGCTAAAATTATTGAAATAACAATAAATTACTATATTCAAAAGCCAAGAAATTACTAACAGAAGCTGTATATAATCATGTATATTTTGTCTACTATTTAAAATCTATTAAAATTTTCATAATTAAATAGTTCACAATACCTACCTGTAAAAATAGCACTCTAATTATATTTAAATAATGTAAAATGAAAACAAAAGAAAAGATATGTATAAAAAATTAAACTCTTTCCATTAGCCCCTCCCCAAATATAATCATTCCTGACATTTTTTTTATATTCAGTCAAATTACTGCATACAGATCTGAGTTATTTTTATTGACATTTCAATTTAAACAATTATTTCTTGAACTCTTATTACATGGAAGCAAATTAATGGCCGGGTGTGGTGGCACATGCTTGTAATCCCAGCATTTGGGAGGCTGAGACAGGAGGATCATGGTGGTTCGCAGCCAGCCTCAGCTACTTAGTGCGGGTCTTTGCAATTCATTGAGACCCTGTTTCAAAATAAAAAGAATAAAAAATAGGGCTGGGAGTGTAGCTTGGAGGTAGAATGTCCCTGGCTTCCATTCACAGTACCACACACACACACACACACACACACACACACACACACACATTATTAAGCTGCCTTGAAAAGATAACAAGTGGTATATTTTTCTGTTCATGTTTTAGGGATGAGTTTACTGTGTCCCAGGAATTTGGCTTATTCAAGCTCATGTAGCTGGTCAAGAGGGAATTTCTGCTTTCAACAAAGCCCCTTCTTCTCTACAGTACAAAGTGTTATATAAGGTGAATTCAGTTCACAAAAGTATCGTAGCCATCTTATAGAAACACAGAGGAGCTGCTAGGCAAAGCTACTAGCAGAAGACTGATGCTAACTGAACCTAAAGCTGACACATTGTTCTTCAGATTTCCTTGGCTAAGTGTTTCTAGTTTTCCAATTGAACTGTGAGGGTACCACGTGCTTTCATTTTTGAAATGACATTCTCTAATTTTCACTTTCTTCTAAAGTCAGCTGAAAAAGTTTTTACATTTCAAACTGATAGGTTTTAAGTTTTTATTTTTACTTTTAAAAGATTTTGTTTTGTTTTGTATGTTTATTTTTTGTTTGCTTTTCTGGAACTGGGAATTGAATCCAGGGGTATTCTATATCTGATTTATAACTCCCCCAACCTTTTTATTTATTTATTTATTTTGGTGTGTGTGTGGTACTGGGAATGGAACTCAGGGGCCTTCAACCTCCTGGATATACTCCCAGACCTATTTTATATATTTTGTATGGAAACAGGGTCTTGCTAAGTTGTTGAGAGCATCACTAAGTAGCTGAGACTGGCTTCGAAACTGCATGATCCTTCTGTCTCAGCCTCCCAAGAACTTGGATTACAAGAGTGCACCACCATGCCTGGATTATTTTTATTTTTAAACAGTGCCTTACTAAGTTGACTAGGCTGTCCTCAAACATGTGATCTTCCTCTTTAAGGCTTCCAAGTACTGGTCTTAGAAGCATGCACCACTGCACCGGGCCTAAATTTATGATGTATAGAAAAAAAAAAATATATATATATATATATGCATATATATGTATATATATGCAGTATGTTATGATCAAATTAGTGTAGTAGCTCTAAATTTCTAATATAATATCTCTCTTTAAACTTTAAAAATGTTTGGACAATAACTCAATTTCCAAATTTCTACAGTAAGACAAGATGGTGATAAATTTAGGGTTGCAAAACACTGTAAAATACTAATGACAAAATAAGAAAAAATAGTTTGAGATACAGCACAAACAAGACCTTATAAATTGTTTATCCAAATGTCTAATATTTATTACTTCGAATCTTGAATTTTTCTATTCAGCTTAAAGTTGCAAGATAGAATGAGATCCAAAATTTGCTTTTTAATGTCACATTATTTGTCTCTATGCAATGAAATAATGCATCCAGGTATGCCTGCTAAAATATTAAAAATACGCATTGGCGGAAAAATACCTTCCAGATAAAGGAGAATAGAATATTTTGTTTCCTTTAATTTTCTTATTGAGTATTCATAAGCATAATCTTCATTTGCATAGTTGTTTTCTGATTCTAGCTCCACCTATCATTTTCTATGACACCCTGAGCATCTTTAATTTTTCCAAGTTTCAATTTCCTTATATATAAAATATAAATACTAACATTAATATATTTGTGGGAAAGGTTTATAAAAGAAATTCAAATAAAGTCCACGTTATAAGCCAGGCATGGTTGCATGCTTTTAATCCCAGTACTTAGGAAGCTGAGATAGGAGGATGGCAGTTTCAAAGCCAGACACAGAAAATTGGCAAACCTGTTTCAAAATAAATAAATAAAATAAAATAGGCCTCAAGGGTGTAGCTCAAAGGTAGAATTTATTGGGTTCAATAATTAGCACAAAAAAAATCCCCATTACAATGTCTAGCAAAACAGAGATTTTGGTTTGTCTTTTTTTGTTGTTTTGATTTTAGAAAATAGAGAAGGAGAAATAAGAGGAGGGAACCACAGAGAAGAACAATCCTTAATTTACATCTACAAAACAAATGAACATTGACTCCAAACTTTTTTCTTTTTTGTATGCAGAGAAAATACCTGCAAGCATTCATTTTTTCTCATTATGATAGACCATATTCAAATGAATTTACAGGGATATCCATAAATCATTTACTCATGTGGAAGTTCCCATGCACTTAAGTCTTATTCAGAATCATCTGACTATTCAGATCCTGTCTCTCTAGAGAACTTTATTTCTGTCTTTTCACAGTTGAAGGCTTTTAAATTTATCTTCTCAAGGCTTTAAGAATGAGGTGATCTGATTACTTTAGCTTAATGGAGCTGAAACAACCAAGCAACTAAGAGGGTTAATTAATTTGTTTGGGATACAAGTTTTATCTTTGAATCAAGTATAAGAGAAATAGAAGGAAAGACAAAACTGCTTAATCAGCATGAGGCACTTTTAAGAGCACTAACTAATTAGCTTATAAACCTGTTATGGCTTTGTTAGTTTGTAGAGGTCTCTCAACCCAGTTGTAGAGTTAATGAGCCTTAATTGTATGCCTGAAACCATAATTTGTAGTCAGTGATTGACTAGAAGCATGTTCTCAGATGTGCATGCATTCCCATCTCTTATTATATGAGATCTGTTCTTTAACTTGTTGAATTTATATTTTACATCCTATGGATTTTGAAATTACTTCCTCAGAATTTTTGAGTCTCCTTGTATAAGTTTTGTAAAGATTCTTACAGGAAGTAATATCAGTGACATACTTGCAAATAAACAAAATAAAATTTTAATAAAAATATATTGAGTATATATTTAAGCTCATTGAATTATATTGTATATAGTAATGTTTAAAGCTTCTTTATAATCATGTATAAAATCTGCAAGAGTTTAACACAAATCGCTCCAACTTCACTCTTCCCTCCTTCCCTTATTTTTCTTTAAATCCATCTTTTCTATCACCTGGCCAATATCCATGATGGCTAGTCTTAATTGCATATTTCTTTTTTTTCCTATGACTCTCCTGAGTGTTATGGAGGGATAATGTTAGTATCATAATCTCCAGGAAGAAAAAAACCACATGGCTTTTGAGTTCAATGTTGGATAACTTTAATGAAAATGTATTTAAGGGTTAAAAAGCTTTATTGTTAGATAAAAATTGGCATTTTTCTGAAAAAATAATTTTGTTATTTTAGAACAACAACTATATTTTAGTTGCTGGCCAAAGCAAATGTTAATTATAGTTAATTGTGACTAAGATTGTTCATGTTAAGAATAAAGATGTGAAGCTATAAAAACAAGTAATATAAAAAATTAAGAGTTTTTTACTACACTGATATATCTGAAAAGAAGTAACAGCACATTAGTGCATCTTGACATATTGCAATATGAAGTATATAGCGTCACCTATGAAATATTCTTGACAAAAAATATTTAAATTGAATCTAACCAATCTTTTGTATCTAACTTCAAGTTGGCATTAAATACAAAGAAAAAAAAGAACACTTTAAAAAGACATAGAAGAAATCATTCAGACAAATTCAGAAAGTGGTAGACGCTGCAAGAATTTATTGTTCTCGTTGGTAAGGTGGTGTCATGGGAGTCAGGCACTGTTTTAATCAAAGGAACTTATAGAATGCAACAGTCAAATGTACTTGGCAGGTACTGACGTGAGAAAAACTAACTAAAAAAGATATTTGGGGAAAATCAAGAGAAATAAGAATATACACCAGGAGCTAGAGGATGTTAAATAATGCTTTTGTTTTGTTTTTAGTCTGATAAGGTTCTAATAGGACATTGCCTTTATTTTTGCAAAATTGTATTGATATATATTTTAGGACATGCTATCAAGTTATTTTAAAATATTAAGATAAACCAGGCATGGGGGCATACCTCTGAAATCCTAGTACTTGGGAGGCAGAGACAGGAGTATCACAGGTTTGAGATCAGCAGCAACATTCTCTTATCCAGACTCTCAAAAACCTAAGAGACCCTGTTTCTAAACAAACACTTAAAAGTACCCGGGGGGGTGGGGTTTAGCGGCGCACGCTTGTAATCCCTGCACTTGGGAGGTGGAGACAGGAGGATCGCGTAGGTTTGAAGCCAGCCTCACTGGGTTAAGAGAACCTGTTTCCAAATAAAAAAGTATAAAAATAGGTCTGGGAGTGTAGCCCAGAGGTAGAAGGGTATCCAGGAACCCCAGTACCACACACACACACACACACACACACACACACACACACACACACACAAAAGACTGGGGGTATTGCTTAGAGGTAGAATAATCCTGGGTTCAATCCCCAGTACCACAAAATTAATTACAACAAAACAGAAAATAGATCAATTAAATATAAAATATGATGATTGTTAGATAATGGTAATGAGACTTCAAACATAATTATTTTTTCTTTTATACTCTGTATGTATGAAGGCTTTAATAATAAAAGGTAATATAAAGGAAGAGTCTACTTCATGATAACTTAAATAGAAAAAATGATTTCATTCAAGTATTTAGCTTCCAAATCTTCACTAACTACATACCTACCATGTGCTTTGTTCAATGGAGGGAGTGCAGGGAGCTGGTGTGATTTGTCCATGCTTTCCGGAACATACAGTGTGAAGGGCATGACAGGCACTGACTGGTTATTCAGGATAAGAATAAAATGTGAGATGTTATAAATGTGTGTAGTAATTTGAGATAATTCAGCCTGAGAAAAAAATGAAGAATTCTTGGTAGAAGTATTTTTAAAAGGGGTTCTTGAGGGCAGATAAAGAAGAAGCAGTGTGGTGAGCAGCAGTAATAGCACAATCAGACATTAAGTGCATGGCCTCACAACTTTTAGGATGATCTCTGGCTTGAAAAAATGGTAGCATCAACACAGTGAAGTTTCATACAAACTATAAGGAAGAACAAAATTATATCATTTGCAGGAAAATAGATGGCCCTGGAGAATATCATTCTAAGTAAGTTCAGCCAGACTTATAAGGTCCAGGGACACATTTTCTCTCTTAAGTGAAAGCTAGAAAAAAAAAATTTAAAAAGGGACTTCATAGAAATGAGGAGAGACACCAGTGAAATAGTGGAAGGGGATTAGGGGAGAGAAGAGAGGAGAAGAAAAAAGATGCTAGAGGAAGGAAACAGACAAAATGATTATGTGTTCTTACATGAATTTATCAATGCCAATTATCCTAGCATGTATGGTGAAGGAAGGAAGAAGACAGGGTAGAAGGAAGAAAACTCCAAGAGATTTTGTGTGCATACCACTCTGAGTCTCATTATGATGCACCAATTAATATTCTAAAATTATTAAAAGAAATGTAACATGATGAGAAAACAAAGAGGGAAAACAAAGATAGGTAGAGGAGATAAGGTCGGAACACTAGAAAGAAGATAAAGTTGTTACAGGTTAGCATAAAGATTTTGGCTTTATTCTGAGGAAAGTAGGAAAATATTGAATGAGCTTACATAGCATTAAATGATTAACTCTTTGGGAGGCCTTACTCTCGCTGAAGTAAAAAGAATGAAATAAATATTGTAAGATGTGAGTTTGAGGAAACAGTTACTAGAAAGATACTGTAAATATCAGAATAAGATAGGATGGTGATTCAGGAAACAGAAAGGGAAACTGCTACTATGGTACATGGCTCTGAGAACTTAACCTTGAAGTGCCTTTTAAAAAATGTTCTATGTCTCTTTCTGGTCAGGCAGGGAGTTCTGGGCTCAGATAAAAACTTACCTAGGCTGCAGACCTCATTCTTCTCTTCAGAGCTCCTTTCCATCTTTTATCCCCCACATGCATAAGGCTGAACAGATTTTGTAAGAAGCTTCAAAACTTACTTGTGAGGTTTTTCAAGGGTCACTGAGAGGTCCGAATTTCAGGAGGGTAGCTTTGTGAATAGATCTCTAGCAATTTTCAGTATTTCCTTTCAGGATCATATGAGATTAGAACCCAGTATGGTACAACCACAGTATTTTGGGATTATGCTTATGTTGGACAGAAGACAAGTTTAAGTGTCTGGGAAACCAGTGGTTTACTATTGACATTTAGGTTTATTGAGTATATGTGAACCATTTCTTTAGGTTTTATTCATCTGAGTTTCTACCTCAATGTGTCTATGACAGTCTCTCAATGACAGTACTGTGGACATTTCAACCTGGATTATTTCTGTCGAGGAATGTGTTTTGTGCACTGCACTATATAAGAATTAACAGCATCCATGACTTATATTAATTAGATACCAACAGCAAACTCACTGTTCTTTCCTCCTTACTCATATTGTGGCAAATGAAAATGTATAGATATTGGGGATATCTCCTGGATGCCCAAATTGGCCCTAAATGGGAAACACTGGCCTATAGCATCTTGACTGAGGTAGTGACACGCATCCTTCACCTTCTGTCCCCACTCATGACACTGAGAACGGTTGCTCTGCCTCTTATGCAGGATTCAGGAACCATGACTACCAGTCCATGGATATGGCCGCATCTCTTTTGTCTAACAATTTTCAGCACTGTTTCTCTATTATAATAATGGATCCAGTACTCAATTTGGTAACTTTGCCAGTTATAACCCACGTCAGATTAGAAATGGACACTCCTCATGTGAATGGTCATCTACACTCATTCTGTCCATAGATGCCTTGCATACTATCCCCAAACAGATTTCTGTATGAGAATGGAAGAAGTACAATTGGTGTTGAAAGCCATCCCATTATAGAAATGTAATGAAATGAATAGTTGAAAGATGTGCTATTTAAAAATACCTTTTAAAATATTAATGGTAGCTGGGCATGGTGGCACACCATGTACTTTAATCCCAGTACTTGGAAGGCTGGCTAAAAGGAGGATAGCAGATTTGAGGCCAACCCCAGCAATTTAGTAAGGTCCTCAGAAACTTAGTGAGATCATGTTTAAAAATACAAATGTAAAAAGGTCTAGAGGTATAAGTTAAAGATAGAAGACCTCTGAGCTCAATATCCAGTATCAAAGAAAACATTTTAATTAGCATAAAAATAAAAAAAGCAAATGTCTCACATTTTTCTGCATATTCTGGATAAAGCTTGAATTTGCGGACTACAGTAACATTGAGTATAGTGACAATCTTCAAAAAATCACTGGGAGCCATGATTTGGGAAGCAGGGCAAAAAAGCTGATTTGGTATTATTCGTAATAATGTAATCATGTAAGCAGTATTAAATATTTGGTGTGAGAGAATTGTAGAGGAAAAGAAGACCTGAATCATTTGAATACTAACATTTTCCTCAGGATGATAGATAAGACATTAACTATAATGACACATTTGCTAATAAGGGAAGGAAAGAGAAAATTCCTGAACCTGAACAGAAAGATATAGCACCTCATCAACTGAAAAAAATTAGAAAATATGGAAAAATTTTCTGTACCCATTTTCTCAGTCTCCATAGATAAATCATTATAATTTTTACAAGTTGCTGAATAAATTTTAATTTAATTGCTTACACAAAAATAGGGATCCCAGAGACTGTTAAACTCAGAAGTCAGGTAGGTAGAAAGCAGCGCTTTGGGAAGATTTTTAGAAATATAATCTAGGATTTGCTGATGTATCAGGTAGAGGAAAAGAAAAGATAAATAAATTTGTCATTCAAGTTTCTAAAAATGTTAGGTAGATAAAGAGTTTTATTGATTTTCACAATGTTTTTTTTATTTTTTCAGTATTATTTAATTAATAGCTTTGAATGGATGTGCTTTCTGAACTCTTAAAAATGTAATGCATTTGGGGCAATAATTTGTTTTAAAATAAACTGACATTCTGAACATTTGTTCAAATTGCAATCCGTTCTAAAAAAGAACAAAAGCCAGTAGTAATTATTTTTTTGTTTTTCTTTAAAATTGGAAACACTGTAACCTCCTGCTAATTTTTTGCATGAATGAATGGATTGTATAAATAGTTCAAAATACTCCAAATCATAAAGTTTTCATGAGTTTTTAAATGTACTAAATCAATGTAGAGCAATCTAGACAACTGAACTATAAAATAGAAATGTTGTGCAGTCTTGACTTGATTTTATTTGAGCAGTACAGTGCATTGATTGACATTTGAAAAAAATGCTGTATTCAATACTTATCCTCCTGAGAGGACAAGAAATAGCCACAAATTCAATAACAGGCATCTGCACATTACTGGACTGACTATTGCCTCAAATTTATCCTCATAAATTTCATTTTTTATTTTAGGTTGATTTGATGATCGGTAAGATTCTATATTTTTATAATGTGCATTGTCAATTTTAACATTTCTACACTTTCAAATGCTGTCTACAGAAATTTACAACTCTGCAAAAATACTTAAAATAATTTAAATTTTTATAATCAATATCAAAAGTATCTTGTCAGTGCTTTGTTTCTTATTCATTCATTTATTCTTTTTATTGGTACTAGGAATTGAACCCAGTGGCATTCTAACTCTGAGCTACACTCTCAGCCTCTTTTGTTTTGTTTTGAAACAGGGTCTTGTTGGGTTGGTGTCTCTATTATTAAAGCCCATCTGCATACCTGATTACAGGGGTGAAAGTCTAAAAGCTATTCTTTTTCTTTTTATAACCAAGAAGTTACTGAAGCAGCATTTGAGATTCCTTTCTGTGCTTTATGTCATTTTCAGCTAGTGATGCTTGGCTTTGGAGGAGATTTCACTGCTCTTCATTTCAAAACCACCACCCTCACCCTCAGTCTCCTTCCTTTTTTTGTGAGAATAGAAAAAAAAAAAGGATTAAATAAGGGCTTTTCATTTGCCAGGTTTTGTTTTAAGCATCTGGTAAACATTATGTCCTTTAATTTTACAAATACTCTATGAATCAGTACATAAATTTATTGATAAAGTTTGTACATGAAATAAATGCTTTTCAACATTATATACTCCACCAAAGTCACAAAGCCAAGCCAGAAAAAAAAATGCACCAAACTCCACATCCCAGTCCTTCTCCATTTAAAATATTCTCCTTATTATTCCCAGACTTTTTTTTTTAAATTTTATTTTATTGGTACACTGTATTCATACATCATAGTGGGATACAAACTTTTGTAGACATACATGCACACATCGCCCAGTCAGCCCCCACCCGATCCCCACCCCATTCTCTCCCCATCCCTCCTTCCCATGCTTGGCTTAGTGGTTGACATCTAGTATTATAGCAATTTATCCAAAATTAAAAATGATAATCTCACATAATAGTTTCATTTGTCTGATACCAAGTGTTTGATGATTTAAAGATAGCATTTCAATATTTCTTTTTGCTTTCTTTCTTACTAGAGCATATTTTTTTCTGTTTTTTTAGGTGAAACTATCATATATTTATATATTTATTTTTCAGAAAAAAATCTATCCTAATATGGAATATGAATTCTAGATACCCAAAACAATCTTGAAAAAGAACAAAGCTAGCAGATATATATTTTCTGATTTCAAACCATATAAAGCTACAATAATTGAAACAGTGTAGTACTATTCTAAAGGCAGATATATAGACCATTGGAGTTAAATACAAGCCTAGAGCTAAATTCTTCCCTATATTGTCAAGTTATTTTTGACAAGGTTTCCACGAACATTTGGTGGTGGAAATAATAATCTTTTAACTAAATATTGTTGAAAAATAATAATTACATGGAAAAGAATAAAATTGGACCTTTACCTAATCCCATATACAAGTATTAACTCAAAATAGATAAAAGACCTAAATATAAATCTTAAGACTATAAACTTTTAGGAGAAAATCTGGGTCATAAAACCTCACAACATTGAAATTGGCAGTGATTTCTTGGATATGATTTCAATGGCACAGGCAACCGAAGAATATACAAACTCCCTAAAAAATAAAAGAAAATATTGTATATCCAAAGACAATGTAAACAGAGTTAAAAGTTACTAATAGAATTGGATAAAATATTTCCAAATGCTATATCTGAAGGTATATTAATATTCCAACTAGAAATCCTAAAAATTAACAACAATAAAGGCAAACAATACAACTTAGAGATAGGTAAAAGACTAACATAAATAATGAATCTCCACAGATAACCAATCTTAGTTGTCTGTTGGATGGAAACTCTTGTTTCTCTGGTTCTGGTGAGTGTTACCTATTTCTTCTTTGTAGTTAATCTCTTTGAATATTTTCTCTAGCGCTGGTTTTGAAGACATAAATTCCTTCAGTTTCTGTTTGTCATGGAAGCTTCTTATTTCTCCATCTAATTTGATAGAAAGTTTTGCTGGATAGGAAATTTTTGGCTGGAAGTTGTTTTCTTTCAGAGTTTGGAATATGTTACTCCAAGCCCTTCTGGCTCTCATGACTTGGTTTGGGAAGTCTGGAGTGATTCTAATTGGTTTGCCTCTGAATGTCAGTTGGCCCTTTGTTTTTGTTGCCTTTAAGATTCTCTGCTTGGCTTCCACATTGGTCATTTTGACAATTATATGGCGTGGGGATCCTCTTCTCCGATCCTGTCTAAAGGGAGTTCTATAAGTTTCCTGGATCTGTGTATCAACCTCTTGCTCTATATTTGGAAAATTTTCTGCTATTACTTCCTTGAAGAGATTGTTGATCCCTTTGGTATCACTTTCTTTTCCCTCCTCTATTCCAATTATTCTTAGGTTAGCTCTCTTAAGATGGGCCCATATTTCTTCAATGTCAGATTCCTGCTGTTGGATTTTTTTTCTAGATTAGAAACTATGCATTCATTTTTGGATTGCTCATCTTCTAAGAGCGAGATTCTGTTCTCCATGTGGTCTAATCGGTTGTTTGTGCTTTGAATTGAGGCCTTTACTTCATTAATTGCATCCTTTATCTCTTTTTGGCTCTCTCTGAGTTCTTTTCAAAGCACCTCTTTTATTTCTACAGTTATTTTCCTGATTTGATCTTCTAGAAATCTCTGATTTTCTGTTTTATCAGGTTCTGATGTTGTGGGGTTGTGCACATTCATTACTCCAGTGTTATTCCTCTTTCCCATGATTTCGGAGGTTTGTGCCTTCTCTGGGTTCTTCCCTTGGGTCACTATGGCTTCACTTAAGGTGCTCTGGATCTCGAGTCTGTATTATCTCAGACCCCACTACACCTTTACTGGGTTGTATCACAGAGTCTCCGACCCAGGGAGTCGATAGAGGCTGCTTTAAACTATGGGGGGTGCCAGGTTGCACGTTCTCCTATGGTGTGATATCTCTGCCACCACCACTCCCTCACTGGGTCAAGTCCCAGGAGGCCCAATACTGCGATTTCTCCTCTGTGGCCCGCAATTTGACTCACTGTTCTTGAGTACGCAGATGTAGCTGTACTGAACTCGGTGAATTCACTGCTGCTGCCGCCGCCGGTGGCAATATGGCGCCTCTGCCACGCCCTCGGCCATGAGGCTGGCGTATTTTTTCTTCTCTGGTTTTGATTTCCACTCTGAATCCCTGCAGCGTGTGCTGAGCTCAGCCACTGGGAGCTTTAAATGCTGTCTGCGCCGAAAGATCCCGCCTGGCTGTTCCGCAGCGGCTCACCTGGCTTGCTGTAGCCGTCTGTTGAGTTCGCCGCTGCCGCCGGCAGTATGGGGCTGCTGCCGCGTCCTCGGGCTCGTGTGTCTCCTCTGTGGCCCTGAGCTCTGTTCTCAGTCCGCTTTCTCTCTGGAGCCTGGTGGGTTTTTTTGTTTTTCTGGTGATGGTGTTTTCTGGCTATGAAAGGCGCTCTTTTTGTGGTAATGGAGATTGGTTGTTAGCGGGACTCTTAAGCCCCGCTTTTCTCGGTCGCCATCTTCCCGGAAGCCCTATTCCCAGACTTTTTGTATGAGCATTATTTCAAAATAATGAGAATTTCCTTCAAAATGAAGGAAAAATAATTATTTGGGAAGAACTTATATTTTTCTTATTGTTGGGAGATTGACTAATGTCAGTTTCTCAGATTCTCAGAAGGGCACAATGTACCATAGAATACACATTTTTATTTAGTCCATTTATTTAGATAATATATTTATGAATAATTAATTGTAAATACAATTTTGGGGGATGCTGGAGATTGAACCCAGAGGCATTCTATCTCCGAGCTATACCTCAACCCTGTTTTATTTTTTATTTTGAAAAATAATCTAGATTAACTGCTGAGGCTAGCCTTGAACCTGTGATCCCCCTGTTCATCCTCCCAAGTACTGGATTACAGGCATGCAACAACTCATTGGATGATACTATTGAATATTGAAAGAAATAATGATGAGTGAAAATGAAAGAGTGAAATGATAGTTTCATATTTTTCATGCCAAATTTTTATTGCATTCCATAAAATTATAATAAGTTATGGTTTTAAAAATGTTAAATATCATCTGAATACTTGAAGTTATTAAAGAAAAGAAATACCAATTCCCCATATATAACTTACTTATAGCCAATTTTTGCCTCATTACTGATACAATAATTTTCTCCAGGAACTATAGTATTATTTGACAAAGCATACTTTTTTTTCTTTTTTCTTTTTCTTTCTTTCTTTCTTTTTTTTTTTTTTGTGGTACTGGAACCCTTCTGCCTCTGGTCTACACTCCCAGAAGTATTTTATATTTTATTTGAAAAGAGGGTCTCTTAAGCCAGCGAGACTGGCTTCGAACCTGCGTGATCCTCCAGTCTCCACCTCCCAAGCATGGGGATTACAAGCGTGCGCCACCACGCCCCTCACAAAGCAAACCTCCTTAAACCAGACTGTTTTCTAAGAAGTTTTCTACTCTAGAGCTATTTAGGTAATTTATTCCAACTTTGTATTTTGTTTTGGTGGGGGAATCTTTTTAAATGTGTTGACTGTTGAAATGGCATTCTGTAGAAAGGCAGACCTATTATATTTTAAATTATCATATGAAAAGTTATAAGACACATTTTGGGACATTAATATAAAACTGACATCTAAAAACAGGTAATAAAAATCAGTTTCTTGTAATAAATGACAAAATTGCTATACACAAAAGTCATTCAATAAAGTATAATAAATCATTTGTAAAAATATATTGATTAAAATAGGCAGTATAAAACTGTGCTTCAGTAAGAGTTGCAATGAGACTATAACAGAAAATAGTGGGCCTAACACAGAGAGATGATGGACAGATGGGCGGCATAATTAAACATAAATGAAATGCAGTGGAGAAGAACAATGAAATGTTAAAAACATATGTAATGATTAAAAATAGAAAAGCCTATAATAAAGTAAGCATTAATTCTGAAAGAGTGCTTTAAAAGGAGAGACGTGTGGCTTTTAACCAGATAGGGAATCGATAAATCAATCAAAGAGAGCATGGGATTAATGATTCTGTGCAAACAAATCTAAGGACAAGTTAAACCTTGGGTGTTGGTCATGATATTCAGGACTGTCAAGCTCCACCTGGCTGGTGACACAGAGCTGTGCAAAGGCAATATATCAGTGGACTTGAACAGCTAAAGACAACACTGAAGAGAATTTTATGTAGGAGTGTGGTAGCGTGGTATGTAGATATTTTTCTTTTTTTGCCAATTATTTTAATTGTTAAAAATTTCTTTTCAGCTTTTTTCCATCCATAACTCCCTCCACCAGTATCATTTCACTATTCTACTTGTATCTTGCCTCATTTATCTGAAGTCCCTTTTGTTTCCTAGTTCTTCTCTAGCTTCTATATATGAGAGAGAACAAGATCCTTGACCTTCTGAGACTGGCTGATTTCACCTAGCAAAATATTCTCTAGCTTCATGTGCTTTCCTGCAAATGACATAATTGTGAGTTTTAATGGTTGAGTACAATTACATTGTTTATTTATACCAAACATTCTTTATACATTCAACTGTAGATAGACACCTAAGTTGGTTCTGTAATTTGACTACTGTGAATTGTGTTGCTACAAACACAGATATGCATGTACCACTATAGTATTCTGACTTTGCTTATTTATGTTTTTGCTTCTTTTTTTTATTGGTGTATTGTAGTTATACATTTAATGGGATAAAGATGGTGGAGACATACAGGCACAAATCACCCATTTAGCCCTTACCCATTTCCCACACCCTTCCCTCTCCCTATCATGCTTGGCTTAGTGATTTACTTTGACATGTTTGTTAAAATACATCCTGTGCTTTAGAGAATTTTCCTCTTCCCTCCACCCGTTTCCTCAGTTTGGTCACCTTATTTGCTTATGTATAGACCTCACTTATTTTCGAAAGATACCAAGGAGAGGTATAGCTGGTTTATATGCACAATAATCTAAAATGATACTTAAGAATAAATCTAAGCAAATTAGTAAAATAACTCTATAGTGAAAAATAGAAACCACTATAGAAATAAACTTAATACCTCAGATCATGGAAAGACCTCCCATGTCACTGGATAAAAAGAATATGTCAAAATGGCCACACTACCAAAAGCAATCTATGGATTTAATGAACTCTATCAAAATGCCAATGTCATTATTCACAAAGCTAGAAAAAAATTCCTAAAATTTTATTGGATAGTTATGCCAGATTTCTGTGTCTTTGTGTGTTGGGGATGGTATTTAAGGAAATTCTACCTTTGAGCTACACTCCCAGTCCTATTTTTATTTTTTTCCTATTTTCAAACAGGGTCTCACAAGGTTGCTGTGAGCCTCATTAAGTTTCCAAGGCTGATTTTTGAATCTCAGATCAGCCTGTCTCAGCCTCACAATTACTGGGATTAAGGGCATGTGTCACCACTCCCAGCTAGTCATGGCAATTCTGAGCTAGAAGAATCTTGCTAGATAAATCACAATATCATATTTTAAAGTATATTACAAAGACATAGTAACAAATTATTATGATATTGGCACAAAAACAAACACAGAGACCAATGAAATAGATAATATATGGAGACAAATCTGCAAACTTATTGCCAGTTAATGTTTGACAAAGTAGTCAAAAACATGCAAGAGAAAAGATTGCCTTTATAACAAATGATTCTGGTAAATCTAGGTATTTTATGTCAAGAGTCAAATCAAGATGAACCAAAGGCCTAGAAATTTGACCAGAAACTTCGCAATTGCTAGAAGAAAACATAGGATTAAATAGTCTAGGTCTTATTCTCCACATTATTATTTAAAAAATGGACAGGTTTATGACATAATATAAAGGTTAGCTAAAATAAAAAGAAATGGTTTCTAGCTATGTCTAATTTTTCTCAGCACATAAACACAAAAAATAATTTTTATCTTGAGAAATCAAACAGTAGCCCGAAAAATGCCTCTGAATTCAAGTCTCTAAAAGAAATACTTTGGTTAGTACAATTTGTATGAGGTGTCCACTCCCAGGGTCAGTACTCTGTGGTTAGGGTGCAAAGCCCCAAATCGCACAGATATAGACACATGTGTTCGTTTATTTCTCTGAGAAATGGATCTTGCTCTAGGCTGATACTTTAAGATATATTAAGTGTAGGAATGTTTTGAGAATATGTTTTTTTCCACTCTATCAGTAGTTATAAGGTATAGCAAAGCAGAAAGTTTTGATGGAAAGTAAAAGATGTAGTCTTTTTATATCTTTCTCTCTGGTTTTATAAAGCAAATGAATCTCTTCTTATGTAAGTTGCAAGCGTGTGTTAGATATCACTGTTTATAACATAGAAAGCTGAATCCCTGAATATGTGTTACTTCAGTAACATAAACTTGTGCTCAGTATCTTCAGTGACATCATTGTGCTGAATTTATCTTCATAGATATGCTTTGCTATGTGTGTTTGGGTATAGTGTCTCTCAACCCTTTTAATAACAATTCAAATCATCAAAATTTTGTTCTGGTCATAGTCTTATTTTTTGCGTGTGGTACTGGGGATGGAACTCAGGGACATTCTACTTCCAAGCTACACACCAAGCCCTATTTTTTATTCTTTTTTTTGTACAAGATCTCACTGAGTTGCAAAGGACTTCACTAAGTAATTGAGGCTGGCCGCAAACTGCCATCCTCTGGTCTCAGCCTCCTTATTGCTGGCATAACAAGCATGTACCACCACACCACACCTCTTTTTCTTCTTAAGAGGCTTAATATGCACTAGTTTCTTTATTTTTTAATCTATTTTGCCCCATAATATTTCTTTAGTAATCACTGTCTGTCTCCTGATATTTTTTTCTGCATGGTTGAGTACAAATTAAAGCTAAGGCTATAATTTAGAAATCACTTCCTATTCATGGAAAAGGATTATTTTTTCTAGGAACATGAGTCTGTCTTGGGTATCTCAATGATTGGTGTGTGTGTGTGTGTGTGTGTGTGTGTGTGTGTGTGTTTCTTTCTTTCTTTTTTTTGGTGGTACTGGGGTTCCTGGAAGCCCTTCTATCTCCGGGCTATACTCCCAGACCTATTTTTACATTTTTTATTTGGAAACAGGGTCTCCTAAGCCAGCGCACATGGCTGGCTTTGAACCTGCTTGATCCTCCTGTCTCTGCCTCCCAAGCGTGGGGATTACAAGCGTGTGCCACCATGCCAGGCAATGATTGTTGTGTTTTTAAAAATTTTGTTCATGAATTTTGGTCTTTTATATATTTTTATATTGTGGCGTTAATACCTGTATCAGAAGCAGGCACATTGCATAATTCTGAAAATATCTCTCATAAATACATGAATGAAGAAATCTGGAAATATTTCAATCACAATTTATTACAATAAATTTTAAGTAAAACAACCTGACAGTAGACATGTTTATTTATTCATATGACAAACAACAGTGCTGATAATGACAAACAGTGTTAAAGGATCTTGAGTTCTCCTCCTGTGCCAGACACATAAACTAAATATCTTCATATACTTTCATTTACTTATTATATCATCTTCTTAAAATATATGTTTGTACCTTTTAGTATTCTCTTTCATACTTTGTATAAGAGGCAAAGCCAAGAAATCATGTTAAGAATAGATTCAAATAGAAGTAACTTTTGTGTATTTAAAATCTGTACTATTTATCAATGACTAAGGTTTTTTACTATGCCAGGGTCATTATATTTTTTTTCTTAAAGTTATTTCTTAGAGAAATTATTTCACTTTCAAAAAATGACACGTGTCTAGCCAACCTTAGAGTTTTCTGGATATTGAGATATGCCGAAGTCCAGAAATGGCAACAACTGGAATGTCTTTATTAATCTAGTTGCACATGTATTTATTTGCTTGACCTTTTTATTAGGCTTCGCAAGTCCTCAAACAGATAACATTTGGTCCACCATTCTAGTGTAGTCACTAAAATTAAACAGACATGCCAAAGTCCCAGAAATAAATAGAATTTCTAGAAAAATCATTAAACTTTAATCCCCAAATAGTTGATGAGATCTGACTTCAGGCTGAAATCATATTCGCAAATGTGTGAGAGCAGTTTCATAAAAGAAAACAAACAAAACAAAGAAAGAAAAATAAACATAATAAATGAACACAACAGCAAAGAAACAAAAACCCTAAATATTCCATCTGCTAAGCTCTAAAAAGCAAATGAAATATTGCATTCTTCTTGTGGTCTGTGCACTTAAAACTACTGTACTGTGCTCGGCACATCACTTATGAAGCGATAAACTTTCAAAGATCAACTGGGGGAAGTTTATTGCTCTATGTAATCTCTACAGGGTAAATGTTTATAAAAATTGTTCATGTTTATTATCCCTAACATACTCACTGAGGAACTGGGAGGTTATAGAAATGTTCCAGTGTTATTCCAAGTAGATCTAGGCAATCTACAACATTAAATATTATTAGAATTTGATCACAGTGAATCTAATCAAGTAACTTTAATGTAGAAAACATTAGGTATTAGGTTGGGCATGGTGGCGCACGCTTGTAATCCCCGCGCTTGGGAGGCAGAGACAGGAGGATCGCGCAGGTTCGAAGCCAGCCACACATGCTGGTTTAGGAGACCCTGTTTCCAAATAAAAATGTGAAAATAGGTCTGGGAGTGTAGCCCAGAGGTAGAAGGGCCTCCAGGAACCCCAGTACCACCAAAAAAAAAAAAAAAAAAGAAAACATTAGGTATTAGGATATTTTTAAACCAGTAACCCCTATTTGGTTAGGCATTAAATATAGATTACAAATTCTGCTTGTGTGTGTGTGTGTGTGTGTGTGTGTGTGTGTGTGTGTGTACTCTGAGCTACACTCTAGTCTTTCTAATTATATTTTGTTTTGAAGCATAGTCTGACTAGATTGCTGAAAGACTAAGTTGCTGAAGCTGGTCTTGAACCTGTGATACTTCTGTTTCAGCCTTTCAAATAAGAAATTGCATGCAGATTCTAAATTCTTCAAACAATGAATAAATATATTTAAACTTACAAGGAAAATAGAGAAAAATACTAAGTTAGTGAAAAAGCTAAATTAAGCTGACCAATTGAAAGCAGGGTTATAAAAATCAGAATAGTACTGGAGATGAAACCCTTTTACCTCTGGGATACACACCCAGACCTATTTTATATTTCATTTAGAAACAGGGTCTCTTAAGCCAGCGAGGCTGCCTTGGAACCTACGCAGTCCTCCGGTCTCTGCATCCCAAGTGCATGGATTACAAGCATGGGCCACCATGCCCTGCAGTAAAATCATTTAAATATTACCCTATTTTACTTTAAATATGCAACCCCAAACAAACTCGCCATCGCAATTTTTAATATTTTTTCAGTCCTCATAAAATAAGTAATAAGTTAGAGGTAGAAAATATATGATAGATGCATTGTTACTGGTCTTGCCTTCCTCTCATCTATAGCTGAATATTTCATTTTGAATTCAGTTTTCTAACAGAGTACACTTTTCAGTCAGCATCTATGTAACATAGGAGGATTACATTCTACCATGTCTTTGGTTTCTTTTCTCTTCTTTTTCTCTTTCTTTCTTTATGTGGAGCCATTAATATTTGAAACTAAGGTTAGAACACCAGAGTCTAAGAACTGACAAACTGTAGTTCCCTACTGTATAGAAAACTAAGGTTCTTTTTATGCACACCCATAGATAGTTATTCACTGTGACAGGAAGGTTAAGAAGTGACAGGAAGACATGATATTCCTAAAAAGCACTTTGAAATGCAAATTAAATACACTTCTTATATTAACCTTCACAACTAAAAATGTAATCCATCCTTGGATATGTAAGTTTTTTTGGCAAATAATTTGGCAGGCTCAAAAACATTGACCGAAAATTTTCCATTTTATTATTTCTGCTTTGTCTCCTGGGCAACCACAAATGATTAGCATAAAATTTTATCCTCTCCATTACTTTTTATTGCAACAGCCAAAAAATGGTAGAGTGCAAGGTAGACACATATAAGTAGCTGGGGTTTTGGCCTTTAAGCATATAATCAAATAAATTGTTAGCCCTCACAAGTAATTTATTTAGCTTTCACAAGAATTAATGCACACATTAAATCCATAAAAATAATTCTATTTAAAAACATGCGTATTACTATAATAGGATTTAACACAGAAAACTCATGAAGACCATGACATATAATTTTAAATTAATTTTACAATCAATGCTTAATTGGGGAATCAAAATTATTCATAAAAGTATGTTTATGAAAGTACTCTGTCTTATGGCATTAGAACAAAAAAAAACCTTTAAAATAACATGCCACTTTTTTCTCAGACAATTTATTATAAACCAGAATAAGTGGGAAGCAAATATATTTCATTGTTTCCCCATATATATTGTTTGCTTCTCTCTGCACCAGTTTCTGACGGAAAGCAATTGACTTGTATATTAATAATTTATTTGAATCCAAACTCACGTACAACATGTTCATTTCTTCTCAATTTGCTACGTTGTGTTCTACGGCAATCATTTATTCATATTCTAAGAGGGAATGGGGTGGGAATTGAGGGAGGGCTAAATAAGCTAGGTGTGCATGTATGTCTTTGACATCTTTTACACCATTAAGATGTATTATGATAGTGAATGAATAAAAAATTTAAAAATGACAAAAATTGTAGTCATTCACTTGTTACATACATCGAATTTAATGACAATTGTTATTGCTTACTAGGTACATAATAGATTCCCAATACTTTGTTAAAATGTGAATAGCATTTAATATCTAAAATTACTTAACAGTTCTGTCTTATCTTTAATTTATGGGAAAAGTGAGAGAGCACAAACAAGGTAAGACTGCTCAATATTTTACTACCAGAAAATGGTCAAAACAAAATGTGAAGACACATGACTGAAAATTCTTAAGAATCAGTCATTACACCATACTGCTTTTTAGTTTAGGTATGTCACATTCCCAAACATGCATATTTTATACCTTACACATAAAAATACTATAACTATTTTTAGTGATATTCCATTCTTCCTTTGGGAGTAATGTGTTTATGGTGTGAAGAAAAAGCAGAGAGGAAAATCAACTTTCAATTATGAGACAAGTGATGGTATAAATTGTGTATGTTTATATAGGTATGTATGTGTGATGTTTTGTGTGTGCAAGGTACTGGGGATGGAACCCAGGGGCATTCAATTTCTAAAATACACCCCTAGCCCCATTTTTATATTCTTTATTTTGAAACAGAGTCTCACTGAGTGGCAAAGGGCCTCACTAAGTAGCTGAGGCTGTCCGTGAACCTGGATCCTCCTGTCTCAGCCTCCAAAATGCTGGGATTACGAGCGTGTGCCACCACACTCAGCTGATATATATATATATATATATATATATATATATATATATATATATATATATATATATTTTTTTTTTTTTTAATTCAAACACATTGTGTTATCGTTTCTGGAATTTGAGTGTCAAAATCATTTAAAAATAACATTTAACTCATTCTGAGAAATTTAATGTAGAGGAGAAAACTGTTAAATATTTTTATCTGAAAATTTCCCCAGAGGATCAAGTATGAAAAGTTTGGCCCCCATTTAATGGTGTTATTGAAGTGTGGTGGAAATTTTAGGAGACGAACTAATTTGGAAAAACAAGCCATTTGGGGTGTGTCTTTGAGACTCTGTACCCTTCTTTCTCTCTCAGTCTTACCTCTCCTGCCTGGTTGTCATGAGATGGGTAACACGCTGTAGCACACATTTCCCATGATTATGTTCTGCCCTGTCAACAGACCAAAGAGACCAGGATAAGTGACCATGATGTCTGAAACCTCTGAAACCATATTTTTTTTTTCATGTATTTTATAAGAGAAACAGAAAACTGACACATAGAGGAAGAAATCATCTTATTTAAATAATGGAACTTGGTCTGAGCAATACAAAAAATAAATATAATAGATTTAAAAAATCACTTGTAGATCTATAGTACATGTAATGGTATAATTTTTGTGTGCTTCCTTTATACATAGTATTTATCAAAACTGTGAATTCATCTGTGAATGGTGGCGGCACACTTGTAATCCCAGTACTCGGAAGGCTTAGATAGGAGGATAAGAGGTTTGAAGAAAGCCTCAAGAAGTAGTGAGACTCTCATCAACTTAGTGAGACCCACTTTCAAGATAAAAATAAAAATAAAGGGATGGGGTGTATTTCAGAGGTAGAATACCCCTGCATTCAATCCCAAGTATGAAAAACCAAAAAAAAAAAAAAAAAAACAGAATAGAAACCTGTGAATTCCATCTCATTAAAATTTTAAAATATAATAAAATACAATTTTACTATCTGAGTATGGGATATTTCTTATAGACCAATAATTTAATTAACACAAAGGCATTTTTTAATTTTTATTCAATGATGTGAATATAAGTGCCTGGAATGTGGAGCATGTAATAATTGTTGAATGAATGAATGAATTAATTTGATGAAGACCCTGAAGTTGGACATATTGACTCTTCAATTTCTCAATTTGAAAATTTTATGTGCTTTCAGATCTTATAGTTTGAATATAGACATGATTAATTTCTTAACACCAATTCTCATCCACAGGGTTATTGGTTCAAAAGATGTAAGCATGATTTCAAATTTCTCCAGTATTTTTTTTCTGACATTGGAATTGATAGTTCTTTGAAGGAAGTGGATTAGCCTTTCCATAATGTTTTGGTTCTTAGAAGAAATATTTTTGCAGACTGAATATACCCAGATTTGATGTGTTCAAGCTCTTAGACAACTATTTAGCATGAATAGATGTTAGATTTCATCAAATGCTCTTCAGCATCTATTGAGATAATAATGTGATTTTTGTCCTTACTTCTATTTATATAGTGGCTTACATGTATTGATTAGGATCTCTCCAATTAAAAAACAAATGGTCTCTAAGTCATCAAAAGCTTGATATCAGAAAAATGAAACTGTTATTTTATCATTGTTAATAGTGGATAAATTGCTATAAAACTAGATGTCAACCACTAAGCCAAGCATGGGAAGGAGGGATGGGGAGGGAACAGGGTGGGGATTGGGTAGGGGCTAACTGGGCAATGTGTGCATGTATGTCTACAAAAGTATTTTCTTTATACCATTATGATGTATGAATACAGTGCACCAATAAAAAAAATAGATGAAACAATAAAAAAACAAAGAAAAATAAATAAATAAAAAATGGCCCTTGAGTTGGCTCTATATATCATTATCTGCATCTAATTTTTCCCTGTAAGTTTTTCTTGTTTTCTCATGTCAAGATGAATGATACTAGCTTGACTTTTTGCTTATCTAACTTTCTAATTTGACTTGTTGTTATCCATATTTGAAAATTCACCAAGTATCTGAGGGCAAAAATGGCCACCTCCGTTGGCATCATTGAAGTAAGATAAGAAGGCAGAAGAAAGCATTCAAGGATAGACTGTTTGTAGTAGCAAATTACCTTGAGAAAAGATATGCACTTACTCCCAATCTCCAGTGAACATTAATGAGGACAATTCCTTTTCGAATGTTTGAATTACCATAGCATTCACTGTCTCCTTTAAAATGCTATTTTATGAGGAAGAAATGGACATCTCATTTTCTTTTCATTTTAGTACATTTACTGGTGTATTATAGTCTCACATCATAATGTAGTTCAGAGTGATAGTGACATACATGCACACAGCATTTGGTAGGCTTTGCCCTGGTTCCCTCCTCACTCTACCCCCTTCCCATACAGGATATTGATATAAACATTGGTATTCTCACAAATGTAAATAACATAAATGTACATATGTGCCAACATTTGTACACTGTGAGAGCATTTTCTTTATTAATTATCTATATGCCCCTCTATGCTTCACTAAACCACCTCCCTCAATTCACTGAGGTTTCTCCTTCATTATCTAAAATACCTCCTATATCCTAATTGTTCCTTAGCTTCCACATATGAAAGCAAACATATGACCTTTTGCTTTCTGTGCTTGGCTTATATCACTTAATATAGTGTTCTTCAGTCCCATCCATTTTTCTGTAATTGATATAATTTCTTATTTCTTATTGCTGAGTAGAATTTTATTGTGTGTATATTCCATAATTTTGTAATGTCTTTGTCTATTGATGGAAACTTAGATTGATTTAAATTTTGGCTATTATGAATGATGCTGCAAATAATATAGGCGTACATGTATTGCTATAATATTTTTATTTTATTCTTTTGTGGCATTGGGGATGGAATCCAGAGAGGCTTTCTACCTCTGGTCAATAATTCCAGACCTATTTTATATTTTATTTGGAAACAGGGTCTTACCAATTTGCTGAGAGCCTCACTTAATAGCTGAGGCTGGCTTTGAACCTACACAATCCTTCTGTCTCAGCTTCCCAAGTACTGTTTACAAGTATGCACCACCACACCTCACTAACATTGTGTTTTTGGTTCCTTTGAAAAGGGTAAGGGCTAAATGGGTGATATGCACATGTATGTCTCCACCATTTTGTATGCGATTAAGATGTATGACTACAATGCACCAATAAAAAAATTTAAAAAAAAGAAAAGGTACCCAGGAGTGTTATAGCTGGATTATATAGTGAATACATTTCCAGTCTGAAAAATCTCCACACTGATTTCCATAGTGGCTGCACTAATTTGCAATCCCACCAAAAGGGGATTAGTTTCTTTTTTCCCACATCCTAGCCAACATTATTGTTGTTTGACATTTTAATGATTGACATTCTAATTGGAATTAGATTCAATCTCAGTATAGTTTTGATTTGCATTTCTCTAATTGCTAATGATGCTGAGTTTTTTCACATATTTATTGGCCATTTGTATTTCTTCTTTAGTGAATTGTCTTTTCATGTTTTAATTACTACTTCAATAGAATACATCTTGTGAATTTATTATCTAGTTAATTTTCTACATCTGTGAATTGTCATTTTGTGTATCTTCCTTAGATTACTTGTATCAGTGGAATATTTGTTTTAGATCTCATTGTCATTAATATTTACAGTTGAGCTTAAGTCATTATTGCGATAGAAAAGACAATCTACATGAAAATGGCATTTTGAGAGAAGCTGGTTTGCAAATGAGAAGTGAAGTTACTGTCTGGTATTTTTAATCTGCTTTGCAAATTTCCCTTTCTATCTGCTTCTTTCAGAATGAGGCATATGGAGATGAAAGGAAAATGGCTCTGTACTGCATGTTTAGAAACACTGAGATATTTTGCCAAGTAACAAGTGGGGGCAGACATTTAGAAAAGATGCAGTAAACAAGTGTGACCTTTCAGAAGTCTAATGTTTTTTGAAAGTTAAAAAAATATTATGCATTTTATTCTCAAAATTATATTGAGTGCCAAGTAAATTGAAGGCACTGTCAAGTTCATGATGTTACACTTTTTTTGTCTATTTTTTCATCCATATTTTTTTCTATACTCAGTATACAAATGATGTGATGTGCTATTTTAGAGCAACAAAATTGGACTTAAAAGAGTTACGATTACACCATTTCTTGTAGTAACAGAGTCTTACCTGGAGCAGTGAAATTATTCATTGTGTATTAATCACCTGGTGAAGATACAGAGAATTTTGAATCATAGTTTAGCTACATTCAAATAAAAAATATTTTTTAGATCTCTAACACAAAGACATCAAAGTATAAGTGGGCTAAGCAATCGGGCAAAACAAACCTTCAAAGATATCCACAAAGTTATCTCTGATGTTTGAGGCCCAATAAATTTACAGTGTACCCAAAAAAGTGAGCAGGCCCTTTCATACCTGAAAACAGACCTCTGTGTTAGGACAATTACCTATCCTTTTAATGGTAGTCTATATTTGTAGTCATTTATTTTCTGATTTATTTTGTTCCCATCTATTTTTTTTTATTTGTTTGTATTTTAGACTGTTTTGTTAAGCCTAAACTGAGTGACAGTAGAACTGGGATGCAATTTTATAGTAATACTTCAAAGTGATAGTATTGTTTGGCTTTGGGCTAGAGTACAATAATCAAAGTTTGAAAACAGCAAATAGAACTTATTCACTCTGGAAAATAATGGAGTAATTATTAATACATCCCATTCACACCTTGAAATTCTACTTCCAATTTTAAAACACATAAAATCTAATTCTTGCTATAAAAAGTGAGACATTTTATTTTCTACACCGACATGGACAAAGACAGTATAAGAAAACTTTTGAGAATTTCTATTATTTTTTATATTTATCCCATTTTTATTTCATTTATTTATTGGTGGTACTTCTTGTTTTTGTTTTTTAAGGTTTTATTTTATTTCATTTTTTAATTGAAAATAAATGGTATACATTTAAACTGTGCTTGGTGCTCTCTACCCCAACCCCTGTTTTCCCTTCCCCCCTCCCAACAATGAAAGTCGAGGGTAACCATACTATATTCATACTTTTTATAAATATTCAGATGTAGCTCCTCCATTAATCAACTTCAGTCTTTTTCCCCTCCTTCCACCGTAGCTTTTCAGAGATTTCCCTTCCATTATCTGGAGTCTCTCTGGTATCCCTAATGTTCTCTAGTTTGGGCATATTAAAGAACATATGTCCCTTCTCTTTCTGGGCTTGGCTGATCTAATTTAACATAATGTTCTCCAGGACTTTCCATCTTCTTGAAAATGCTATGATTTTGTTCTTCTTTATAGCTGAATAGAATTCCATTGTGCATATTTCCCAAAATTTTGCAATCCATTCATCTGTTGATGGAGACATGGGTTGGTTCCATATTTTGGCTATTACAAATTGTGCTGCTATGAATGTAGATATGCATGTTACTGTAGTTCTCTGATTTCAACCCCTTTGTAAAAATACCCAGAAGTGGTAGAGCTGGATCATACGGTGGTTCTATTCTGAGTTTTCTAAGGAATCTCCACACCAATCTCCATAGCGGCTGAACTAGTTTGCACTCCCACCAACTGTGTAAAAGAGTTCCTCTTTCCCCACATCCTCACCAGCATTTGTTGTTACTTGATTTCTTTATGCTTGCCACTCTGACTGGGATTATATGGAATCTCAGCATAGTTTTGATTTGCATATCCCTGATGGCTAATGATGTAGAACATCTTTTCATGTATCTATTGAGCATTTGTATCTCTTCTTTTGTGAAGTGTCTATTCAGGTCAGGGGTCCATTTCTTGATTGGGTTGTTTGTTTTGCTAGTGTAGAGTCTTTTGAGTTCTTTGTATATTCTGGATATTAGCCCTCTATCAGAGTGGTGGCTGGTAAAGATCTTCTCCCATTCTGTAGGCTTCCTCTTTAGGTTCTTGATGTTTTCCTTTTTTTTTTTTAAGCTTTGAAAGTGGCTTGGTAAGGTGATTTATTTATTTATTTATTTATTTATTTATTTATTTATTGGTCCATTGTAATCATATATCACATTGGAATATAAGACTTGAGAGGATATGCAAGCACACATCATCCAATTAGCCCTCATCCAGCCCCCATCCCATTCCTCCCCCCCCCCTCTCGATCCCATGCTTGTTTGGTGATTAACTTTGATACATTTGTTTATGTACCTCCTGTGTTTTAAAGAGGATCCATCCTCCCCTATTTATTACCCACTGATTGATCACCTTAGTTGCTTCACTATAGGGCCCTTTCTATAGCTCGACCTCTTCCTGTTGCCCCTTTCCTCCTAGTTTTTGCTGATGAGGGGAAGCATCTGATTTTAAGTTCTGCAATATTTCCCGTGCATGCCGCATTGCAAGTACCGATCCCACTCTTGACGGCCCCAGTAGTGGCCTGGCTACCCGGTGGACTGATCCAGACCTCGCTGGCTCAAGCAGCGGCCTTGCCTCATGGGAGGTCCTGATTTTGGTCTCGCTGGCCCGACACGAGCCTAACCCCTCAGCTGGCTCCGATCCCGTCCTCGGAGGCCCCAGTCGCGGCCTTGCCTCACGGCAGGCTCTGATGCCGGCCATTGGCCCTGGCACCGGCCTAACCCCTAAGCAGGCTCTGATCCCGGCCTCAGAGGCCTCAGTAGCGGCCTAGCCTCATGGGAGGCTCCGATGCTGGCCATTGGCTCTGGCACTGGCCTAACCCCTGGGTAGGCTCCGATCCCGGCCTCGGAGGCCCCAGTACTAGCCTTGCCTCAAGGCAGGCTCCGATGCCGGCCATTGGCCTGGGGACCAGCCTAACCCCTCAGCAGGCTCCAATCTCGGCCTTGGAGGCCCCAGAACTGGCCTTGCCTCAGGGGAGGCTCCGATGCCGGCCGCTGGCCCCAGCACCGGCCTAACCCCTTGGCAGGCTCCGATCCCAACCTTGGAGGGCCCAGAACCAGCCTTGCCTCACAGCAGGCTCCGATCCCAGCCACACTAGCCCTGGCACCGGCCTAACACCTCAGCAGGCTCCAATCTCAGCCTCGGAGGCCCCAGCACCCACCTTGCCACACGGCAGGCTCCCATGCTGGCCTCGCTGGCCCCAGCACTGGTCTAACCCCTCAGCAGGCTCCAATCCTGTCCTCGGAGGCCACAGTAGCGGCCTTGCCTCACGGAAGGCTCCGATGTTGGCCACTGGCCCCAGCATTGGCCTAAACCCTTAGCAGGCTTCAATCCCAGCCTCGGAGGCCCCAGTAGCAGCCTTGCCTCATGGCAGGTTCGATGCTGGCCATTGGCCATGGCACTGGCCTAACCCCTCGGCAGGCTCTTATCCTGGCCTTGGAGGCCCCAGCACCGGCCTTGCCTCACAGCAGGCTCCGATGCCGGCCTTGCTAGCTCCAGCACCGGCCTAACCCCTCAGCAGGCTCTGACCCCCTGGCCTCAGAGGCCTCATTAGCGGTCTTGCTTCACGGAAGGCTCCGATGCCGGCCGCTGGCCCTGGCATCGGCCTAACCACTCAGCAGGCTCCAATCCCAGCCTTGGAGGCCCCAGCACCGGCCTTGCCTCATGGTGAGCTCCGATCCCGGCCTTGCTGGCCCAGGCACCGTCTTAACCCCTTGGCAGGCTTCAATCTTGGCCTTGAAGGCCCCATCACCAGCCTTGCCTCATGGGAGGCTCCTATCCTGGCCTCACTGGCCTCAACATCGGCCTAACCCCTCGGCAGGCTCCGATCTCGGCCTTGGAGACCCCAGTAGTGACCTTGCCTCACGGCAGGCTCCAATGTTGGCCAATGGCCCTGACAACAGCCTAACGCTTCGGCAGGCTCCAGTCATTGCCTCAAAGCCCTAGCATCGGCCTTGCCTCACAGCAGGCTCCGATCCAAGCCTTGAAGGCCCCAGCACCAGCCTTGTCTCATGGGAGGCCCCGATTCTGGTCTCACTGGCCCCGACACCAGCCTAACCCCTCAGCTGACTCCGATCTTGGCCTCGGAGCCCCCAGCACTGGCCTTGCCTCATGGGAGGCTCCGATGCCGGCTTTGCTGGTGCCAGCACTGGTCTAAACCCTCAGCAGGCTCTGGTCCCGGCCTTGGAAGCCTCAGTAGCAGCCTTGACTCACAGAAGGCTCCGATACTGGCCGCTGGCCCCGGCACTGGCCTAACCCCTCAGCAGGCTCCAATTCCGGCTTCAGAGGCCCCAGATCTGGCATTGCCTCACGGCAGGCTCCGATGCTGGCCATTGGCCCCGGCACCAGCCTAACCACTCGGCAGGCTCTTATCCTGGCCTCAGAGGCCCATGCACCAGCCGTGCCTCATGGCAGGTTCCAATGCTGGCCGCTGGCCCCAGCATCGGCCTAACCCCATGGCAGGCTCCGATTCCAACCTCGGAGGCCCCAGTAGCCTCCTTGCCTAACGGCAGGCTCTGATTCCAGCCACTGGCCCCGGCACCGGCCTAACCCCTCGGCAGGCTCTTATCTTAGCCTTGGAGGCCCCAGCACCTGCCTTGCCTCAAAGAAGGCTCTGATACCAGCCTGGCTGGCCCTAGCACCGGCCTTGCCTCATGGCAGGCTCTGATCCTGGCCTCACTGGCCCCAGCATCAGCCTAACCCCTCGGCAGGCTCTGGTCGCTGCCTCGAAGTCCCTATCACTGGTCTTGCCTCACAGCAGGATCCGATCCCAGCCTTACTGGCCCCGGCACCGGCCGAACCCCTTGGCAGGCTCTGATCCTGGCCTCAGAGGCTCCAGCCCTGGCCTTGCCTCAAGGCAGGCTCCAATCCCAGCTTTCCTGTGTCTGTCACCGCCCTCACCCCTCAGCAGCCTCCAATCCAAGCATCCTCTTCGCCCAATAAATTGTCCCACGTTCTCAAGGGTGCATGGTGGTAGCATTCTGCCTCTGGGGATATTATTTCAAAGGTTCGAGGTGTAATGTATCAGACTTCTGCCTCCTCTGATTACTGGCCACTGCCATTGCCACTGCCTCCACCATTTCAAATCTTTCCCAAGCTCTTTTTCCACTCTGAATGTTGTCCAGTGTTCTTAAGCATGCGTGATGGTAGCATTCGACATTTGGTGTAATTTCTCCAAAAAAGTAAGGTTGATAGGATCCAATTTCTGCTTCTCCTGAATACAAGTCTCCACCACCATTGCGGAGACCGCTTTCAACACCGCTTTTCTCCTTGGTCTCCGTTAAACTCTCTCCTTACAGGTGATGTCCAAGATTCTTAACAATATAGAGAAACAGCAGTCCTCCTTCACGGGGAATTTTTACATAAGTTCCAGTGCATTTGGATGAGTTTTGTCTGCATCTCCAGTATCCTGGCATCTGCCTCGGCCTTCTTATTCCCTCTCCGATATTTTTCTTTTTTTTTTTTTTTTTTCCAATGATAGAAGACAGTATGTGTGGTTTGAGGAGGTAGTGGAATCAGGCACTCAGTAGCACTGTGACCCGGCCCGGTTTCCCCATGGGTCCAGCGTGCTCCACATTACTCCGCCCGGAGCCCAGAGTCCCGCGATCCAAGCCCTGGCTGGTGTGCCCTGTGCGACCCCTGCCCGGGACCCAGGGTTTTACTGGGCCAGTTTTCTCCAGGGGCCTGGCGTGCTACCTGATGGTTTCCTTTGATGAGAAGAAACTTTTAGTTCAATATCACCCCACTTGTTAATTCTTGATTTAATTTCCCGAGCTTTTGAGGTCTTGTTGAGAAAGTTACTGCCTGTGCCTATAAGTTGTAGTCTAAAAAATATTAAATTAGGCTGAGATTTTTTTCATTATTTTACAAGTTTGATATTGAGGGCAATCTCATTTAGTCTTTGAGAATATACCTTGAATAACATAGATGAGCCTAGGTTCATGTTCTCTATCAATTAAGATATTAACTGGAAATATATTTCAGAAGGAATAATCAGAGCAGCAAAACATAACTAGGGATTAATATAGGGTACATGTATGCTGTCAATGCAAGAGGAGTTAACTGCAAAGCACTAGGTCCACTAAAGGTAATTGTTGTGTAAAGTCTAATTTTTAAGAATCAGAGTTCAAAATTAGAATAAAGTTGAGAATACTTTAACTGGATAAATGTCTTTGAATAATAATAAAGTTGAAATATATAATACATATGTGCCCCAGATGCATGGAAAGGAAGAAGGGAGGTGGATATGTGTGTCCTAGATGACCATGCAGTCTATGTAACATTTGGCAAAGTGTTCAGGAAGTCTTCATAACAAATGATATCTTTCAAAAGACTCCTAAGGCTCCAATGGCTCCAGAGATAAATTTTGGGTGTTTTTTCATTCTAAATTAAAACAAAAATATGTTACAATCCACACCTTATTATCTCTAATATTTTGCTAACACAATATTTTCTCACTAGTCCAAGTGATTATCTACAACAGAAGTGAAGAATTTACAGGTTATAACACCTATCAAAATTATAGCAAACCAAATCCCAGCTTATTCATAAAGGACAAAAGCCATGAATATCATGAGCAGGTTTTTTTTTTCCTTCATGCTCAGTTATAGAAACATCATATTTTTTAAAAAAGATTTTTATTTATAATAAAAAAAATCCAGCATGAAATGTGAGGTATTCTAATATTTTTAGCTTGAACAAGTTTACAAAACTTTATTTCTTTTTGGTATTGAGGATTGAACCCAGAGGCATTTTACCTCTCAGCTACATTTTTTATTTTGAAACAGAATCTCCCTAAGTTGCTTAGGTTGTTCTTGAACTTGTGATTTTCTCATTTCAGTTTTCCAAATTCTAGGCTTTTCTGCTGCCTTGCCTGGCAGACTAATGAAGTTCTTAAAATGCACATTTGATTGTATAATTCTTTACTAAAATACCAATTCCATTTTAAAGATAAATCTAACAGTTCTCTAACACGGTCACACAATAAGTTCATAATAATGTTTTTAAATTAAATTCAAATATATGGTTCACAACCATTTTGCCATCACTGGTAATAAAATAGTTTTATATATTTATTAACCCAAAATTATAAAATCATTTATACCCTTATTAACCATATCAAATTTATTGTAAATCAAGAAACCAATTAAAAAGTTCCTCAATTTCTAAAATTCTCTTCAGGTATTGAATTGGCAATAAATATGATAATGATTCTTTCTTTTTTTGTGGTTCTTAGACCATGCCCAATTATAAAATTTCTGATACTTGAAAGAATGATTTTGGAAGCTGTTAATATATTAACAGGAAATGGCTAAAATGTTCAGAAAATATGAATTAAATATAATTTTTTTCTCATGAATTTTATAGTTACTCTATATTAAATTCAGATAGCTATGGTTATATTTTATCTGAAAATATAAACAAACCTTATTTATACAAAATTACCTGGATAGTTTAAGAAGATAGAACTTATCATTTTAAACAGTATATTTTAAGACAATTGCTTTTCTAAAAACATAAGTGAATGCAAAAATTTTTTATTATCATAATCCTAGTAAAATCAATTCTAAACAATACTTTTTAGCAACTAGTCTTCCATATCCTCGTTTTTGCTCTCCCTCTTATTTACTTATTTTTATTATTTAAATACTACTTTTGAGATTACTTTCTGAGTAGATTTTAGACACATACTACAAGAAGGATATATTACCTATAAAGAAAGTCTAAAACATTTTTATTTTTTTTTATTTTTCAACTTATAACAGATTCTATAAACATTACTGTTCCTTTTAAATTTTTCCAAATATAACATTGGTAATGATCTACAGAGAAGTGAACTTTAGATGATCTATTTCTGAAAAAAAATCAAGGCAGCTAGGCATGGTGATACACACTTGTAAACCCCGCGCTTGGGAGGCTGAGACAGTAGGATCACACAGGTTCCAAGCCAGCATCAGCTACTTAGTGGGGCTCTCAGTAACTTAGTGAGATCCTGTTTTCAAATAAAATATAAAATAGTTCTGGGAGTATAGCCTGGAGGTAGAAAGTCCCTGGGTTCCACCCCCAGTACCACCAAAAAAAAAAAAAAAAAAGAAAGAAAAAAAATCAAAGCATTAAATATTTCCATAGCAAAAAAATATTCAATAAAATAAAAACACAATAACAATGGTATTATCAAATAATGTTTACTGAGATTTTATTTCTACCAGAAAATAATTAGACATCTTAAATATATTAATCTTTCTTACTTAATTAGTTAACTGTGGTACTGTATATTGAACCCAGTTATACTCTTATTTCTGAGATATACACATAATCCGGGCGTGGTGAAGCACCCTTGTAATCCATGCACTTGGGAGGCGGAGACAGGAGGATTGCACAGGTTCAAAGCTAGCAGCACTGGCTTAAAAGATCCTGTTTCCAAACAACAAAAAAAAATATTAAATAGGTCTGGGAGTGTAGTCCGGAGGGAGAAGGGTCTCCAGGAAACCCAGTACCACCAAAAAATAATGACTAAAACAAACAAACAAATAAATAAATATATATATGTATATATTATATATAATATATATAATATATAATAAATATATATGTATATAATATATAAACTTTATTTTTTCACATAAATATCTAACTACCAAGCTGGGTGTGATGGCACAGACTTTTAATCCCTGTAGTTGGAAGGCTGAGATAGGAGGATTGAGGTTCTCAGACAGCCTAAGCTACATAATGAGACATTCTACAACTTAGTGACACCTTGTTTCAAACAGAATATTTGAATATCTTTTTGGCTCATTTTAGGCAGGTTGTATTTATCTAGAAAGTAGTCAATTTCATCCAGATTTTCAATTTTGTTGGACTATAATTTTTCAAAGTAGTTTCTTATAATCCTCTGGATTTCTACAGTGTTAGTAGTGATATATCCTTTTTCATCTCTTAATTTTGGTTGATTCTCATTTTTGGTTAGATTATCTAGTGGTTTATCTATCTTGTTAAATATTTTTAAAAAACAGTTTTTGGTTTTGTTCATTTTCTGTATTTTTTTCATTCTCTACTTCATTGATTTCTGCTCTAATTTTAATAATTTCCTGTCTTCTACTGCTTTTAGGGTTAGGCTATACCTGTTTTTTAAGGTTTTTGAGGTGTGTACTTAGGTTATTTATTTGATGATTTTCTGGTTTTTATGTGAGTTCTCAATGCTATGAATTTTCCTCTTAATACTGCCTTCAATGTGTCCCAGAGGTTTTGATATGTTGCATCTCTATTTTTGTTTACAGATTTTTTTATTTCACGCCTTACTTCATCTATGAGCCTTTCTTCATTTCGGAGTGTGGTGTTAAGTCTCCAAGTGTTTGTGTGTTTTTTGGGGGGGTCTTTTTATAGTTGATTTCTAATTTCATTCCATAATGATCTGAAATGACACTGAGACGTATATCACATTTTTAAATTTGCTAGTGCTTGCTTTGTGTCCCAGGATGTGATCTGTTTTGGAGAAGGTTCCATGAGCAGCTGAGAAAAATGTAAACTTTGCTGTAGTTGTGTGAAATATTCTGTATGTTTCTAACAGTTCCATAGGTTGATCAATGTTGTTCTTTAGGTCTGAGGCATCTTTACTGACATTTTATCTAGAAGATCAATCTAATGGTGTGAGAGGGGTGGAAGTCTGCCAGAATTATTTTATTGGGATTTATGTGTAGCTTACTGTCACAGTTAGTTTTATGAAAGTAGCTGCACCTATGTTTGGGACCTAAAGGTTGAATATCTTTATTTTATTTTGCTGGATTCTTTCTTTTACCAGTACAAAGTGACCTGCTTTGTCTCTTCTAAATAAGCTTAGGCTTGAAATCTAACATGTCTAATATTATAGTTGCTACGCCTGCTTGTTTTCAAGTTCCATTGGTGGGAAATACCTTGCTCCAGCCCTTTACCTTAAGTTTATTACTATCTTTACTTGTAAAATGTGTTTCCTGCAGGCAACACATAGATGGATTTTGGTTTTTAATCCATTTTGCCACTTTATGTCTTTTTATTGGGAAGTTGAGTCCATTTACATGTACTGTAATTATTGAGATTTTTTTTCACATTTATAATATGTTGAGATTTAACTTCTGTTTGAAATAGTGTATGTTGTTCTTTGCTTAGTTGTTTGCTGAATGGAAATTCTTGTTTTTATTGTTCTGGTGTGTATTACTTATTTCTTCTTTGCAGTTAATCTCTTTAAGTATTTTTTTTCTCTAATGCTGCTTTTTTGTTTGTTTGTTTGTTTGTTTGTTTGTGGTTTTTTTTTTTTTTTGGTGGTACTGGGTTCCTGGAAACCCTTCTACCTCCAGGATACATTCTCAGACCTATTTTTATACTTTTTTAAAATTTGGAAACAGGGTCTCTTAAGGCAGCACAGTTCGCTTTGAACCTGTGTGAGCTTCCTGTCTCCACCTTCCAAAGTTCTGGCTTTGAAGATATATATTTGTTCAGCTTCTTTTTGTTGCAGAAACATTTTATATACCCATATAATTTGAGTGATAGTTTTTCTGGGTAGGAAATTTTTGGCTGTTAGTTGCTTTCTTTCAGAATTTGGAATATCCTACTCCAAGCCCTTCTGGCTTTCATGACTTAGTTTGGAAAGTGGCGTGATTCTAATTGGTTTTCCTTTGAATGTCACTTGGTCTTTTGTTTTTATTGCCTTTAAGATTCTCTCCTTGGCTTCTACATTCATCAGTTTGACTATTATGTGGCACAGGCACCATTTTCTCTGATCTTGTTTAAAGGGGGTTCTATAAGTTTCCCGTACCTGTGTATTGCCCTCTTGCTCTGTATTTGGAAAATGTTCTGATATTACTTAAAATAAAAAAGAGGGCCAGGGGTATAGCTCAGAGGTATACTATCCCTTAGTTTCATTCCAAGTATCACAAAAAACAACAACAAAACTCAGGCTTTCAGCA
Organism: Muscardinus avellanarius; assembly: GCF_963383645.1. Classification (NCBI taxonomy): domain Eukaryota; kingdom Metazoa; phylum Chordata; class Mammalia; order Rodentia; family Gliridae; genus Muscardinus; species Muscardinus avellanarius. The sequence continues at coordinate 91,114,672 of NC_137791.1, forward strand.
TCCAAGATGTGAGAGAAAATTCTATAAACATTACTACCCCTTTAAAATTTATTCAAAATATAACATTGATAATGATATACAGAAAAGTGAACTTTGGATGATCTATTTTTGAAAATAGATCATCACTTTGCTTCCCATTGGTATGCTGTGATATCCAGACATCTGGCCTGACCTGCAAAAAAACTTTTAAATCTCCAAAAACTGTGAGAAAATAAATATTTCTTTCTCTAAGCTGTATGGACAGGCTTATTGGATCAAAGCAGTGAGACTATTAACCAGAAAAGACATTGGTATTAGACAAGTGGAATCATTGTTATAACTAAGTCTGACCATGTAGACTGGTTTGTGAGAGAAAGTTAGAAGGGACAGAATGTGGCTAGAAAAACAGATGGCAAAAACTGCTCAGAAAATTTTAGATGGCAAAATGAACCTTGTAAAAATAAGGAATATAGGGCCAGGCCTGGTGTCACATGCTTGTTATCCCAACATTAGGAAGATGGGAACCAGAGGATTGTGTTTTGTGGACAACCTCAGCTACTTAGTGAGGCCCTTTGCAATTCAGTGAGACCCTGTTTTAAAAACAAACAATAAAAAATTAGGGCTGTGGGTGTCACTCAGAAATAGAATGCCCCTGGGTTCCATTCTCAGAACCAAAAAAAAAAAAAAGAAAGAAAGAAATAGAAGCCACACACACAATTTGCATGTTGTCAAAGAACTTATGAAACTTATTAGCATTCCTTGTATCCTGAAAATTTGTATGAGTCCAAACTTTTTGGGGGGAGGTGGGTCTGGAGATGAAACCCAGGGGCATTCAACATCCGAGCTACACCTATTTTTTATTCTTTATTTTGAAAGAGGGTTTCGCTAAGTTGTGGAGGGCCTCACTAAGTAGCTGAGGCTGTCCACGAACCATGATCCTCTGGTCTCAGCCAACCAAACCTGGGATTACAAGTATGCACCACCATGCCCAGCTTGTATGAGGCCAAATTTAAACATGATGGGCTGATTAAGCTGACAGAGAAAATCTCAAAACAGCAAAGTAGCCAAACTGCATAATGGATGTTAATGTCAATGTTCAACAAATTGCACACCAAATATTAGGAGCAGAAAGTAAAGCAGAGAGACTTTGTAGATATTCAGTTTGGCCAGAACAACCAAAATGAATAAGGAAAGCCCAGAAAGATTATGTCTTAGAAGAAAGTAAGAGGATGAAAGTGGCTGACATGATGAAGGCAGGTCCAGCAGCAGTTATAATAGAGGTGTGCTCAGTGACTGTGATTGAAAAGGGCCCAGGGTCAGTGATTAAATTGGATGTTAACTATATTTACTACTGAAGGATCATTTCACTGCTCATGTAATGGTGGGTTTGCTGGAACAAATGGGTCATAAATGGTTTCCTCCAGATTTCAGAGGAAGATCTGGGAAGCCAGGCAGCATGTTGCAAGGTAGAAATTCCTGAAAACAGGACCAAATAGGCAATTAGTAAAGCTGTAAGGGGTGAAACAAAATTTTTAAGAAAAACCCCTGAGATTTAGAGATGCCAGGAAGGTAGAATAACTACAAAGAAAAGCTTCAAACATTTAGCCATGGAAAAGAGCAGGTATGCCATCCGTTGAATAAACCAGTTCATGTGGTTGATGCTGCCAAAGTCTCTTGGAGATTATATCTCACCACCATGTGCCCTGAATGCCAAAAATGAAACTTTAGAATTAAATGCTTTTTCCACTAGATTTTTAAACTGCTTTGTTTGCATTCCTTCTTTCTATGTCCTTATTCCTCCCTTCTAGAACAACATCTATGTTTACTTGTGCCATTACACTTTAGATGTATGTGACTTGCTTTTTTATTTTATTTTAGGGTTTACAACCAAGAATTTACCTTAAATCTCAGAGGACTTTAAACTTTGTACTTTTGAGTGATGCTGAAACTGTTAAGACTTTGGGAACTTTGGGAAATGACTAAATACATTTTGCATTATAAGGCAGCCATGAGATCCAGGGGGACTTAAGGAGATTTATAATGATTTGGATTTAGAAAATTCTCTTACACCTCAGAAAAACAAGGTAGCAATGCTGGAAGCTGGACTTGGCTTATAAGGAAGGCTTCCGGGAGATGTTACTTTGGAGATTATATAAGGTCTCTTCTCTGCATGCTTTCTCTCTCTCTCTCTCTCTCTCTCTCTCTCTCTCTCTCTCTCTCTCTCTCTCTGCTTATGACCTTCATAATTTAAGATCAGAGCCCTGTGATCTGACTTCCTCCACTTCCTGCCTCCATCTCCTGAGCTCAGCAGATCTAGTCTGACATAGATTAAAACTGTCAAATCTCTAAAACCTGAGCAAATAAATCTTTTTTTTACACAAGATATTCTATGAAGTAGGGAGTGTTATTTCTTTCAGTTTACAGATAAATAAATTGAGATCAAGAGTCGAGGAAACCTGACCAAATTAACAAAATTAGTAAGGTATATTAACCTGGATTTAAATTCATGTAACCTTTTATTTTATTTTTTGTAGTACTGGGAATTAAACCCAGTGGTATTCTAATATGAACTATATCTGCAGGCCTATTTTATTATTCTTTATTTTGAAACAAGGTCTCACTAAGTTGCTGAGGGCCTCATTATGTAGCTGAGGCTGGTTGCAAATGTGTGATCCTCCTGTATCAGCCTCCCAAGAACTAGGAGGTTTAAAACCATGTTTAAACAATGTTTAAATCAAATTTAAACTATGCCTTGTTTAAACTTATATAATCTTAGTCCAGAGCAATTTTACAAAATTTCACTGGAAAAAAACACATGTATATATATATATACAATTTATTACTAAACTTTTTAATTCAATAAACGTTAACTAGTTTTAATTCTTTATCAGTGTTTATAGGAAATAAAATAAAACAAAACCACTTTTAGTTTTCAAAATATCAAGAGTTATACAATATGGTATAATTTTGAAAATATCTGTACTTTAAGGTACAAAACCCTCTATGCCTAGTCCCATTACTTATAAGACTGAAAACTTTATAGGACTCACCTATCACTTATTTGTCCCTCTCTCTTCATTTTAAACCATTTGTAATAGCACATGTCATTTTATATTTACAGATATGCTTTCTTTGAAGATTAAATGTGATAATGTACTTTGAGGAGTAAAACATAATTGTAAGTTATTACTATTCTCAACAGTTTACTTAATTAGTAATTAACATGTCTCTAAGTAGGCTTAATATATCATATAATTTAAGTTGAGAAGTTCATATATACCTTAAATCAAAATGATAAATTAATTCCAACTTCTCTTAAAGTGAGTAGTTGAACTTTCTGTGATTTATATTGTATTCACATGTTAAAATCAATTGACCTCATAATTTACAAAGTACTTTATAATCCTTAGGTGAAGAGAATATGGGAAATAAATTATTATAATTATGCCAAATTTATCAAAACATACACATAAGTTTCTTGGTATTTATGCAATGTTTTTTTTTTCTCCACAGACCACAGGCTTTCCAATAAATTTGAATTTAATTTCATAGGTGTTAATTTTCACAATTTCAGAGTTATAGAAGTACCTGCAAGGATTTTATGGTGTAATTCTGCTGCAATACAAGTATCTAGCGAACTGAAAATTCATGAGGATCACTTCAAAGTAAGCTGAAAATCCCTGTGCAAATGTTACACATGGCAATGTTGCAGACAGTGTAAGACAATTGTCATGTACTTTCTAAATCTTCTCTTTTTTATGCAAAGCAGCACAATGCCTTTTTACCAGCACTCAATGTGTCTTAGATTTCAGATCTTTTTCCTTTGGATGGAAACCCAAAAAAGTTCTGATATGTATAATTTTACTTTTTTCCTTTTAATATTTGGTATAAAAATAATGACCTACCTAAAAATTTTCTTTCACATCACACTCTTTACCTTTCTGTACTGCATTGGTGTGGAAAGCTTATATTGTACTCTCCAGCAGTTACCATATACACAGAAAAAGGATTATTAGCCTATATTATTTGAGTGCCTGCATCATAGGAGAAATTCTTAAAAGAAGAGAATATTTTCTGGCTGTGAGAAGAGGAAGTTGAAACTGTTGAAGAATGGTCAGAGGGAAGCAAATGTACTTTAATTGAAGATAGAGTAAGAAAGTTATGTATATAAAAATGTGGGTGGTCTCTAGAAGCTTAAAAAATTAAGAAAACAAATTCTTCCTTAGAGCAGTCATAAAGAATTTCAGCTCTACTGACATCTTTATTTTATCCCAAAGACACCATGTTCGACTTTTAACATACAGTGATGTGAAAAAACTATATTTTGCTTTTTCCAAACATTGAATTTGTAATATTTTGCAGCAGTAATAGAAAACTAACATAAATAGAAACAAAAAAGTCTGTGGTACAAGCATGTGGATAGATATTTAAAAGGAAGTGAATAATGAAAAGACTTATAGCATATGTCAAACCCTGTTATAAAAATTTACAACACTCAAGTGCTGAACATCATAGACAAATGGCTTGACCAGATGATGTTAACCTAGCTTCCTCATTGACCATTACAGAACTCACCCTTTCTGCACAAGGACCAAATATAGTCAAGGTGAAAGGGAAAAAATGCTATCTAGGAACCCAGATATGCTATGTGTATTGCTATATATAAATGACCAAACATTTAGAAAATCACCAAAACTGAATCATCCATATGAAAATAAACCTCAGGGAAATCAACCAATAATTTAATGGCAACTAAACTATATTAAGTTTAGTACAACTGGTTTCAACATTTTATATTCTCAGAAAGAAAAACTTTTTTCTTTTCTGAAAATGCATTCATATTTTCTATGGGCAAAAGGTCAGCCAGAAGTATTATACAGGAGCTTATAAAATGACTGATCTATAGGTAGGGAATTTGACATAGCCTGAAATATTACCAAAGTTCTCACTTCATAGTATAGAATTATATCAAATGCTACACTGTCCGGAAATAATTTAATAGAAATATGCAGGTACTTTTTAAATGGGCAAAAATTATCATGTCAAAAGAAAGACTTTGAAATAATGGGGTGTCATCCTTCAAAAAAAGTATATGCATTAAAATTCCCTAATGTACATGATGTACATTAACAAACAGCAAAGTCAATCACTCAGCCAAATATTAGAAGGAGGAAGAGGGAGGAAATGGGGAAGACATTGGGTAAGGGATAATTGGGAGATGTGTGCATATATGCTTCTATATCTTGTACTTCATTAAGATGTACAACTACAATAGACCAATAAAAATAAAAATAATAAATCTAAATAATTTGCATGCTATTTTGTTCTCAATAGAAAGAATACATAAGTCCTTGGAACCATATGCCAAACAGGTATGTTTATACTTTATTACTTTATATATATATTTTTTATATATTTTTTTTCTTCTTTTTTTTTTTTGGTGGTACTGGGGTTCCTGGAAGCCCTTCTACCTCCGGGCTACACTCCCAGACCTATTTTTATATATTTTTTATTTGGAAACAGGGTCTCTTAAGCCAGAGCAGCTGGCTCTGAACCTGCGCGATCCTCCTGTCTCCACCTCACAAGCGCGGGGATTACAAGCGTGCGCCACCACTGGCCATATATATATATATATATTTTTTTTTCTTTTTTTTCTTTTTTTTTTTTTTCGTGTCTGGGGATGGAACCCGAGAGCATTTGACCTACGAACTATACCCCCTACCTAGTTATTTTATTCTTTAATTTGAAACTGGTTTTCACTAAGTTGCAGAGGGCCTCACTAAGTAGCTGAAGCTGTCCATGAACCACAATCCTCTGGTCTCAGCCTCCCGAATGCTGGGATTACAAGCGTGCGCCACCACGCCCGGTTCTATACTTAATATTTTTAATTGCTCAATTGGCATTATTTTTGCTACTCTGCCTCAACTTGAAAATTCTTCAGGATTGAAAGTTCTTGTCCATAAAGGCAACTTTTTAAAAAAAATAATACTAGGGATTGAACTCAGAGGCAATCTACTTCTGATCTACTCCTGCCCCTGGACCATTTCATTTTTAAACAGAATCTTACTAAGTTGTTAAGGACTTATTAAGGCTATCTTTGAGTTTATGACTTTTCTGCCTTAGTTTCCAGGTACTAGAATTACACGTGTGTGCTGCCATGCCCATTTGGAACATATCTTTGAAGAGGACATAGCAAGGATTCCATTAATATATAAACTAAAAGTATCACTAGGATTCTACAAACTCCTTGCATTCAGGGTTCAAAATGTGAAAGGAATCAATATACTGGCAGAATGAATTGACTTTTTTACAGTAGAAATAGAGTTGTTTTTAATTGGAAGGGGAAGGCACCCAGTAAAAGCCGGGTGATACATTTGTGTTTCCTTATATTTTTTGTTGAGATGTAACTGAATGGATATATACAGAAAACTTCAAACTAAATTGACTCATCAACTTTGAAGATTTGGTCATATTAGAATTGAAGCCACCAAAATATATCTGACAATAGCCAATAATGAGCAAAATTGAGAATAGATGATGTAGCAGAGAAAGGATAACTATAATTGCATTTCCAAGACCAAATGCAGTGACCAGTGGCATAGATTTTCTAAAACTTGCATATAGTAGTATTTCTTCTTCATTAAAAGAGTTAATTTAGACAGCTATACAAAAAGGACAGTACAATTTTTTGCTATTGGAAATCTAATTGACTAACAGCCACATCTTCTGCAAGTAAATCCACCAGCACTTGTACAATGAAGTCAGTGCCTTCAGATAATCACTAAGCAGGAGGCTTGTTCTTTTGAGACATAGAAAAACCTTCATCAGGTGACTTTGCCTTAAAAGTTGCTCATCAGCCTGATAAAAACTGTACCATAGCCCGGTGTGGTGGCGCAGGCTTGTAAACTTAGCGCTTGGGAGGCGGAGACAGGAGGGTCACGCAGGTTCGAAGCCAGCCGCCCTGGCTTAAGAGACCCTGTCTCCAAATTTTAAAAAAGCATAAAATAGGTCTGGGGATATATCCTGGATGTAGAAGGGTTTCCAGAAACCCCAGTACCACCAAAACAAACAACAAATAAACAAACAAACAAAGAGCAACTGTACCAAAGTATGTAATTATTTCAATCTTTTTCCCTTTCCTCTATCTTTATAAGGGAAGATTTGAATCATTTTTTGTGTTATAATGTGAAAGACCTACATTATAGTTTGAAAGATCTTCCTAGAAAATATTTACATATTTAATATATACATATATGTATGTTGCAGGATACACACACAGATATGCCACAGACATGTACTTGCTTTCTCTAAATAATTCCCTATAAATTTTCATAACAATATAATATATACAGTTACATATATACATATATATACACATATATATATGTATATATATAATTATTTACATATGCATTATTTCCAGTTAATAAATTCTAAGTAGTTTAAGCTTTGCTGATTGTGAAAATAATCACACCTTTTCCTGAGGAAATGTTCTGGGAAGATAGTGACCGAGGGATAAAGCACTTACCAGTCCTGCTGACACCCGATCTCCATTGCCTCAAAAACAACATTCTACAAAGTTAGAAAATACTCAGTAGAAGAATAAAAATTATAAATACAAGAAACTGAGAAAAGATTAGAAGACTGACCAGAGAGCAGAAAAAAAACAACAAAAACATCCACCTTGTGGCAGTGGGAGCCACAGAGGCACCTTTTGCCTCACAACAACAGACTCCAGAGACGAAAAGGAAAACAAGGACGTGAAGTGAACAGTGGCAGATCAACAGGGTTGTAAGCCAACAGTTCTTCCTGTGCAAACACCAGCTACAGTTCCAGTGGTGAAGCTCACCATGCCCTCCAGGGATCCAGAGCAGAGCTAAACACCAGAAAAGAAACCCGACCATCTCGCAACCGAGGGTGCCACAGCGGTGCCACCTTGGAGCAGTGACCAAGCTCACCATGCCCTCCAGAGATCCAGACCAGCACACAACAAAACTGTAAGTGAAACTGTGGACCCCCCACCCCCACCCCCAGGAGAAGGCCCAGTGCTTCAGCCCCAGACACTTGCACAGCTGCAATAAATTCCCTGGGTCTGAGATTTTCAGTTCAACTCAGCTAAGGAGTAGTGGCAGCTGAGATTACCACACCCTCCAGAGATCCAGAGCAGTGTTCAATAATACCATAAGTGAAGTCGAGGTTCCTGAGGAAAAACACCAGCCTGACATACCTGGGGACCCGCACAGCCATGGTAAACTCCCTGGGTCTGAGACTTTGCGATTTAACCTGGAGAAAGTGGGAGTGAGGTCTGGTGTTGGAAATAGCAGAGGCTCAGACATACCCAGGCTCTGATTAGTGGAAAGTGTGGGAGCAGACCTATGCCTAACACTAGACCCAACTAGTAGGATCTCAGGATCACTATAGTCCTTCCAATCACGAAGACCTTGGAGAAGTCAGACCAGACCAGACCTAGCTATGGAGAACAGAGACTCCTACATTGAGTTTGGTCTCAGAAGCATACAGCACCAACAAAGGCAAAGAGAGACTCAGACTCCAAATCTGTGGAAAGCATGTAGGGTGACCTGAACTTTACACTAAATCCAGGCCCATTGATACTATCTGCATAGATTGAGAAAAACTCAGAGAACCAGACTCGCAGCAGAAAAGGTGCCAGTGGCACTCGGTATATGCACAGAGAGAGACTGCAGAGGCCCTGTCTCCTGCTGAATAGCCATTTATTTGTAGAGTTGCATTAATTTGTTGTTGGGATTGTTTTGTCTCTTTGTTCTTTTGTGTGTGTGTGAGTGTGTATGCCCATTTATTCTCTTTTCCCAAACTTTCTCCCAAGCATCTTCCCTTGTACATACCTACTCTCTTCTCTCTCTCCCTTTTCTATCTTTTTTCTTTTTCTCTCTCCCTTGTCTTGTATTGAATTCACTTTATATCACTATACCAGAAACTCTATATTGGTTACTAGAATACAACTACATTTTTACTATCTCTAATCTTTAATATATACTACCTTACCAAACTCATACTCTCATTCTATTTGACCCTATCTGAGATTTTACTTTATTATTCCACTAACACCTTCACTTCCCTCCTCACTCAATCTTCACTGTTGAATACAATACAACTTGCCCTTGGATATACCAGCTGCCACTTAGAGACTGAGATAAATCTATCAAAAGCAATAGATACAAACTTCTGAAATTATGAGAAGGAGGAATAACAAGGATACAATAAACTCCCACAACCCCACAATAACAGAACTTGAAAACACAAAATATAAAAATAGGTCTGGGAGTGTAGCCCAGAGGTAGAAGGGTTTCCAGGAAACCCAGTAACACGAAAAAAAAAAAAAGAAATATATATACATATATTATAAATGCATTCAATATAGCATCATAGTTTAACCTACTTTAACCTACTAAAATATGCTTAGATAATTTATTAGTCTACAGTTGTACAAAATCATCTTACACAATGCATAGTATATAATAAAATGTTTAGTGTATTATATAATTTGTTGAATATCTATATCCAAAAAGTATTAGCACCACAGTGTACTTAAGAGTTTTGGTAGTTTACATTCACGATCACAAGGCTGGTTGGAAACTGCTGCTTCTTGTCACTGCAAAGCATGGAACGGGATTATCATATTACCTACTGCTAGCCCAGGGAAAGATACAAATTCAAAACTTGATATATAATTTTTATTGAATAAAAATTGATTTTACACATTCATAAATTTAATGTCAAACCTTCTAAGTCATGGATCATCTGCATGTGAAACACTTCTGAGAGATCATGTAAGATTTAAATAAAATCAAATTTAACAAAGTATATTGTAACATTAAAAACACTAGTGGAAGTAATAACAATTAAGAGTCATGTATGAAGGAACTGAGAAGGAAAAATAATAAACAAAACTCCAACATGAACCACAAAAACAAAGTCACAGCCTTTCAATAAATTTCCCAACTACAGAGCATTAATAGACTCAGAAACCCTTTGATAAATGAGCTGCAGGGTTCCTTTGATAAAAGGGCCCTGTTCACTGCTATAATTGTATAGTGTATTTTTTTCAGTCTTCCTCACAAAGACCTATGATACTTTACCAGAGTGGATGTACAGTGAGAAAATAAAATAATCATTTTTTTTTTGTTTTTAAGTTACTGGACATTGGACCTAAATGAAAACCAAACCCAAAAGACTCAAAGAAATTCATCAGTTATAGTAGGGCCTCATGGAGACCAGATCATCAGAGTTAAGAGGACATGAGGACATACGTACAAATTTCTTGTAAGTTACCAGGCCAAGTACATTGTATCCTATGATTATGTCACCAGTTCTATAATAGAATACATATTTAGAATAGACATAGCTTGTAACTATGAAAATACTCACTTTGAGGAGGTCTTCTGCATACCATTTAAACTTCAACTGAAATTTTAATTTTGCATGGCATTATTGCTAACCTTCCCTATTGAATTAGATCAGCCCTTCTCATATGGTTCAATACCACTATAAATTTTTCCTTTGTGTCATCTGAGTATTCATAATCTTTAAGTAATCTTTTTATTTTTAAGCATGCCTTGTCTACTGTAATATGGTAAACTTTACCTTGGTAGGAAACTTTCTTGTTCAGAGCTACACTCTACATATGTATACAGTGAGCTTCAATGAGTAAGTTAATTTTTTGTGTTCATCAACTGGACACCAGCATGTATTATGTCATTTAATGTGAAGCCTTATGGATGTGTGTGTATATTGCAGGCACGTGTATACAGATATACACATCAATCAATGTAGATTTCTCATTTATTTTTGGTCACTGTTTACGTTTTGCTGTTTTTTCACTGTCTCCTTAAAGCTTCCACCCCTTTTATGATTTGCTTTTAAAGATGATCATTCACAGTGCTTTGAAACCATGCTACTTTTATGTCTCAATGTATAGTTAAGAGATATATTATTCTCAGTTTAAGTCAACCTTGAAATTCCCCTTTTTATTTTAAGTTTCTAATAAAAGTAATCTTCATGAAATTGCTTGAAGAGAGCTAAGGGACTTTGGGAGGTCAGAAAAAAGAAAGACACCTGAAACATTATGAATATTGTGTTTCAATTTTCTTCTATTTTCATATAAGTGCAAGATTCTTCAGCATTAGGAGTCTTGTAGAAAATAGGCCTTAATATTTTTAATGTATTTACTTCTCAAAGGGAAAGACTTTTTGGTTTGCCCTAATTTCATCCAAATTCATTTTTTAAAAAATTAATTGGTGCATTGTAATCATACATCTTAATGGGTGTACAAGATGGTGGAGGCATACATGCACACATTACCCAATTAGCCCTTACCCATTTCCCACCCCCTTCCCTCCCCATCCCTCCTTCTCATGTTTGTCTTGCTGATTGACTTTGAAATGTTTGTGAGTGTACATCATGTACATCATGCACATTAGGGAATTTCCCTCTTTCTCCCTCCCATCTCTCTCAGTTAAGTCACCTTATTATAAGCTCATCTATGGTTTCTTTTTTCTTGTCTAGAGTCCCTCCTATGACCCTATTTTTCTCCTTATTTATTATTTTTTGACTAATCTCATTTAGCATAAATGTTCTTTCTTTATCACAGATTTCCAATTGTTTATAGCATCAGCCCACTAACTCACTGCATTTCTAAGTTACTATTATCTTTCTCTCCTGTGAGATGAACCCTATGGAACATTTAGTAGGGAAATACATTATATCATGCTTCTATTGTGAACGGTTTTTTCATTTTCTTTTGAATTTTAATGTAATAGCAAACTGAAATATCTTAAACAGAAAAGACTTTTTGTCAATATCATACATTTTAATACTAAAGCAAACACTTGAATATGTTAACAATAAAAGCTTAAAATACTTCAATTCTTCCTTTGTAGTATATAGTATAAAAACCTGAGTTTCTGAATATAGTTATAATGGGTAATTTGTATTATTTCTATTTCAATTGATAGATGCTTTCGTGTATAAAAATCTTCACCTAAGTACTAAGGCAAGCTAAGTTATGGGAATATATGCTGAACTTTATAATTTCATGTCCTTATGTTGTCACTGCAGTACAAGGATGCTGGGAATATTTTCATCATCACTGAACATCACTGATATTTAGCTTCAGAAAATGAAGTAGTGCATCCATAAATAAAACCTCCTAATTTAAAATATTGTATAAAGCCTGACAGGATAGCTTAAGACAACTTCTGAAAAGACCGCAATGAATTGGTCGTTTTCCTCTTTTGCCTTGAGTTTTTTCTTTCTTCGATTTAAGGAGAAAATCAGAGATGCGATTATTCTTGAACTTTGAAATTTCCAGCTAGAACCATCCTAGGTAAATCATATATTCTTTAACAGAGAATATTCACCTCTTTTTACTCATGTATTATGAATAATATGTTGTATACAATCAATTTAAATAACAAAAATTTATCTGAAGATCTCTCCCCAAAATGTTTTCTTTTGATAGATGAGAGGGGTTTATCTATTAAAAGTTTCACTAATAACCTTACACTAATAAACTTTAATATAAAAATTTCATGGAAGTTTAAATTTTTCAGGTCTCAGTGGTACATAAAGTTGTTTTATCTGTTGCTACTTTGTAAAATGTTGCTGCAACTTCATATAAAATTGTACTGGGAGGCTGCAGCGACTCGGCTGCGCGGTGGGAGCCCGCGGCGTGCTCCAGGTAAGCATAACGCTGCGCAGTGCTGACCCCGCAGCCCGACGCAGAACCATGGAGATCGGCACCGAGATCAGCCACAATCCGGAGTGCCAATAAGGGGAAGTTGCAAGAATTAGAAGCTTACGTTGATGAAGAACTTTCCGATTACATTATGGTGATGGTGGTCAACAAGAAAAGTCAGGACCAAATGACAGAGGACCTGTCCCTGCTTCTAGGGAACAACACAATTCGATTCACCGTATGGCCTCATGGTGTATTAGATAAACTTCGCTCTGTTACAACTGAACCTTCTAGTGTAAAGTCTTCAGATACCAATATCTTTGATAGTAATGTACCTTCAAACAAGAGCAGTCTCAGCAGGGGAGATGAAAGGAGACAGGAAACTGCAGTGCCTCCTCTTGCCGTTTTTAGCACGAGACCTGAGAAAAGAGGTTCCCGGGTTTCTACAAGTTCACAGGAGCAGAAAACCACTAATGTCAGACAGACTTACAACGATGGAACTGCAACCAGACTGATGTCAACAGTGAAACCTCTGCAGGAACCAGCTGTCTCGGAAGATGTGATTGATATTAAGCCAGAACTAGATGATCTCATTGATGAAGACCTCAATTTTGTGCAGGAGAATCCCTTATCTCAGAAGAAACCTACAGTGACACTTACATATTGTTCTTCTGGCCCTTCTATTGAAATTTATCGACCACCTGCAAGTAGAAATGTAGATAGTAGTGCTCATTTAAACAGGTTGCAGTTTCAACAGCAGCAAAACAGTATCCGTGCTGCCAAGCAGCTAGATACACAGAGTGGCCTGGTATATGAAACAGCACATGTGTGTGAACCAGAAGTGCTGAACAGTTTAGGAGAAACTTACAGTCCTTTTTTCAGAAACAATTCAGAAAAAATGAGCATTAAGGATGAAAATTTTCAGAAGAGAAAGTTGCCTCTGGTGAGCTCAGTTGTTTAAGTAAAAAAATTCAGCCATGATGGAGAAGAGGAGGAGGAAGATGATGATTATGGTTCCCGTACAGGAAGTGTGTCCAGCAGTGTGTCAGTGCCAGCAAAGCCTGAAAGGAGACCATCTCTTCTACCTTCTAAACAAGCTAACACGAATCTAATTTTGAAGGCTATATCTGAAGCTCAAGAATCAGTAACAAAAACAACTAATTATTCTACAGTCCCACAGAAACAGACACTTCCAGTTGCTCCCAGAACTTGAACTTCTCAAGAATTGCTAACAGAAGTGGCTCAGTGGCAAAGCAGGCCCTCCAGAATAAGTCCCCCCATTAAATAAGAGGAGACAAAGGAGATAACATGGGCAAAAAAAAATCAAGGAACTCAACAGAGACAATTGTTATCCCGAATGCAAATTGACCCGGTAATGGCAGAAACGCTGCAGATATGTCAAGATTACTATGACATGGAATCCATGGTCTATGCAGACACAAGATCATTTATTCTGAAGAAGGCAAAGCTGTCTGAGAAGATAGTAGTGGCACCAAACCAAGAGTCGGGGACGAAGACTGCAGATACCCTTCGGGTACTTTCAGGACACCTTATGCAGACACGAGATCTTGTACAACCAGATAAACCTGCAAGTCCCAAGTTTGTAGTGACACTGGATGGTGTCCCCAGCCTCCCAGGATACATGTCAGATCAAGAGGAGGACATGTGCTTTGAAGGAATGAAACCTGTAAACCAAACTGCAGCTTCAAACAAGGGACTCAAAGATCTCCTCCACCCACAGTTGCAGTTGATGAGCAGGCAGCTTGCTGACCCAAATGCTGAGATGAGTGAACTGAGTGCGTCACGGAAACCAGAGAAGCTTTTGGAGCGCTGCAAGTAGTGGCCTGCTTGTAAGAACGGGGACGAATGTGCATACCAACACTCTCTCTCACCATGCAAAGCCTTCCCCAATTGTAAATTTGCTGAAAAATGTTTATTTGTTCATCCAAATTGTAAATATGATGCAAAGTACACTAAACCAGATTGTCCCTTCACTCATATGAGTAGAAGGGTTCCAGTACTGTCTCCAAAACCAGCAGTTGCAACACCATCTCCATCTTCCAGCAGTCAGCTCTGCCGATACTTTCCAGCATGTAAGAAAATTGAGTGTCCCTTCTATTATCCAAAACACTGTAATTAACACTCAGTGTATAAGACCAGACTGCACATTCTATCATCCCACCATTACTGTACCACCAAGACATGCCTTGAAATGGACTCGACCTCAAACCAGTGAATGATACCCAGCACTACCTGGAGGAAAATCATGCATTTTGAAAGTTTCTACCTACTGAGGAAAGATTATTCTACAGAAGTTGTCAAATCTTTGAAACTTGGAATATATTGCTTAATATGAAGTTTATTGCCTATCTGAAGTGTCTAATTTTTCAAGTTTGTAAGTTTATTTCAGTAGTTACAACATTGGGTGTTTTATTGTTTTGTTTTGAGCATGAAAAGACAGTTAAGGAAAAGCTAAATTCTATTAAAGTCTTTGAGGCACGTTTGTAAAAAAAAAAAATTGTCGTATTGCTCTCCTTACACAGGTGATTTTTAGCAGGAGAAAACAGAGATAAACAAGAACAAAACCACTCATATATTTACAACATGGAGAATCAGTTAAATTTAAGAATGCAAAATTTTACTTTGTGAGTATTTTTAATGTAAGCAATAATTTAATTTGAATATATATTAAAAAAATATATATGTATATATATATATATATATATATATATATATATATATATATATATATATATTGGGTGGTACTGGAGTTCCTGGAACCTTTCTCAGGGCTACACTCCCAGAGCGCGGGGATTACAAGCGTGTGCCACCACACCTAGCATAATTTTGTAATATATTTAATTAATATAAATTAATATTTGGCTTTTGCATTTATTCATTTGTTGATTTATTTGTTATGGGAATCAAATCCAAGGGAATTCTAGCTCTGAGTTAGAGATCCAGACCTTTATTTTATTTTTTTCATTTAAACAAGGCTTCACTAAATTGCTGAGACTATCCTCAAATTTGTGATTCCCCTCTCAGAATATCACTTAGTTATGAAGGAATGTATAGAAATAAGAATATAATATATCCTATGCAATTACAGGAGGAAGCAAACAATTAAAACTGTATTTCTGCATGAATGAAGACTTATGAAGCTGGTTAAATAAGAATATGGGTTGAGGATAATGCTCACTTATTGTGTTGAGTTCCCATCATAACATAAATTGAGATAGGTTCTGAAGAAGATAGTCTTAACAAAGTAGGCTCTGAAATAATATAAAAAATAAACAATAAACCAGAAAATACAATAAGGAGAAAACTCAAATTTAGGGAAAATGTTCACATTGTAAATAAAATCCATATAATTAGATGACTAGTATATAATAACACTATTCTATGTGCTCAGAATATCATACTAAGAAGAAGGTATAAACATTTGACACTTTAAAAAATTACTCTTTAGGAATTGAAAATTAAACTTAATTTTAATTAAAAACAATGCTTGCTAGAAAGTGGCAAATATTATAAAAATATAGGCACAATGTACATTCAAATTATAATGTGATTTTGGAATGATAGTTTGCTCAAAAATTTTAAATCAAGTGTTAAGATTAGCGCTCAAGGTGGGCGTGGTGGCACACATTTATAATCCCAGTACTTGGGAGGCTGGGACAGGAGGATCACACAGGTTTGAAACCAGCCATAGCTATTGAGTGAGGCTCTCAGCAACTTAGTGAGACCCTGTTTCCAAATAAAATAAAAAATAGGCTTGGGTCTGGGAGTGTAGCCCAGAGGTAGAAGGCTTCTGGGTTCCATCCCCAGCACCACAAAAAGAAAAAAAAAAAAAAAAGATTAGAGCTCAGTGAGAAGTCAAAATATGTGAATGAGGTGAGGATTACAGGAAAGGAGATACCTGTGGAAATATGATGGCTCGTTAGAGAACAGTCAGTACAGGCTCCCTGAGCTGGGAACATATGAGAGCCCTATGTGGTGGAGAGGAGGAATAAAAGATAAGGTCCAATATGCATAAATAGTCTAAGGAAATGGATATAGATGTATCTATTTCCAATAATTAAAGAACCAAACTGCATAGAAAGAAATAAAAATAATATGGTGTTGGTTCACTTAGAGTATAGAAAATAACTTTTTATTTTCAATCTGTAGAACTTTACAATATGGAATAGTTTAAACAGAAAGAACAAAAATTTTATATTTGAACATTATCAGGAAGGTGCCCAATGATCATCTTACAAAAGCATTGGAAAATAAAGAAAGATTACCCAGGTTCTCAGTTTTTGTTTTGTATGATTTTCTGGATATAAAACATTTGGTATCAGCATCTGGAAAATCAGTAACAGACTGTAACACTCTACCTTCCCTGATCAGCATAATAAAAATTATGAAACAAAAACACTGAGCACAATCACATAGAATAAATTGCAATCATCTCTATTGCACTCTATAATAGTATTATCTGAATTAAGTCTCGAGTTCCTATAGTAGAAATTTACACATTTTTATATCTGAAGTTGAACAAGTTTGCAAATGAGTGTGCTTTGTGTAATTATTTATTTATTTTTATTGAAAGCAAATGGTATACATTTAAACTGTACTTGGTGGCCTTGATGTACTTGGTATTCATTTCTGTTTCTTCTAAACTAATAGGGTATTTAAGGGTAAATTAATGTTTATTTCAGATCCCAAACATGGTATTCAGTCAACAGTGTCTTATTATTACCGTAGAATCTTAATCCGTGGCTCTAAATCTCCAATATATATCAATATTTCAGGAATATGTTTTAAAGCATGATTATTTCCTAAATCTCCTTGAGAGATACTACTTCTATATTTCAAAATCTTCATGGTATCACTGAAGAGACTCTTAAGTATCACTATAAATTTGTTTTGTTTTATATTTAATGTCCTTTACCACTTTATCTCACATTTATATTTTTGAAGGACATTTATTCACCTAGTTTTTTATATTTACCTTTTGTATGATGATGTATAAAGGAAAATAAGTGGATTTCATATACCTGTACAGAACCTTATTATAAATTCTAAAATTAAGTTTAAATAGGAAATTCAATGGCTTAGGGATAATTTAAAAGCATTAATATGATAGCTGTATTTCTGAGCAACTAGAAATAAATTTTAATTATTTATCCTCTTATGTGTAATAACACACTAAAGTTTACTATGAATCACCACTCTTCCAGAAGCAATATGCTTATTATTAAGGGCATAAACCCTATGACCAGAGGGGAAAGTTGCAAAATCCAGGCTCTGCCATTTATCCTTGGCATTTTCCTGGGCAAGTAGCTCCTTCTTCCACCAATTTTATGTTAGTAGACTAAAGTATACTCATATAATTTTTTCCTAGGATTTTCAGAAGTATTGAATAAATGTGTATATTTTAAGCTTTTGTAGCATGTTTACCATGATATAGGCATATGAAATGATCCTTATTTTAATGTACAAAATGTTTCTTAGTGTTAAACCAAACAAAAACCTTTCATTTTTTGTTTGGATATTTTAAAATTATTTTATATCCAAAGAGAATATTTAGAGTTTAAAATTCCTTCTTATCCAATGTAGCATGTTTACCATTTTTCCTATTTTTATACCTTATAAAATCAAATATAACTGTTAATCTACTTTAGCTTCTTCTGTAGGACTCACATTTTCCTACATATATTTGTCTTTTCTGATTCTAACTCATCAGCTTTCTCTGTAGTTAAATATATAAATATGCATTCTACATGTTTTTCTTTTTTCCAAATGATTTAAATATCTGAATTCTAAAAGCATAAGCTAGATTTTTTATAATCCAAGTGAAAAAAAAAAAAAGAAAACACTTGACCATTGAATTGTCTCTGCATGTCACAAGGCACAAGACACTGGGCTTCAAGCCCAATATTGCCATTGAAAGATCACTCTCTAATTGAAATCATGGCACCTTTCAATTTCTCACTTATTATTTCATGTGAGTATGGAGGGCAACAGTTTCCACACAAAGAAGTCAGACTTAACTGCAAGTCTGCCACCCCTCTCCCTTATAATTCTTTTTGAAGTTTTTCTGTTTCAGGTAGGAAAATTATGTTGCTTCACTTAAAACTTTCTTGCTGAGATCTATGAGAATGAAAGCAATGTGACAGGAAGATAGTCAACAGAGTGCTTTGCCATCTACTTAGGTTAAATGTGCTTCGGTAGAAGCACTTCTTGCAAATGCATATGGCACAGCAAGACAATCCTCTCCTGGTCAGTCATATTTAAAAAATATTTATTGTCCATCAATATGTTTGCGATTGTGACAACTTTGTCTTAAACCTTCAGTTTTTAACATTATCAGTTACCAAGAATAATATTTACATTATAATAGAGTATACTCAAATTTAACATTTTAAATACATAGATTTTCACCATTTAATATTATTTTGACTTTGGCACTGGATTGTTTTCCTTTAATTTCTAATTTTATTATGATTTTTAAAATTCTATTTTCTAATCATAATTGCTTGCATTTTATTCAATTATGATTCTGTTATCTTTATTTTCTTGAGTCCAACAGAATTCAGAACACAAAACTCCAAAATAGTATTGCCAGAGTAAATATTTCTATTTATTCTCTTTCTTTCTTTCTTTCTTTCTTTCTTTCTTTCTTTCTTTCTTTCTTTCTTTCTTTCTTTCTTTCTTTCTTTCCTTCTTTCCTTCTTTCCTTCTTTCTTTTCTTCTTTAGTACCTGATTTATTCTACCTCCGAGCTACACCTATTTGAAATATGGTCTTGCTATGTAACTGAGATTATTACTATATTGCTTAAGCTGGCCTCAAACCTACAATCCTCTTCTGCCTTCTAAGTATGGGGATTTACCCAGCATGCATCTTTCAAATTGAAACATTTGAGAAATAGCAGGCCTATGAAGAACTCTCTGACCCTCTCTCCTTACAAGACAGTAGAATTTATTTATTTATTTATTTATTTATTTATTTATTTATTTATTTATTTTGTGGTACTGGGGTTCCTGGAAGCCCTTCTTACTCCCGGCTACACTCCTAGACCTATTTTTTTTTTTATATTTTTATTTGGAAACAGGGTCTCTTAAGCCAGCACGGCTGGCTTCAAACCTTAGTGATCCTCCTGTCTCTGCCTCCCAAGCGTGGGGATTACAAGCATGAGCCCCCATGCCCGGAAATACAGTAGAATTTTTATATGGGAACAGCACCTCTTTACTCAGAAGAAAGAATCATCCTTAACTTTGAAGATATAGAAATATTAAAGTATTTGAAAAAATAATTTAATTTCCAAAATTCATAATTTTTTATTATTTTTTCACATTTTTGTGACTTTTTACCCTTTATTATATAAAATTGCTTAAGCTTCACTACTTTTTTGTGTCTTCGTTTTCTTTTGAAGATCTAGTATCATGTCAAACTTAAACAAATGTAGGTAAGTTTTCTCTTATTTATTTGTCATTTGTCAACCTAATTTACAGGGATTCAATATAGAATCTAGGAGAGTAGGGGGGAAACAACTTTCTTTGCTTCTCTATGCAATGTAGATATATTCTTGTTTTATTATTCAAGAAGCCAGAATATAATAGAGAGATATAAGCATTTGCAAAATACACTACAATATGAAAGAACTAAGAGCATGATATTCAATTCCAAAATAATTACAAGAGACTTACAAGAATTAGTTGGTAAAACAATGTATAAAGAAGCAGCATTCACATTTTTGTTTAAGCAAATATTCAGTACATAGCCATTATCTTAGGCATCATGATTTATAAATAGTAAGATAAGTATATAAAATTTAGAAGCAAGTGGTTTTATAAACTTAAAAATTTATGCTAATGGATTCTTCAAAATTGTCTGTGGTCTATTTGAAAAAAAAAATATATATAATGCATTTCTTACTCCTTTTTTCGTGACACTGAGAACTGGTTCAAGGGACACTCTACCACTGAGGTACATCCCCAAGAATTTTTCTTAATGGTATGCTTTAGTTTAAAACAGGGTTTGCTGATTTTCCCACGGTGGCCTCAAACCTGTGATCCTCCTGTCTCAGCTTCCTAAGTACTGGGATAACAGGTGTGTACCACTGAACCTGACAATTTTTTAAAAATATATTTCATTTATAGTCCCATCCCTTATACTGTCAGTGATATAATTCAGTTTATAAGGAGAATAGTGGAATGGGGTTAGGAGTCACCACACAAAGAGATGATGTACATATGTGAAAGTATCACTTGGCATCTCAATGTAGTATATAATATATTATACCACTTTAAAAAATTTCTCTATCTTCCAACCACTTTATATTATGTAGGATTTCTAGGCTGCTATTATGCATTGTCTCGTTTAGCTCAGCTGATATAACAAAATGTCATAAAATGGGTGGCATATAAGCAACACAATACTATTTCTCAAGGTTTTAGAGCCTGAAAGTCTGATATAAGAGAGACAACAAAGCTTCCTGTGAGTTTCACTCTGGTGTTTAAGGAAACTTTCTCATTGTACCCAATGGTGGCAGTGAGCAAAACAGGACCAAGCTATCTTATAACTCTTATAAGAGCATAGATATAATTCATGAAGACTGATTTCGTTTAATCTCATCTAGTTCTAATTATAAACAAAGGCCCTTATCCTAAAGCACCATACTGGGAGACAGTATTCCTTCATACGAATTTTCAGGATGTGCAATCCTTCAATCCATAACACTTGTATTTAAGTGTAAATTTGTTTTCCTTATTTCTAGCTTACTTTCATGTTTCAGTATCAAAACTGACAGCTCCCTTCATGTTCCCCTTTAACTTTCAAAATCTACAATATTAGTTATAAATTTAACATTTCTTACTTTCTTAATATAGTAATACTATACCTAGAAGCTATGTGAATTTAAAATATAATTATCTTCTATTTAATTTCATAGTTGTACTCAAGTCTTCATATGCTAAAAACCTTTTATTTAAGTATAACTCAAAATGTCTGGTGATTTAATTTAGCTTTAGAAACACTGCAAATGTATAAGTCATAAAACTAAGTTCTTCTGAAAAGTAAGGTATGATTTTATGAAATAAAAAAATGACATAAGAAAATAAGCCCGCATTAAACATTTATTTTACTAGTTTTTAGCTTATTTTGGCTGCCAAGTGGGGCTTATTTTACTATTTTTTAAGCACAAAGTCTAGGTTATTTTTTCTTGTTGGAATTATTGGACTGATGGCATGGTGGAGTACCAACTGAACAGTGAATGAGACTTATTCTTATTTAAGAATAGGAGATGTAAGAGGTAAACAAACCATCTACCCCTTGGAGTTCGGGAAGTTACAGGTATATGGTCAAAGAAAAGAGAACATGAGGAGGAAAGAGGCTAATAAATGGGAGGAATGTTCACGTCAATCTCTAGGAAAGTTAAAGGTTTTCTGGTGTTCCCTCCAGCAGCTACCTTAAGCACACCCAGTTTCAGTGAGCCCTCCTTGAAGAGAACTTTTGGCCCTCAAAAATTCTGTCCTTAAACACAAGCAAGACAACACTGGGATAAAATTCAAGCTGGGTCTCCCAGGCAGTATAAACCAAGGTTGCATAACACTTCCACATCAGGAAAACCAAACTAAATAACATTGAACACAGAATATATTGTAAAAAAAAAATAATGATATAAAATGTCATTGAAAACAGAATGCTACTCTTACTGTACGGGAATAATTAGAAACCGAGACAGAACCAGTTTATGATTTCAAATGCTAATGATTTATTTTAGTAATGTGTATTTGGCTTAGGTAAATATTTTCAGTGTGACATCCGTCGGGGAACTAGGCAAGGAATGTAGCTGTACTTTGTGTAAAGTGTGGGAATGGCACAAATAACATGTCTATATTTTTCAAAAGGACAGAAAGAAATGTCTTTTTCTGTACATAAAAATGTATGTGGACAAAAACCTTCATTATAGACTTTATAGCACAGTGAATTATCGGATGTACAAACCTGGAGAAATCTTTTCACAAACTATCTATCACCAAGGTTGAATTTGTGAATTGTAGAAATAAATTGACCTTTTACCATGTTAAACTTAATATAGAATGAGAGAAGTTAGAAATGAGTCTTTTTCTCACAATTAACATAAATGCTCAGAAGAGAGAAGCTTTATATTTTAGTAACTCTCTTCTCAATTATGACTCAGTGCATTTTTTTACCCAGAGGATGAGTCATTTGCAAATCAAGAAAAGGAACAAAAATATTTTTTCTTAGAATAATTCTTTCAATTTTTAAAAATTTAGATTGTGTTTTAGATATATTTCTAATTATGTTAATGTTAGCAAATCATCTGATCACCACAAAGAAAAACCTGATTTTAACATATTGACAAAGTTCATGTGTTTTATGAGCAGTGCAAGTATTTACTGGAAAAAAAAATGAAACCACAGATGACTAACAATACTGTGATTATGTTCACAGTGTAAAAATTGATTGAAAAAAATTGAAATCACTATTTTCTGGTATGTAATATGTCTCTATATAGCAACTCCTATCATATTTTTCATCTTCACCATTAAAAATAAACCCCTTTGAGGCATGAAAGCATCTGATACAAATAGAAAATTCATGTTAGAATACAAAAATTAGATTGAAAGTGAGTTCTCCATATTAGTTTTGCTCAAATTTTATGCTTTTTAATCTATTTCTGACATTAGACTTGTGTTGTATAATTTAAAAATCCATATTTGAAAGTTATTTAATTATTACTTTGTATTTTCAGAACTAGAAAAAATGTGATACTGTGACATATTTTCTTTTCTTTCCTTTTTTTTTTTTTTTTTGCAGTATACTGGAGATGGAACATTTTACCTCTGAGCTACACCTCCATTTTATTTTTTATTTTGAAACAGGGTCTCAGTGAGTTACAAAGGGCCTCACTAAGTAGTGCCTAGGCTGTCTGTGAACTGTGTTCCTCCTGTCTCAGCCTCTCGAATTCTCGGGTTGCAAGCATGTGGCCACCATGCTCAGCTCTGACATATTTCCTATGTGTGTCTCCCAACCATTTAAGGTGAAATGGTCAGAATGACTAAGGATAATAGACTAGAATCATTGTAATACTAGAAAATTGCTGAATAAACTTCTATTCATTTAAAACCAAGTATCTTTGCCTGTCTCCATTTTTCTTTCCTTTTGTTTTTTTCCTACTTTCCTTTGATGCTGAGAAAAGGATTTTTACTTTGACTTAAGTGGTCATGTAATAATGGCTTCTATTATACTTTTTTGCTTTATCAAAGTGGTAAAAATTATGACAGAGATAAAGAACATATAATGTCATATTAATCATGGTAAAGCATTTTAAAATGTTTATGCTTAGCTAAAAAAAGGGGGAAAAAGTAAGTTTCCTCTACTTCTGTGGCCATGCTAAAAATTTAACTAGAGGAGTCAGGTGTGGCGGCATATGCTTATAATCCCAGTACTTGACAGGCTGAGACAGGGGTACCTTGCACTTTGGAAGCCAGCCTCAGCAACTTAGTGAGAACCTGTTTCCAAATAAAATATAAAATAGGTCTGGGAGTGTAGTCTCCCTGAGTTCCATTCCCAGTACCCCCTTGCACACACACACACACACACACACACACACACACACACACACACAAATTAACTAAAGGATGAGAATGATTATAAGACAAGGAGAAAGAATACTTTCTTAAAAAATAAAAACAACCAGAGGTCATCTTAGTAATTACTGCATAAATTTTCAATTTTAGTAATTACTTTAAAATTTACTATGAATAAGAGTGGGCTACATTGTTTGATATTTTTAGGGATTTCCTTTTGTGGAAAATAATAAACATTATTTAAAAGTATAAAGTAGTGACAACTTTGTTTTCTTGTGCCATTCACATTACTGAATGATGACTATATATCAGGAATTGTATTTATCACTGAGGATGCAGCAGATACCAAAACACAAAAGAATTATATTCACGCTGAATTTACGTCTCAATGTAAGAAAGTGAAAGAAGAAAAATTAAACCAGTAAAACAGCAAACTAGTTAATAAATGGTCACTATAGATAAAAGGCACATTCAACATCTGGGCCAAAGGAAGTCTAAGAAACGACTGTCTATGATAACTTACATTGCTGAAATGAAAAAACCAAGACAACAATAAAAAAAATGGACAAAAATAAACTCAAAACTGATGGAATAATGTCTAAGGGACACCACAGGATGCAGCTTGAAAGAGCTCCAAAGTTGGAACATTTTAAGCAAATAAATAGATCATAATAGTTCTAATAACACAGCACTCACTTTTTTAATGATATGAATAAACTAAAAATATGTAAATGCAGGAGGAATCTGTTTTCCTTAAAGAATAATTCTAAAATTTTATATATAGATGCAACATTAATTCCTCTTTCCTTGAGTGTGTCCTTGATGTACACATTTGAATAGAGGATGAAAAAGTAAAATAGTGTCATTAAAATTAATAAATATGTAACAGAGGATCTTTCTCATATGTTCAACATCAACATCATCAGTGTTTATTTTGATATCAAGTATTTCTAATGTAATGCCATTAAAATTACTCTTTACCTCTACTTTATTCTTTTCCAAATTGATAACCTGTATCCAATCATAAGAAAACATCAGAGAAACCCAAATTGGATAATACTCTAGAAACTACTTGATCACATCTTTTCCAAAGGCCCAAGGTCATGAAAAAGAAATAACATATTTTACTCAGATTTTTCCTGGAACAGAAATAATGTTACTATGATGAAGAAATCTGAGTATAATATGTAGTTTAGTCACCAACATTATATTAAAATTAATTTCTTAGTTTTGACAAAAGAACTCTTATAGAAATTTAAATAATTGAATTAACAAGGTAAAATTACTATTTTGCAACTTTATTGAAATCTAAATTTTTCCCAAAGTTAAAACTTTGTTTTTTAAAGCATGATATGTATCTCACATGATGACACCTGAGATAAAATTAAATAAAACCGAATATACTATTTGGAAATATTTGGTCACAAAAACCCTCAGTGAGAAGGTGACACTGATACAAAGACTGAAAGAAAAATAACAATACATTCATATATTTACCTTGCATTAATATATTTATTATTCCAGCTACTAGAATAGCCACAGCAAAGGCCCAGAGAAGAGAACATTCCTGCTTTTATTCAATATTAAGTGCTTAATATAAATTATTAAAAAGCTTTTCTATTTCCATTTTTAATTTTTTTTAAAGGTATATAAAATTAATTATTTCTAATTAGCAATAGAAACTATGGGCATTTTACTTTCAAGCTATATTTTCAGACTTGTTTTTTTATAGTACTGAGGAATGAAACCAGTGGTTCTCCCTCTGGGCTACACTCCTATATATATATATATATATATATATATATATATATATATAATATTTTTAAAATATATATATTATATATATAACATATATATATAATATATATATTATATATATTACATATATAATATATATATATATATTTTTTTTTTTAATGCAGGGAGTGTGGCGCATGCTTGTAATCCCCGGGCTTGGGAGGCTGAGACAGGAGGATTACGCAGGTTCAAAGCCAGCCTCAGCTACTTAGTGAGGCTCTTAGCAACTTAGTGAGACCCTGTTTCCAAATAAAATATAAAATGGGTCTGGGAGTATAGCCCAGAGGAAGAAAGCCTCTGGGTTCCACCCTCAGTACCCCCATATATATATATATATATATATATATATATATATATATATATATATATAATTTTTTTAAAACAGGTTATCACTAAGTTTTAGAAGACTTCACTAAGTTACTGAGACTAAGTTACTGAGAATGGCCATGAACCTAAAATCCTATTTTCTCATCCTCGTAATTCAAACTATTTATTGATATATTTATATTTTTATTTTGGAACTGGGATTGAACTATCTCCCTCTTTAATATCTTTGAAATGCAAAATTTTAAATAAAATTTTTGAGACACTATAGTCATTTTAAAAAATAATCTTATTTGAAAACCTTTTTTAACTCTCTGAACATAAAAATTCATACTTTTAAATATAGTGTAAATAATTTATCTTTAAAATAATATATTTGGGACTAGTAAAATGATAAGCTATCTGACATTTACCTCTATTAGAAGTGTTTACCATCAATAAGGCATTAGAGCTAGGCATGGCAGCACATATCTGTAATTCCAGTATTTGAGAAGCTGAGACAAGAGAATCATGGTTCATGGACAGCCTCAGCTACTTAGTAAGGCCCTTGGCAACACAGTGAGACCCTGTTTCAAAATAGAGAATAAAAAATAGTGTTGGGGTTTAGCCTGGAGATAGAATAACCCTGGGTTCCATCCTCAGTACAAAAAAAAAAGGCATTATCATTCAGTTGGTATGATGGAGGGCTGTAGAAATATTATCATCTGATTTTTGGATCTTTCTAAGTTTTGTACATTTATTTAATATCCTTTTCAGACATCTATTAATGTATATAAGACATACAAGACTATTCACAGTAACTTTTAGTTAGAATTTTATTCAACTGTATTGTATTACCAGTGGCTAAAGTCTTAGTTTTTGATACTAGTAACTATTTTCCTCTGGCTATTATTTATCAATTAATTGATAAAATAACTTTGCTTATATTCTAGTTTTTATATTTATTTATTTATTTATTTATTTATTTATTTATTTATTTATTTATTTTGGTGCCACTGGGGATGGAACCCTTCTACCTCTGGGCTACACTCCTAGACCTAGTTTTTATATTTTATTTGGAAACAGGGTCTCTTAAGCCAGTGAGGCTGGCTTTGAACCTGCTGGATCCTCCTGTCTCCACGTCCCAAGCACAGTGATTACAAGCATGTGCCACCACGCCCAGCTGTATTCTAGTTTTTATGTCTAGCTTGCATTGCTAAATTTAGAGGTAAATATTGGGTTATGTTTAAATAAATAATATTCTATAAGTCAAAGTATCCTTATTCTTCATTTTACATACCTATTTCATTATAATTCTAAATAATATTCCTGGATAGAACAGAATCGGATTCAATTCATATTATAAACTTTCAGCAAATGGTAAAAAGACAAGTGCTTAACTACATGCAAAAAAATAAATAAAGTTGGACTCCTACTATGTTTCATTCCTTAGTCCATTTCTCTTGCTGTAATTATATACCGCCAACTGGATAATTTACAAGGAGTTTAAGTCTATTCAACTCATGATTGTAAAGGCTCAGAAATCCAAAACATGTCATCATTTTTTCTCAACTTCTGATAAGAGCATTCTTATTAAATGGAGGAGTGTGTACAATGACAAGATGGATAATGCAAGCCATATAAAGCTTTCTTTCATAACCAAGACACTTCTCTGATAATTCACCAATGTCTTAATCTGTTGATCCCTGAATGGATAGAGCTCATAACAAAAAAAAAAAAAAAACATTTACCAAAGGTCAGTGTTCAGATATTATTATTATTTATTTATTTTTGCAGTACTTAGGATGGAGTCCAGAGGCATTCTACCTCCAAGCCGCACCCCCAGCCTTATTTTTTATTCTTTATTTTGAAACAGGGCTTTGCTAAGTAGCTGAGGCTGTCTGTGAACCGCAATCCTCCTGTCTCAGCCTCCCAAATGCTGGGATTAAAAGTGTACTAGAGAAGAATTAAGAAGTCAAATATTATATGATTTTTTATTTTATATGAAATGTCCAGATCAGGCAGAACTATAAATATAAAACACAGATTGGTCATTACTGGGAGTTGGAGGAGACAGGAATGACTGCTTAATAGGTATTAAAAGTTTTTCTAGGATAATGAAAAATTGTGATAATAAAAATATAATTATGAATGCACCAAATGCCTCTAAATACTATGCTTAATATGATTACTTTTGTGTCATATGAATTTTTAATCCAAAAACATTGAGAACCTTAACATATGTTGCTGAAATATGTCATTTTACAATTTTGGGGGAGGTAATCACCTTTAAACTAGAAGCATTATCTGTCTAATTTAGAAATAATTGCCAATCTTCCAAAAAAGTAATAAATGAGAATAAAACTGTGAATAAAATTCCATGAGAGATTTAAATGTTTAGGATCTACTTGAGACTCACCTTATTTTTAAAATCTCAGCTTTAATCTATGCAGAATATTTAGCGCAGTAGAGATGACTGGAATCTATTCAGTCAAAAGACACTGCCTTAAATCTCTCTTCTTTCTGATACCACTAAAAAGATAAGAATTTAGCAGGACAAAAATTATTTACAACAAATATATCCTTTTCTTGTCAATGAACAATGCTCATTATTTTGAAGGCAGGTAAGCAAGGGGACATGGCTCACACTTGTGTCTTCAGTCCCAAATGGGAAAGAAGAAAACCAGCAAAAACCAGCACAACCAACAACCATTCACTTCTGCCTCCTTCTGGTGGTCAACTGTGTTTCATTGCACTGTTGGAATGCCTAAAGATTAGAAAGAAGTTAATAATGTATATTAAATAAGTTTATTTTAATGTTCAATAAATTTTAAGAAAAGTTGCTTGGAGGTTACAGAAACTTCTTCAGTTGTTAAATAAATGTGGTATATGGGACTAAAGGGTATGGTCTTTTGTATGACTTTGACTTATTTACTATATTAGGAACTTACTAGAGAACACAGTTTCTTCTTATTTCTACTTTGTTGCTTTTCCATGAGACGTTTATACAAATCACCAGTTATCCTCTGTGATGTCTCTTTTGAGTATTAGGGCCACAGTCACATTGAGTCACTTTCACATTATTTCCTTTAATGTCCTAGAGGTGTAAAAGGCACAAGGTGCTAGGAGAACAGAGAGAGAATCTCTCTTCTCATTTCA
Source organism: Muscardinus avellanarius (assembly GCF_963383645.1). Taxonomy (NCBI): domain Eukaryota; kingdom Metazoa; phylum Chordata; class Mammalia; order Rodentia; family Gliridae; genus Muscardinus; species Muscardinus avellanarius. The sequence continues at coordinate 91,144,230 of NC_137791.1, forward strand.
GTTTCTTATTCTTTTCCCTTTGTGTTATAATTTGATCTTGTGGATTTTAATGCCTTGAAGAGATTTTATGGTAAAATCTTTCACTTTTAGCCATAAAATTCCCCTAATGACTTTCTTTCCCTTGTTTTATTTTAGGTGCTGGATTGGAGGAATAGATTAGAGGAAAAGTTCAAGAGACAAATAAATTATAAAAATGAATATTTTCCTCCTGGGACTAAATCTTTGGTTCAAATGTGATTGTGAATTGATGTTTTTCATTAATATTTATTTCTAACAATAGGATTCTCTGGCTCTCCTGCTAATAGATTTCATAGGGTGGACCTACCCTTTCAATAGTGAGAAAACTTAGACACAGGTTTCACTCAGCTCTCACCCTAACTCAACATAGAAATAAGATAGCACTTGACCAGAGCATCTTGTAAATATAAGCATCAGTAGTTTCAGTATTTGACAGTATTTTCTTGCAAAATTGTTTTAGAAACAGAGTTCTCTAATCAGATCCAATCCATTATTTTTAGTGTGACTGATTAGAACTGTTAAGAGAACCTTAGCAACAAAGGGAACATAAAAGAAAGGAAATAAAACAAAGCTATTGATTTGCAACATGCATTAAGGGAAAAAGGACTGAGATATTGTACAATATATAAAAGGTAGCTGAAAGAGATGAAAGGAGCAACCATGAAGCCAAAAAGCACATAGATATTTTTAAAATAAACACACACACACACACACACACACACACACACACACACACACACACAATTTTAGGCACAAAGAGTTTGTTATCTTGTGAGAATTCCAGAAATACATTTTAGATTAACCTAATGGAAAACTTTACTATTCCTTCACAATAATTTTTTGGGGATTGTCTGGGGATGGAACCTAGGGTCATTCAACCCCCAAACTACACCCCCTACCTTTTTTTTTTTTTTTTTTTTTTTTTTTTTTTTGGTGGTACTGGGGTTCCTGGAAGCCCTTCCACCTCCGGGCTACACTCCCAGACCTATTTTTACATTTTTATTTGGAAACAGGGTCTCCTAAGTCAGCGTGCCGGCTGACTTGGAACCTGTGCAATCCTCTTGTCTCTGCCTCCCAAGCGCGGGGATTACAAGCGTGCGCCACCACGCCCGGCTCCCCCTACCCCTTTTTTTATTCTTTATTTTGAGACAGGGTCTCACTAAGTTGCGGAGGGCCTCACTAAGTATCGGAGGCTGTCTGCAAACTGCAATCCTCCAGTCACAGCCTCCCGAATGCTAGGATTACAAGTGTGTGCCACCATGCCTGGCTCCTTCATAATAACTTGAGAATTCCATTTTTTTGTTTTGTTTTTTTGCAGTACTGGGGATGGAATTCAGGGACATTCTATCTCTGAGCTACAGCACCAGTCCTATTTTTTTTTTTTTTTAAACAGGGTCTCACTGTGTTTCAAAGGGCCTCACTAAGTAGCTGACACTGTCCAAGAACCATGATCCTCCTGTCTCAGCCTCCCAAATTCTGGGATTACAAAATAGGTGCACCTTTGATATGTTAATAAATCACTCATTTTAGAAGCACCTCTAAAACTAGTATTTTCTCTTTTCTCAATATCTCAGTGTTCAAACTGTGAAACACATTTTGACTAGTATTGTAACAAAAAAGTAGTTACTATGACAAGTAGCTACTTTTATTAGTAGAAAAGACAAGCAATAATTTGAAAATAATTAAATGTGTAGCTTAGTATTTTGAGATCTTAGATCGTTATTCAGCTATGTTAATTAGTAGAAATCTGATATTGAACTCCTGGTTGAATAAGACATTATAGGCTTTTCTATTTCTCAATTAAATAATGATGCACACTAATATTTTATATGCTATTGGAAAGGATTTTTTAAGCTTTATTCTATTTTAAAAATATATTTTAGACTATGTCTTACAATGTTGCTCATGTTGGCCTCCAATGACAAGGCTTAAGTGATTCTCTTGCCTAAACTTCCCAAGTAATGGAACTGCAGAAAACTACCACCACGCCCAACCACCCCTCTTGAAATGAGCACTCTCTATTATTTGGTTTTATAGATTTAAATAGAGTATTAAAGAGGCATTCCTAGTAAAATATGAGAAACATGGTTTTAATAAAAATTATACAACATCTCTAAAAGGAATATCATATATGCACTATTATGAATGTTTCATAATTGTATATTAACATATTTAACATAATTAACATATAATTGTATATAATATAATTAAATATTTCATAATATTTTTGCTATGCTAAATACTATTATTTCAGTCTTGCCATGGTAAAGATAGAACCAACTGACAGACAGCCTGCTCCTGGGTTAAACTCAGGAAAAGAAAATATTTATTTTGAGGAATCTACAGAAAGAGTAAAAGGAGTGACATAAGAGAAAAAAGTTCCATGGTGACTGTTTCACATAGGTTATCTATCTTTGTCAAAAGTTAAATGAAAAATTAAGTGTTTCCAAAATAAATTAATTTGACAAACAGGACCTAAAGAGAAAAGAACAGTTCAAGAATTACTAAACAGGAATACTAAACCTAAAGCACATTTATGTGTATATGTCTATTTGTGTATTTGTGTATCTTTGTGTGTGTGTGTGTTTATACAATTAAATGTCCAGTGAATATAATTTACAAGGGTGTGAGTGCCAGATGGTATGAACAACTTTTCTGTTTGTTTATATCTTGTTTTAGAAAACCAAGCTTTCAAAAGGGCAGTGGGTTGCATTTTTACTTATATATTATCTTTCATGAATACTTCAAGTCCACCAAATTTCCTTTTCAGTCCTCCTTAAAATTCTTATATGAGCATTAAAATCTGTTAATTTCTTAAATCTACCTATGAAATAGGCCAAAAATTTAAAATATTTTCTATTATTTTCTACACAGTTTGTTGAAAAGTTATATATTTTTCTTCTTTATTTTTTTAATTTTTAATTTTTATGTGGAACATATTAAAAATGGTATACATTCAGACCGTACTTGATGCCCTCCTCCTCTGCTTCCCTTTGCCTTCTCCCAACAATGAGTGTCCGGGTTGACAATGCTACATTCACACTTATACACATATTTGAATGTAGCTCCTCTACTAATCAAACTTACCCTTCTTGCTCTCCTATCCTTCCTTTCTAGCTTTGCTGAGGGTTCTCCTCGACTATCTGGAGTCCCTATAGTATCGAAAATACTGCCTAGTTTGGGCATATTAGAGAAAACATATGTTCCTTCTTTTTTGTGTGTTTGGCTGATATCACTTAGCATCATGTTCTCTAGGTCTTTCCATCTTCTTGAGAATGACATGATTTTGTTCTTCTTTATAGCTGGGTCAAATTCCATTGTGTGTATTTCCCATAATTTTTAAATCCATTTTTCTGTTAATGGAGACCTAGGTTGGTTCCCTATTTTGGCTATTGCGAATTGTGCTGGTATAAACATGAATATGCATATGTTACTCTAGTTCTCTGATTTCAACCCTTTTGGAAAGATACCCAGGAGTGGTATAGCTGGATCATATGGGGATCTCCACACTGATCTCCATAGCAGCTGAACTAGTTTGCATTCCCACCAACACTGTAAAAGAGTTCCTATTTCCCCATATCCTCGCCAGCATTAGCTGTTTTTTAATTCTTTATGCTCGCCACTCTGATTGGGGTTAGTTGGAATCATACCAGAGCTTTTATTTGCATCTCCATGTGATGTTGAACATTTCTTTATGTATCTATTGGCCATTTGTATCTCTTCTTTTGTTAAGTGTCTACTTAATATTTCTTGATTGAGTTATTTGTTTTGCTAGTACAGAGTCTTTTGAGCTCTTTGTATATTCTGGATATTAGCACTCTATCAGAGTGATAGCTGGTAAAGATCTTCTCTCATTCTGTAGGCTTTCTCTTTAGGTTCTTGATGGTTTCCTTTGATGAGCAGAAAATTTTAGTTTAATGCCATCCCACTTGTTAATTCTTGTTTTAATTTTCTGTGCTTTGTTGTTCTTGTTGAGAAAGTTACTGCCTGTGCCTATATGTTGGTGTGTTGAGCCTACGTCTTCTTCTAATAGCTTCACAGTTTCTGTTCTAATTTTCAAGTCTTTGATACATCTTGAATTGATTCCTTTGTATGGGGAGAGGAAAGGATTTAGTTCCATCTTTCTTTAAATGAAAAGCCAGTTCTCCCAGCACCATTTGTTGAAAGGAAGTCTTTTGTCCAGCATAGGAGTTTGGGCTCTTTATAAAAGATCATTTGAATATAAGTGTGTGGGTTTGTTTCTCTATTTTCTATTTTGTTTCACTGGTCTGTATGCCTGTTGTTATGCCAATACCATGCTGTTTTTACTTCTATTGCTCTGTAGTATAATTTGAAGTCAGGGATTATAATGCCTCCTGTCTGGTTCTTATTGCTGAAAATTGCTTTGGCTATTCTGGGTTTCTTCTTTCTCCATATAAAATTCATGGCTGATTTTCCTAGGTCTATGAAGAATGCCATTGATATTTTGATAGAAATTGCATTAAATCTGTAGATCACTTTTGTCAAAATGGGCATTTTGATGATATTATTTTGCCTATCCATGAGCAAGGAAGATCTTTCCATCTTCCATGTTCTTTTTCAATTTTTTTCATTATAGTTTTCATTGTAGACTTCTTTTACGTCTTTGGTTAGGTTTGTTCCTAGGTATTTTATTGGTTTTGAGGTTATTGTGAATGGAATTTTTTTTTCATTGTGGATTCATTGTTGTCATATAGAAAAGCAACTGATTTCTTTAAGTTGATTTTTTAATACTGTAACTATGCTGAATTGGTTTATCAGCTCCAGTAGTCTTTTGGTTGAGTTCTTTGGGGCCTCTATATAAAGGATCGTGTAATCTGTAAATAAGGATAATTTTATTTCATCTTTCCTATTTGAATTCCTTTGCTATCCTTCCCTTGTATTATTGCTGTGGCAAAATCTCGAGGACTATATTGAAAATAAGTGGTGATAGTGGGTTTTCTTGTCTTCTTGATTTTAGAAGAAATTCTTGCAGTTTTTCTCCATTCAATATGATGATTTCTTTAGGCTTATTGCATATTTCCTTAGTGATATTGAAATGTTTCTTCTATTTCAATTTTCTGCAGTGTTTTCAACATAAATGGGAGTTGGATTTTGTCAAATGCTTTTGTCAAATGCTTTGTTTTTGGTGGCACTGGGGTTCCTGGAAACCCTTCTACCTCCGGCCTACACTCCCAGACCCATTTTTATATTTTTATTTGGAAACAGGGTCTCTTAAGCCAATACGGTTGGCTTCGAACCTGCATGATCCTTCTGTCTCCATCTCCCAAGCGCAGGGATTACAAGCATGTGCCACCATGCTCAGCTTTGTCAAATGCTTTTTCAGCATCCATTAATATGATCATGTAATTTTTATTCTCAGTTTTATTTATGTATGTGGTAAATAATATGCATTGATTTGCCTATGTTGAACCAGCCTTGCTTTTCTGAGATGAAACCAACTTGGTCATGGTGTACAATTCTCTTGATATGTTTTGAATGCATATAGCTAGCATTTGTTTATAATTTTTGCATCTATCTACATTAAGGATATTGGTCTGTAATTTTCTTTTCGTGAGATATCTTTATTTGGTTTTGGTATTATTGTGATATTGGCCTCACAGAAGGAGTTTGGAAGAATTCCATCTATTGATTTCCTGAAACAATTTGTGAAGTATTGGGATTAGTTCTTCACTGAAGGTGTTGTAGAATTCGGCTGAAATCCATCAGGTTATGGTATTTTATTTGATGGCATAATTTTAATCAGTTTCTATTTCTTTGCTTGCTATTTGTTGGTTTAGGTTTGCTATGTCCTCTTGGTTCAATTTAAGTAGGTTATATCTGCTTAGAAATCTATCAATTTTTTACATGTTTTCCAGTATATTGGAGTATAAAATTTCAAAATAGTTGTTGATAAGCCTTTGAATCTCTGCATTGATATCCATTTTCATTTCAGATTTTAATGATTTTAGTTTATCTTTTTTTCTTTTGGTTAGGTTGGCCAGGGTTTTTTCAATATTATTATTCTTTTCAAAGAAACAGATTTATTTTGTCCATTCATTGAATTTTTTTATTCTCTATTTCATTTATTTCTGCTTTGATTTTAATAATTTCCTGCCTTCTGCTGGCTTTGGGATTAGACTATTGCTGTTTTTCTAGATCATTGAGATGTGTCAGTTAGTTGTTCACTCTGTTTATCTTATATTGGCACTAAATGCTATAAATTTTCTTTTTAACACAGCCTTCAAGGTGTCCCATAGATTTTGCTGTACTGTGTTTTTACTTTCATTTAATTTCAGAAATGTTTTTATTTATCACCTTATTTCTGTTCTTACCCACTCATCAGTCAATAGTGTATCATTCAGTATCCATTTATTTAAATAGATTCTTTTGGTCTTCCTGGTGTTGATTTCTACTTTCATTCCATTTTGGTCTGAAAAGATGCAGGGAATTATAACTTTTGAATCTGCTGGTGCTTGCTTTGTGGTCCAGGATGTGATCCATTTTGAAGAAGGTTCCATGGGCTGCTGAGAAGAATATGTATTCAGCTGTTCCTGGTTGAAATATTCTGTATATGTCTGTTATGTCCATTTGGTTTATAGTTTTCTTTAGTTCTGAAGAGTATTTACTCATTATTTTCCTTGAAGATCAAAAGTGGTGTGTTGAAGTATCCCTATATTATTGTATTTGGATCTATTTGATATCTGAGGTCCTGAAGGGATTGTTTTACAAATGTTGGTACACTCACATTTGGGCCATAAACATTTGCTATCATTATATTTTTTGGTGAATTTTTCCTTTTAATAAAAGGAAGTTCCCTGCTTTGTCTCTTCTGATGTGTTTTAGCTTAAAGCCTGTTTTGTTAGATATCAGTATTGCTACCCCTGCTTGTTTTTGGTCTCCATTAGTATGATATCTTTTTTCTATCCTTTCACTTTCAGCCTATGTAGGTTTTGGCTGTAAAGTGAGTTTCTTGTGAGCACCATATATTTGGGTTATGTTTCTTTAATCCACATTTCCAGTCAATCTTTTAATTAGGTTTTAATTCCTTTGATGTTCAGGGTTTTTATTAAAATATGATGTTTGTTTCTTGTCATTTTGTATTTTATCTTCTGTTAGATATAATGTTATTTTTTCTTTGCTTAGTTGCCCCAAAGATCAACTTCATTATTTCTCTGGCTCTGAAATTTGATTCTTTTTCTTCTTTGTGATTTCTTTTCTCTAGTGTTGGCTTTGTATTCATGAAATTTTGATATTCTTCTTATCTTGAAACACTTTTGTTTCTCCATCAGTTTTGAATAATAACCTTCCTGGATAAAACAATTTTTGTTGGAAGTTGTTTTTTCCCAGGGTCTGGATTACATCATACCAATCTCTCCTGGCATTCGTGACTTGGGTTGTAACATATCGGATGAGTTTTATTGTTTTGCCCCTGAATGTTAGTTCTTCTTTTGTTCTCATTGCTTTTAAGATTCTTCCCTTAATTTCTATGTTGGTCATTTTGATTATTACATGGCATGGGCAGAAATTTCTTTGATCTTGTCTTAAAAGTTTTCTGTATGTCTTCTGAATGTGTATGTCCAAGTCACTTTCCATGTTTGTAAAAATTCTCTGAAATTATTTCTCTGAAGAGATTATGAACACCTTGGTCTGTACTTCTATCCCTTCTCCAATGCCTTTTATACATAAGTTAGGATGTTTATGTTGTTCCATCATTGTTAGATGTTTAGGTTTTATGGCTGTAATGACTTCTTTATGCTGTTGACTGTCTTTCTGTTTTGAATGAACTGTCTTCTAACAGTGATATTCTGTTTTACATTTAATCTAATCTTCTAGAAATTCTTTCTACTGCTGTCTTCATTTAATTTATTGACTCATTTCATTCCAGGCCTCTTTCTGATTCTCTTTTATTTTCTCTTTTATTTACTGCACACTTACTATTATGCTTTTTATCATATTGAAGCTCAAAATTTGGAATTCTCCTTTTTGCATTTCTTGTAGGTCAGTATTTGTGATTTCTTTTATTTTATTACTGTTCCTAGTTCTTATATTTCAGGGTTCTTGGGCTTATTTTCCTGATATCTTGGCATCTTCTTTTTTGTGTGTGATTCTGTGGGTAATCTGTCTGATCCAATCTTACCAGTAGGAATTTAGAAGTGTCAGCAGGTTTGTGAATGAGTAAGCAGTGGATTTTTCAATGGTGAGGTGTAGGTTAAGGGGGAGGAATTGTGTTGATGAGTATAGGAGTCAGGTAAAGTAGAGGATATGATTAAGTTGAGTAAGAATTTAAATCCAATAAAGTAGTATCTGGTTGAGAATGAGAAAAGGTTAGATAGAAGGATTCTTGTAGTTAGTACAGAGTATTTACATATGGACATATGAAATAGCTTGAATATAAAACAGGAAGATACAGTAAGGGAAAAGAGTTTTGAGAGAAGAGAATAGATAAGCTAGAGGGAGGAAGTTTGTAAAGAAGATGTGGGAGGGAACAAACATGCATAAAGTAACAAAACAAGTTACAAAACCTAAAAATTATAAATGTAAGACAAAAAAAGAAGAAAAAGAAAAAAGAAAAACAAAGAGAACTAGAGACAGTGTGAAAAAAAATACAGCAGTCCTGCTAATTTACCTATTTAAGGCCCAGGCTCATATAATATCTGTATGTCTATTCATTGTGGTAGATTCTGGAGTATATTCCAATGTCTTTCATTAGCTTTGTAACATATTGTCATCCTTTGGACCAAATTTATGAGTGTTTGTTCCCCTCTCTCACCTCTGACAGCTTTGTGCTTAGGTGTCAGGGCATCAGGTGTCATTGTAAATGAGTTATATGTAAGCTCAGGGTTCTGCATTTCCTCACTCTGGGATCTGTGTTTCCATCCCTGAACTCCACACTTTCTGGGCCTGTGTGCCATGCTTCCAGCCCTGGCTCTGCACTTTCCCTTCTGGGCTCTATGATCTCAGGCCCTGTGCTCTGCCCTTCCCACCTTGGGCCTGTTCTTCCCTACCTACACTGGCTAAGGGTGTCCAGTGTAGTCTTGGGGTGACCTCTGTGTGTTCAGGTGTTGCATCTTGAGCACTATGGGCCTTTCCTGTGTCTCTGGAAGTTCTAACTGGACTATTTTTGGGATGGGCCACCAGGTCTTAGCCCACTGCGGTTCCACAGTACTCTGAGTGGTCTTCCAATGTAATGACTAATGTAACATGGTTACCTTGCTGTCCTGAGGGTAGAGTCTCTGGAGGTCACAGTGTGTAGTTGTGGGTGCTGCTTCTGGTAAGCATGAGATTTTAAACTTTTTCTGCATCCCTGAAGCATTGTGCTGGTTGCTTAAGATGTTGCAGTTCTGATACTTTTATGCTTCATGTTCTTGGATTTCTTGTTGGAACTTCTTGGGGCTGTGGAGCTGAAGCTGGCAAGTGTGGTCAGGCTGCTGGCCCAAGATGCTGCCAGCTGCCCAGGTCAGTAGTGCAATCGGGCTCTTTGAAGTGGATCTCACCATCAGAGTACTGAATTTCTTTTTGCCATTTCTCATTTGTGTTATTGTTCATTAATATCTTCCACTGCTTTGTTTATTTTTATTTTGTCAAGACATTTGCTTTCTTGGTAGTTGAATTTTATTTGTTTTAGCTGCTGAGATGGTCTTTATCCTGAAGTTGCCATTTTTTTTTTCCTTTGGTGGTATTGAGGTTCCTAGAAGCCCTTCTACCTCCAGGGTACGCTCCCAGATCTATTTTATACTGTTTATTTGTTTTTTTGGGGGAACAGGGTCTCTTAAGCCAGCGTAGCTGGCTTCAAACCTGTGCAACCCCCCTGTCTCCACCTCCCAAGCATGGGGATTACAAGCAAGCCCCACCACGCCTGGCTTGAAGTTGCCATTTTGAATTTTATGATTTATTAACACTTGACTATAAGCAGATAAAAAAATTTTTTTGCTATGTACCTGGGGAAGTTCTGAGTTAGCAAAACCTCTTTCTGTTCTGAGGATGCCAGATCAACCCATATACCACATAAGTAAGAGCAAGAACGAGAGCGAGAGCGAGAGTGAGAGTGATTTATAATCTCATTCTCAACTTTGTGTTCCCACCTTAAAAGCCAGGTCAAACATGGTGATAAAGCCCCTTCATGATTTCATCCCTAGATATCATCTGTCTATAACTACCAGAGATTTCCAAAGGGAGAGCTAATTAGCAAATTCAAATGCAGAACTATAAATACTGGTGAGGCTACAAATTAGTAGAGCCACTATGGAGATTCCGCAGAAGACTGGGAATAGAACTATCATATGATCCAGTTATACTTTTTTTTTTTTTGTTTTTGTGGGTCTTGGGATGGAACCCAAGGGCATTCTACCTCTGAGCTACACCCCCTGCCCTATTTTTTATTCTTTATTTTGAAACAGGGCCTCACTAAGGTGCAGAGGGCCTCACTGAGTAGCTGAGGCTGGCCGCGAACTGCAATTCTCCCGGTTATACATCTTTGTGATAACTTTCCAAATATTTAAAGTCAGAACACTGTAGTAATACTTGTATACTCATGTTTATTGTAGCACAATTTATTTTAGCCAAATTATGGAACCAACCTAGTGCCCATGAACAGATAAAAAATAAAGAGAATGTAGAATTTACATAGCATGCACTTTTACTCAGCAATAAAGAACAAAATGGTTTTATTTGCAGAAAAATGATGGAATTAGAAAATATGCCAGGTGAGATCAGCCAATTTCAGAAAGCCAAGGGTCATAAGTTTTCTCTTAAATGAAGCTAGAGACAAAATAGAAACCAAAAAGAATTCAGATAGATGAGGAGAGAGGCCAGTAGAACAATGGAAAGGGATACAGGGAAAGGGAAAGCAGGGTTGAAGAAGAAAACAATTCAATAATGTTATGTCCACATACAAAGGTACTACTGCCGATTTCACTAACATGTATAGGGAGGGAGAAGAGAGAATCAGGGTGGGATGTGGAGAAAATTACATGAAATGATGTGTGCATGTATGCTTATATCACTTTGTACCACTTTGAATCTTACTATGATATAAAATTACAATGTACCAATAAAATTTTAAACATTAATAATTCAATGAAATTTAATTCAATGAAATTAAATGTAATTCAATGAAATTTAAACTACTTATTATCACTATTTTATAATTAGCATTAGTAATTTTTTTCACTTAGTCTTTTAAGTATATGTGTGACTGGATCCCTAGTACTATTGTTTCTCTTTCTCTCCTTGCCTGTAATCTCAGTATTTGAGAGGCTGGGAAAGGAAAATCACAGGTTCAATGCCAGCTTCAACAACTTAGTGAGACTCTCAGAAACCTGGCCATATCCTCTTCCACAAATTAAAAAAGGCTGGGGCATAGCTCAGAGGTAAAATTCCCCTGGGTTTATTCCCAAGTATCACATACAAAATAATAATAACATAAAAAGTTTACATATTTACATGTTTATATATTTTTGTTACTTATAAAAACCTTTGACTTACTGATTTACTAATTTAATCCAACTTATTTCATAAGAAATATCTCATAACTGTTATGCTCACTTTAATAAAATTCTTAGCAAGCAAGTCTGGTATGGTGATGCATGACTTTAATTCCAGTACATAGAAGACTGAAACTGGAAGATCCCAGGTCTGCTTACAGCCTCCACAATATAGCCAGATGTATAACTCAGTAGTAAAAAGCCCTGAGTTCAATTCTGAGCAACACACACACACGTGGACACATGCACACACACACACACACACACACACACACACACACACACACACTGCACACGGGCATACATACACATACAAATGGCAAAGGAGAGAAGAAATAAGAGAGTAATAATAATAATCCCTGGCACACTGCATGCTGGGTGCCTTCCATAGCTCTTCCCTCTTACACTGCTCTGCTCTAGGCTCTGGGAGGCTGACTTTCTCTTCCTCTCTCTGGTTCTCTGACGTCAGCTGGTATCTGTGTAACACCATCTGAAGATAAAAAAAAAAAATGAAGAGAGTGAAGTTGAAGTTGTATTCTGGATATCTGCATTTTCATACTTTTGTCTCTTTCAGGCTGAAGAGTGTTGGCTTTGACCTGCTCTTCCCAGTATAATAGTGCTATACCATCTACAGTCTTTGAAGTATTTCTTATACCTTGCTACAACTTTTACATAAAATATCTTGAAATTAATTTTACATTACCAATCTTGGTCAAATGTACCATTTGTTTTTGGCTAAGATTCTAACTGACATATGAGGAAACTTGACAAAAAACCGGTTTAACTCTTAGTGGTCAAGTTTCTAATGATCAATCAGTTCTATGTCTATTGAGAAGAGGCACAGAGCACACCTACCATGTTTGCTCTATTTATAATAATACAAAAATAAAATAATTTATATTCTTACATGCATTAAAATTCCACTTTCCCTAAAACATTTTTCCATAGGAATTTTAATCCTTTTCTCTTTTGAAATTTTAAATCTTAATGATGTTTTTTGTGGCATATAAAAAAAAGAAAGAATTGAAATCTTTGTATATTATAAAAATAAAAACAATGTTAACCTCTGGGGAAAAGATTTACCATTTAAGGTTTTAAGTTAATGAGCTGATCATAATGAATAAGATCGGGGGGTGGGGGGTAGGAATCAAGAAAAGACACCTAGCAAAGGGTCTTAAGTATTGAAGAAAAAAATGAACTTTTAAATTCATGATAGTGAAAATCCATAGGAAAAATTTCAGACAAGGATAGCTGCTTTTAATAAAAGTAAACAGCTGAAAACATGATAATAAAAAGAGATAAATTTTTCAAGTATAACATCATTAATATTCAGAAGTATAATGAAATGAACACCAAAGCAGCCAACTAATTATGAGTTGGACTAATTCTGAATGGAGAAATGTTTTTATTAGATAATTAGAAACAAACAGCATACCATATACAGATAAGTATATGATACACCATGGACTCATCACTGTGATTTTAAAAACAAAATTCATTTTAATAGACCTGTATGTATATAGTTTATGCTTTATAAACACTTTCTGTAATTTACATTTGAAAAATAAATTAAAAAACAAATAAAATGACAAATTTATTGCTTTTCATCTCCTTATGGACTTTTCATAGATGAGGCAGTTTCATTATTAAATGTAGCTTTAAGTCTAGGATCAATGAAATAATTTAGTGAATGCAGGTAAAATCAGCAACCTGGACTTTGTAATTTTAAAATTTGCAAAAGATGTATAGATATGTTTGGGGATACATATACACTCTTAAAATATACTCTCTGAAGTTTCTGTAAAGATTTATGTAACTGTAGCTTTTAAGTACTTCATTACTTCATTATTAACTCAGGTGATTCTTTTCAGATTCTAAAATAATAGTTTTACAAGTTCTTATGGTATTTATTTATTTGTAAGTGTGTGTGTGTGTGTGTGTGTGTGTGTGTGTGTGTTACTGCGGATGGAACACAGGGGCATTCTACTTCTGAGCTACATCCCCAGCCCTGTTTTTTATTCTTTATTTTGAAACAGGGTCTCACTGAGTTGCAAAGGACCTCACTAAATAGCTGAGGCTGTCCACTAACAAATCTGATCCTCCTTTTTCAGCCTCCCAAATGTTGAGATTACAAGCATGTGCCACCACGCCTGGCTACGGTATTCTTAATGTAAAAACCCAACAAACGTTAAGCTTAATTAAATTTTTATGTATATTTTTTATTAAAACAAGATATAGACATTGCACAAAACAAATTATGTCAAGATTTACTGTGCTTGCTAATATCTATTAAATATATAAATATTACCACGATTATGAAGTTCAAGTTATCTGCTTAAGTTAAATGTGGCAAAAAGAGATGTGAGATAGGACATCATTAATAATATTTCATATCTACTAATGCAAAGAACATGAAGGGTACAGCTAGCTATGAGTATAATGATGATTAGAAAATTATGAGTAGTGAATATCTTTTGTATTTTAAAATACAATTTATTCTGGGGCGGGCAGCCCTACTGGCTCCCGGGAAGGCCCAGTTCTGGGCTGGGGGCAGGCAGCCCCTCCCCCCTCCTGGGAAGGCCTGGTGCCAGGCAGAGGCTGAGCCGCGGGTACCAAGGGATTCAGTGCTGCTGTGCTGCGCCGGGACAGTGATGTGCTTAGAACAGAAAATCCTGCTCTGCGCATTGAGGCTGTGGGACTCTGCTCTTGGAAGGGAAAAACAATTCATTGCTGCCGAGTGCCTGATCCCACAACCTCTTCAAACCACACACACTGTCTTCTCTTATTAAAAAAAAAAAAAAAATATATATATATATATATATATATATTGGAGAGGGGTCAAGATGGCCACAGTGGCAGCCAGGATTCTGTGGATACAGACAAAATATATCCAACTGACCTGGAACTTTTGGAAAAATTCTCCGCAAAGAGGGACTGCTTCTTCCTTACATGCTTAAGAATCCTGGACATCATTTGTAAGGAGGGAGCTCAGCATAGACCTAGGAGGAAGGCGGTATGGGCAGGAGAGGCTGCGGTGGTAGTGGAGGCTTGTATTTGTGAGAGGCAGAGATCTGATCCAACCCACCCTGATCTTCTGCAGAAATTGCCCCAAAGGTGGAATGCCACCGTCGCACATGCTCAGGAATACTGGACAACATGCAGTGTCTGAAAAGTGTTTGGGAAAGAATTGAGAAGGTGGAGGCAGCTGCAACGGCAGCGGCCAATACTTAGGAGAGGCAAAGATCTGATGCAACACACCTGGATCTTTTGAAGAAATAAACCCAGAGGCAGAACGCTAGCACCGCGCATGCTTGGGAACTTGGGACAACATGCTGCGTGAAGACGGTGCTTGGATCAAAGCCTACATAGGGGTGAGGTCGGTGCCAGGGACAGCGAGGCTGAGAACAGAGCCTTCCATGAGGTAAGGCCAGGGCAGGGGCTGCTAAGGCCAGGATCAGAGCTTACCAAGGGTTTAGGCCTGTGCTGGAACCAGCGAGGCCGGGATCAGAGCCTGCCACGAGGCAGGGCTTGGGCTGGGGCCTCTGAGGCTGGGATTGGAGCCTGGCAAGGGGTTAGGCCTGTGCCATGACCAGCAAGGCCAGGAAAGCCTGCCGTGAGGCTAGGCCGGTGCCAAGGCCTTCAAGGCCAGGATTGGAGACTGCCAAGGGGTTAGGCCAGAGCAAGGCTGGTACTGGGGCCTGCAAGGCCGCAATCGGATCCTGCTGAGGTATGAGGCTGGTGCCAAGGCCAGTGAGGCCAGGATTGGAGCCCGCAGTGAGGCAATGCAGGTGCTGGGGCTTCTGAGGCTGGGATTGGAACCTGTGAAGGGGTTAGGCTGGTGTCAGGGCCAGCAATATTGGGATCAGACCCTGCCATGAGGTAATGCTGGTGCTAGGACCTCCGATGCCAGGGTCGGAGCCTGCTGAGGGGTTAGGCTATTGCCATGGCCAGCAAGGCTGAGGTATGAGCCTGCAGAGGGATTAGGCCAGTACCAGGGCCAGCAAGGCTGGGATTGGTGCCTACCATGAGGCAAGGCCGGTACTGTAGCCATTGAGGCCAGCATCAGAGTCTGCCAGGTGGTCAGGCCAGTGCCGCGGCCATCAAGAGTTGGATCAAAACTTGCAATGGGTCATACACAGAGAAATATCACAGAAAATTTAAAACCAGATGCCTTCCCTAATATGCAAAAACTAGGATGAAATAGGTAATATGAGGAGATCTAGTTGAAGAAAGAGCCCTATATAGAAGCAATTAAGGTGACCAATCAGAGGGAATGGGATGAGGGAGGATAGAATCTCTTTAAAACTCATGATATATGTAAACAAATGTATCAAAGTTAATCACCAATCAAGCATGGGATCGAGGGAGTGGGAGGGAATGGAATGGAATTCCATTGTGATGTATGACTACAATGCACCAATTTAAATATATATATATATATATATATATATATAATTAAAAATAAAAATAAAATCACAGCCTTAAAATACAATTTATTTAAAACTACATTTAAAATTTAATGTTTAAACATAGCTCAAAAAATTTCATGAACATTTAAAAAGTGGCTATTATAAACTCTTAGATCTAGCTCCATCATATTTTGATATAGATGTTTCTAATTATTTTTACATTTTCATTTGGAAACAGGGTCTCCTAAGCCAGCGCGCGCGGCTGGTTTCGAACCTGCGCGATCCTCTTGTCTCTGCCTCCCAAGCACGGGTATTACAAGCGTGCGCCACTACGCCTGGCTAATTTTTTCTTTATAATAGTAGCATTATTTGTTTTATTATTATTTATATAAAATATGTATATGAGAATTATTTTATCATAAAATAGTTGTTCCTGGTTGTTACAGGTTTTGTTATTGCTTCATCCAGCATGTTTCCTAGTTATATCATACCCGATATTATTTGCAAAATATTTAAAAATCTTGTAGGTTCACTTATATATACAAATACAATTAAATGAAAGATCAGAATATTTGTGCATATATAGCTTTATTTAAAAAGGAGTTCTCTGTAAAATGATATGGTAGCAAATGGCCTTTTGTATATAAGAAATTTCAAATGTCACACTCTAAAGAACTTTTTAAATGTGAATTGCTCAAAATTTTAACATGATCCAGTGTGATGACATAATTACACTTGTCTATTATTTTTTTCATCTATACTATTTTATTCTATTGCTATTTAATGCCTTTTGCTTGTCATTTGGAGTTTATGACTTTTAAATACATTACTCTCATTTAGTGATATTTCCATGAGAAGTAGTAACAGATGTGAGTATTGCATCTGCTATGTTTAGCCAAGAGTGCCCAATTTCTCTTCTGTTTATTTTACCCTGGATCTGTCAACATTGCTCTTCTGAAATTGACTTTCTTTAGGTCACAAATTGACTACTACCAAATCAGTGCATACTTCTTTGCTTTCAATTTCCTCAAATGTTCCACAATGTTTTGATCATGTGACTATTTTCTAGCTCTTGAAATATATACTTGGATTATATGACTTCTTTAAAAACATAATTTGCTGACTCCTACTCTAAATGGTATGTATTTATTTCTTCTATAAGAAAAGTTCTGTCTCATCTTTTTTCATATTAGACCTATAATTCACATTAGTGTTTAAGGTATATTATTGATGACTGTCAAATCTCTAGCCACGTGCTTCTTCTCTGCACTCTAAACTTACTTGGTGTCTCTAAATCAAATTCCTCATGTGCTTGACTATACTTTAACCTCCCCTTCACTCTTATCCCAGAGAATAAGATACCGTTCTCAAATCTAAATTTTCACCATTCTTAAATCTTATATTAATCAACAAATGTTACTGGTTTTTTGTTCCAAATAAATAACTCAATTCTTCCCATGTCTTACCCACACCTTTGCTTACTGTTACAAAATCCTTCTGATGTTTCTTTCTTATTCTGACACTCAGAATTCATTTATTTCTCAATAGTACAAAAGATCCTATATTGTTTCTTAGTTTAATTTTATGATCAATTTTGCCTTGATTTTTCTATATTGAAGAAGGTAGGGCCCAGTTCTTTCTTCTGAATAAAGTTATCATATTTTTGTATCATTTACTAAAGACTTTTTTCTATCTCCATGTAAGGTTCAGATGCCTTTGTCAAAACTTACTTGACTATAATTATGTAGACTTTTTTATTTTGGTTTCTTCTTTTTCAAGTTTTATGAGTTGCAACATTAGGTTGCTTATTTGAATTTCTATATTTTTATGAAGAAACTTATTATGATAAACTTTCAAATATTGCTTTTGTTGTACAACATAGGTATATTGTATTATAATTTGTTTCAAAAATTTATTTTCCTCATGATTCATTTATTGACTCATTAACCACTTAAGGGAATATGATTTAATATCCAGGCACTTGTACACTAAGTTTATTTTTTGCCTAGCATATTATCTATTCTGAAAAAAATGTCCTATTGTTGAGAATAAGATTGTCTGTTCTGCACATGTTGGATAAAATGGTCTATTAATGTTTTTAGGTCCATCTGTTTCATACGGTCATTGAAGTCTAATATTTCTTTGTTGCTTATCTGAATAATCTGCTCATTGATTTAAGTAGAGATGATAAACTTTCCAAAAATTACACTATTATGACCTATCTCTTCTTCTAGATCTCATGATATTTTCAGTGTATTAATGGGTGCTTTGGCATTAAATATATATATATATATATATATATATATATATATATATATACAATTATTATTTAATCCTGTTTAATTGGTACACTTATCACAATATAGAGGAATTTTTGTTAATTTTTAGTTTTTTTTACATAAAACATATCTTATCTTATACAAATATAACTCCTGATAAAGACTTTAGTTTTTCATTTATAGATATAGATAATAAATCTGTGTGTCTTTACTGGTGAAATGAGTTTAATGTAAATATTTATCACTGAAGCTTTATAAAAATATTTAAGCATTCTATATTTTTAATTATAAAAAATGTTAACTATTTATATTCAATGTTACTGTTGGTTAGTAAAAGCAAATTTTGAGTCATTTTAGTTTGTTTTGGTTACTTTGTATATATTTCTTTTTTCTGTCTTGTTCTTCATTGTGGTTTTCTGTATTGACACAATATGATTTTCTTTTGTGCATTCTTTTATTAATGAGTTTTATGCATTTGTGTATTTTTATGGTTCTAGTCAACATGTTTTCACTTCTAATATAGAATTACTTTACACATTTCTTGTACAGCCTTTTTGATCAAGAGAGATTTCTTCAGTTTTTACTTTCATTTAAAAAACTATTTTGCCTTCATTTCTGAAGGACAACTTTGTTGAATAGGTTTTAGTGTTTCTTTGGGTTTTTTTGTTCTCTTTTACTTTGAAAATATGATATCTTCTAAAATAAAACGTTTTTGCTGAAAAGTCTGCTTTTAGTCTAATGGGTATTTCCTTACATGTGACTTAACACTTAAAGTATTTGTTATTTGTTTTTGATAGTTTACTAAAATATATATGAAAGATATATTAGTAAAATGTATTGAGGGTTTTCTCAGCTTTCCAGGTCTAAATTTTTTTTTCATAAATATTTGTAAAATATTCAGTGTTCATCTGATTGAGTAGGTTTCTTATTCCTTCTTCTCTTATTCTTCTTCACAAGGAACACAAAAAATATAAATATTTACTTATTTAATAATATTCCATGAGTCTTTATGCTTTAATTTTTTTACATTTTTGTTTGATTGGTTTTAGACTCTAAACTTCATTTTTCCTCTACTAAGTTTTTTAGTTTAAGGTTTTAATTTTTTAAAATAATCTCCATCTTGCCAATTTCTCATATCATAAATTTTCTAATTTGTTGACTTGCCTGTATTCTCTTATATCTCATTGTAAAACATTACTTTTGAATTTATCAGGAAATTTGTCAGCTTTATTCAATTTGGGACATATTCATAGATTTATTAAGTTGCTTTGGAAAGGTCATGCCAATTTTTTTAATTCTTCTGTGTCATTATATTGATATGTGGGCATCTGGTAAAATCAATTGCCTGTATTAATTTTATGGGGAAAGGGTTCTTATATTAAAATAATTTTCTTATGATTTGTACCAGAGCATCAGATAGGTGATCTGTGTTGGTTTTGTTTCTCTTTTTTTTATTGTTGCATTGTATTCATACATCTTAATAGGATGCAAGATGGTAGAGACAAATATGCACACATCACCCAATTAGTCCTTACCCACTTTCACCTTATTCCCTCCCCCTCCCTCCTTCTCATGTTTGGCTCAGTGGTTGACATTGATATGTTTGTTAAAGTACATCATTTGCATTAGAGAATTTCCCACTCCCCCAACCTCCCATTCCCTCAGTTAGGTTGCCTTATTGGTTCATCTATAGAATCTCTTCTTTGTCTAGATTCTCTTTGATGACCCATTACCTTCCTAGCTTTTGCAAATTAGGGAGAACATACAATTTCTTATTTTTTTGTGACTAGCTAATCTCACTTAGCATAATGTCCTCCAGTTCCTTCCATTTCCTTGTAAATGGTGTAATTGTGTTTTTCTTCATGGCTGAGTAAAATTCCATTGTGCACATATCCCATAGTTTTGTAATACATTCATCTGTTGATAGCATTTTGGCTGGTTCCATATTTTGGCAATGGTGAATTGTGCAGCTATGAACACAGATATGCATACTTTAGTTGGTAGTTTTGTTTCCTTTATTTTGGATAGATAACCAGAAGTGGTATTGCTGAATAATATGGTTTCCATTTTCATTCTTCTGAGGATCCTCCATACTGTTTTCCAAAGTGGTTGCACTAATTTGCAATCCCACC
Organism: Muscardinus avellanarius; assembly: GCF_963383645.1. Lineage (NCBI taxonomy): Eukaryota > Metazoa > Chordata > Mammalia > Rodentia > Gliridae > Muscardinus > Muscardinus avellanarius. The sequence goes on from NC_137791.1 coordinate 91,164,551, forward strand.
AACAATGTCTTAGAGTTCTCATTTCCTCACATCCTCACCAGCATTTGTTGTTGTTTGTGTTTTGAATGATTACCATTCTAGTTGGAGTTAGGCGAAATCTTAGGGTAGTTTTGACTTGCAACTCTCGGAATGCTAATGAGGTTGAGTGTTTTTTCATGCATTTAATGGGCATTTAAATTTCTACCTTTGTGATTTGTCTGTTTAGTTCACTGGCCCATTTTTATTTGTTTTCTTAGTGCTGAGGTTCTTGAGTTCTCTGTATATTTCAGATATTATTCCTCTGTTGGAAGAGTAGTTGGCAAAAAATCTTGGCTTTTGATTGAGGTTTTTGATAGTTTTCTTTGCTGTTCAGAAGCTCTTCAGTTTCATGTAATTCAACATGTTCGTTTCTTGTGCATTTGGGATCTTGTTGTGCATAGGTGTTGCAATGTTAGACTTATGCCTTCTTCAAGGAGCCTCAAGGTCTCTGGTCTAATTTCTAAGTCTTTGATCCAACTTGAATTGATTCTTGTGCAGGGTGAGAAAGTGTATTTCCACTTTTCTGCAAACGGTTAACCAGATTTGCCTTGACCATTTGTTAAACAAGCTATTTTCTTCCAGTGTACGTTTTTGGCACATTGGTCATAAATTAATAGGCTGTTAGTGTGCAGATTTGTTTCTGAGTCATCTATTCTGCTCCACTGGTCTGTGTATTTGTTTTTGTGCCAATACCATGCTGTTTTTATTACTATAGCTTTGTAGTATAGTTTAAACTCAGGTATTATGATTCCTTCTGAACGTTTTTTGTTGGTGAGAACTACTTTGTCTATTTTGGATTTTTTGTTGTTCCAAAAAATTTAAGGACTGAGTTTTCTATGTCTTTGAGGAATGATCTTCATAAATTAATGGATATTACATTGAATCTGTAAATCAATTTTGGAGGTATGCCATTTTTATGAAATTTATACTACCTATCCATGAACAGAAAATATTTTTTCATCTTCTAATGCTTTATTTATTTATTTTTGATGTTTTATAATTTTCTTTGTAGAGGTCTTTTACCTCCTTGGTAAGTTTATTCCAAAGTTGTTGTGTTTTTTTTTTTTTTTGTGGGAAATTCTGAGTGGAAGTATTTTCTGGATTTCCTTTTCAGTGGGTTCATGGTTGGTATACAGAAAAGCTTCAAAATTTTTAAGATTTATTTTGTACTTGGACACTTTGATGAATTTCTTGGAAAGTTCTATAAGCCTTTTAATTGAGTTTTTTCTGGGTCTTCTAAGTATAGTATCATGTCATCTGCAAATAGTGAAAGTTTGAGTCATTCTTTTCCTATTTGTTCTCTATTGATTTTATTTTTTTCTTGCCTTATTGCAAGGGCACTTTAGTGTAGTATCCATGTAGCTTTTTCAGTTGTGACCAATCTCAGTGATGTCTGCATGAATGTAAATACTGTGTCCAGAAAAAAAATCTCAGAAATATTAGCCTATCACACTGAAGTATTTCATGTGTTATTACTTAGTGTTCCTACAATAATCAAGTTATCATTTTTTCACTTCAGCAAAACCTAAGTCATGTTCATAAACTTAACTCTTATCATTGCCATAATTCATTAGCGACACTGACCATTTAAGTAAGGTGCTATTTTCAGGTTCAGGTAGAATCACACCCATCAATGTGAAATAAAATTAATAAATATTTTATTATTGAGTGAATATAATTATCTTCCAAGTATCTATTATTTTTAATATCCAATAACTTAATATCAAATGATTTTACCATTATTTAAAATTAATAGGCATTTTATAATATTAATTTTTTGAATAATTATTTTCTCATGTTAAGTACATCAAACACAAATTAAAGTTAAAATAACAGTATCTCAAAGTTGACTATGCACAGCATTTTTATAGCTGACTTCCAAATACTTGTCTCCTACTTTAATATTTTACAAGTTTGGGTTATATTAATACTATAGTCCATGGACCAAATACACTTCATTGGCTGTAAATAAGTCTTTATTAGAAAAATACCTATTCTCGCCGGGCGTGGTGGTGCACGCTTGTAATCCCAGTGCTTGGGAGGCTGAGACAGGAGGATTGCACAGGTTTGAAGCCAGCCTCAGCTACTTAGTGAGGCTCTCAGCAACTTAGTGAGACCCTGTTTCCAAATAAAATATAAAATAGGTCTGGGAGTATAGTCCGGAGGTAGAAAGCCCCTGGGTTCCACCCCCAATACCACCCCCCCAAAAAAAAAATACCCATTCTCATTTATTTTCATATTCTCAATGTCTACTTTTCCCTACAGCAACAGTGATAGGTATTTGAAACAGAATATATATTACCTAAAATATCCACTATATATTCCTTTGCTGAAAGCATTTTCTGACCCCTTGTTTCAAATATCAGTTTAAGTATCTCTGATATATGGATCTCAGTTTCTTTGGCTTTAAATGCTGTTAGAATATGTGAACTCTAAAGTCTTTGCCGTCTCCTGGTCTTTTATCTCATGTGTCCTAGTTTATCTGTGCCTGGGCTTATAGATCCAGACCACATTAACATTTATGTCAATACTACAACAGTATTTTTTTCTGCTTTAACCCTTTTAGTTTAAACACATTAAATAAATATGGTATCCTTGGTAGAACAAACATTAACTGAAAAAGTAGAGAAGAATCAATATTTTATGTCTCTAATTTATTTTTTTATTCTGCACAGAAAGGTGAGAAAGGGATATTAGGTAATGACAATCAAGCAAAATTTGGGACTTATTAAATCTACAGTTTTGTGTTATTTCACTATTTTAAACATTTATAAAAGCACATTAAAATCAAGATGATACTCAATATCAAAATTTATTTCAATTAGTAAACAATTTTCCTCATTTATATTATGTAATGTATTAGTTATTTAATTGTACAAATTATTTTGAGTGAACCTCTTATTTAATTATATAATTTTGAGCAAACATTTTTAAGAAGTGAGATTCTAAATGTACCTAATGAAGTATTCCAGTAAAAAATTAAAGAAATATTTACAAGAATTGTACAGAAACAATTTGTAGATTAATGAACCTTAAAATTCATGATCATGAAAACTGTAGAATACCACTCTGTTGATTTTCAACACATTTCTTCTTTTGCACATTTAGTTTTCAACTACAAAAGGCAAATAGACATCCATAAAATTATAAGGCATGAAACATATAAAATGATATCATCACACTTTATGTTTTATATACGATCCTAAAACATTAGTTTAATGCTCTGGATTTTCTCTTGATCTTAGCTTCTGATTGTGATTACATTGCTCTGTTTGGGCATACAAATCCTGAAGTAGCAGGGAGCTCCAAACAAGGAGCCAAAATGAAGAACCAGGATTTTTTTTTAAATGCTTACTTTAAAAAAATTACTTCTTTTGTGTATAAGAGAAAAACATAACTTTTTCCTGTAGAAAATTGAGGTAGAATGCTATCTTGATACTATTTAAAATAAAGGTTTAACTACATTGCAAGGAGAGATGATGGACAGGAGTGTACTCTGACATAATAATTCTCAGGAGCCAGAAGCCGTGCCTTCAAATATTAAAGTTTTAAGCCAGGAAGACACTGACAGCAATAGAAATGTGACTCAGATTTTCTTGTATCACTGTGTTTTCTTTTCTTTTATTTTCTCAAACTGACTATTTTATCTACTCTCTTAGTGTATTCTTAGCTGAGCAATGTTTTCTTTGACAAGCACTGGATGCCATGAAGAGATTAGAGTGATTTAGTATAGAAGAAACTGGTGCTTTGCTGCCCTTAAGAAAGGAAGATGCAGATGTGAACAACCTTTAAGGTCTTTGTCCAAATCAGCTTTTCTCCCCCTCCCTCTCTTTCTGCAGGAGAAAAATCAGTCATGTCTACACAAATCCCAATTCCATTAACCTTTCAGCTACTGCTGAGGCATGGTTGAACTAAGGTCCCTAACATTATATATGTCAAAAATTGGCTGGCATGTCCTTTGCAAGTCTCTCATAATATCTTGACTATTTCACATAGTTCATAGTTCAGTTACCTGAGAATATTAAAGTGCAGTACAATTTTGATTTCTGGAATTAATATTTGAACTCAAGTTTTATCTGTGGGGGGAGGCTGAGGAGGAGCAAAGGCATTCACAAGCACACACACACCTGGCATATGCATGTAGATATAGGAGTGTTTTATTTTTATTTCCCTGTATTATGCTTTTCCAAAACCCCATATCTTTTAAATGCATAGAAAGATAACTAAGAGGAATGTAGACAATATTACCTTGAAATATGTAAATCTTTTCTTTCTCTCATTGACTTGAAAAACATAGGAATGTTATTGAGCTCATGAATCAGAACATGGCAGCAAATAGAAAGGGCTGTATAATGAGATTGCATAGTTCTCTTTTCATTTTTACTTTTTATAAAATCTTGGGGTTATAGATACATTTTTTTTTGTGGATCAGTTTTCCCAGAAAAAAGAAATGATCCTAATATAGCTATCATGGTAATTAAATAAATCAATATTTGCCTTTAATACTGTTTTCTAAACTGAAACTACTATTATGTTCATGTATGAATTGAAAAATGATACAATTAATGCAAATTATTTTACTAATGAATAATAAATAGTAATTATAAAATGACAAATGCTGCATAGAATAAAAATAGTAAAATGCAGGACATATTTTCTCAGTGTTGAATACTGAACCAAGCACTTTACCACTGATCTGTCTATAACCTTGAGACAAAAATAGACTTTCAGAAGCCATTTAAGAATAAGTATTAATTTTTAAAATTATTTTAGGTGGAAATCAAAACCAGAGAAGAAAAAATACGCCAGCCTCATGGCCGAGGGCGTGGCAGAGGCGCCATATTGCCACCGGCGGCGGCAGCAGCAGTGAATTCACCGAGTCCAGTACAGCTACATATGCGTACTCAAGAACAGTGAGTCAAATTGCGGGCCACAGAGGAGAAATCGCAGTATTGGGCCTCCTGGGACTTGACCCAGTGAGGGAGTGGTGGTGGCAGAGATATCACACCATAGGAGAACGTGCAACCTGGCACCCCCCATAGTTTAAAGCAGCCTCTATCGACTCCCTGGGTCGGAGACTCTGTGATACAACCCAGTAAAGGAGTAGTGGGGTCTGAGATAATACAGACTCGAGATCCAGAGCACCTTAAGTGAAGCCATAGTGACCCAAGGGAAGAACCCAGAGAAGGCACAAACCTCCGAAATCATGGGAAAGAGGAATAACACTGGAGTAATGAATGTGCACAACCCCACAACATCAGAACCTGATAAAACAGAAAATCAGAGATTTCTAGAAGATCAAATCAGGAAAATAACTGTAGAAATAATAGAGGTGCTTCGAAAAGAACTCAGAGAGAGCCAAAAAGAGATAAAGGATGCAATTAATGAAGTAAAGGCCTCAATTCAAAGCACAAACAACCGATTAGACCACATGGGGAACAGAATCTCACTCTTAGAAGATGAGCAATCCAAAAATGAATGCATAGTTTCTAATCTAGGAAAAAATATCCAACAGCAGGAATCTGACATTGAAGATATATGGGCCCATCTTAAGAGAGCTAACCTAAGAATCATTGGAATAGAGGAGGGAAAAGAAAGTGATACCAAAGGGATCAACAATCTCTTCAAGGAAGTAATAGCAGAAAATTTTCCAAATATAGAGCAAGAGGTTGATACACAGATCCAGGAAACTTATAGAACTCCCTTTAGACAGGATCGGAGAAGAGGATCCCCACGCCATATAATTGTCAAAATGACCAATGTAGAAGCCAAGCAGAGAATCTTAAAGGCAACAAAAACAAAGGGCCAACTGACATTCAGAGGCAAACCAATTAGAATCACTCCAGACTTCCCAAACCAAGTCATGAGAGCCAGAAGGGCTTGGAGTAACATATTCCAAACTCTGAAAGAAAACAACTTCCAGCCAAAAATTTCCTATCCAGCAAAACTTTCTATCAAATTAGATGGAGAAATAAGAAGCTTCCATGACAAACAGAAACTGAAGGAATTTATGTCTTCAAAACCAGCGCTAGAGAAAATACTCAAAGAGATTAACTACAAAGAAGAAATAGGTAACACTCACCAGAACCAGAGAAACAAGAGTTTCCATCCAACAGACAACTAAGATTGGTTATCTGTGGAGATTCATTATTTATGTTAGTCTTTTACCTATCTCTAAGTTGTATTGTTTGCCTTTATTGTTGTTAATTTTTAGGATTTCTAGTTGGAATATTAATATACCTTCAGATATAGCATTTGGAAATATTTTATCCAATTCTATTAGTAACTTTTAAATGTTTACATTGTCTTTGGATATACAATATTTTCTTTTATTTTTTAGGGAGTTTGTATATTCTTCTGTTGCCTGTGCCATTGAAATCATATCCAAGAAATCACTGCCAATTTCAATGTTGTGAGGTTTTATGACCCAGATTTTCTCCTAAAAGTTTATAGTCTTAAGATTTATATTTAGGTCTTTTATCTATTTTGAGTTAATACTTGTATATGGGATTAGGTAAAGGTCCAATTTTATTCTTTTCCATGTAATTATTATTTTTCAACAATATTTAGTTAAAAGATTATTATTTCCACCACCAAATGTTCGTGGAAACCTTGTCAAAAATAACTTGACAATATAGGGAAAAATTTAGCTCTAGGCTTGTATTTAACTCTAATGGTCTATATATCTGCCTTTAGAACAGTACTACACTGTTTCAATTATTGTAGCTTTATATGGTTTGAAATCAGAAAATATATATCTGCTAGATTTGTTCTTTTTCAAGATCGTTTTGGGTATCTAGAATTCATATTCCATATTAGGATAGATTTTTTTCTGAAAAATAAATATATAAATATATGATAGTTTCACCTAAAAAAAACAGAAAAAAATATGCTCTAGTAAGAAAGAAAGCAAAAAGAAATATTGAAATGCTATCTTTAAATCATCAAACGCTTGGTATCAGACAAATGAAACTGTTATGTGAGATTATCATTTTTAATTATGGATAAATTGCTATAATACTAGATGTCAACCACTAAGCCAAGCATGGGAGGGAGGGATGGGGAGAGAATGGGGTGGGGATCGGGTGGGGGCTGACTGGGCGATGTGTGCATGTATGTCTACAAAAGTTTGTATCCCACTATGATGTATGAATACAGTGCACCAATAAAATAAAATTAAAAAAAAAATTATTTTAATCATTAATTGTGTAGACATCAGTTTACATATCACGAGAGCACACTGGATTATAGAAGAATGATTGCCTATAAGTCACTCCATAAGTGGTTGGATTAATTTCAATGGAATCAATACATTGGATTTATAAGAGAAGAAAATATAGTGGGCCAAATATATGACTTGTGGAAATATCCAGTAAGTTAAGAGCTCTTAGATTCTTTATTCATGTATGTTTCACCTTCTCTTCTAATGTGTTTGGCTAGAACTGTTTCCTTGATGAAACCAGACAAAGCCCTCTATTGCATATGTGCTTTTTATTCAGTGACTTTGCTTTGAATAAAAATTGACCCAATATTATAATAAATGTCACCTTTTCCCTTTTATTCTCTAGATTTAATATTTAACAACCCATTGAGACCATCCTTTTTATTAATTCTTGCTTTAATTTTCTGAGCTTTGGAGGAAGATTCTACCTGTACATATGCTGACGTGTTGGATGGACCTGTGCCATCTTCTAGTAATTTAAAAACCTCTGGTTGCCGGGTGTGGTGGTGCACGCTTGTAATCCCAGTGCTTGGGAGGTGGAGACAGGAGCATCACTCAGGTTCGAAGTCAGCCGCACTGGCTTAGGAGACCCTGTTTCCAAATAAAAATATAAAAAATAGCTGTCTGGGAGTGTAGCCCGGAGGTAGAAGGGTTTCAGGTACCACCACAAACAAACAAACAAACAAAAAACAAACAAAAATCTCTGGTCTGATTTTCTGGTCTTTGATCCATCTTAATTTGACTTTTGTTCAAGAAGAGATTTAGGAATTTAATTTCATTTTTCTACAAATGGAACACAAGTTTTTACAACACCATTTGTTGAAAGACTAATTCTTCTCCAATGTATGCCTTTGACACTTTTGTTGAAAATCAGTTGCTGAATGTTTGTGGGTTTGTTTCTATATCTTCTGTTCCTTTGGTCTTTGTGTCCATTTTCCTGCCAATATCAAGCTGCTTTTATTAATATAGCTCTGTAGTATGATTTGAAGTCAGAATTTGTGATGCCTCCTGCATGGTTCTTATTGGTAAGAATTGCTTTGGCTGTTCTGGGTCTATTTTTTTCTTCTCCATATAAAATTTAAAACTGATTTTTCTTGAAAGGGTTTGCATTGACTCTGTGATAACTTTAATAAAATGACCATTTTAATAATATTTATTCTGCCTCTACAAAAGTATTGGAGATCCTTCCATCTTCTAAGATCTTCTTCAGTTGCTTTCTTTAGTATTTTATTATTTCCATTGTAGAGGTCTTTTACCTCTGTGGTTAGACTTATTCCTAGGTGTTTTATTGTTTTTGATGTTACTGTGAATGAAATTGTTTTCTGTGTTTGTTTTTCAGTGGCCTCATGATTAGCATGAAGAAAAACTACTGGTTTTTTGAATTGATTTTGTATCCCAATATTTTGCTGAATTTGTTAATCAGCTTTAGAAGTCTTTTGGTTGAAATTTTTGGGCCTTATAAGTAAGGACCATATTATCTGCAAATAGAAATTATTTCAGTTCTTTTACTCCTATTTTATATATTTAATATTATTTTCTTACCTTATGGCACTAGAATAAAAAAAGTTTTTGTTAATCAAAGGAAATATCTTTTTCTTGATTTATGACATCAACTTAAAAGAGTTTGTTTATCAAAGATACCATCAAGAGTCTAGAAAGAGACCCTCCAGAATGGGAAAAAAATTTTGCCACCTACTCCTTTGATAGAGGAGTAATGTTTAGGATATACTAAGTACTTAAAATAATTAATACTAAAAATAAAGTAACCCAATGAAGCAATTTGAAATTGAACTAAATAGACATTTTCATATATATATATATATGTGTGTGTGTGTGTGTGTGTGTGTAGAATATTATAGAATATTTTCCTAATAACTCAGCCTTTAAATTTGGAGTCATATTTGGTTCTTCTCTTCTTCTATCATACATGACAATTATTTATGCCACTGAATTGTTACCATAAATACATATCTTATATTAGAAAATTGAAGACAAATAGTTTTCCCTTTTGAGAAATTGTAAAGCAAAGAAAATAGAAGGATATTTTTAAAAGCCAAGTGTGGTGACACATCTTTTATTCTACTTAGTTAAGGGATTGAGGCAGGAGTACCTCAAACTCAGAGCCACCCTGGGAAACACAGCAAAAGCCCACCCCCCCTTCTAAATTTTTTTTAAAAAGTAAAGACCAGTATATTAATCACAGATTGAATATGCCCCCCCAAATCTAAACAATTGGGCAATACAGATCCCCTAAAATGCATTGTCATGATTTTTACATTAAATAATTTAAATAATAAATTGACTTTTTAAAAGGAAATTTCTTTTTATAAGTACCAAAGTAGTCATTATTTTGACTTTTTTTAGTTTTTAGTTTTTTATGCAGATTCAGATTTTATTTGGTATTATTGTACTTTCTGAAGAACTTTTTTCATTATTTCCTCTACTGTATGTTTGTTGCTGACAGATTCTTTCAGTTCCTTCTGCTGTGTATGTTTCAAATAATCAGTATTATTCTCTCATTTTGAAAGGTGTTTTCCCTGGGGATAGAATTATAGACTAATAGCATTTTTCCTTACTTCTGTACTATAAATATGTTTCACACTGTCACCAGGCTTGCATTTTTAGAAGAAAAAGTCTGCTGCTGTCATTCTTACATTTTTTTATTTGTACATAATTAGTTTTTTCTTTAGTTGGTTTTGAGATTTTCTCTTCAGCAAAGATCTTCAGAAATTTACTAGAGTTTTCTTTTATCTCCTGTGATTAATGTTGTTTTGTGTTCATAATTTCCTTCAGTTTTGCAATATTTCTGTCCATTATTTAAGCATTTGTTCTGCTTTGGGCCCTCTTTAAGGAGTTCAAGCACACATGTATTAGGCTACTAATACACATAGTCCACACCTCACCCATACTGTGTGCTTATGTTTATTTGTTTTCTAGTTATTATTTTCTGTTTGACTTTTATGTGGGAAGTTTTTATTACCTTGATCACTAATTTTATCTGCTATAATGAATAATATTTTCTTAGTTCTACTAGTGCATTTTACATATTACTCATCATGTTTTATGTTAAGAAATTTTATTTATATCTTATATGCAATTTCTGTGTTCTAATTCGCATGATTAATTTTTCCTCCAGCTTTGTGGGTACATGATAGGCTTATGCTAATTCAAACAGGTCTGTCATTTGTGTCAGTTTTAATTAATTCATTTTATTCTCACAATAAGTTGTATTTCTTCTGCTTTTTATACATGCCAATTTTGATTGGATAGCAATCACTGCAAATTTTACCTGATTAGTTGCTGCATATGTTCTTTTTCATACTAATGATTTTTTATATTCACACAAAAATATTTCAGTGTTAGTGTGATCCATTTATGCTATTTAGAAATGGACTGAAACTGCCTGGTGTTGTAATACATGCTTGTAATTACAGTACTTGAGAGGCTGAGACAGGAGGATCACAGGTTCATGGTCAACCTCAGATACTTAGTAAAGCCCTCTACAATTTAGTGATACCCTGTCTCAAAATAAAGAATAAAGAAATAGAAATGGGGGTGTAGCTCAGAGATAGAAATGCCCCTGGGTTCAATCCCCAGTTTTTCAAAATAAATAAATAAATAAATAAATAAATAAATAAATATAAATATCTCAATACTGCTTTTCTTTTGTTACGTAGGACAGGAGAAAAATTTACTTTATGTCCAGTTTTAAAGCAAGATCATTTTTGAGTATGATATGTAGTTTTTTTTTATTTTGTACTTTTATATTTATTTATTTATTTATGTATTTATTTTGCGGGTCTGGAGATGGAACCCAGGGTCATTCGACCTCCAAGATACACCCCCTGCCCAGTTTTTTATTCTTTGTTTTGAAACAGGGTCCCACTGAGTTGCAGAGGGCCTCACTAAATAGCTGAGGCTGCCAACAAACCATGATCCTCAGGTCTCAGCCTCCCAAACGCTGGGATTACAAGTGTGCGCCACCATGTCCGGCTATAGTTTTCCTTTTATAATAAAGGTTCATGTCTAAACAGAAATTTATGCAAGACCTATGAAAACTTTGAATATTGTTTCATGTAATCATCTTGGGTGAATTTCTTCCAAAATTGTATACAGTCTCCTCACAGTCATGAGTTGCTCAGTGTTTCCATTATTATTCAAGAAATATCTTCTGAATATATCTGGAACTGTTTCTTTGAACAACTCTTTCTTCTTTGATAATCATAAAGCTAAATGTAACTTTGTTAGATTTTCCATACTCCTGCCTAACCTCCTCCTGTCAGGTAAATCCTCAAGCTGGACCTGGTCTTCTCCTTTCTGCATCACAGCTTGAAAAGATTAGAATGAAGCAACTATGGGGCTCACATTATTTGACTGGCTTCAAACTTGTACAATCCTCCTGTCTCCACCTCTCAAGTGGGGGAATTACAAGCGTGTGCCACCATGCCCATCTTCTGATTTTTTTAAGATTGATTTTGTATGCAGAGACTTTGCTAAATTTGTTGATCAGTTCTATAAGCCTTTGTTTGAGTTTTTTTGGGGTCATCTAAGTATAGTATTATATCATCTGAAAATAGTGAAAGTTTTAGTTCTTTTTTTTTTTTATTTGTACTCTTTTGGTCTCCCCCCCCCCCCCATTACTCTGGCTAGAGTCTCAAGTACTTTATTGAAAAGAAGTGGTGATAATGGGCATTCTTGTCTTGTGCCTGTTTTTAAAGGGAAATTCTCACAATTTTTCCAAATTTAATATGATGTTGGCTGTAAGCCTATTGTAGATTGTCTCTATGATGTTAAGGTAGATCTTTAATAAATAACTCTTATGAAACAGCCATATTCACAACCCAAACTGCCCAGCTACTGATCAAGTACGAAATCGAGAATCAAATAAGGTGACCTAAGTGAGGACATGGGAGGAGGAAAGAGGGAAACTCTCTAAAGCACATGATGTACTTAAACAAACATATCGAAGTCAACCACTAAACCAAGCATGGGAAGGAGGGATGGGGAAGGAATGCAGTGAGGACTGGGTAAGGGCTAATTGGATAATGTGTGCATGTATGTCTCTATAAGTCTTTTATCCCATTAAGATGTATGACTACAATGCACCAATCAAAAAAGATCCTCACAAAAATAATTATAAGAATTACATGACATGTTGGATACATCAAGAAAACAGCTTTAGGCACAAGGTAACAGGGTAGAAACATAAAAATAATTATGTCCAAGTGATTTATTAAATGTATACACTTTACAGAGATATCTCTTTCTAAGGAAATATATTTGGATATCCAAAGTAATTGGTTAATGTAGCCACATTTGAGAGTGGTAACATATTTACAAGCCACGGTATTACCACAGTCTATCAAATTAATAATTACAACACTATTTTTTATTTTCACCACTAGAGGTTTTGACCTAAGAAAACCCAAAATGGTTTTACCATAACTCTTTGGTGAGGCAATTTCAGAATGACTCAAAGGACATAAAATAATAGGAACAAAGTAAATGTAGAGATACAAAAAGACAAGCAGGTTTTATTAAAAAAAATAAGGAAACTTAAGAAAAAAATACAACCTGAGCAAGAACTGGTATTGCCTAGAATATTAAAAAGAATATACTCCAGAGACTTAGCACCACTCACAAGAAATGTTATACAGAAAGACTCCAATATAGGTAAATTAAATTTATCCAGGACTCCTACCATCTTATACAAAATATCACTTATCTCACCCTGTATCATTTTTCTTTGCATCATAATATGATTTTAACTTCTTTTTATTATATAAAATTACATTGTATTTATACATAAACATAAGGCAAATGCAAAAAATTTATTTTATAAATGGTTGTATGTCCAGTAATGTAATAGCACTTAGTAACAGTTCACTACATAATTACTGAACTAATAAAAAAAAGCTTTCAGAACCCTTCTCTCATTATTATTCATTAACTTCCATTACTATTAAGAGACACAATTATGGATGGAAGGGGAAGATGCTCAGTACCATCACCCGTGTTTGAAGCTTGGGAGCCATATGCTCATGTATTTGAGAACCCTGTTAAAGTTTAGTAAACAGGATTCAAATACTATGAAAAATGTGCTTTTCATCTGAAAGAAAACTAGCATCCACCTGTAATCCTTGTACGTGGGAATCTGAGAGAGAAGAATCTCAGGTTTGAGGCCAGCCTCAGCAACTTAATGAGAATCTTTCAAATTTTAAAATAAAAGTAAAAATAGGGCCTGTGGTATATCTAGAATGTCCATGGAGTCAATTCCCAGGAGGGAGAGAAAAAAAATTAGGAATAAGGAGAATAATAAGAATGGAAGGAAGAAGAAGAAAGAAGGAGGAGGTGAAGGAGGAGGAAAAAACTAGCATTGTTTCAGGAATTCTGTGTCAAACTAAAGCTCATGGGAATCTCTGCTTGTACTTAACTTGAAATCTTTGTATTTAAACATGTGTCTCCTGTATAACTAGGTGCACTCTACTGACTCATGTCTACTTAATCCAAACATGGCCCTTTCCTATTTTATAATTGTATAGTTATTAAAGTTAAGAGTCCAAGAGCACATGTGAATAGCTAAAATTTGTCCACATGTTTGATTTCTTTTGTAATAGTTCCATGAAAATAGATATGCTAAGTAAAAGCCAATAATAAGGCAAATCTGTGTGTGTGGTAACACTCTCTTTCCTTCCTTCCTTCCTTCCTTCCTTCCTTCCTTCCTTCCTTCCTTCCTTCCTTCCTTCCTCCTTTCCTCCCTCTCTCCCTACCTACCTCTCTCCCTCCCACTCGGCTGGCTTTCTTTCTTTCTTTCTTTCTTTCTTTCTTTCTTTCTTTCTTTCTTTCTTCTTTCTTTTTTTGTGGTACTGAGGATGGAACTCAAGGACATTCTTTTTCCAAGTTACACTCCCACCCCTATTTTTTATTCTTTATTTTTGAAACAGAATCTCACTAAGTTTCAAAGAGCCTAACTACGTAGCTGAGGCCTGCAGCAAACCCGCCATCTTCCTGCCTCCGCTTCTCAAATACTAGTATTACAAGCACGCACCACCACTCTCAGCCTGTACTTTGATTATTAAATTAAAAAAATGAGGAGAATATGAAGGGGTTAGAAACATTACAACATTGATATCTATCCTGGTTTGATTTTAAGATGACAAGATGTATAACACAGTAGTATGTATTTTTACCTTGTCTTCTTATTATATAACTAATATAGCTATAGCTACTCATTAACCGGTTGGTTTGCAACCATCATATTGATAAGCCTTCATAATTTAGGTATCTTTGAAAATACTTTTCATATTTAGAATTAGTTGTATTATTCCATAATAGTGATACCTAAGCCAAAGAGAGTTAACTTGCATGACTATTTTCAAATTACTAGTATTAAATTAACTAGTTTGAATTTTGTACATTATTTCTCCTTCATTACATTACTTGTGGCACCATAAGAATGTTAATTCATTTGCTTTTTAAGATCCTTCAGAAGCAATTTCATGAACATTCATTTAACATAAGGGAATCACTTTCCTGATAGATTTTCATGTCAGTTGCAAAATACCTTCTAATTGTCAAATGTATTTAAACTTGTGTATGGTTTAATCCCTTATCCAGGAAATAAACACTTTCAATTAATGGATTAATGCAGAATTACTGTGAGCAGTTCAGAGAGTTAAATTCCATTACATTCCCTAAGTGTTAATCAATTAGTCATTTCACTAGCTGTAGGTCATAAGATTGGCATACCCCAAGGAATTCATTTCCTACTCTATTAAAAAAAAAAGAAAATATGCTTATTAATTTAATTTGATGAAATGTGTCACATCTATGGCTAATTTTACCTCTTCCTTTTCAGTCTCATTCAAAATCTGTTCCCCTGCCCTTTGGGCATACACAAAAGCCCACCTCTACATATCCCCTGTGACATGTGATTAAGAGTGCTTCTGAGGGCTAGCATGAGCTGTATACTAAATATTGTACCTATCAAGTTTTTACATGTTTTCATTTTGAAATTTCCATTTAAATGCAAATTCTGCCATTTAAATAGAGTCCTCCTGTTCTTTATTACACTATAATTACTATTTCCCATCTTCCTGGGACCGACTGCAAGAAAGGCCATAGGTCACTTTCCTAGCTCTCTAAAAGTACAATTGAAATCAAGAAGTCATCATCGCTAACATTTCTGAGTGACACCCATTTGTTAAGGGAGGCCTGAGGGACTAATTTAAACAGTGCCCTAAAACCTGTCCTGTCCTATGATTTACAGGATCAAGAACAAACAAAGCCCACAGCTACCATTTCTTCAGGACCACAGAATTAAGTAGTTTACAGGATTTGGCACAAATAAATGGCAATTGAAATGCTGCCCTCATTTTGAAAAGACACATGCCAGGTGATACCAGTTAATTACAATGTCAAGGGACAAGCAAGAAATATATACATCTGTATTCTTATTGAACAAAATGAACTGAATTATAGTCTATACTAAAAAATATTCAAGAACTGATATTCCAAATAGATTGTTAATGTCATTGGCACAAATATACAGTATAAATAAAATGAGGAATTTAGGGTCCTTAAGATTATGAATGAATATAAATAAAATTAAAGTTGGTAACTTTTGTTGTAAAAAAAAAACACAGAGTAACTACAAAGTTAATGTTTTATAGAATCCTTAACATTTCATGTTGATATTAATAATATATTGAAATTATGCATTTAGCATGTATATTTTGTAATGTTTTAGTGAGAGGATTGCTGGAGTTGAGATAAGAAGTGTTATTGGTAACCTGTAAAAAATGTTTGTATAGGCAACTATTTTGAAAAATGCTTATTAAATTTACTTGAATCTCTGTTTTGAGATACAATGTTATTAAAATATGTATATTTGAATTAGACAAATAAGTCTGTTCAAACAAGATTATAATGACAAAATTGATGTTTTTGAGCAACATATTTCATCTCTTTCTGAAACTGTGCTCAGAAAGAAAATGTGTGTGTGTGTGTGTGTGTGTGTGTGTGTGTGTGTGTGTGTTGAGGGAGAGAGACAGAGATGATAGGATATAACATTTAACAGAAGGTAATTTCCACAGACATTGAACATTGAAGATCCTCATGCATTTAGTTGTACCCTCACTGTAGATATGAATGGCTATTTGCATACAAAATAAAGAGCCAATACTTGGCATATAACATCTTTATGTCTAAGCATCTCTGTTAAGAAGAAGGCCAGGTATGGTGATACACACTTGTAATCTCAGCATTTAGGAGGCTAAGACAGGAAGATCGCGGTTCATGAACCTCAGCTACAACTCAGTGAGGCTCTTGGCAACTCAGTGAGACCTGGTTTCAAATTAAGGAATGCAAAATAAGACTGGGCGTATAGCTCAAAGTTAAGATGCCCCTGGGATCCATCCCAATACCACAAAAAATAAGGTATTTTTACACCAGTTCATTGGTTTGCAAATCTTAGGACCCTGAATGAATAGCATTATACCAACAACAAAGGAGTGAGAAACAAGTGTTTATAAACTGAATAGGTTAATTTGAATCCTGTCATCCTTGATAGTCTCCTTTTAAAGTATATTAAATCACCAACTAATAATTTATTATTTGTTCTACCAGTTTCTCTAACCTTGATGGCTTGTAATCTTCTATGTAAAATAGAGGTAAATCAGGCTTTATTTTCTGAGTGGAATTCCAATATCAATGTGATGTATTAAAGTTACTATATCAACTTAAATGCTACTCATAAAATTCTTGGTTTGGTAGTCACTGGGCTATACTATTTTTTTTTTTTATGCTGGGGATTGAAACCAGGGGAGTTCTAATATCTCTATGTTATTCTCCAGCCCTATTTTATTTATTTATTTTATCTTGAAACATAATTTCACTAAATTGTGGAGAACCTTGCTAAATTGATGAGGTAGGCTTGGAACCTGCAATCCTCCTGTGTTAGCCTCCCAAGTACTGGGATTATAAGTGTGTACTACCACAACAAACTCATGCTCAAAGATTTAAAGCACAGTGTGTAAAATTGTTCTTCTTATTGACTATATTCTTTATTCTCAATAATAAACTGAAATTATTTCCCATATAGATATTCTAAATGTTCTTATAGTTGCTCTTTTAAATTTTTATTCAGCTGATTTAACTTAAAAATTACAAATATATCTCAAAATATAAATGAATTACTTAGGATATAATATAGCTTTTTAGTATATGATAAAATTTTATAGAAGTTATTTGAATATTCTACTCTCTCTTTAGCCTGAGACAAATTGCCAAATAACCCAAACTCCATATTTTTAGCCACTTGGATTCACTTACTAGCTGGTAAAGCGGAAATTGTCAGTGCCCTTGAGTGAAACTTTTGCCAAAACACACCATAATGTTCAGTATTCTGTATCAATGTACAGCTTTATTTTATTTTTTATTTTTTGGTGGTACTGTGGTTCCTGGAAGCTCTTCTACCTCCGAGCTTCACTCCCAGACCTACTTTTATATTTTTATTTGTAAACAGGGTCTCTTAAGCCAGCATGGTGGCTTCGAACCAGCGCGATCCTCCTGTCTCCGCCTCCCAAGCGCGAATGTACAGCTTTAAAATGACTTAAAAGTCTTACTGAATGATATAAGTCATATTATTAGTACTTTAGAATTAGTGAGCTTTGCTGGTTTCAATTTTGCTTCTTAAACTGAAATCTCCATTTTTCTTAAAATTATGTTTTGGAAGATTTTCACTTCCACATATTTCTAGAAATTGATAACATAAACTGAACATGTATTTCTACACTGAAAATAGATAAATACTTTAAGCCTTATGCTTTAGATTTATCTTTACCCTTATTGTATTTTCTAGACAACAATATTTGAACTTTATAAATTGTTTCAGAATGCCAGCAGAACTCAATTTCTTTTGTCAAGATATTAACAATATCAGTAATTGAATCTTTCTCTTCTTTCAGTTTCTGGTGATGACTACATTATGACATCTTTAGTTTCTGGCAATTTACCATATTATTGCTTAACTTTTTAAAACATCAATAAAGCAGAACAACTATAGAAGATTCAAATTATCCCCACCTATATTTTATTTATTCACTTATTTTTACTTAATTGACATATAAGCAAGTCAGATATTTTTCCTTATAAATTCTTTAATATATAGAAAGAAGGTGTACAAAATGTCTATACAAATAAATATATTGCATGATTTCAGCCAAAAGTGATCCAAGTAAAGTAAAAAGACTAAAGTGAAATAGGATAGTACAAGTAAAGGAGGAGAAGGAACTGCAGATGGAATGTTCATAAATGTCTGAAACCAAACAACCAAACTAATGCATGCATATCTGTCTTCATAGCTGCACAATTCACCACTGCCAAACTATGAAACCAGTCAAGATGTCCATCAACAGATGAATGGATTACAAATCTATGGGATACATACACAATGGAATTTTACTCTGCCATAAAGAAGAACAAGATTACATCATTTGCAGAGAAATGAATGGAACTGGAGAACATTATGCTAATTATTAGTCAGTCACAAAATATAAGAAATTGAATGCTCTTCCTAATATGCAGAAGCTAGGGCAAAAAAGGATCATAGGAAGAACTTATATCCCACTAACATGTAGGACTACAATATTCAAATAAGAAATTAAAAAGAAAAAAGTATAATATTCAGAGATGATATTGGAGAAGAAATCTAAATAATGTGAGTGAGGATTCTTGTCAATGTTTGAAGGAAACACTGTCTCTGCTGGTACAGGACATAGCAGAGGGAAGGTCCTGAACTGAAGCTATTTTTTATTCAGAGCAAAATCCTGGCTGATAGAAACTCAGTGAGCAAAGGAAAGACTGATTGTGAATGATGTCTGAGAGTCTTGAGGGCAACATCTTGTATGGCCTTTGACATGCCAAGCAGGAGCTGTGAATTTTGATATCTACAATGAGAAATTTTTTTCAAAGCTTGATTGGACTACTCTATGAAGGTTTGACTCTTGGTGGAAACATGGTGAGAGTTATAGCCATTAGAGACAATTGTGAAATTCTGCAGAGATGACAGGTGGAGCAAGGTGAGACCAGGGTGTGTGGTAGCAGTAAAGGGCCAAGTCCCTACATATACATTTAGAATTAAAGCTAATAGAATAGGTTAGGCTTTTTGTTTCCCAAGACAAAACCAAATCTTTGACTTCCCCCCTCTTTTTGCACATACATACGTCAACAAGCTATGATTTTCAACCTTGAAAACTCAAGGATAATTTAACCATTTCTCTTACTTTAATGTTGCCTAATTGGATCACATGCATAATGTATTTTGTATGAACAAATGTCTCCTAACAAGTCCTCTCATTTCTTCTCTTATAATTTCCTTATCTATAATCGATACAGTGACCAAGAGGATATTCTTAGTAGCAAGAAAAAGGCATTTTATTCTTTTCAGAAAACTTTGAAGTAGTTTTCAATAATTGGCTTCATATTATGCCTTCCATTTGTTCTCTGTCACACTCTCTTACCTCAGCCTCTCCCAGCTACAGTAGGTACTTGATAATGCAAACCAGAGGACACAACTTTCTACTATATAAATTATGTGCTTTATTTACTCTTTAACTGGAATTCTCTTTCCTTAGATGGTCCTCTGTCTTGCTCTACTACCTATTTACTATCTTTACTTTGTAGAAACATCTAGCTTAAACTTACCCTTACTTACTACTTACATATTTATTGTGGTGGTGATGATTGAACCTTGGGCTTCACTTATGCTAGGTAAATGCTCTACCATTGAGATATATCTTCATCCAAATCCGATTGATTAAAATTTCAACTCCTGAAGCTAAACTTCCCACTCAACTTCTCTGTTTTATTTTACTCGTAGCTCCTACATAATCGCTATATTTTATTTAATTTTTTATTTGTTATTGTATGACAAAACCTAAGTGATAGGAACTTGACCAGTTCCCCATCTCCTGGATACATAGAAAGATTAGATTTTCATCTCCCTTTTATATTTCCATGATATAATGTTACTAGTAGTAAATGAGGTATGAGCAATAGAAAGAGACATGTATGAAATTTCTGATCTGAATTTGGTTACTGGTGTTACTTCATAGTCTCTTTTTACTTTGTTTTGTGACTGGAACTTATAAGAGTCACTGTACCACCCACCTTGACTACAGAGCAGAGTCCAAGCCAGAGTGTAATAAGGAATCAACATGGGCAACAAATAAATATTTATTACTTTTAAATTTTTTATTGGTGCATTGTATTCATACATCATAATGGGATAAAAAGAAACTTGTATAGACATACATGCACAAATCACCCAGTTAGCCCCTACCCCAACCACACCCCATTCCTTCCCCATCCATCTTTTCCATGCTTGGCTTAGTGGTTGACATCGATATGTTTAACTACATCATGTGCTTTAGAGAGTTTCCTTCTCCCCCCACCATTCCCTCAGTTAGGTTGCCTTATTTGCTCCTCTATAGGACATCCTTTTTTCATCTAGAATTTCTCCTATGACCCATTTCTCCTTAGCTTTCACATATTAGGGAGAGCATCCGAGTTCTTATTTTTTTTTTTACTGACTAATATTGCTTAGCATAATGTCCTACATTTCTATCCATTTCCCTGAAAATAATGTACTTGTGATTTTCTTTATGCCTGAGTAAAATCCCACTGTGTACATATTCCATAGTTTTGTAATCCATTCATCTGTTGATGGACACCTTGACTGGTTCCATATTTTGGCAATGGCGAATTGTGCAGCTATAAACATAGATACGCATGCATTAGTTTGGTAGTTTGGTTTTCTTTCTTTGTTTAGATAAACAGAAGAAATGGTAAATTTGTTCTATTCTGTTTTTCAAAGTGGTTTCATTAATCTGCAATCAGACCAACAATGTTTTAGAGTTCCCACTTCTCCACATATTCGCCAGCATTTGTTGTTGTTTGTGTTTTTAATTATTGCCATTCTAGTTGAAGCTAGGTGGAATCTCTGGGTAGTTTTGATTTGCATCTTTCTGATTGCAAATGATGTTGAACATTTTTAATGCATTTATTGACCATTTGAATTTCTTCTTTTGTGAAATATCTGTTTAGTTCACTTGCCACATTTTTATTGAGTTATTTTTTTTTAGTGCTGAGTTTCTTGAGTTCTCTGTATATTATAGATATTAGTCTCTATTGGAGGAGTAGGTGGCAAAAATCTTCTACCATTCTGTTGACTCTTGATTGATGTTCTTGACAGTTTTCTTTGCTGAACAACAAATAAATATTTTTTATGTTACGCTTTTATGAGTTTTGGGGTTATTTAATCAGTCCATGTATTAAATTTTCACCCATTTTGCTCATTACTGTATTTGTAGCAGTTAGAAGTATATGACACACATAGTAATTAGATTGGGAACTCAGTGACTGCTGATTACCAGATTATAATTATTTCTCTGTTGTAGTTATAGTGCTTTCTCATTTTCTCACTGAATTCTACTACTAACCATCTAACTTTATATTTTTTATTTGGCATACATATGAGATTATAATGCTATATCACATTTATGACTAGGATTATTTATAAGTCTTTTGGGATTATAGGAGGGCCTCATCATTCCCTAGAATTTGGGTTGTACTCTTATACTATCAACCATGGTGAACACTAACAGAAGGAAATGCTAGAGAAAAATTAAGTTAAATAAAAAATTTGAAATGTTTTCCAGTTACCCAGTTATTTTTTGTGGGGTTACTAACTACAAAGAATACTTTGTTCAGTCCCGTATTTCATTTGGAGAAAAAATCAGCCCTACAAAAAAAATCACGCTGAA
The DNA here is from genome assembly GCF_963383645.1 of Muscardinus avellanarius. Classification (NCBI taxonomy): domain Eukaryota; kingdom Metazoa; phylum Chordata; class Mammalia; order Rodentia; family Gliridae; genus Muscardinus; species Muscardinus avellanarius. The sequence goes on from NC_137791.1 coordinate 91,186,616, forward strand.
TCAAGGGAGAGAGGGAAGTCAGTGACTGAATAAAGGGGTAAAACCATTCATTGTGTGAAATTGCATGGTATTATATAGGCTTGATCATAATTAAAAAAAATTAAACTAATAATTATTACCTACCAAAAATACTAATAGAGATCAAGTATAATTTATAGTCTATCCTGTCTATGTAAATTCTGGGTAGTTCACTCTGTGGAAACAGGTATTTCACTCTGTGGAAACTCATGCAAACAGGCACACCAAAAAATAGTCGTGCTTGATATTAGAGACCAATGAGGGAAAAACAAAAAAACTACTCAGTTGCTTATGTCAGCTATTAGTGGAATAAGAACTTTTATCTCTTCTATTCAGAGTGACTCTTCAGTTACTTTAGTCTTTGACATTGCATCATTTTTAAACACTTCCCAAGAACTGCTCCTACAAAACATGGGTAAAAATTGCTTACTAATGTCTATTGTGGTAGGCAGAAAAGACATCAAACTCTAGGAAACATCACAAAACTCTGCCCTTCCACCATGATTCTCCTTGGCAAGAGTAGATGATCTTGTTCTTGTAATTTCATAGCCTCCATGCAGATCATACATCCTTATTTTATAATATCCATTTTATTTTATTTTTTCTTTTTTAAAATGTTTAATTGTTGCATTGTAGTCATACATCTTGATGGGATAAAAGACTAGTGAAGACATCCATGCACACATCACTCAATGGGCCCTTACCTGATCCCCACTCCATTCCCTCTCCATCCCTCCATCCATGCTTGGCTTAGTGATTGACTTTGATATGTTTAAGTACAATATGTGCTTTAGAGAGTTTTCTTCTTCCCCCCTCACATCAGCTCAGTTAGGTCACTTTCTTTGCTCCTCTATAGGATTTCCTTTTTCATCTAGTGTTCTTGCTGTTACCCATTTCTTCTTAGCTTTTGCATATGAGCAAAAGCAACCAATTTTTTTGTGACTGAATAATCTCACTTAGCATAATGTCCTCCAGTTCTATCCATTTCCCTGTAAATTATATAATTGTGTTTTTCTTTATGATTGAGCAAAATTCCATTTTGTACATATCCATCCATCTGTTGATGGATATTGTGGCCGGTTCCAGAGTTTGGCAATGGTGAATTGTGCAGCTATGAACATAGATATGCATGCATTAGTTTGATAGTTTGGTTTCCTTTCTTTTAGGTAGATACCCAGAAGTGGCATTGCTGGATCAAATGGTAAGTTCATTCCCATTATTCTGAAGATCCTTCATACTGTTTTACAAAGTGGTTGCACTAATTTGCAATCCCACCAAAAATATATATTTTTAATTTTATTTATATGTGGAACATGTTGTAAATGGTATACATTTAGACTGTGCTTGGCACCCTCTCTCACCCCCCTGGTTTCCCTTCTCCACTCCCAGTAATGAGTGTCCAGGTTAACCATGTTATATTCATACTTTTACAAATATTTGTATGTAGCTCCTCCATTAATCAACCTCAGCCTTCTTCTTCTCCTATCCTTCCATTCTAGCTTTGCTGAGTTTTTCCCTCCATTATCTGGAATCCTCTGGTATCCCCGATGCTCCCTAGTTTGGGCATATTAGAGAAAACATATGTCTCTTCTCTTTCTGTGCTTAGCTGATCTCACTTAAAATAATGTTCTCCAGATCTTTCCATCTTTTGGTTTTTCTTTATAGCTGAATAGAACTCAATTGTGTGTATTTCCCATAATTTTGCAATCCATTCACCTGTTGATGGAGACCTAGATTTGTTCCATATTTTTGCTATTATAAATTATGCTGCTATCATATCTTCATACTTAAATATTCTACCAACAATATTTTAGAGTTCCCATTTCTCCACATCCTCACTAGTATTTGTTGTTGTTTGTGTTTTGAATGATTGCCATTCTAGCTGGAGTTAGGTCAAATCTCAGGGTAGTTTTGATTTGCATCTCTATGATCGCCAATGATATTGAGCTTTATTTATATATTTATTTATTTATTTATTTATTTATTTAGGTGCTACTGGGGTTCCTGGAAACCCTTTTAACTTCAGGCTACACTCCCAAATCCATTTTTATATTTTTTATTTGAAAACAAGATCTCTTAAGACAGTGAGGCTGGCTTCGAATCTGCATGATCCTCCTGTCTCTCTGCCTCCCAAGCGTGGGGATTACAAGCGTGCAGCACCACGCCAAGCTTTTCATGCATTTATTGGCCATTTGAATTTTTTCTTTCTTGAAGTGTCTATTTAATTCTCTTGCCCATTTTTTGACTGGGTTATTTGTTTCCTTAGTGCTGAGTTTCTTGTGTTCTCTGTATATTCTAGATATTAGTCCTCTATCGGAGGAGTAGATCACAAAAATCTCCCATTCTGTTGGCTCTCGACTGAGGTTCTTGACAGTTGTCCTTTGCTTTACAGAAGCTCTTCAGTTTCATCCAATCCCACATATTTATTTGTCTTTTAGATTCTTGTGCCTTTGGAGTCTTGTTGAGAAAGTTTTTATCTATGGCTACATGTTGCTATGTTGGACCTATGCCCTCTCCAGGAGCCTCAAGGTCTCTGGTCTAATTTCCAAATCTTTAATTCAAGATGAATTGATTTTTATGCAAGGTGAAAAAGTGGGATTTATTTTCATATTTCTGCATATAGTTAACCACTTTTGCCTACACCATTTGTTTAAAAGACTCTTTTTTTCCAGTGTATGTTATTGGCACCTTTGTCAAAATCAATTGGCTGTGTGTGGACTTGTTTCTGGGTCTTCTATTCTGCTCCATTGATCTATGTATCTGTTTTTGTGCCGGTGTGGTGCTTTTTTTTTTTTTTATTACCATGACTTTGTAGTATAGTCTAAAGTCAGGTATTGTGATTCCTCTTGCACTGTTTTTGCTGCTGAGAACTACTTTGGCTATTCTGTTTTTTTGTTGTTCTTGTTCCAAATGAACTTAAGGACTGATTTTTCTATGTCTGTAATTTAATGGGCATTGTGTTGAATCTGTAGATTACTTTTAGAAGTATGGCCATTTTTATATTTATTCTGCCTATACATGAAGGTGGAAAATCTTTCCATCTTCTAAGATCTTTGATTTCTTTTTCCAATTCTTTATAATTTTTTTGTAGAGGTCTTTTACCTCTTTGATTAAGTTTATTCCTAATTATTTTATTTTTTATTGGAAATCCTAAGTGGAAGTGATTCTGAATTTATTTTTCAGTGAGTTTATTCTTGGTGTGCAGAAAAGCTTCTGATTTTTTTAAGATTGATTTTGTATCCAGAGACTTTGCTGAATTTGTTAATCAGTTCCATAAGCCTTTTGACTGAGATTGTTAGGTCTTCTAAGTATAGTATCATGTCAACAGCAAATAGTGAAAGTTTGAGAGAGAGAGAGAGAAGAAAGAGAGTGAGAGAGAGAGAAAAGAGATTGTAGATATAGATGATATAGACCTACAATATAATTTGGGTCACTAAATTCAATTAACCAACTTTATAAAAGACTCAGGTACCATGTACAAATTACTGTGCATTAATTTACTTAAAAATTCTGGATCTGATTTTTCTGGGGAATCAAATAAATCCTATTTTTTTTTTTATTATGAAGCCAAAAATTTACTAATACTTTTATTTATTTATTTATTTATTTTTTTTTCTTGCAGGTCTGGGAATGGAACCCAGGGGCATTCGAACTCTGAGCCACACACCCTGCCCTATTTTTAATTTTTTTTTTATTTTAAAACAGGGTCTCACTAAATTGCAGAGAGCCTCACTAAGTAGATGAAGCTATCTGTAAACTGCAATCCTCTGGTCTCAGTCTCCTGAATGCTGGGATTACAAGAGTGCTCCACCACGCCTGGCTTAATACTTTTAATTTTATCTAATATTCAGTGTCTTAGTGAAGACCTTAGCAACTTAAGCCCTGTTTCAAAGTAAACAATAAAGTAGGTCTGATAGTGTAACTCAGAAGTAAACTGTCCCTGGATTCAACCTGTAGTACAAAGAAAAGAAAGGGGGGGGATATTGGATGATATTTTGTGCTATTGTATGTAAAAATATAGAACTAAGAATTACAAATTTAATATGATATATATATATATATATATAAAATTTTACTTTTTTCTACATAGTGTTATAATTGGTGGTTCTAATACTAATATTTACAAACTATACAGATTATGAAAAGAAAATCCACAATTTATCAATAAATATAAGTGGAATTGGAAACACTTTTATTTATATTTAGGCAGATGTATACACTTTCTGAAACCAACAGAACTATATTTTTTTTTCCAAAATACTTCACATAAAAAAAGTGAATGAAGTATACAAACTCGGTCATATAATTTTCCTACAAATTATATGTCACAAGTTCTGTTTGTTATATTATGTAGACTTTTATTCACTCTGAGTACTTTTAAAATACCTGACTTTAATTTAATTTTATAAACAAGAACAGATATTTTTTGAAATAGTTTGTGTTACTGGAATCTATTTTTAAAAATGAAACAAACCTAAATAATTCTTTAAATTTTCTTATTTAGAGAATGTTGCTAAAATTTTCAAAATATTTACTTTTTTTATCTTCTTTAACAAATGTGAATCCAAATCAAACTGTCATCAGGATATGGAAATGATGTCTGGTGTGTTGGTGCATTCCTATGATACTAGTATTTGGGAGGCTAAGTAAAGAGTATCACAGGTTTAAGGCCAGCCTCAAGAAGTGAGCATAAGCTTCAGCAACTTAGCAGACTCTGTTTCAAAATTCTTTTACACAGGTGCTAGGAGTATACTTCAGAGGTAGAATTTCCCTATATTTAATCCTCCATATGTTTTGCTTATTCTATAATCTCCCCTGTACCAGATAACTAAAAAGAAAACAAAACCCAAACAAATAATAGACAAAGTGGTATTATTTAAAAAATAATGAATTAGTAATAATAATGAAAAGAAAATGAATTAGTTCAATAAAGTATACTTTCGAAACTTTACAGAATCCAAACACAAAGAATTAAAAACCCAATCAGATGAAAGATTTGGGAAATGATATTCTCCAATAAAATAAACTAATGAAAAATTTATACATAGCTTCATCAGGGTTAAACATAATTGACATGTTGCAGTACCAAAGTCACATTTGGACTGTGTAGAAGATACCCACCACAAAGCAGTAAAAGATTAAATTTCTCATGTTAACAGAAGTGCTTGGGACAACATCCCTAAGATCATTGTATTTAGTACAGTAATACGTTAACCATAGTTCTATGCTTTAATCTGGGTAATTTATATTACATTTTTTGTTTTTTATCTCAATGAAGTTAGTTTATTCATACTGTTCCTTTTTGTCTTCAGCATGAAATAAGAAGACTAAATACATCATAGCTTAGTTGTGAGGATTGAAAAGAATACTTTGTGTTAACCACCTAAAATAATGACTGATATACAAAAAAGCTGTAAATAAATTATAGACAGAGATAAAAGCACTTTACTTAGAAAATGTAGTCTTTGCATATACTGTATTGAAAAGGGTGTAGAAGTGTTGTCGTTTAAGCATAATTCTTTTATTAATTTTATCTAATATAATATTTTACTGTAGTTCTTTTAAATATTATTGTTTGCTGTTATTGACATGCAGATGTCTTACTCGTTCTACATTCAGAAGAAGTCATTTCCTTGCTCTAAACTCTTCTATTACCATGAGAGATTTAATTTCTTACTGCTCTGTGGTTGTCTTCTGCACAGTCTCAATGTAATTTAGATACTGCATCACGTCAATATTTCTAGAGTATATTACATTTTATGATCTCATAATAAAATGCAAGCATATGTAATCTAATACATTTAATTTGGAAGAAAAATATAACACTGCTTTATATAGTTCCCAAGGAAAATATACAGCACTACTTTGTACAGTTCCCAAGGAAATTATCTTGTTTGCAAGCTAGCAGCCCTGTACTGGTGTTAGTCAAGATTTTGTAAGTCTGTTGACAATCTTGTTTGTCACAAATAGAAATGTTATAAACCCAGAATCGTGATTGATTAATCTATATTTAGATTAATAATTATGAATGAATATTACTAAGTAGTTTCTCAGAATGAAAATTAACAGCAGATACATGTACAACTTTGTCCCACTGAGTATTTTATATATTTTCTTTTTTTTATGATACTGGGGGTAGAACTCAGGGGCTCTTCCACCTCCAGGCTATATTCTCAGACCCATTTTATATTTTATTTGGAAACAGGGTCTCACTAAGTTGCTGAGAGCCTCACTAAGTAGCTGAGGCTGGCTTCGAACCTGTGAGATCCTCCTGTCTCGGCCTCCCATGCCTGGCAATATATGTCTTCATTCTAGGCTCAAAGGTTCTTCACTGTTAGATAAGCAAGGGCAATGTATAACAGTGTGGCATGACCAGTCTTCTTTTCTTTATATAAAAGTAATATAGTAATGCAAGTATTTAAATGCCAATAGCAGCACAATTCATAGTAACCAAATTATGGAAACAACATAGATATCCAACAACAGATGAATGGATAAAGAAAATTTAGCATATAAATACATTGAAATTCTACTCAGCCATAAAGAACAGAATTATGTCATTTTCAGGAAAATGGATATAACTAGAGTATATTATGCTTATTAATTATAAGCTATTAATTATTAATTATTATAAGCTATTGATTTTATATGTAGTAGCAAGAAAGAAAACAAAAAACCTTCAGGTAAGTGAGGAGAGAAACATCATATTGAGCTTCACTTTAATGTATAACTACAGTGTATAAATAAAAGTATATTTTATATAAAGCATATAAATAAATTTAAAGAATAATATAAGAATTAAATTATATAAGCTTGATTTTAAGAAAAGGGTATTTGAAAACAAAATAAACCTACAAATTTTATATATGTGTAGTATATATGTATATATGATTTATATATGTATATATGATTTATATATACACACATATATGTATTTATGTATATATGTGCATATATACACACATATAGACATTTTATTTACTAGTTATTGCTATTCTGAGTCTACAAATTTGGGCAGATTTTATTGATCTTCAGGAAAATAGCTAATTTTGCCTTCAAGCATACTCATGCTATCTTTTAAGATAAAAAGTGCTCTAATATTACAGTAAGTTACAAAATTATTTTATGCATATCACTTAATTTAAAGTAACATTATTGGAGAAGAAAGCAAAATCTTCATTATATCTACTTAAAGTTGTAGACAAAAAAATTCAAATGAAAGAATGATTTTTGGAATATATACAGCCCATCAGAGTTCATTCTAAATTTCTTTACTTAACAGTACCTCGTCTTTATTATGGCTAACATAAGACAACTTTGTTAAGTGACATCACAATGTCTACCATATACGTCCAACTGAGGCATGTGAAATCTCCACTATATTTATGATTCTTTCTTTGTTATTCTTAATATTTATGAGGCCATCACAAATAAGCTTGCTCATAATGAGATCATCTCAGAAAGCAAAGAAGCTGTTAATAAAAAAAAAAATCCTAGTTTCTGAATGTTATAGACTTACCTGGTAGATTTTGTGATTGTTCAGATTATAAAAGATGATATTCTTCTTTGTTGACCTGTAATTTTGGAAAATGTATGATACCACACAAAATGAGCTACTATTTGCCTTGCAAATGTATTTCTAATTTGTTTGACCCATTATTGCTGTTAGTAAACTATTTATCATTTTGAACTAAAGATTAGTGGCAACTGTCAGCTCATTTTCATCTGAAGAATAAGAATTGTGTATGGTTAGAGGTTTTTCCTTCTTAATAAATTCTTCCTGTATTTGAGAAACACATAAAAACACCATAGCTACTTATGTGCTTCCCTTCTTCAGTTATATAAAATAGAAAACAAAAGGAAACAAAAATTTATCTTATTTTTCAAGTCTAAAAATAAGTAATACAGTTTTAAACTGTACCCTAAATTCTTAGTAAGGAACAGGGATAATCTCTAGGCATAAATATTCTAAAAAGAATATCATATGGGTGCCCAATTATATGTGGCCAAATCCTCTGTTTTCATCTTACAGAGCTGGGGCAACCTCACATAATTTATATGAAGAATTTTTTATAGTACTAGGGAGAAACCCAGGGGCACTCTACCTCCAAGCTATACACCCAGGCCTACTTTTTATTCTTTATTTTGAAACAGGGTCTTACTGAGTTGGAAAGGTTCTCACTAAGTAGCTGAGACTGAGACTGTCCACTAACCGTCTCAGCTTCCCAAATGCTGGGACAACAAGCATGCACCACCATTCTTGGCTTAACAATAATTTTTACCTGTCTTTTTTTTTCTATTTTCAGAACCCATAACAGTGACTTACCCCACGTGTTTTCATGAAATTTCAGGTAAGTAAATAGTACAGAACAGAGCAAGTGAATAGTACATAAAAGAACAAATAAATATTATTCCATCTTCTGAAGATTCTCATTAGATAATGAGAATTTTGTGATATAATGCATGGATGAATGAACAGTTTATTTAAAATTTCAGTATAGTATATTGTCAAATGTATGTATGATTACTATACAAATATAAACTTAATTATTGATATTCTTAGAGATGAGTTTGCATTGTTGAAATTTTTGCATATAAAACATACTGCTGATATTAGCTTTGCCTTTTTCTTTACTTGAGTTTAATTTCACAGATTATAAACTCTGAGCAGCTGCTACTGATTATATGGGATAGAAGCAAAATATTCTGAGAATGATTTTTGGACTACTCCTGCCTATACTTACCAAGATATTTCTGCAGAGATATGTAATAAAGTAATGCTTCTGGCGGCAAGAACATGGTTCTGCATAAAATGTTGGTATTTATTTAGTTTTAAATTTAATTTTAGTTATGTGTCACAGAATTTATTTTTTGCAAAATTTATATATTCTGTGATATCTGTACAAGAAGTATTCTTGAATAAATTAAAATTTAAAGGACAAGAAGGATCTATACTATTTACAAAGTCCAGGCTATATTTACTGAAAGAACGCTGAACTCCACTCAGGAATGGAAATTTTGTGTGGTTGAGACTAAGCAAAATAATAGTTTAGAAAAGAAACCAACTTAGCCACCATACAGGTTAGAAAAATGTAGATTGCCTACATACTACCTATATACCAGAAGGCTTTATTACTTTTCCCATGCTTTCTATATAGGTATCAGATATGTACAAGAATGTCTGTTACAATAATAGTAACTAAATAACTTAAAACAATTAAAATATTACCAATATAATAAACAAAACATGTTATATTTATCAAATAAAATTGTATAGCAATCAAAAGTATAAAGTAGAATGTCAGACAATAATGTGAAGTTGTTCCATAAACTAAAACTAAATTATCCTATTCAATATCAACATTGCAGTTATTTGGGGGGGGTGAAGTGTTCTTAAGTATATTTCCTATTTTTATAGTTCTGATCTTAATTTGTTGAGAAAATAATTTATTGGTTCCTCCTATTTTATACTGTTTTTTAGTTTTTTTAAATTTCACCTGTGAATGAAAAGATGGAGATCATAGCATTCATAGAGCTCACAAAATAAAATAAATTGCATACCATAATATAATCACAATAGAAAAATATTAAAGGGAGTAGATAAACTATATGTCCCTTAAGAATAGGTGCCATAGTTTTAATAGAATATTTCAGAAGACTTGACCGTGAAGATGAGCACAGATCAAGAGTGAGACAGGGATCAAGTTCTCAAATATCTGGAATAAAGACGGTCCAGGCAAATGGAACATCAAGTGTGAAGCTGAGAACATACGTGGAGTGTATTTGAGAGTCAGCAAGTAAAGCACTGTGTCTAGAGTAGAATGACAGGGGAAGAGTAAAGAATGCTGAAGTGAGAGGCATAATATGCAGCCAGTATGTGCAGAACACTTGAGACACTGAGTGTTACTTTGGATGACTTGGAAAAGCACCTGAGTGTTTTTAGTTAAAGACTAATGCAATCTATCATCTTTGAAAAAGATCGCTTTTACTGTTCTGCTGAGAGTTGATTCAAGGATGACAACAGCCAGGAAAGAAGTATGGGGACCTAAAGCCTATTATAAAGCATGTCAACAATCCAGAAGAAAGATGATGTTGACTTAGACCGGGGAGACGGCAGGAAAAGAGGCACTAAAGGGCACATTCTGGAAGCATGTTGAAGGTAAAGGTGAATGTATTTTGCTGACAAATTGGATTTTTTGTGTGAACGGAGGAAGGGGGGGGAGGGATGAATCCAGACAATGTTTTCTGTTAAATAGGTTATTCTATCATGAAGTTAGAACAGCATCAAAAAGAGAAAATTTGGAAGAAATATAAAGAGCTTAGATTTGGATTACTTAGATTGGAGTACTCCAATACAAGAATGGGTAGAGGAGAAGCCAGCATAAAAGGCTGAGACACAGAGTCAGTGAGCCAAACAAAAATAAGAGAAAAAATATATTCTGAAATGGAATGATTGATAAGATAGATCTAATGCTCCATATAAGTACACCATAGTTAATATTCTGTGAAAGATATTAATTATATATGTTAAGATAAAATGGCTCTCACTTATGTGGGATTTAGGATGTTAATGTCCTCAAAAGAGCCAAATTTCTCTAGGATCAAGATAGAAGTGCTTTAAAAAGTACTGACATGTAGAGCATTTAAATGGTAACAGACCATGTGTTCTAAAGAAATGGAAAATCCCAGAGGAAGATTAGATTAAGGAGATATTGAGAGTCATGTGCTTCAAATGATAATTGACGTAAGTAGGAACAAAGGGCAGAAATGAGGCCTGCAGATATCTCACAAAAACTAATGCACAGACTGTGGGTCAGGAGATGTAGCAAAAGTGTGTAGTTTTCTGACCTCTATCTCTTATGCTTATGCTCATGAACAATTTACTCATATTATTTACTTTGCCTTGGGGACCTCTGATCCATTTTTCTTTTTCCATTTTCTAAAATTCAGCTCAGGAACAGTGGAGTGTGGAAGATGGCAGTGGTCGTGGCCACAGTGGTAACAGCTGGCAGCAGCCGAATAGGACATGTATTCCTCTGAGAAACCCTGGACAACAAATGTTGGGTTAATATCTGATTGGGACAATATACAGATATTTACAGCCATGAATTCCTACCTAAAATATAAGAGAGAAGAGACTGACTAAGATGGGAGTGCTGGTCATTACTCAGGAAAGGCAGACAGATCCAACCCAGCCTGTCTTGAACTGAAGAGAAACCTCCCCAAAAACAGACTGCTCCTGCCCCACATGCTCTTACATAGTATATTGTCCAGAATTCCTGAGCATGTGGGGCAGGAGCAGTCTGTTTTTGGGGAGGTTTCTCAGGATGAAAACCAAAATGATGGCTGCAGTGGCAGCAGTGGCAGCCAATATTTCAAAGAGGCAGACAAATTCAAACTAATTCACCCTGAACTTTTGAGAAAATCTCTCTGAAAGTAGACTGCACCAGCTCCACATGCTCAGGAACTCTGGATAACATACTATGTAAGAAAAAGGTTTGGAGCACGTCAGAGGAAACCCTTCATAGCCCAGTCAGCTGGTGCTCCATGGGTCCAGGAAGACAAGGGCACTCTTGGCCACCATGTTTCTCTGTGTAGTGCTGCAGGCCAGGGTGCACTCGGAGCAGCAGTACCCACTCTTCGTGGTGAGGCTGTGGGCCTCTGCTCTTGGTTGGGAGACAAAGCCCATTGCTGCTAAGTACTCGGGCCCTCAACTTCTGCAAAAGATATATACTGTTTTCTTTTATTAAAAAATATTGAAGAGGGAGGAAGATGACATCTTCTGTGACTGTAAAGGTGACCATGGCTGCAGTGGTGACAATTGGTAGTGGCCAAAAAGGACATGCATCCCTCTCAGAAACCCTGGACAACAGATTTTGGTTTAATAGCTGATTGGGACAACATAAGGAGAGACATTTCGAGTGATGAGTTGCTATCTGAAATATAGGAAAGAGAGAGTGGAAAATGACAGAATTAGAAGCAAGATGGCAGCTTGGTGCCTGCCACTGAAAAAAAAAAGTGATTTTTGGAGGGACATCCCAGAAGAGATCAGAAAGTAGACTGCTCTTGCCACACATGCACAGGAATTCTTAACAACAACATACTCTAGTAGAGACCAAGAAGGCAGCAGCAGCTGCGGGTGACAGTGTTCAGGAGAGGCAGACAGATCCAATCAAACCCACTTTGAATTTTTAAAGAAATCTTTCCAACAGTAGACTGCTCCTGCTCCACATAATCAGGTAATCTGGACAACATACTATGTAAGAAAAAGTTTCATGGAAATGGACCGTGATGGCAGCAGCAGCAGCAGCCAGTATTTGGGAAAGGCAGACAGATCCAATCCAATCCACCTTGAATTTTTTAAGAAATCTCCCTGAAAGTAGACTGCTCCCACTGCACATGCTCAGGAATTCTGGGCAATATTCTATGTAAGAAAAATGTCCAGGGCATGTCAGAGGAAGCCCTGCCTGTATGGCTGGGCAGGCTCTCTGCACCAAATGTCTCAGGAGACCTCAGTGGTTATGGCCACCATGCTCCTCTGCAGTGTGCTGGGGGCCAGGTGTGCTAGGAGCAGTGGATCCTACTCTCCATGGTGAGGCTGTGGGCCTCTGCCTTCAGTGGGGATATAGAATCCAGTGCTGCTAGAGAATCGGGCATTCAGCTTCTACAAATGACAAGTGCTGTTTTCTCCTACTTAAAAACGTATATATAATATATATACATATACATATACATATATACATACATACAAATGGGAACCTCTGTAGTCATCCTGCCCACGGTGACAGGGACCAGAGCCTGTTTCATGGCGAGGACAGGTCTGGAGCTGGCAAGGCTGGGCCCAGAGCCTGTCATGCAGCAGGTCTGGGACTGGGGCCTGCTCCACAGCAAAGGGCCAGTGGGTCCCTGCAACCATGTGGCCAAGAAGCACTAGAAGCTGCTGCTGCCTCACCTCATCTCTCAGCAGATTCCCAGATCCAAGTGACCTCTATTTTTTTTTTTTTTAATGGTACTGGGGTTCCTGGAAGCCCTTCTACCTCTGGGCTACACTCCCAGACCTATTTTTACATTTTTATTTGGAAACAGGGTCTCCTAAGCCAGCACGCGTGGCTGGCTTTGAACCTGCCTGATCCTCCTGTCTCTGCCTCCCAAGCACATGGATTACAAGCGAGCGTGCGCCACCACGCCCGGCTTAAGTGACCTCTACTTAAAAAAAAATTGTCTTTGAGTGGATCATCTTATCAAATTTACTCACCTTCTGGCTTTCAGGATTTTAGTAAGTGGGAATAAGTGTGGAAATTTAAAAGAAGGACTTCCAAGAAAAAACTGTAATTGATCAGATGTGGAGAAATAGAAGCTCTAATACATTGTTGGTGGGATTGCAAGTTAGTGCAACCACTTTGGAAAACAGTATGGAAGATCCTCAGAAAGAAAGTGAACTTACCATATGATCCAGCAATATCACTTCTGGATATCTACCAAAAAGAATGAAAACCAAAATACCAAACTAATGCATTAGCAACCATGTTCATAGCTACACAGTTCACCATTGCCAAACTGTGGAACCAGTCAAGATGTCCTTCAGCAGATGAGTGGATTTCAAAACTATGGGATGTGTACACAATGGAATTTTGCCCAGCCATAAGGTAAAACAAAATTATGGCATTTACAGTGAAATGTCACAAAAATAAGAAATCTGATGCTTTTCCTAATGTATGAAAACTAGGGAGAAATGAGAAACAGAAGGAACTCTAGATGAAGAAGGGATCCAATAGAGGAGAAATGAAGGTGACCTATCTGAGGGGATGGGAGGGGGAAAAGGGAAACTCTTTAAAGCACATGATGTACTTAAACATATCAAAGTCAGTCAGGAAACCAAGCATGAGAAGAAGAAGGAGAGAGGGGGTTAGGGATTCGGTAAGGGCTGATTGGGTGATGTGTACATGTATATTGTACATGTATATCTCCACAAGTTTTTTTTTATCCCATTAAGATGTATGACTACAATGCACCAATAAAGAACAATTAAAAATAAAATAAAATAAAATTCAGCTCATATTTCTATTCCTCTAGGAAAACATCTCTCATCCACACACACACACACACACACACAAAAAAAAAAAAAAAAAAAAAAAACTTGCCAAATCTGTGCTTTACTTTTAGGAACTATAAGTCACAATCACAATAGTACATTTAGTTTTATTTACTTCACTTTATCAATCAGATGTACTTGACAAACTGCATGCTGTACCTTGACATCAACAGTGCTGGGTATATAATAGGTTAATGCTAAATGTAGGAAAACTAATTTGTCTTAGCTTAAAAAAAATACTTTGACTTCTAATGAATCTTGTATAGATGCATAGGAATACCTCTATGTATAAAAGTTTAAAATTATCCAGTTTACACAGAGTGTCAATTCACAAATAGAATTTAGACTGCTTTTAGAGTAAGAAGTAGAATAACAAATAGCAAATCTTTAGGCTCAATGTAAAGTTAACAGGGGGTTTAGATTTGTTTTTAATAGGTCTTCCATTTTCTAAAAGAAAGAAAGAGAGAGAGGATGAATAAATAGATGGGATTAGGGGGTGGGGAGAATGACCTTTACTAAAGGAAAGTTGAGTTCAAAATATGTGGGGATGGGAAATAAAAAATTAACCCTAGTAATATAAAGGCTACACACTTAGTAACAATAGTGTATGTTCAAGGATATGTATAGATTCTTATTAACAAAATAATTTAGATGTATATGTGAATTAATTATTCCATTTATTATACTTTCTTGAAATGCTATGCCATAAACCAGACTTTATTACATCTACTTGTTAAATAGTTGTCTGAGACATGTATTCTGCTTTCTATTCTACAATGAGAACAGCAGCCATACTTGATATGTTTAAAGACCTACATGGGCTAAAGAGTGGATCTGGGAACTAAAGCCAGGTATTTTAAATCTGAATTCAGAGTTCTTTTTATAAGACTGAAAATCCTGCAAATGTATTATTTGAAATGCTTTTGATAAGTAGAGTGTTGTGGTGCATGCTTGTAATCTCAGTATTTGGGAGGATGAGATAGGAGGATCACAGGTTTGCAGACAGCCTCAGCTACTTAGTGAGGCCCCCCACAACTTAATGAGACCCTATTTCAAAATAAGGAATAAAGCTGGGCATAGTGACACATGCTTGTAATCCCAGCATTCAGGAGTCTGAGAAAGGAGGATCAAGATTGGCAGCCAGCCTTAGACCCTTATTGAAGTCCTTTACAACTAAGTGAGACCCTATTTCAAAATTTAAAAAAATAGGTCTGGGGGTGTCTGGGGGTGTAGCTTGGAGGAAGAATGCCCCTGGGTTTCACCCCAAGCATTGCAAAATAAATAAATAAATAAATAAATAAATAAATAAATAAATAATAAATAAATACCTTTGATAACCAATAACCATTTAAGAAATAATGAAAACTGGGAGAGATACAAATATACTTGAGTTGGTGTACTAATGTTCAAGAAGCTAAATATAAATAGATAATTAAATTAAAGAATTAGAGCTGATTACGTTTGAGGACAAATTTCAGTAGAATTAAAAGAGCACACAAGTTAACAGTTGCCTTAAGGAAATTAGAATGGAGTGTTAGCACAAAATTAGCTAATGTCTACTTATTAAAAATATATGACAACAAGCTGGGCGTGATGGCGCACACTTGTAATCCCCACGCTTGGGAGGCAGAGACAGAAGGATTGCACAAAATATAAAAAAATCGGTCTGGGAGTGTAGTCCAGAGGTAGAAGGGCTTTTAGGAACCCCAGTATCACAAAAAAGACGATAATATAGCAATACAAAATTAAAAAAAATATTTTTATATACCCCTTCATTATCATATATTTATAGACATATCTATTTTTTTTGCATGAGGTGGCTATATCACAGGTAAACTTAGTATGAATTAAACCTTTAATCTTATTGCCAAATATACCTTTGTGGATAATGTGAAACTGGGAAAACAAGCATTCCTAGGCAGGATTGAGTACTAAGCAGGACCAATTTTTAGGAAGCCAGATTCTTAGAATCTGCTACTCAGTGATTAAGTTTATAACCATCTTGTAAGTCTTAAGCACATTAAAGGGTCACACACTTTTCTAATAAAATTATGACTTACTTTATTCCAACGAGCCATAACTGACTTTCATATGAATTTGATAGTTAGGATTGATTTACTTTCTGAAATTAACAGTATTTATAAAAACTCCAGTGACTGGGATAATCTTCCAAATAATACAAAGAGTAAGTTGGACATAGTTGCATTTCCAGGCACACTATTATTTTTCTCCCTGTAGTATAATAAAATAATTATAAATGATTTCCATTTCCTTCAAAATGATAAACAACAAAAGTAAGGGGAAAGAAAGGAAAAGCAGCAGAAATCAGCCTTCCATTTTTCAGCATGGCATATTCTTGATACAGGAACAGCTGCTGCTGCAGGCAAAGCCCATTACAAATGCAAGTAAACTCCCTTTTCTCCACAAATAATATTTTCATTAATTTCACAGGGTTTAAGGAATAAATCATAGTGTAGTATATCTTTTGGAGCTTCAAAGAAACAAAACTGGCCTCAAACAAGTCACATTACTGACCACAGCAAAGGTATGTTGAGCAGTGTTTTATTATGAATTATAACTTTCCATTATTATTTTTTAAAGTTATGTAATTATCAGATATATCACAATTATTTTAATTATTATTATTTACATTATACTTTTTTATCAGGAAAATATGGGATGCAACGCAATTACCATTTTAAATTCAATCAAAGATGCTATATCTACTCTGTATGGACTTTAGAATATTTCAAACAAATATTCTAAACGTAAAGGAAATAGGTTTCAAAGGCAGATAACTACATTTGTCAGCATTCTCCAGAGAAACACAACCAACACGATATATAGAGATATGTAGAAACAGATTTATGGAAGTACTGGCTGACACAGTTATGAATTCTAATAATCTACTATCTCCAAAGGGAAGCCCAAAAGAGATGATGATACAGTTACAGTTAAAACTTAAAGGTCTAAATTCTAGGGGACTGATGGTAAAACTCAGTCCAAGTGAAACCCTAGAATCAAGACAGTTATAACAAAGGCAAGGGAAGATGAATGTCTAATTCAAATTAAGAACAATTTTTGTACCATTCAGGCACTCAGTAAATAGGATGATGCTTAACCCTGTAGGTGAGGGTAACTTTGTTGTTCAGTATACTGATTTTAACATTATTCTATACCAGAAACACTCACAGATGCACCCAGAAATAATATTATTCCAGCTATCTGAGCATATTTTTATCTACTTAAGTTGGCACATAAAATTATCCCTCATATAAAGTTAAGTTCAAATTACTATTTGTTGATGATTTGTGTGCCTTAGGCAGGATACATAAACTCTTAATTTTTCTATATTGTACCAAAGAAAGAGAAATGGAAAAAAGAAAAATGGTTACAGAGATTGACATATTTGTGGTATAGCCTTTAGACATTGGAAATGTTCCCATCTATTTCTTTGTTTTTTATTTTCACTTTTATATTTTTCTGTGAAGTGGTATAGAAAATCATTTGTTGAGAATGAAATGGTAAGAAGAAGACTTATTCGAGGTTTGATGATAGTTGAAAGGGATTCAATATTTTTTGTGGAAAGTAGAAAATAAAACACCCAGAGAAGTAGAATTACGTGGTGATGTTGAAGGCCAACTTGAGACTGTTGAAAATTTTCAGTCGTAAGTATATTTGATTAAATATACTTTTTTCTCCCTTTACTTAGAAATACCTGCAACCCAGCTATAAACAACATAATGTCAGTAGCTTGGTTATACCCAATTATGTTTTTTTATGTGATATGGAAAAAGAATAAAGAACACGTTCACTTAAATCTGTCAAAAGTCAGTAAGTGACATGACAGTGAACCTATCAGAAGTATGAATATGTAAAACTCAATGAAATAAATAGTGATCAAGTAGAAGGTCACAAGTTTCCTCTCATATATGGAAGCTAGGGAGTAAACTGGATAAAAGAGGGACTTTAGATAGTAGAGGAGAAGCCCTAGTGGGGTGAGGGAGGTGGTCTAGGGGAGTGTAGTGGCGGAAAAGAAGGCCACATTGGTGAAGAAAATTCTTCCAATTACATTATGTACATAAGTGAACATACTAATGCCCATCTCAGTATTGTGTATGGTGAAGGGGGAGATGTAGAGAGGGAGCTGGGAAGAACTTCATCATCACATGCTGGGTGCATGCGTGTCACTATCATTCTAAACTACATTATGATGTGAGACTACAATGCACCAAATACATATTTATATACTTACATGACTTTGAGATATATTTGTAGTTGACATATGTTCAGCAAAATATTGAGAGGAAACAAGCTCAACTCATAGGACAAAATTCTGAATTCATAGTTTTGTTCGGGTGGGACAGTATAACAATAAGGTTTGTGAATTCAACTATGGCCTAAACTGGATCACAAGTAGAAGGCAGAAATTTATCACCATTCATAAAAAATTTAAATTATGGGCTAACTAGCTTTGATCAATATACTAAAAATATGTTAGCAGGGTGTATGAGACTATGCTTATACTCCCGGTACTTGGGAGGCTGAGAAAGGAGGATCGAAGATTCAGAGCCGGCCTCAGCTACTTCAAAATAAAAAATAAAAATAGAGCTGGAGGTACGGCTCAGAGACAGAAAGGCTCTAGGATCAATTCCCAGCACACACACAAAAAAATTGTTATTGTAAAACCTTAGAAAACAAGGAACTCTGTATAGTGATTGAGAACAGGTTTTACATCAAAAACACATAATTTGACATCTATATCTTACATATTTTTTAGCATTAAAAACGTGAGAAATTTCTGGATCATATGGTAAGTTTGTTCTCATTCTTCTGAGGATCTTTCCTCATTTTGTAAAGTGGTTTCACTAATTTTCAGTCCCACCAACAATCTATTAGAGTGCTCAATTCTCTACATTCTTGCCAAAATATATTGGTGTGTGTGTGTGTGTGTGTGTGTGTGTGTGTGTGTGTGTGTGTGTATATATATATATATATTTTTTTTTTTTTGCGGGCCTGGGGATGGAACCCATGGGCATTTGACCTCTGAGCTACACCCCCTGCCTTATTTTTTAAATTCTTTATTTTGAAATAGGGTCTCACCAAGTTGTAGAGGGCCACACTAAGTAGCTGAGGCTGTCCACAAACTGTGATCCTTTGGTCTTAGCAACAGATTGCTGGGATTTCAACCATGTACCACCACACCCAGATGTTATTTATGTTTTGAATGATTGTAATTCTAGTTGGAATTAGGTGAAATCTCAGGGTAGTTTTGATTTGCATCTTTCTGATTGCTTAAAGCTGTTGAGCATTTTTTCATGCATTTTTTGGCCATTGAATTTACTTTTTTATGAAATGTCTATTTATATCACTTGCCCATTTTCTGATTGGGGTATTTGTTTTCTTAGTACTGAAATTCTTGAGTTCTCTGGATAGTCTAGATATTAGTCCTCTGTCAGAAAAGTAGGTGTCAAAAATTTTGTCCCATTCTGTTGGATCTCAGTTGAGGTTCTTGATAGTTATTTATTTTTTTTTTTCTGTAGAGAAGCTCTTTAATTTCATGTAATGCCATGTATTGATTCGTCTTTTAGTTGAGGTCTTGTTGAGAAAGTGTTTACTTGTGCCTATTTGTTGCAGTGTTGGACCTATGCCCTCTTCAAGAATCTTCAAGGTCTCTGGTCTAATTTTCAAGTCTTTAATCCATCTTGAATTGACTCTTGTGCAGGTTGAGAAAGTGGGGTCTATTTTCATTTTTCTGCATATGGCTAACCAGTTTTGCTAACATCATTTGTTGAACAGGCCATCAGTTTTTCAGTGTATGTTTTTGGCACCTTTATCAAAAATCAATTGGCTGTGAGTGTACATATTTGTTTCTGAGTCCTCTATTCTGTATCTACTCAAAAGAATAAAAACCAAACTACCAAACTAATGCTTTTGCATCTATGTTCATAGCTGAGCAATTCACAATTGTCAAGCTGTGGAACCAGCCAAAATGTCCATCAACAAATGAATGGATTACAAAACTATGGGATATGTACACAATGGAATTTTACTGAGCTATAAGAAAAACACTTGCATCATTTACAAGGAAATGGATAGAACTGGAGAACATTATGCTAAGTGAGTTTAGTCAGTCACAAAAAATAAGAAATTGGATGCTCTCTCTAATATGCAAAAGCTAGAGAGAAAATGGGGCATAAGAGGAACTCTAGACTATAAATGACCAAATAAGCAATCTGAGTGGATGAGGGTGGAAGAAAAAATTCTTTAACATTTATGATGTACTTTAATAAACATATCAAAGTCAATCACTAAGCCAAACATGAGAAGGAGGAAGGGAGAGGGAATGGGGTGAGAATTGGGTAAGGAATAATTGGGTGATGTGTGCATGTATGCCTCCACCATCTCATACTCCATTAAAATGCATGACTACAATGCACCAATAAAATGTAAAAAATAAACTTTATAAAATTGCTTATTTTTCTCTAGTCTTACTTTCCTCCTCTTAAAGTGGAGATTGGGTGGAGGTGGTGGTATAGATTCAGAAATTCTTAAGTTCAGGTAGATCATAAGAGGATCAAGATTTTTAACCTACATTCTTTAAATCCAAATTCATTGTTCATTTTGCTGTATCACCTATAGTTAAATATCTAGGAAAATAATAAAGAATTCATAATTCATGTGCTGCATTTGAGAAATTCAGACAAGATTTATGTTAGAGCTTATCTCTACCAGCTGTCTTTAAATCACAAGGCTAAACACAGGCAACAGATTGCTTAGATTTTCCATTTTGGTTACTTAAAACATATTGCAAGAAATGTCTGCACCTCAGTTTAAAGCACAGTTTAGTCTGTGGCAAAGACTAACTGTTCTCTGTAAAGAATCTAAACAAGTAACTAAACTTGTCTTCAGTTTTCACTCAACTGTGCTACATGTTTAAAATATACTTAAAGCAACAGAAAAACTAGAAATATGGCAGAATGAGGAGTAATATAGAGGCAAGGCCACTTTGCCATCAGAAAATGAAGCAGATGGAGAATCATGGAACTCAGGGAAAATCAGACAGCCAGGGAGGAGAACAGAGAGTCTGCACATGAGAACAATTCTAGTGAATAATAGCAGATTGCTTAGCTCTTCTGGTGTGCAGCAAGATATTAAAGATGTTCCATAGGGGAGGGAAAATTACTGTATAAGATTTTTTTTTTTTTTTTTTTGGTGGTACTGGGGTTCCTGGAAGCGCTTCTACCTCCAGGCTACACTCCCAGACCTAGTTTATATATTTTATTTGGAAACAGGGTCTCTTAAGCCAGCACTGCTGGCTTCAAACCTGTGCGATCCTCCTGTCTCCACTTCCCAAGCGCAGATATTACAAGGGTGCACCACCATGCCTGGTCTGTATAGGATTTTTAGACCTCATAAATAAAAACTGGAAATACATTCAATGAAGACTCACCTGATTTAAATCTCTTAAACTAGTTGTCTTCTCCCTGCCACTGCGGGAATGATATTCAATACTCCAATTCTAGCTACTTGTTTTATAATTACAATAAATCTAGATGCTAGTAAACCAATATGACCTTGATGATATGGACCAAATAATTCCAATTTCTCCATACACACATCTCAAAATGTTAAGATAATTTTATCACTATACCTTGATTACAATATACACATATTGACTATGTAAAATTTATTTAAAGTTAACATAGAAATAAAAACAATATGTGTTTATAATTGGCTTTAATAATTTATCATAATTAAATATAACCTTCCAAGACCTAATTCCAACAACTGGCAAAATATTCAGTAGATAAATAACCACAATTACATTACTATGAAAGACCAAAGAATAATTTTATCATAATCGTTACTGTTATCATCTCCATGAAATGTAATTCCCAAAGACGTGTAGAAATTCTGTCTACTTCACAAAATATAGAGCAAAAATTTAAATATTTAATTTTCTTGTCAAATATTTATGTATTTATTAAGATAAGATTTCTACTTTCTATACAAAATATGACACCAAAAGCATTGTATAGTTTTCCAACTAATGTCTGGCAGAGTTTATTTTCTGACTCCACTTAAAACAGGGCTAAAGTTTCTATTTGTCTGGTGAACAAAAGGAAGCAGAGCAAAGTACTCCCTGATGGGTTATTACACTGCTGCTCCACAGAGCCTCCTCCACTATTGTGACTTAGGTTTTAGTTTCAAGTAATATTGATTTTCTAGTCTCCTTTGTAAATTAACAAAGAGAGTTAAGTACTGCATAGTACAGTTTCACATTTGTCAACTGATACGTAACAAAATTTGAACTTTGTTCTGGGCAAGAGAGAAAAATGAATATCTTAAACCGATTTTGTTTTCCTCTAAACATGAGTGTACTTTCTTTTTAACACTAAAAGCACTTTACAACATCTAATACTTTTTACATTTTGTCCTTTCTGTTGTTTACAAATAACAATCTTTTCTCCTTTTTTACAGAGAAATTGAGATAATCAATTTTGAAGTCTGACTTTTTTGTTTTGTGTGTATAAATATGTATGGACATTATAGTGAAAACATCTCTATCTCTTCTTTGCAGCTTGTCACAAATGGAGGAGTCAGCCTGTTTTTATGACTAACATAATTTTCTACCTATTTTAAGAGTTATAATTTATTCTCTTATTTATGTAACTTGAAATTTCTTTTCTTTTCTTTTCTTTTTTTTTTTTTTTGCAGTATTAGGGATGGAAGCCAGGAGCATCCTACCTCTGAACTATACTCCCAGCCCTATTTTTTTAATTATTTTTAATTGTTTTATTGGTGTATTATAGTCACACATTTTAATGGAATACAAGATGGTGGAGACATACAGCACCCAATTAGCCTTTTCCAACTTCCATCCAATTCTCTCCCCCTCCCTCCTCTTGTTTGGCTTACTGATTGCCATTGATATGTTTTAAAGTACTTCATGTGCATTAAAGAATTTTCCTCTTCTCCCCTCCCATCCCCTTAGTTAGGTTATCTTATTTGCTCATTTATAGAATCTCCTTCTTCATCTAGAGTTCCTAGGGAGAACATCAGATTTTTTGTGAATGACTAATCTCACTTAGCATAATGTCCTCTAATTCCACCCATTTTTCTGTAAATGAGGTAATTGTGTTTTTCTTTATGGATGAGTAAAATATAATTGTGTACATATCCTATAGTTTTTTAATCTATTTATCTGTTGATGGACATTTTGGCTGGTTCCATAGTTTGGCAATGGTGAATTGTGAAGCTATGAATATAGATACACATGCCTTAGTTTGGTGTTTTGGTTTCCATTCTTTTGGATAGATACCCAGGAGTGATATTGCTGGATCATATGGTAGGTTTTTTTCCCATTCTCCTGAGGATACTCCATACAGTTTTCCCATGTGGTTTTACTAATTTGCAATCCTTTATTTTGAAACAGGGTCTCCCTAATTTGCAAAGGGCCTCACTAAGCAGCTGAGGCTGTCTACAAAACTCAATCCTCCTGTCTCAGTCTCCCAAATGCTGGGCTTACAAACATGGCCACCATGCTCAGCTTGAAACATATTTTTTAATTTTATAAATATAACCAAAGTCTCCTATCTCAACTATCTCCAACCATAAAACTCACTTTGACTTAGAGTAAAATAAAATAAAACCTCTCATTATGAAAATAATACATAACTGGAATAGTAATTGATTGCTGAGAAATAATTCCTAGGAAAATTTATAGTCTAAATTTAAAATATAAGCCAGACATGGTGGCACATGCTTCTTATCCCACCATTTGTGAGGCTGAGACAAGAGGATCACAGACAGCCTCAGCTATTTAGGGAGACCCACTCCAACTAAATTGCAGTGAGACCCTGTTTCAAAAATAAAGAATAAAAAATAAGTCTGGGGATGTAGCTCAGAGGTAAAATGCCTTTGGGTCCCATCCCCAATACTGAAAAAAAAAAAAAATTAAAATATAAAGAAACCAAAAAAATCATTAAAACCAAAAAGACAAAACAAATGAACTTTAGGAAAACACATGTAGTAACATCATTAAAAATAAGAATTACAGCCAGGAGTGGTGGCGCACGCTTGTAATCCCCGCGCTTGGGAGGTAGAGACAGGAGAACCATGCTAGTTCAAAGCCAGCCTCGCTGGCTTAAGAGACCCTGTTTCCAATTAAAAATATATAAAAAAATAGGTCTGGGAGTGAAGCCCAGAGGTAGAAGGCTTTCCAGGAACCCTTGTACCACCGAATAATAATAATAATAATAATAATAATAATAATAATAATAATAATAATAATAATACATAGATAGAGGAAAAATTTTTGTGAATTAATATATATGGTCTTAGTTTGGAAAACCTAAAAATTAGTAACTCAAAGGCAGATTTCATGAAAAATAATACACAGTTTACAACATAAATTATACTAAACAAAAATATTATATTGAAAATAAAAGCAAGAACTGAAAAATGTAACAAGCATGGGAAATACTGGCAATATATTAAATCCATGACAAATACCTAATTTATCAACTGGTGGGTGTTCTTTGTGTATTTATACAGTATTCATAGTATTTTATATTTTATATATTGAGAATGTGAATCACTATTCTTTAAATAATTAGAGGTTTGTTATAGGAGGATATACTACCATATTATGTCTTCTTAATCCCACACAATACCTTATATTTATATTTATTAAAAAACTGACAAAGAAGAAAAAATTACATCTTGTATTTATCTCTATGTCTAGATTATTCCATATATTTTCTAGTAATTATGTTATATAAAACTGTATTTATTTCAAATTTGTGTGTAAGTAGTGAAGCTGATATGGAAATTTAGGTAGGCTATATGAATCAAACTACACAACAACAGTAGATATATAACGTTCTTAATATGTGCAAGTTTTTTTAAAAATTTAGAGTGATTATATAATTTTGTTGTATTTATTTTTTATTGATGCATCATCATCATACATCTTAATAAAGTACAAGATGGTAGAGGCATACATGCACACATAACTCATTTTCTTTTAAAATTTAGTAGGATATTGATAGAAGTATCTACCACTAATATTTTTATTTAAGCTGTTTTATTTGCTAAAAAATGTTTTGATTTTTTCTGAAATCTAATAAAAAGATCTATGATTTATTATTTAACATATCATTTTAATTTAATATTATCTTCCAGAAATAACTAGAAATTTAGTACTTTATCTACATGACCTGCATAAAACTGAAGTAATTTTTCCTAGGGATTGTATCTCTACTGTGACAATCTGTTTTGTTTATACTTAGTTTACTGTAGGTATTCTTTCCCTCCAGACATTTTATCTGTGAGAGAACACCTGCCAAAAAACGTGTTTTGCATTTATACTGTCACTAATATATAACAAAATTATAAACCTAACACTAGTTCAAATTATTAGACATAGAATATAGTCATAAAAATTGAAATCCATTTATAACTTTGTGATGGTTAAATTCTACTAAAGAAGACCCAAGTGATAAACAAGCAAAATATATAGAATAACAGATACTAGAAAAATATAAGATATAAAAAAATATAATAGGGCAGAAAAAGATATGTAATTTCAAAGTAGGATAGTTAAGGAAAGCCATGAGGCTTTCAAAAGAATGTCTTCAAAATAAGACATTTGGAAAAATACTTGAAATGTAGCAACAGGACATGAATCAAAATGCTTCAGTAGAATGAGAACAGATACCATCTATGAGGCAAATATATGCCTGCTGTTTTTTATAGAAAAGCAGCAAAAATAATTTAGGTGGAATGAATGAGTACACAAGAGACACGATTAGAGAGATACTGGTTTTACAAGAAAGAAGGCAGTGAAAAGGCAATATTTTTGGCAGCAGAGCTATCCAATAATAATATTTTTAAATTTGTAGGTACTCTACTGAGAATAATTAATAGTCACCTTATGAATATACATGAAAGAATTCTGATTGATTGTATATGGTTTGAGAGGTCATGGCATCAAAGGAAACTAGACACATTCGAGGTGAGCTATTTGGAGGATAATTTGCAAGTCATGAAAAGGGAGATGGCCGGAACATTATTTTGATGTTGAAAATGAAAATACTAGCATGCTTTATAATCTTAATTACCTGCAAATATATACAAATAAGGAAACAATTTATGAAAATCTCAATTTATTCTTTATAAATTATACAGTCTGGCTGTCAAATATAAGGTGAAAACTCATAGAAATATAAATTATTGTATTTTCTGATTTTCCAGAAATTATTAAAGTTTGATCAGATGACTTAAGTCATCTCTATGATCATGAAGGCAAAAGTTTGTTCTCCATAACTTTACAATAAATATTTATGTTTTTCAAAAGTGAGAATTGTTTTTCTTAAATACATGTCTTCAGCTAAGCAAAATTTGGTGAATTTCTGTACATGCAAGTGGGTGGGAAATTAAATTATTTAGGTACAGAGAACCATATACAGCTATCACATTTTGAAAATGTTTTTGTTTCTCCTTTTTAAATTTACATATAAATATATTTTTGGATAGAAAAACTGCAAAAGGGCACTATGCACAGGATGGAAGCAAAGGTCATTAGATTTGAAAAAGTTTTGGATAATGAATGCAGTATTCTATCTCCTCATTTTCTGTTTCTATTTTGAATTTTGCTCAGATTCCTTTCAGATATCATTAATTTCAAAGGTAACATTTTACAGACAAAATATTCAATGAATAAACTCAATATTGGTGATCCTTTGCAATTGTACTTTCATTAATTAGCCACAAAACAATAATCATCCTGGGAGCATTTTGGAGGAAGAGTTGGAATGCATTACATAGAAACATTATCTGAATAAGTAAAATTATGATTTGGATTCTTGAATGGGTTTTATGCATTGAATAATGCTGTTAAAATGAATTATAATTCATTGTCAACTGAACAGTCAAATAATCATGCATATAATAACTGACAGCTCTACATTTTTTTTATCTTCAGGAAGGTAAAACATAGACTTTTAATGATGTTTTATCCATAAATTATGTTGGTGCCTATAACTGTTGGACAAATTCAAAACATTATAGTATGATTGTAATTCACCTTTTCAGTTGATATTATAGTTCATTCACAGCTCTAGGAGAGAGATGTTTATAATGTTTAGAATAAATCAGTTGAATTTCTTCAATTTCAAATACTTTTTAAATTTTATTCCATTAATTAAAGTTAGTATAAATATGTAAGAATTCAAAGTATTTTCACTGCTCTCACATAGGAAATATGAATCTACTTAACAATACAATTATTTCTAGTAACTAAAATTTCTGCTATTTGGGAAAAAATCTGCATTTATTGTTATAAAGAATATATTTCTTCTGAAAAGAGGATCATAAACTTAAAGGAATTGTTATTCACATGGAAGAGATATATAAATTCAGAATTAAGATTGACTGGGAGGTTTTCTTAATTGTGAGCACCTTAACAATAAACATTATAAAGCTAGACATATTGCTTATTGGTATTGGTAGGTTGCTTGCCTAGTATGTATAAAGCCCTGGATATCAACTCACTCTCTCTCTCTCTCTCTCTCTCTCTCTCTCTCTCTCTCTCTCTCCTTCTCTCTCTCTCTCTCTCTCTCTCCTTCTCTCTCTCTCTCTCTCTCTCTCTCTCTCTCTCTCTCTCTCTCTCTCTCTCCCCCTCTCTCTCTCTCTCACACACACACACACACACACTTCATGCTTCTATATTATACTACACATTGAGTACTACACTTTTGTATTTAAATAGAGAGGCATCTCCAGCCTGGCGTGGTGGCGCACGCTTGTACCCTTGCTTGGGAGGTGGAGACAGGAGGATCACACAGGTTTGAAGCCAGCACAGCTGGCTTAAGATACCCCGTTTCCAAATAAAAAGTATAAAATAGGTCTTGGAGTGTAGCCCAGAGGTAGAAGGGTTTCCAGGAACCCCAGTACCATAAAAAAAAATGAATGAGGTATCTCCTTATAGAAAATAAAATTTATTTATAGTTTCATAATAATATAAAATGTTACCAACAACGATTTGGTCAACAATAGCTTGAATCCAATTGAAATTAGAGGCCTTTTGTCTTAAGATGCTTCCTATTGATGCAGCACTAGTATTATATAGATAGTCTCACTTTGACACTTTCAGAGACATAGACACAAAACAAGGCATTCAATGTCATAAAAATTCCATTAGTTTTGATTATTTTAATGCCCTGTGGTAACCTTTAAAATATGAAGCTGTTATGTGTCTGGTTAGCTTTGATTTAATATACATATTCAAGATAATCTGGCAATATTTGTATTAGACCAGCCCCTGAGATAGGCTTTCAAGTCAACCAAGGAAAATATCTCTTGTATACAATGAATTATTTTTAGTGGATTGAATTTTGTTGCTATTTTATTTATTAATATTTACTTCCTTCTCCATTAAAAGAAAGAAAATCTGTGATTTTAATGATAACTGTACCCAGAGCTACTTATAATGTTTTATGACTCATAATACTATGCTTATTTTTAATTTATTCTATGATTAACAGATAAAAATAATTTTAAAAGGAAGAGATCCTTAAGATATCTATGTGAATAAATCAACTTCATAGCAGTTTTTCCAATGGCCTAAAATTACTAACACAAAAAATATCCATGTTATCTCTTAATATTTAGTTTCCTCGCTTCTATTCTTGTTTTTAATCTAATGCTTAGGATTTAATCAGCTTTATTTCTTTATTCATGCTACAATCATGACATATTTCCCCCTAATATTACATCAGAATTTACTCCATATATATATGGATCCTTTTATTGAACTACCACAATTTTATCTCTTCAATCATTTAAACAATTTTCACTTGTTAAACATGTTACAATCATCCTCCTAAACCTTCATGCTTTCCTAAATTTCTATTTCAAGGAACAAAATCATTCTGCTGAATTTAAATAATTTAAATCGTTTTCATTTAAATGGCCATCAAATTCCATTAATGCCTCTGAGAATGCCAACTCTGTTCCTTTTCTAGTTGCTCCTCCCTTGTCAGGATTCCCAGCCATAACCCTACTCTCCATTCTATGTGTAATAGTCAATTTTCAGTGTCAACATTAATGAATTGCAAGGTACACTGATTGACTAAACATTATTCTGGGTTTCTCTCTGTCTCTGTCTCTGTCTTAGTCTCTGTCTCTGTCTCTCTCTCTCTCTTTCTCCTTTCTGTTTCTTTGTTTTGATAAGTTTACCATTTGAATTCCAATGTGACTGTTGTCTCATTGAAAACCTAAATAGAGCAAAAAACTGACCCTTTAGCCTGACTGACTAACTCTTCCTGCCTGACTGCTTTAGCTGGGACATTTGTCTATCTTCCTTCAACCTTGAATTGAAAAACTGGATCATGTTGTCTCCATACCGCTAGTTTGTTGACTGAAACTCACACCACTGGCTCCTCTGCTTCTCAGGCCTTTAGTCTGATATTGCAGGGTATAGCTCTTAAAATTCTCAGCCACCATAATCATGAGAGACAATTATTTATAATGTATTTTCTACATACATGTATGTTGCAATGACACTTTTTATTCTGGAGAAACCTGAGCCAACATTCAACATGGTCTCTCATCTCAGCTGTAACTTTTTCCCCAGTGTTCCCTCTAAATCAAGCTCTGAATTTTTTTCTAAATATTTTATTCTATTTTGGATATTCAATTTTTTATTACTATGCATTGATTTCATAACAGGGTAATATTTATATATTTGGTATTTGTAAAAACATAATATAATTTTACTTTAATTAATTTCTTAATTTATTCATTAATTCAATGAATGTTTATTTTATAGTTATAGTATACCATGTTCTGTAATAGACAACTTTGTGATAGTAATGCAAAAAGCAAATTTCCTTTTCTCACAAATATTATATAGAGTTAATTAATAATAAACTATGTCATAAATAACTGAGGCTGGTCTCAAACCTGTAATCCTTCTCTCCCAACCTCTCAAGTACTGGGATTATAGGCTATACAATGAAAATTATAAAACATTAAAGAAATAAATTTAAAAGGATTTTAGAATTTGCAAAGGTATCCCATGCTCTTAGATAAGCAGGATGAATCTTATCAAAATGACAATTCCCAAAAGTGATATAGATATTCAATGAAATCCACATTAAAATATCAATGCCATCCCTCACAGAGCTATAAAATTCAGTCCTAAAATGCATATAGAAAATTTAAAAAAAAATATGGGTCAAAGCAATTCTTAGCAATAAGAATCATGCAGGAGGTATCACAACACCTGATTTCAAATTGTACTACAGAGTTATAGTAACAATCAGCATGCTATTGGCACAAAACAGACACATATTTCAATGGAATAGAAGATACAGAAACAAATCCCCTAGACTTCCAGGAAGATGTTGATTGAGGGAAGCAGCACATACCAGTCCTGCTGACACCCAATCTCCATTGCTTCTCCAGCATTCTACAAAGCCAGAAAATACTATCAGTAGAGGAATAAAAAGAATAGATACAAGGGACAGGGAAAAAGAAGATTAGAAGACTGATCAGAGAGCAGAAAACACCCCACATGCCTTGCTGCAGTGGGCACTGTGGTGGTAGCGCCATCTTGCCTCGGAGCACCTGGCTTGAAAAATTAAAAGGAAAACCAAGGACCTGAAGTGAGCAGATGCAGACCATCAGTGTTGTAAGCCATCAGTTCTTCCTGTTCAAACACAAGCTACAACTTCTAGCAGTGGCAGCTGTACTCACCATGCCCTCCAGGGATCTAGAGTGAAGCTCAATACTGGAAAAGAAACCTGCTTGTCTTGCTGTTGATGGTGCCATGGCAGCACCATCTTGCCTCACTGTACCCAACTCCAGAGACAATTAGGAAAACACACAAGGACCTGAAGTAAGCATCTGGAGATCATCTGAATTGTAAGTCATCAGTTCCCTCTGCACAAACACTGGCTACAACTTTCAGCAGGAGCAGCAGAACACACCACACCCTGTAGAGATCCAGACCAACGTACATCAACCATAAGTGAAGCTGTGGTCTCTGCAGGAAATCGCCCATTTTGGCATGCCCAGGGACTCACGCAGCTGTGATAAAATTCCCTGGGTCTGAAACTTTGCCGTTCAACTGGCGAATGTGGGGATTAGTCTAAAACTAACAGAAGTGGCAGCTGAACTTACCACACCCTCCTGAGATCCAGAGCTGCACTCAATAATATTATAAGTAAAGTCATGGTTCTCATGGAAGAACACCCAGCATGGCACTTCCAGGGACTCATACAGCTATAGTAAACTCCCTGGGTCTGAGACTTTATGGTTCAACTGGAGAAGGTGTGGGGTAGAGTCTACTGTTGGACATAGCAGAGGCTCAGACAGACTCAGGCTCTGATCAGTGGAAATTTTGGGGGGAGACCTATGCTTAACACTAGACTCAACTAGTATGACCTCCAGGATCACCACAAACCACCCAATTGTGGTGAATAGGGATAATTCAGACCAGACCAGCCCTAGTTGTAGAGAACAGAGACACTTACATTAGTTTGCTCTCAAAGGCATCCACCACCTATGGAGGCTGAGAGAGACCGAGACTCCAAATCTGTGAAAGCATTAAGGGTGACCTGTGCTTAACACTAGATCCAACCCCATTGATATCGACCATCTGCATAGACTGATAAAGACTCAAAAATTCAGGCTTACAGAAGGAAAAGTGCTGGTAGCATTCAGTATCTAAAGAGAAAGAACCTTCAGAGGCCTGTCTGCTGAATAGTCATTTCTTTGTAGAGTTTCATTAATTTATTCGTGGTGTTGTTTTGGTTTCTTGTTCTTTTATGTGTGTGTGTGTGTGTGTGTGTGTGTGTGTGTGTGTCTGTATTTTTTAGCCTCTTCCCAAACTCTCTCTCAAGCTTCTTTCCTTTTACATCCCTACTCTCTTCTATCCATTTTCTATTTTTCATTTCTCTCTATCTTTTTCTCTCTTCCTTGTCATGTATTAAATCCATTTCATATCACTATACCAGAGATTCTACATTTGTTAATAGAATACTACTA
Source organism: Muscardinus avellanarius (assembly GCF_963383645.1). NCBI lineage: Eukaryota > Metazoa > Chordata > Mammalia > Rodentia > Gliridae > Muscardinus > Muscardinus avellanarius. The sequence continues at coordinate 91,218,786 of NC_137791.1, forward strand.
CATTTTCACTATTTCTAATCTCTAGTATATACTATTTTACCAAACTCATAATCTTAATCTAGTTGGTCCTATCTGAGGCTTTACCTATTCTTCCATGTACAACTTCAATTCCCTCCTCTCTCAACCTTCACTGTCGAATACAATAAGACTTGTCCTTGGATATATACAAGCTGACACCTAGAGACTGAGAGAAATCTATCAAAAGCAACAAATACAAACTTCTGAAATCATAAGTAGGAGGAATAACAAGAAAGCAATGAGCTCCCACAACCCCACAATAACAGAACCTGACAACACAGAATTGCAGGGATCTCCAGAAGGCCAAATCAGGAATGTAACTGTAGAAATTATACAGGACTTTCAAAAAGAATTTAGATAGAATCTGAAAGAAATAAAGGATATAATCATTGAAGTGATGACATCAATTCAAACTATAAGCAATCACACACGGAGAATAGAATCTTGCCCCTAGAAGATGATCACTCTAAAAATGAATGCATAGTATATAACCTAGAAAAACAATTTGACAGTATAAATTGGACATTGAAAAAATATAGGCCCATTTTATTTATTTATTTATTTATTTATTTATTTATTTATTTATTTATTTATTTGTAGTACTAGGGATGGAACCTAGGGGCATTCTACCTCTGAGCAACACCCCCAGCCCTATTTTTTATTCTTTATTTTGAAACAGGGTCTCACTGAGCTGCAAAGTAACTAGCTATGCCTGACTTTGAACCTGTGCAATTCTCTTGTCTCAGCCTTCCAAATGCTGCAATTACAAGTGTGCACCACCATGCCTGACTGGGCCCATTTTAAAAGTGCTAATGTAAAAATAATTAGCAGAGAGGAGTGACAAGAAGGGGAAACAAAAGATGTCAACAATCTTTTCAATGAAGTAATATCAGAAAAATGTCCAAACATAATGCAAAAGGTAAGTACACAGGAACAGGAAACTTATAGAACCTCCATTAGACAAGATCAGAGAAAAGGTTCCCTACACTAAATACATTGGTCAAACTGACCAATGTAGAAGCCAAGGAGAGAATTTTAAAGGCAACAAAAGCTAAAGACCAAGTGACATTCAGAGGCAAACTAATTAGAATCATTCCAGACTTTCTAAACCAGGTAATGAAAGCCAGAAGTGCCACAGGTAGCATATTTCAAATTCTGAAAGAAAACAACTTGCAGCTCAAAATTTTCTACCCGACAAAACTATCACTGGAATTACATGAGAAAATAAAAATTTTCCACTAATAACAGAAGCTGAAGAAATTTATTTTTTCCAAACCAGCACTAGAGAAAATACTCAAAGAGATTAACTGCAAAGAAGAAATAAGTAATATACACCAGAACAAGAGAAACAAGAATTTCCATCCAGCAAGAAACTCAGCAAAGAACAAAAAACACTTTCAAACAGAATTTAAATCTCAACATTTTACAAATTAAAAATCATGTCTCAATAATCACACTGAATATAAATGGCCACAACTCCCCAATTAAAAAAAAGAGTGGAAAAATGGATTAAAAACTAGAATCCATCTTTCTCCTGCCTGCAAGAAACACACCAAACAATTAAAGATAGTAACAAACTTAAGGTAAAGGAGCAAGGTAATTCATGTCAACAGAACTCGTAGACAAGAAGCAGGAGCAGCTATTATATTAGAAAAGTTGAACTTCAAGCTTAAAATGATTAGAAGCGACTGGAAAGCAGGTCTTTTTTAACTGGTAAAAGAAACAATCCAGCAAGGGGAAATAACAATTGTCAACATTTAGGGCCCAAACAGGTAGCTGCATCTGCATTCATAAACTCTCTATAACATTAAGTCACATCTAATTTCCAATATAATAATTCTAGGAGACTTCAACACTCCTCTCACACCATTAAACCGATCTTCTAGTAAAATGTCAGTTAAGATGCCTCAAATCTAAAGAGCACCATTAATGAAGTGAACCTATTAGACACATATAGAATATGAAACTCAGCTGGGCGTGGTGGTGCACTCTTGTAATCCCAGCATTCGTGAGGCTGAGATGGGAGGATCGTGGTTCATGGACAGCCTTAGCTACTTAGTGAGGCCCTCTGCAACTTAGTGAGACCCTGTTTCAAAATAAAGAATAAAAAATAGGACAGGGGGTATAGCTCAGAGGTCAAATGCTCCTGGGTTGCATCCCCAGACCTGCACACACACACAAAAAAAGGATATGAAACCCAACTACAGCAAAGTTCACATTTTTATCGGCTACTCACAGAACATTCTTCAAAATAGATCCCGTCATGGGAAACAAAGTTAGCACTAGAAAATTCAAAAAAATATGACATACTTTCCAGTGCTATTTCAGACCATAATGGAATAAAACTAGAAATCAACTATAAGAAAACCCAGAGGAACCACATAAACATGTGAATACTGACCCCCAAACTGCTAAATGAAGAGTGTGTCATAGCAGAAATAAGGGGTGAAATCAAGATATTTCTAGAAACAAATGAAAAGAGATACAATATATCAAAACCTCTGGGACACTTTGAAGACAGCATTAAGAGGAAAATTCATAATACTGAGTGTTCAAATTAAAAAAAAAAAAACAGAAAACCATCAAATAAATAACCTAATGACTCACCTTAAAGCTTTTGAAAAACAGGAACAATCTAACTCCAAAGCCAGTAGAAGACAGGAAATTACTAAAATCAAACCAGAAATCAACTACATTGAGAATAAAAAAAATATAGAAAATCAACATAAAACCTGTTTTCTTGAAAAAAATTAACAAGATAGATAAACCACTAGCCAATCTAACCAAAGAGAGAGAGAGAGAGAGAGAGAAGAGACAATCAACCCAAACTATGAAGCTAAGAGATGAAAAAGGAGATATCACTCCTAACAATGTAGAAATCCAGAGGATTATCAGAAACTACTTTGAAAAACTAAACTCCAACAAAATGGAAAATCTGAAAAAAATTGACAACTTTCTAGATAAATACAACCTGCCTGAACTGAGTCAAGAAGATATAGAAAATTTAAACCAATTAATAGCCATCAAAAAATTGAAACAGCAATAAAGAGCTTACCATCAAAAGAAAGTCCAGGACCAGATGGTTTTCCAAGTGAAATTTATAAACTTTTATAAAAGAGGTAATCTTTATACTCCTCAATCTATTTTGTGAAATAAAAAATTGGATTCTACCAAATAAATCTTATGAAGCCAAAATCACATTAATACTAAAACCAAATAAAGACAGCTCAAAGGGAAACTACAGGCCTATATAGCTGATGAAATTGGATGCAAATCTGCTAAACAAAATACTAGCAACACGCATTCAAAACCACATCAAGAAAGTCATACATCATGATTAGGTTGGGTTCATCCCAGGTATGCAAGGCTGGTTCAAAATACAAAAATCAATCCATGTAATTCAACATATAAATAGAACCAAAGACAAAAAAAAGATGATCATTTCAATAGACACTTAAAAAAACATTTGCTAACATCCAACATCCATTTATGCTATAAACACTGCAGAGAACCAGAATAGGTAAAACATACTTCAATATCATAAATAGGCCCACAGCCAACATCATATTAAATGGGGAAAACCTTAGAGAATTTTTGGAACTACACAAAATGGAATTTTACTCATCTATAAAAAATGCACAATTATGTTATTTAAAGGAAAATGGATGGAACTGAAGAACATTATGCTAAATGGGATTAGTCAGTCACAAAAAAATAAGAAATCAGATGCTTCAGATGCTCTCCCTAATATGTGAAAGCTAGGGAAGAATAGGTCATAGGGGGAAATCAGATGAAGAAGGAAATTCTATAAATGAGCAAATAAGGCAACCTGAGGGGATGGGAGGGAGGGAAGAGGGAAAACCTCTAAAGCACATGCAGTACTTTAACAAACATATCAAAGTCAATCACTAAGCCAAGCATGAGAAGAAGGAAGGAGGAGGGAATGGGGTGGGAATTGGGTAAGGGCTAATTGGGTGATGTTTTATGTATGTCTTCATCATCTTATATCTTATTAAGATGTATGACTACAATGCACCAATAAAAAAATATAAAAAATGATAAAAAAGAAACAAATTTCTACACTTATATCCAGATGTTTTGTTTTTTTTTAATTTGTGCCCAAAACAAACACTGGAAAAAAGACAGCCTAATTAACTTGGGCACACATGTATAAATACCATAAGAGAAGCTATTCTAAAGGTTTTCTCTATATTCTTTAACAAGCAATTAGAATAATAAATGTACAATCAATATTGTTTAAATTAATGGAAAGTCATATTATTCCTCTCTCATAGCGATCCATTTTATTCGGTATGCTATTTATTCAAAATTTGTGATATTTTTATTTTTAATTATAACATAAATATTCATGAAACATAAATGAACAATTTATTATAAAACAAATGCTCATGTAACTCCTATTTAAATAAAGAAAGAAAGTATTGCAAGCACTCTAGAAGCTTCCTTTTTTTTTTTTTTTGGTCTTTTATTTAAAGTCTTTCCTAGATCTTATCTCTAATCAGTCATCTATAATAATTTGCTTCATTGTAATTTTGTACCTGTGTTTTCATGCACGCATAAACAACAAAATTTGATGCTTTTTTGAAATGCATGAAAAAAGATCATTTATATTTTTCTTTGTTTCTTACTTTTGGTTGCAATATAATAATTTAAAATTTTATCCATATTATATAGGCATATATTTTTAATTTTTTACCTGTTTCATAAAGTTTAATACATTTTATTGGTCAAAAGTTGTATCATAGAGTTTGTTTCTTACTCAGGTTAGAAATAATGATTTTATAACATTGTACATATTAATTTTATATTTTCAAATGTTGATAACTTTAAATTATGAATACCCACAAGATTTCATTTTACATTAAATATTGTTCTTTTCAAAACTATTTAATGCAGTAAAATATGAAGTGTGGGGATATGAGAATTTTATAGAATATATAATTAAACAGAATTTTTTTCTTAAAATTAAAAAATGACAGAAAACATACTGAAGATTGTTTTAATCACCTACAACCTAATCATAAAGAGCTAATAATTTGGTATAATCTTTTCATAATGCTACATCTACATACTTGATAACATGATGTTAGTGAACTTAAACTGTTAGTATTCTTTTTAATTTAACTGTGATTACCATATAATTAAGCATTATATAAAACATGTGTTTTATGAAAGAATAAGGCGCCGGGCGTGGTGGCGCACGCTTGTAATCCCCGCGCTTGGGAGGCAGAAACAGGAGGATCGCGCAGGTTCGAAGCCAGCCCCGCGCGCTGGCTTAGGAGACCCTGTTTCCAAATAAAAATGTAAAAATAGGTCTGGGAGTGTAACCCGGAGGTACAAGGGCTTCCAGGAACCCCAGTACCACCAAAAAAAAAAAAAAGAAAGAATAATACTTTATTCTTTGAATATATTGTAATTTATTTTTTATTTATTGTTATTTTGTGGAACTAGGGTTCCTGGGAAACTCTTCTACCTCTGGGCTACACTTCTAGACCATATATATATATATATATATATATATATATATATATATATATATGGTCTAGAATATATATATATATATATATATATATATATATATATATTTTTTTTTTTTTTTTTTTTTTTTTTTGAAACAGGGTCTCTTAACCCAGGGAGGCTGGCTTCGCACCTCTGTGATCCTCCTGTCTCCACCTCCCAAGCATGGGGATTACAAGCCTGTGCCACCATGCCTGGGAATATATTGTAATTTAAATAGCTAATCCTCTAGTACTGAAATTTAGTTTTCTCTAATAATTATCTCTTAACAACTTGACAATACATCAAGAATGGTTTTTATCTAGTTTTAAATCCTACTTTGTCATTTTTTTATTGTTTTGCTTTTAGCAAGATAGTTAATTGCTCAATTTCCAACTCTATAAATTGGCAATACAATAAAATGAATCTTATATAAAGTTTTTTAATTTTAAAGATAATTTATTTAACTCAATGCTCAAAATCTCAGCAATCTCTCAAAAAGGTAGTGCCAGTGTGTGCCTAAGAAAAATGTTGTTCTTCAGATAAGGGGAGTGAGTGAGAGAAAAATAGGTAGAACATAGAAAATTCATATAATATTGAAAATATTTTTATTATATTATACCTATAGACATTCCCTTATACACTTGAGTAAACTCATAGAACAATGTAAGACCCCAAGAATGAACCATGAAGCTAACTATGGACTTTAGATATGTGGTGGCTACAGAGTCAGATAGAAATAAAAATTACATGATCCAGCAATTTTACTTCTGGGTAACTACCTAAAAGAATGCAAACCAAACTACTAAACTAATGCGTGTCTATGTTCATATCTGCACAATTCACAACTGCCAAACTTTGGAACCAGCCAAAATGTCCATCAACAGATGAATGGATTAAAAAAACTATGGGATAAGTACAAAATTGAATTTTACTCAGCCATAAAGAAGAACAACATTATGTCATTTTCAGGGAAATGGATGGAACTAAAGAACATTATGTTAGGTGAAATTAGTCACCAAAAATAAGAAATCAGATGCTCTCTCTAATATATAAACGCTAGAGAGAAAATGGATCATAGAAGGAACTCCGGATGAAGGAGATACTATACATAAGCAAACAAGGCAATCTAACTGAAGGCATAAAAGGAAGGAAGAGGAAAATTCTCTAATGTTCATGATGTACGTTCACAAGCATATCTATGCCAATCACTAAGCCAAACATGAGAAGGAGGGAGGGGGACGGAATGGAGGATGAATTAGGTAAGGGCTAATTGGATGATGTGTGCATGTATGCCTCCACCATCTTTTATCCCATTATGATGTATAACTACAATGCACCAATAAAAAATTTTAAAAAATCTAAAGCCGGGCGTGGTGGCGCATGTTTGTAATCCCTGTACTTGGGAGGTGGAGATAGGAGGACCATGCAGGTTCGAAGCCAGCCTCACTGGCTTAAAAAAACCTGTTTCCAAGAAAAAGAAAAAAAAAAAAAAAAGAAAAAAAAAACATAAAATAGGTCTCTAAGTGTAGCCCGGAGGTAGAAGGGTTTCAGGAAGCCCAGTACAAAAAAAAAAAAAAAAAAAAAAAAATCTAGAACTTATTAATTCTAAAGTGCTTAGATAGGATATTTTAATTTTTCTGGCTTGATTTATCTGTACAAGGTAGATAACAATTCTATCACAGGGTTTTATGAGGAAAAAATGACTCAATTCATGTTAAATTTGTAGAACATTTTCTGATTCTAAGGGAACTCTCTATAACCATTTTAAAACATGTCCTCTGTGAAACATAAGATGTAGTTACTTCTGATTACTTCCACTAGGACTTTGCCATTTCCAATAGCATTCTTCAGAGGCATGAAATTCCTTGGAAGCTTTGCAAGTGTACTCAGTTCAAATGTCAATAATGATTTTTTAGTCCGAAAGGCATTGTCAAATATGTTCAGCTCTGCTTGGCTAACCCTGAAGAACAGCTTCATTTAGATTTAGAGTGAGCATAGTAAGTGAAGTTAAAAGGAGAAAAAATATAAAAAAATCAAAGTTACTGAGTAGGCCACTGAAATATATTTTAAAAAATATGGCAGAAAATCAAAATGTGTGTCACCCCCAGGTTATTCTCCATTCTTAATAAATATTCTCTAAATTTGCCAATATTTGTTTTGTTTTGTTATTTAATTTTTGCTGGAATGAGGATTGGACACAGTGGCATTCTACCTCCAAGCTACACTCTCAGTCCTATCTATTTATTTATCATTTATTTATTTATTTATTTATTTATTTATTTTTATGTGGGTCTGAGGATGAAACCCAGAAGCATTTGACTTTTGAGCCACACCCCTTCCCTATTTTTATTCTTTATTTTGAAACAGGGTCTCACTAAGTTGTGGATGGCCTCACTAAGTAGCTGAGGCTGTCCAAGAACCGCGATCCTCCAGTTTCAGCCTCCTGAATGCTGGGATTACAAGCGTGTGCCACCACACCCAGCCTAATTTTTATTTTTTTTATTTTGAAATGAGGTCTCACTATGTTGCAAAAGGCTTCATTAAATTGCCAAGACTGGCCTCAAACTTGCAACCCTCCTCTCTCAGCTTCCTAAGTACTGTGATTACAAGCATGATCCACCATCTATGTTTTTTAAATGCATCTATATACCCGTATTTCTATCTAGCTCTGGCAACTATAGTTCTGTTCTATTTAATAACATTTTGCTAGTGATAGACTGTCTATTGAACCATGACCCCATATAATTATAATGAAAGTTAAAATGTTCTATTGCTCAGTGACAGCATGGCCATTGTAGAATAACACATTACTTATATGACTATGGCAATTTTGGTGTAAACTCACTATACTCCCAGTCATGTCAAAGAAATGTGCACAAAATAATTGATAATAATAATAAATGACTATGACTATGATACTGGTTTTACTTATTTAGTATAGCATATATTTTGTTATTATTGTAAAGTATATATTTACTTATAAAATAGTTTGCAGTTGACATTTGCAGTGTTACAATATCATCATACCTATACATCTCATGCAATATATGGCCTCTGGGTGCAATTAAAGTCTCTTAATTGCACCCAGAGGCCATATAAAACAATTGACATGCAACATTTCGATATTTATGAGTATAATCTATGATGCCCACACTATGACGAAATTTCCTAATAAAGCAGTTTTCAAAATGTATTCGTGTCTTTAAATGATGATGCATAGAGGTATACAAATATGCAAATATAAACATAAATTGCTATTTAATTATTGTGAGTTAAAAACCAACTCATATTTTGTTTTTTATTTTTTTTATATTTATTTTTAATTGGTGCACTGTATTCATACATCATAGTAGGATACATACTTTTGTAGACATACATGCACACATTGCCCAGTCAGCCCCCACCCGATCCCCACCCCGTTCTCTCCCTATCCCCCCCTCCTATGCTTGGCTTAGTAGTTGACATCTAGTATTATAGCAATTTATCCAAAATTAAAAATGATAATCTCACATAACAGTTTCATTAGTCTGATACCAAGCTTTTGATGACTTAAAGATAACATTTCAATATTTCTTTTTGCTTTCTTTCTTACCAGAGAATCTATTTTTTTCTATTTTTTAGGTGAAACTATCATATATTTATATATTTATTTTTCATAAAAAAAAAATCTATCCTAATATGGAATATGGACTCTAGGTACCCACATCGATCTTGAAAAAGAACAAAGCTAGAAGATATATATTTTCTGATTTCAAACCATATAAAGCTACAATAATTGAAACAGTGTAGTACTATTCTAAAGGCAGATATATAAACCATTGGAGTTAAATAAAAGCCTAGACCTAAATTCTTCCCTATATTGTCGTTATTTTTGACAAGGTTTCCACGAACATTTGGTGGTAGAAATAATAATCTTTTAACTAAATATTGTTGAAAAATAATAATTACATGGAAAAGAATAAAATTGGACCCTTACCTAATCCCATATACAAATATTAACTCAAAATAGATAAAAGACCTAAATATAAATCTTAAGACTATAAACTTTTAGGAGAAAATCTGGGTCATAAAACCTCACAACATTGAAATTGGCAGTGATTTATTGCTTGTGATTTCAATGGCACAGGCAACAGAAGAGTATACAAACTCCCCAAAAAATAAAAAACATATTGTATATCCAAAGACAATGTAACCAGAGTTAACAGTTACTAATAGAATGGGATAAAATATTTCCAAATGCTATATCTGAAGGTATATTAATATTCCAACTAGAAATCCTAAAAATTAACAACAATAAAGGCAAACAATACCCTTTACAGATAGGTAAAGGACTAACATAAATAATGAATCTCCACAGATAACCAATCTTAGTTGTCTGTTGGATGGAAAATCTTGTTTCTCTAGTTCTGATGTGTGTTACCTATTTCTTCTTTGTAGTTAATCTCTTTGAGTATTTTCTCTAGTGCTGGTTTTGAAGACATAAATTCCTTCAGTTTTTGTTTGTCATGGAAGCTTCTTATTTCTCCATCTAATTTGATAGAAAGTTTTGCTGGGTAGGAAATTTTTGGCTGGAAGTTGTTTTCTTTCAAAATTGGGAATATGTTACTCCAAGCCCTTCTGGCTCTCATAACTTGGTTTGGGAAGTCTGGAGTGATTCTAATTGGTTTGCCTCTGAATGTCACTTGGCCCTTTGCTTTTGTTGCCTTTAAGATTCTCTGCTTGGCTTCCACATTGGTCATTTTGACAATTATGTGGCGTGGGGATCCTCTTCTCCGATCCTGTCTAAAGGGAGTTCTATACGTTTCCTGGACCTGCGTATCGACCTCTTGCTCTATGTCTGGAAAATTTTTCTGCTATTACTTCCTTGAAGGGATTGTTGATCCCTTTGGTTTCACTTTCTTTTCCCTCCTCTATTCCAATTATTCTTAGGTTAGCTCTCTTAAAATGGGCCCATATTTCTTCAATATCAGATTCCTGCTGTCGGATATTTTTTCCTAGATTAGAAACTGTGCATTCATTTTTGGAATGATCATCTTCTAAGAGCAAGATTCTGTTCTCCATGTGTTCTAATCGGTTGTTTGTGCTTTGAATTGAGGCCTTTACTTCATTAATTGCATCCTTTATCTCTTTTTGGCTCTCTCTGAGTTCTTTTCGAAGCACCTCTATTATTTCTACAGTTATTTTCCTGATTTGATCTTCTAGAAATCACTGATTTTCTGTTTTATCGGGTTCTGATGTTGTGGGGTTGTGAGCATTCATTGCTCCAGTATTATTCCTCTTTCCCATGATTTCGGAAGTTTGTGCCTTCTCTGGGTTCTTCCTTTGGGTCACTATGACTTCACTTAAGGTGCTCTGGATCTTGAGTCTGTGGTATCTCAGACCCCACTATTCCTTTACTGGGTTGTATCACAGAGTCTCTGACCCAGAGAGTCGATAGAGGCTGCTTTAGACCGTGGGGGGTGCCAGGTTGCACGTTCTCCTATGGTGTGATATCACTGCCACCGCCCCTCTCCCACTGGGTCAAGTCCCAGTGAGTACAGTACTGGGATTTCTCCGCTGTGGCCCGCAATTTCACTCACTATTCTTGAGTACGCAGATGTAGCTGTAGTGAATTTGGTGCTGCTGCCACCGGTGGCAATATGGCGCTGCTGCTACGCCCTCGGCTGTTGGGCTGGCGTTTTTTTTTTCTTGGTTTTGATTTCCACTCTGAATCCCTGCAGCGTGTGCTGAGCTCAGACACTGGGAGCTTTAGATGTCCTCTGCCCGAGAAATCCCGCCTGGCTGTTCCGCAGCGGCTCCCCTCGGCTTGCTGTGGCCGTCCCGTGAATTCGCCGGCAGTATGGCGCTGTGCCGCGTCTGCTGCGTCCTCGGGCATGAGGATCTCCTCTGTGGCTCTGTTCTCAGTCCGCTTTCTCTCTGGAGCCTGGTGATTTTTTTTGTTTCTCTGGTGATGTTGTTTTCTGGCTTTGAAAGGCGCTGATTTTGTGGTAATGGAGATTTGCTGTTAGCGGGGCTCTTAAGCCCCGATTTTCTCTGTCGCCATCTTCCCGGAAGTCTCTTAAATAATCTCATATTTTGGATTAAAAATATTTGTTCCAAATCTCCACAACTTTCTACTCCTCTTACAAATGCACATTATCTTCTCAGTTTGTCTCAAAGCAAACAGCCACCCTAATGAATGAGCATTTCTCAAATTTTCTAAATAGCTTAATGATTAATACCTAATTAATAATGATAATTAACACTAATATGAAAGATAAGAGACTTGCTAATAATTTTTCTACTCTTTATACCAATTTATAAAATTATCTAAACAGGCAGATTTAATATTGATACGTGGCATACATTCATAAACATAACAAGTCAATCAGTAAGCTAATCAGACGAGAAGGGAAAGAGGAGAGAATGAGGTAGGAATTGAGGGAGGGCTGAATGAGTGAAGTGTGCATGTGTGCCTCAACTATACACCATAAAGATGTATGACTACAATGCACCAATAAAAAATTTAAAAAAATAATTTGAGAGAATAATTTATCACATGATACCTGAAAAAATGGCAGAAGATGATAGCTTTAGTTCTTAAAATACAACTGTAAATTGAAAATTTAAAATCAAATGATGCCCCATTGAGTTGAGCTAAATATGTCAGGCCATAATAAATTGTTTAATTCATTATAGTGACAGAAAATATAAAAGCATTAAGCATGTACAAACAAAAACTAGGTGCAAAATGCTGTGCACAAGTTATTGTCTTTTAGTTTTGATGCTGAAAGAAACTGTGATACTTATGAGGGAGACAAGTCTAAAAGGTCTTGATGAAAGATCATATCTAAAAGATATGATGAAAACATCATATCTTTTAGAATAAATGCATTGCTCCATACAATATCAAGGAGTGAATTTCAGTTATGATCATCTATTATATTATAAAAGTTAATAACTATAAATGTTTTCTCAGTTACTATACATGAAATGTTGCCTATTAATGCCTATGATACTTATTTCAATGCATCTCAGTAAACCAAATATATTTCCAAACTGGCATGAAATACTTTTGAAAGTTATGTTAAACCACACTGATTGTTGGATTGATGGATAAGTTTTATTTCAAGACTAAACAAAGCCAGGCGTGTTGGTGCACACTTATAATCCCAGTATTTGGGGAGGCTGAGGCAGGAGGATTGTTGGTTTGAGGACAGCCTAAGTAAGTAGTGAGACTCTCATCAACCTAGCAAGATACAGTTTCCAAACAAACAAACAAACAAACAAACAAACAAACAAACAAAAACACATAGATCAATGTAGCAGAATAGAAGAATCAGAAACAAATCCACACACTTAAGGTCAATTAATTTTTTAGAAAGGAGCTAAAAACATACACTGAAAAAAAGACAGCCTTTTCAACAAATGGTGTTGGCAAAACTGGTTAAACATATGCAGAAAAATGGAAATAAGCCCCACTTTCTCACACTTGGAAATCAGACCAGAGACCTTGAAGCTCCTTGAAGAGGGCATAAGTACAACATTGCAACACATAGGAATAGGTTCTTGTTCTTTCTTAACAAGAAACCAAAGGCACAAGAAACTAAAAGGCAGGTCAATATGTGGTATTGCATTAAACTGAAGAACTTCTGTACAGAAAAGAAAATTATAAGAAATCTCAACAGAGAGCTGACAAGGTGGGAGAAAACTTCTGCCAACTATTTCTCTGATAGAGGACTAATATTTAGAATATACAAAGTACTCAAAAAACTTGGCATTAAGAAAACAAATAACCCAATCAAATATGGGCAAATGAACTAAATAGATACTTCACAAAAGAAAATTTTATATATCCAATAAATGTTTAAGAAATACTCAGCATCATTAATAACCAGAGGGATGCAAATCAAAACTACTCTGAGATTTCACCTAACTCCAACTAGAATGGCAGTCATTCAAAACACAAACAACAAATGCTGGTGAGAATGTGGAAAAGTGGGAACTCTAAAACATTGTTGGTGGGATTTCAAATTAGTGTAATCATTTAGGAAAACAGTATGGAGGATCCTCAGAAGAATGAGAAAGAATCTACCTTATGATCCAGCAATACCACTTTTGAGCATTCACCCAAAATAATGGAAGCATATCTATGTCCATTGCTGCACAATTCACAATTTCCAAACTATGGAACCAGCCAAGAAGTCTCTCAACAGACAAATGGATTATAAAACTATGGAGTATGTACAAAATAAAATTTTACTCTGCCATAAAGAAGAGCAAATGTACATCATTTATAGAGAAATGGATGAAACTGGAAAAATTATGCTAAGTAAGATAGTAACAAAAATAAGAAATTGGATGCTGTCCTTAATATGTAGAAGTTAGGGCGAAAAAAGAGTCATAGGAGAAACTCTAAACAAAGGAGAAGAAATCTTAAATAAACAAATAATGAGTCCCATCTAGGGGAAATGAGAAGGGGGAACGAGAAAAATTTTCTAATGTACATAAAATACTTTCACAAACATCAAAGTCAACCACTAAGCCAAACATGAGGAGGAGGAAATGGGGAGGGTTGAGTGATGTGTGCACGTATGTCTCTACTCTCTTGTACTACATTAACATGTATGGCCACAATGCACCAATTTAAAAATAAAAATAATGGAAAATAAATTGCTCTGGGGGTATAGCTCAAAGGTAAAATAACTCTGTGTTCAATACCTAGTACCATGCACAAAAAGAAAAAGACTGAACAAAGAGTCTTGATGTTCTTTAGGATTGTTGTCTAACATTTCTTATAAAAATACAAAATAATATTGTCTTTAGTACTTCTTTTTATAATGGATAAATACTTTTTCTATGGTTTTAGTAGAATGTAAAGTAGACTAGCTGTCAAAAGTCTATATAGTAGCACAATTCACTAGTGCCAAATTTTGGAACTAACTTAGATGGCATCCAACACATAAATAGATAAATAAAATATGCTACAACCAAACAACAGAATTTTACTTAGCTATAAAGAACAAAATTATGTCATTTGCAGGAAAATAATGGAATTAGAGAATATTATGCTAAGTAAGTTCAAAATACAAGTCATATTTTCTCTCATATGTGGAAACTAGAGTGAAAATAGGAAACAAAATAAATTCAGATAGAAAAGAAACCAGTAGAATACTGAAATGAGATTGATGGATGGAGGGAGGCAGGGAGAGAAAAAAGAAGTAAGGTTGAAGAAAAGAATTCAAATAATGATTTGTCTGTATATCAGATCTTCAGTCTGAATTTTACTAATATGTATTGGAAGGAAAGAAAGTGGGCTGTGGTCTGTAGGAAAACACCAAGTGCATGCATTTTTGTATCACTTTGAAACTAACTATGATCCATATTTATACTGCACCAATAAAAGTATATTGAAAATGATATAAACTGGGACTAGAAAATTGTGCAAGCTATTTGACTTTCAGAAAATTATGCAAAGCTTAAATAATTATTTTTAAATTTTAATATAATTAAAATAAATTTCAAAATAGAAAAGCAAAGACTGTTACTGTTTCCCACAGTAGCTTTGTTATTTTCTCTAGGAAAGTCATTTTTTAAAAAAAAATTATTGGATTCTTTTAAAAATCAGATTTAAATTACATTATTTCAAAAATCTCCCTTTTAAACTGAATTTAAAGTACAATATATATAAAGTGGATTTCAAAATTACTGGATGCAAAACAGCATTAGAAACATTTTCATTTTATGATAAAAATATTTATGATTTCTATTTGTAGGTGTTGTATGTATGTGTGTGGGTGCTTCTCATGTAGCTTCTTCAACTCTTTTGTCATATTCATTTCCAGATATTTAATATATCAAAAGTGAAAGGATGGAAAAAGATACATCATGCTACTGGAGACCAAAAAAGAGCAGGGGTAGCAACCCTGATATCCAACAAAACAGACTTTAAACTAAAACACATCAGAAGAGACAAATCAGGGCACCTCCTTTTACTAAAAGGAACAATACACCAAGAAGATATAATGATAGTAAATATTTATGCCCCAAAAGTGGGTGCAACCACATTTGTAAAACAAACCCTTCTGGACATCAGATCCCAAATAGACCCAAATACAATAATTCTGAGAGACTTTAATATGCCTCTCACACCACTAGATTGATCTTCAAGGCAAAAGATGAGTAAAGACTCTTTAGAACTAAAGGAAACCATAAACTAAATGGACCTAATAGAAATTTACAGAATATTTCAACCAGGAATTACAGAATACACATTTTTCTCAGCAGCCCATGGAACTTTCTCATAAATAGACCACATACTGGGACACAAAGAAAGTGCCAGCAAATTCAAAAGATGTAATATAATTCCTTGCATCTTTTCAGACCATAATGGAATAAAAGTAGAAATCAACAACAGGAAGCTCAAAAGAAATTATTCAAATACATGGAGATTGTATGACACACTATTGAATGATGAATAGGTAAGAGCAGAAATTAGGGAAGAAATAAAACAATTTATGGAAACAAATGAAAACAGAGACACAACCTACCAAAATCTATGGGACACTATGAAGGCAGTACTAAGAGGAAAGTTTATCGCATTGAGTGCCCACATAAGAAGGACAGAGAACCGCCAAGTAAAGAACCTAATGACACAACTCAAGGACCTAGAAAGTCTGCAACAGTCTACTCCCCAAGCCAGCAGGAGGCAAGAAATTATTAAAATTAGAGCAGAAATAAATGAAATAGGGAATAAAAAAACAATTCAAAGAATCAATAAAACAAAAAGTTGGTTCTTTAAGAAGATCAATAGAATTGATAACCCCCTGGCCAACCTAACCAAAAGAAAAAGAGAATCAACTCAAATTATCAAAATTAGAAATGAAAAAGGAGATATCACCACAGATAGTGAATAAATTCAAAAGATTATCAGAAACTACTTTAAAAATTTATACTCCAACAGACTTGAAATCATGAAAGATATTGATAGATTTCTAAGCACAGTTAACCTACCTACACTCAACCAAGAGGATATAGCAAGCCTAAACCAACCAATAGCAACCAAAGAAATAGAAACGGCAATAAAAATTCTTCCACCAAATGAAAGCCCAGGCCCAGATGGGTTCCCAGCAGAATTCTACAAAACCTTCAGTGAACAACTAATACCAATACTTCATAACTTGTTCCGGGAAATTGAAAGAGATGGAACTCTCCCAAATTCCTTCTATGAGGCCAGTATGACATTCCAAACCAAATAAAGATACTTCAAAAAAGGAAAATTACAGGCCAATATCCTTAATGAACATAGAAGCAAAAATTCTAAACAAAATACTAGCTACATGCATTCAAAACTACATCAGAGAATAATACATCATGACCAAGTTGGGTTCATCCCAGAAAAACAAGGCTGGATCAACATACACAAATCAAGATGTTTTATCCACTACATAAATAGAACCAAGAACAAAAACCACATCATCATAGCAATAGATGCTGAAAAAAGCATTCGACAAAATCCAACACCCATTTATGTTAAAAACATTGCAGAAAATTGGGATAGAAGGAACGTACTTCAACATCATTAAGGCAATATACTGTAAACCCAAAGCCAACATTATATTGAATGGGGAAAAACTGCAAGAATTTCCGCTAAAGTCAGGAACAAGACAAGGATGCCCACTATCACCACTCCTTTTCAATATAGTCCTTGAAACTCTTGCTGCAGCAATAAGACAAGAGAAGGAAATAAAAGGAGGTCACATAGAAAGAGAGGAATTAAAATTATCCTTATTCACAGATGACATGATCCTTTATCTGGAAGACCCAAAGAACTCAACCAACAGACTTCTGGAGCTGATTGACAAATTCAGCAAAGTTTCAGGATACAAAATCAACCGAAAGATATCAATGGCTTTTCTTTACGCCAACAATGAATCCACAATGAAAGAAACAAAGAAAACAATTCCATTCACTATAACCTCAAAACCAATAAAATATCTAGTAATAAACCCAACCCAAGATGCAAAAACCTCTACAACAAAAACTATAAAACATTAAAGAAAGAAATTGAAGAAGACCTTGGAAGATGGAAAGATCTCCCGTGCTCGTGGATAGGCAGAATAAATATCATCAAAATGGCCATTATACCCAAACTGATCTATAGGTTCAATGCAATTCCCATTAAAATACCAGCAACATTCTTCAGAGACCTAGAAAAATCAGTCATGAATTTTATATGGAGAAAGAAAAGACCCAGAATAGCCAAAGCAATTCTCAGCAATAAGAAACATGCAGGAGGCATCACAATCCCAGACTTCAAATTATATAGAGAGCAATAGTAGTAAAGACAGCATGGTACTGGCACAATAACAGATATACTGACCAGTGGTTTAAAATAGAAGATACAGAAACAAACCCACACATCTTTAGTCAATTAATCTTTGACAAAGGGGCCAAACTCATATGCTGGATAAAAGACAGCCTTTTAACAAATGGTGCTGGGAGAACCGACTATCCATTTGTAGAAAGATGGAACTAAACCCCTATATCTCACCATGCACAGGAATCAACTCAAGATGGATCAAAGACTTAGAAATTAGACCCGAGACTGTGAAGTTAGAGGAAAGCATAGGTTCAACACTACAACATATTGGCACAGGCAGTAACTTTCTCAACAAAACCTCCAAAGCTCAGGAAATTAAAGCAAGAGTTAACATGTGGGATAATATCAAACGAAAAAGTTTCTTCTCATCAAAGGAAACCATCAACAACTTAAAGAGGAAGCCTACAGAATGGGAAAAGATCTTTACCAGCCACCACTCTGATAGGGGACTAATATCCAGAATATACAAAGAGCTCAAAATACTCTATACTAGCAAATCAAACAACCCAATCAAGAAATGGGCAAATGAACTAAATAGACACTTCACAAAAGAAGAGATACAAAGGGTCAGTAGATACCTGAAAAGATGTTCTACATCATTGGCCATCAGGGAGATGCAAATCAAAACTACACTGAGATTCCATCTAACCCCAGTCAGAGTGGCAAGCATAAAGAAATCAAATAACAACAAATGCTGGCGAGGATGTGGGGAAAGAGGAACTCTTTTACACTGTGGGTGGGAGTGGAAACTAGTTCAGCCACTATGGAGATCTGTGTGGAGATTCCTAAGAAAGCTAGGAATAGATCCAGCTCTACCACTCCTGGGTATTTTTTCAAAGGGGTTGAAAACAGAGAACTATAGCAACATATGCATACCTATGTTCATAGCAGCACAATTTGTAATAGCCAAAATATGGAACCAATCCAGGTCCCCATCAACAGATGAATGGATTGCAAAACTCTGGGAAATACACACAATGGTATTCTACTCAGCCATAAAGAAGAACAAAATCATTCCTTTTGCAAGAAGATGGAAAGTCTTGGAGAGCATTATGTTAAGCGAGACCAGCTAAGCACAGAAGGAGAAGGTACATATGTTTCCTCTAATATGCCCAAACTAGGAAACACAGAGGATACCAGTGGTACTCCAGATAATGGAGGGGAAATATCAGCAAAGCTTGAATGGAAAGATAGAGGAGGAGAAATGCTGAACTTGATTAATGAGGGTCCACATCCTAATATATGTAAAATTATAAATATGGCATGGTTACCTGGGACAATCATTGTTTTATTGCTGGGAGGGGGGAAGGGAAAACAGGGGTGGGAGGGGGGAGAGGGCATCAAGTATAGTTTAAATGTATACCATTTATGTTCAATAAAAATTTTTAAAAAACACCCAAAACCACTAAATCTACAAAAAGAAATGATAACTAATTAATTTTATACTTTTATTTTCACAGATTCAAATAATTTTGCCTATGAGCTACTAACAGTAGTTAGAATGAATTTTATAATTACATGACATTCTGTGTCATAAAATAATGAGAAAAAGAATGACAAAAACAACTATATCAAATTCTAAAACACAAACTTCCTTCAAATTTTTATTCTCCTCTATGCTTCAAAGCACATCTATTCAAATACTTGCTGCTGCTTTGTAAGTGAAATGCCTTCCCAATATTCATAAAATAAGTTTCAGCCACATGAACTGGAATAAATTAGTTTGTGATTTATGTAAACTACAAAACAGACAATGTTTTTTAAATTATCTACAAGTCTCTAATGTAAACATATGAAAGTATAAAAACGCATCCATTTTATTCAGTATAATGAAAAGAATATTGTTGCTTTATTTTGCATGTGATTTATTATAACTCCAAGAAGAGATAATCCCTTAGAAAGATTTACCAACTGAAGAGATGTTTAATGCTAATATACATATACAAAGCATGACCAAACATGTCTATCCTACCTTTAACAGAGTGTAAAAAATTGTTGAAATGTGGAAATACTTGTATAGCAGAAGAAAAGTATCTATGTTTCTTGTGTTTTTCATGAATGCATAATACTGATGTTACTATTACAAACAATACCTAATCTTTCTATGAAAGTATCCTGTTAAAAGGATGAAGGAAGCCAGACGTGTGGTGCACGCTTGTAATCCCTGCACTTTGGAGGTGGAGACAGGAGGATTGTGCAGGTTCGAAGCCAGCCTCACTGGCTTAAGATACCATGTTTCGAATTTTTTTTTAAAAAGTATAAAAATAGATCTGGGAGTGTAGCCTGGAGGTAGAAGAGTTCCAGGAACCCCAGTACCACCAAAAAAATAAAAAATAGGACTCATGAAATGTTTTTTGTTTATCAGTATAATACAGTTTATATAATTAAATGTGGTTTAATTTATATAATAAATCTACAGTGAGATTCTGATAACATAACACAGTAGTTAAAAATTATGAACTGAACATCACATATCTAGGAATTGGTAGACTGGAGATACTAATTCATTTTTGTTCTAACTAAAATTTTATTTTTTCCACCAAAATGTCATAAATTCCTCACGTCCTACGTTAAAACTAATTTATATTGATATTAAGCTGGGTGTAGTTGTATACATTTGTAATCTCAGTATTGAAAGGCTAAGAAGAGATGACTAGTAGGTTCAAGAATAGTGGTGTAATGATCATCAATTTAGCAATCACCTGTTTTAAATTAAAATTAAAACAGGGCTGGAGGTGTAGCTCAGAGATAAAATACCTGTGGTTTTAATTTGCAGTATCAATTATGCATATAGTTCAATTTCCAATACAATTTACAGTATATACACATATAGCCGGGCGTGGTGGTGCAAGCTTGTAATCCCCGCACTTGGGAGGTGGAGACAGGAGGATCACGCAGGTTCAAAGCCAGCCGCTCTGGCTCAAGAGATCCTGTTTTCAAATACAAAGTATAAAATAGGTCTGGGAGTGTAGCTTGGAGGTAGAAGGGCTTCCAGGAACCCCAGTACCACATATATACTTTGTGTGTGTGGATAATTCCATATATATACATACATACATACATACATACACATATACATACATACATACACACATATATATATATATATATATATATATGTGTGTGTGTGTGTGTGTGTGTGTGTGTGTGTGTGTGTGTGTATTCATAAAGTCACACAGTAGTCTACTGCCTTGAGGAATAAGATATAGATGAATGGGCATACCAAAAGGCAGAAAGAATATGAAAAGGTACTTAATATTTTTATGAAGAAAATATAAACTAAAACCACATGAACTACTTGTCCATACCTACCAGAATGACTAAATTTGAAGAAAGCAAGTGTTACTCCAGATTTGGAGCTACTAGACTCATAATTTTTTACTTTTTATAAAAATTCAAAATGGTTTAGAATTTTTTTAAAGTATTTCAGTGTGTTAACACTAGTTACATTTAATCCATCAATCTAAGGAACTTTTTAAAAAAGAAACCATGATAACACAAGTATTTGGATTTATTATGCATGTTCACTTTATTTGTCACATCCAAAACTTGGAATCAACTATGTCTGACAATTTGCAGATAGATAATTGCATTCAGTAAAGCACTGCTCATCAGTAAAAATGAAACAAAGTGCAAATATACTTGATGTAATCACAGAAGCTGAATTAAGAAAATGATATTGTCTAAGGCTATGTAATTTTTTTTAAACAGGAAACTAAAGTGAAAGAAGACCTGTCTGGTTGTCTGGGGTTTCACATGTAGAGAGAGAATTGAATATAAGTGGAGGTGAAGGAATTTCATGGGCTGAAGAAAATATTTTATATCATGAATGTCAGGGTTTTCATACAGTAGCATATGTTCCCTAAATTCACTGAATAAAATATCATTGAATTTGGTGAATTTTAGTTAATGTAAGAATTTATGTCTAAATAGATGACTCATAAAATTATAAGAAGTAAATTTCTAACCTAAGAAATTGTTGCTATCAAGCTGATCTCAATAGGAAAGAATACAGTCTCAATTTTTAGAGATTGTTACCCCAACTCTTTATCTTTAAATCATGTATTTTATTTTATTCTAATGAGTAATAACTTTCTTTATTCCAATCACACTCTGGCCGGACACTGGACTAGACACTATGAAAAGTTTGGCTGTAAAAATGTAATTAGACAGGCATGATGGCATACATATATAACTCCAATACTTTGGAGACTGAGGCAAAAAGATCACATGTTCTAAGCCAGCCTCAGCAACATGGAAACTTTTAGCAACTTACAGAAATATTGTTTCAAAACTGAAAATTAAAAAAAAAAAGGCCTAGGGTGTAACTCAAAGGTAGAACACATCTGATCTCATTAATCCCACCAAATAAATAAAATTAAAATATGATCATTTCACAGCATCACTGTAAACATGTTACTGTGACATAGAATATGCAACATTATCTGATAACAAAACAAGCATGATGGCACAGTCTAGTAATCCCAGTATATGGAAGGGTGTGACAGGAGAATAGCAGGTTGAAGGCCAGCCTCAGAAAATTTGTGAGGTCCCTCAGCAACTTAGTAAGATCCTATTTCAAAAATAAAATACAATAAAATGGGATTTAGAGATATAGTTTGGAGTTAGAATACACTTTGGTTCAATTTCCCAAACCACAAAAAAGAAAAAAAATTCTTCAATAAAAAAGAAGAAAAATGAGATGAAAAAGACAAAAGGTATTGAAAGAAAAAAGAATAAAGAAAGAGAGAAGGAAGAAGAGAGGAAGGAGATGGAATCAGGAAGAGAGCAAAGGAAGAGAAAGAGGAGAACGAGTGAGTCAAAACAAGACTTGGTGGATCTACCATATGGTCCAGCTATACCACTCCTGGGTATCTTTCCAAAGGGTTTGAAATCAGAGAGCTACAGTAACATGTGAATACCAATGTTCATAGAGGCATAATTCGAAATAGCCAAAATAGAGAACCAACCTAGGTTTCCCTCAACAGATGAATGGATTGCATAATTATGAAAAATGCACACAATGGAATTCTACTCAGCTATAAAGAAGTAAAAAATCATGTCATTTGCAAGAAGATGGAGAAACTGGGAGAACATTATGTTAAGTGAGATCAGTCAAGCACAGAAAAAGAAAGAACATATGCCCAAACTGGGGACTATTAGGAGTACCAGAGGGGCTCCAGATAATGGAGGGGAAACCTCAGCAAAGTTGAAATCCAGGGGTAGGAAAAAAACAAGGCTGAGGTTGATTAATAAAGGAACTACATTCAAATATGTGTAAAAATATAAATGTAGCATGGTTAACATGGACACTCAATGTTGGGAAGAGGAGGGGAAATGGGGGGGTGAGAAGGCACCAAGCACAGTCTGAATGTTTGCCAAATTTTAATATGATCCAAATAAAAATAAAAATTTAAAAAAATAATAAAAAACAAGACTAGGTTCCACAACTCTCTACTTGGCAATATGCCTAGGAAGAAAAGATGAAACCCACACAGAGCTTTATATTAGTATAGGTATCCAGAAATTAAGCATCTATTAAAAATAAATCAGGAGTCTAAGCCAGCCATGATAGTGCATGCTTGTAATCCCAGTACTTGGAAGGCTGAAACAGGAAGATCACAGGTTCACAGCCAGCCTCAGCTACTTAGTGTGGCCCTCCACAACTTAATGAGAATCTTTTTTAAAGATAAAAATAATAAATTAGACCTGGAGATATATCTCAGAGGTAGAATGCTCCTGTGTTCAATACTTAGTACTAAAAAAAAAAGAAAGAAAAATTCAGGAATCTAAACAATATCATATACTTAGGGATAGCAACAAAGATGTGAAATAAGTAGGAGCATTCAATGGTTCTTTATACTTACTGAGATCACTCATAAGGCCCATGAAGAAGCTGGAAAGCCATGGTTTGTGGCCTTAGATTATCATAAGCAGAGTTTAGGGTAATTTTAATTACAGCTGCTAAACCAGATTTGGTCTCCTTAATGAAAAAGCCCTCTTACATATACTGCAACTAATGATGTGACAGAAATTTTATCTCTGTGTCATTCAGCAAAGACCACCAAACAATATGGGTATAAAGCAGTATAATGTCACTGTTTCTCAGGACAATACCGATATTTCCTCCAGACTGAAATGATACTGATTTTTACTATCTCATAGTTCGTCTTGGATTTATGGGTAGTCCTATGCCCAACAAGCCTAGAAAGCAAGAAATAACAAAATATTGTTACACAATATGCATGATAGAAAATAAAATATGCCTTTTCCCATTAAGAGATTTTCACTTTAATATGATCCCTTAGTGCCCAAAGTTATATTAAAACATTCTCTCCGAATGAAAATTTTATTTTTGATGGTTATAGAATTTAGAAAATCTATAAAAAAATCATTGTATT
Organism: Muscardinus avellanarius; assembly: GCF_963383645.1. Taxonomy (NCBI): domain Eukaryota; kingdom Metazoa; phylum Chordata; class Mammalia; order Rodentia; family Gliridae; genus Muscardinus; species Muscardinus avellanarius. The sequence continues at coordinate 91,243,086 of NC_137791.1, forward strand.
TTTGTTCTGGCAAAGATAAGCCAAAGATTGAAGAAAATGATAAAGAATGTATGTCCAAAAAGATACTAATAGCTCTTAAAGTTCAATAATAAAATAAAAATAACACAATTTAAAAAGTTGGCCAAAGATCTCAACAAGCAAATTAAAACAATGAGCTATCACTACAAAACCTATTAGGAAGACTAAAATCCAAAGTACTGATAATATAAAATGATGACAAGATTATGAAACAGTAACAATTCTCATTCATTACTGGTACATTGGTACAGTTTTTTGGGAAAAGAGTTGACATTTTCATAACAAAGATAAACACAGTTTTTACTGCAGGCTTAAGGAATTATGGTTTTTGGTCTTTTCTCACATGAGTTGAACTTCTTTTCATTAAAAAAAAACACTATCCCATGAAATGCTCAATGTAACATCTTTGTTCATAATTGTAAAAAATTAGAAAAGCTAGATATATTTTAATATGTACATACATGTTTAGTCAGGGGATGAATGGGTTTTCTGATGGGAATCTGAAACTCTGAATTTATATGTAAAGCTAGGCATGATGGTACGTGCCTATAATCCTAATACTTTTGATGCTAAGACAAGAGAATAGCAGGTTTGAAGGCAGCATTAGTAACTTAGTGAAGCTCTCAGAGACTTATTGAGATACTGATTCAAATTAAAATATAAAATAGAATAGATCTGGGAGTGTAGCTTAGAGGTAAAATATCTCTGAGTTCAATCTATGGTGCCTCCTCACACAAACTTTTGTTTCGTGTTTTTTTTTTTTTTTGCCATACTAAGGATTATACTTAAAGTTTCATTCATGTTAGGAAATTGATATACAACAGAGCAACCACAGCTCTTTTGTTATTGTTTTTATTTTTACTTTTAATATTAAAATAGTCTTAGAAAATCATGAAAATGGTGTGTGTGTGTTTGTGTCCACGCACATGTGCAAACACATGCAATTCTGTTGTGTAGGTGTCCTTATTTACATGTAGCTAGGGTGGAATGGATAATAAAATCAAAGTGGTTTTTAGAAATCTTAATATCCAAGCTAGAAATAGTGATATACAGTCCTGTAATCTCAGTACTTGTAAGGCTGAGACAGCATGAAATCAGGTTTGAAGCCAAAACATGGCTAGCAGTGCTGTCCCTGTTTTAAAAAAAAAAAAAAAAATAGGAGGACACTGGGAGGATTCCCCAGTACCACACATATAGATATACACACAGACAAAAACAGGAGAAAGAACAAAAGGAAGGAAAGAAAGAAAGAAAGAAAGAAAGAAAGAAAGAGAGAGAAGGAAAGAAAGAGAAAAAGAAAAGAAAAAAAAGAAAAGGAAAGAAATACTGCAGACCTTTATTTTTTTTCCTAAGGGCACTCCATTATCTAATCTTTTACTTCTTGAATGACTGACATGCCATGTGAGTACTAAACATATTATAGATCCCTACCTAGGAGACGTTCCTTACTGTGCTCAGAATCCATGACAGCATCTTTAAAGTGGGTGATTTTTGTCTTCTATTATTCATTCTAAGCATGAAATTTTACCTTCATTTTATACTTCTTATTATTTTTTTGGGTCCAGAAAAAAGAAAATTATTCTAATGTTTAATGTTCGTGTGTCTTCTTTAAATTCAGTTATCCTTCTTTTCATTCTTTTTAATCCATTTTGGCCTAGTCAAGAGCCAGCTAAATTTGAGCTCAAATTTAAGTATAATTGTTCTTACTATAAAGTTCTTACTTAAAAATTTATACTGTATGACAGTAGACATTTTAACTTATTTTTTGTCCTTTTATAGTAACTTTAGATGAATACTAAAACTAGAATGACTACTGGGAATTAGCCTAAATTCATGGAAACAATTAATTTTTTGGATCTGATTTTAACCCTAGGGCAGTGCTTTTGACGGCATATGGTTTAGATTTGGCAGAAGAGCGGGAGCATGCTGAAATCACTGCCTAGGGATTCACAGTCCTTTAATACAGAAGTGTTCCAGTTAGATTTGGTCAGAGATCACAGAAGTATATTTGCAGAGAATGTTAGAAGGCGTGAAATGTCCCAAAGAATGTAGCCGTGCAACCTCAGAACCACAATTCAGCAACCATTTCTGGGCAATGAACTATATTTCATCTAATGTATTACACACTGGGGACATAAAGAGTTTGAGATTTTGTTCCTTATTACAAATACAACTTTGACCCACTTCTTTCTCCAACAGCTTATATTATAAAGGTACAAGAGATATCTAATAATAGAATGTACAAGTACCAAATAAACAGTTTTACTAAGGTGGCTATGAGAATCCAGATAAATGAGCAATTTGCTTAGGCAGAGGAGAAAGCAGAAGGAATTACAGAAAATGTATTACTTAATCTGGAATGTATAACATGAATATGATGTTTATCCAAGTGGGGAATGCCATTTCAGTTGGAGTAAGAGATGTCAACTCAGATTCAAAATGAACAGTAAAACAGCATACAGGAGGATAACTTGTGGAGACATGAAATGCAAGATTTTTGTATTTTATAACACAGATTTTTTCCAGTTCACAAGTAATTTCTCATTAGAAATGATGGTTAGCATCAATATATTTCAACCTTTGTGTATATTTGATCTTAGTTTGAGATTCTTTCCTTTCTTTCTTTCTTTCTTTCTTTCTTTCTTTCTTTCTTCCTTTCTTTCTTTTTCTTTCTTTCTTTCTGCACTGGGAATTGAACCAAGAGGCATCCTATCTCTGAGCTAACTCCCCAGCTCCATTTTATTTCTTATTTGGAAACAAAGTCCTACTAAGTTTCAGAGGACTAGCTAAGTTGCCTGCTAGCTTCAAACCTGTTATACTCTTGTTTCAGCCTCCTAAGTACTGGGATTACAAGCTTGCACCATCACACCCAGCTTCTCCTGCGTTATGACTGTAAATGTATTTTGCAAGAAGATTATATACTAGGCTTAAATTATCTGTAAACTATACTTTACCAACATATACTTCAAAATAAACAGGCCTACAAAGATACAAGATACACTTGATACCAACAACAAAAAAAAGAATGGTGAGTAAATAGAGTTCTCAGATATGAATGCCAAAATATAGTGTTTTAGGCATGTCAGAATAAAGAAATGACAAAACAGAAAATTTCTATAGCTACATCAGAATGGCATACATATTCAATAAAAATTCTAGATTTGAGAAACTTATAGGTAAAAACTTGTGTTTAATTAATGAACTTAACACAAATTAGACATAGAGGATTATATAATATTAAAATTTGAATATAAGTAGAAAATAAAATTAAAAATAATATATGGAGAGGTAAAGTTTTATAAAACAGTGAAAAGAGAGATGCAAGAAGTAAAATTCATGGTAAATATGAGTATTCAACACGCAAAAGAAGCAATATTTTAAGAGATTATGGCTAAAGATTCTCAAAGACATGCAATAAGAAAAATGAAAGTCATTAAACATTACATATTCAGGATATGCAAATAAACATACAAATAAAATCATATTTAGACAAATTATAACAAAATTGCTAACTTGAAAAGAAAAAGAAAAAATTTCAAAGCAAACAGAGAAAAAGAGCCATATTGACTATGGAAGAGATACCATAAAAATGATAGTTAATTTTCAAGCAATACTTCAATTTTGGAAGATATAACCAATTTGAAATAAAATAACTACTGTGTTTAGGCTCTAAAACCAGTAAGATATATTATTATGAATAAATGAAAACCTGAGTTCTGCTTCCAGGTAAAATAAAATAACACAAACTGGAATTTTCTTTTTTGTCTAAAACAACCATAAATTAAATAGATAAATGAAGCAACTATATATAAGATTAGGCACCAGAAAATGAAAAAACAGGATACTAAGATACTGGGCATTAGCCAACAAAGAAGAGAGCCCTGAAGGCTCACAGGAAGCAAATGAGGGAGCCCCTACAGTTGCCCCCAGCTTACTGCTTTGAGAGAATTTTAAGGCTGGAGCAGATAAAGGGAAAATATGCAGGGTTCAGAGAATCCAGATTAAAGTTTGGGGAAGCAGGATGACTAGAAGTTGTTGAACAGAGTGACAGGGAAGTGAAAGTTTGCAGAGAAAAGACACCAAAGATCTACAGAGGACCCTCCTCTAGTATCCAGCAGACAACTTATTAGCACCTGCATTTGATAAAACTATATGATGTCAAAGCTATAACCATCTATAAAGTTCAGAAGAAACATATCTGGCCCTCATAAAAAGGAAAAATCTTATAATTTAATAGGTAATGTCGTGCCTCAAAAATGGCACCTAACAAATCTTAGAAGTGAAAGCTCAAAGGATAAAATTGATTTCCAGTAAGTGAACTGTGCTCTAAAACAAACTCAAGAACTTTTATAGGAGAACAGAGATTTTTTTTTAACAACCATCAGGGTAAAATTCACAATCTAATTAAAAATTTTCCTGACACTAGAAGAATCAGTAAATTGACACTCTAAATTAGGATATATTTCAGTTAATCCAAGCTAATAAAAGACTATTACAGATAGTAGACTTTAGGACCCAAGAATTTTAAAACATTTATTTCAATCAAATTCAATATGTTAAAAGAGTAAATACAATGTTAATATTTTTAAAAGATCCCAAATGCATATTCTGAGAATATAAAAATAATGAGCTGGAAGTTAAAGAACCTGACAAAATTCAAATCAAACACAAAAAAAAATGAAAAGAGAAAATTATCATCAAACTGTGCATCGACTTCAGTTGTCCTAAAACCCATGTGGATAATTGGATTTCCTTAAAGAAAGCATACAGAAGAAAGAAGATGTAAAGTGTTCTTTGAAGAAATGAATTACAAATACTTAATGATTTTCCAAATTTGGTGAAACTTGTAATTCCAGAGGTCCAAGAAACTTGATAAAAGTGAAAATATATTACTTAAAGAGATGTTGTAATTTAGCATGTGGACTGCAAACCCACTCATGCACACTCTTTTAACCACTCACAGAAACTTTTTTAACTTTTATTAAAAATAAAGCATCAATTCAAAAGAAATGGGAAAAAGGGAAAAAGAGTAAGAAACAAAAAAATTATCAATAATCACATTAAGTGTAAATGATATAAATTAAAAATCAGATTGGATAAAATTAATACCCAACTAATGAGTTAAATAAACAAACTTTAGCCAGACTTGGTGGCGCACACTTGTAATCCCAGTACTTGGTAAGCTGAGACAGAAGGATTCGGGTTTGCAGCTAGCCTCAACTACTTAGTGAGGCACTCTGCAACTTAGTAAACCCTGTTTCAAAATAAAGAATAAAAAATAGGGCTGGAGGTATAGCTCAGAGATAGAATGTCTCTGGTTTTGCTCCACAGTACTGCAAAATAAATAAATAAATAAATAAATAAATAAATAAATAAATAAGAAAGTTTAGATGTAATATATACATAGGTAAAAGTAAAAAAAAATACTATATGTGCTAGTTTTAATCAAAGTTGGAATACCTATAACTAATATTTAAAAATAAATTTAAGTACAAATAATATTTTCAGGCATAATAATACAGGAGACATAATGCTAAAAGAATTAATCAATTCTTTCACAGGTATAAATATCAGATTATTTTATTACATATGACCATATTTTACATTGTAACACATATGATTACTTTAATAAATTAGTATTGTTTTTATTTTATAAGTGTTGATTTCCTTCATACAAATAAAAAAGATAAAATATTTTCTTCAAAATATTGGTACTGGTATAACAACATTGATGTACCTCCAGAACATTATGAAAATTTGAGACTTTTTTTTCTCTAAAATATTATATACTGTATGATTCCAGTGGAACAAGAGTCTAGAAAAAATCATATTGAAAGAAAGCAGATCAGAATAGCTTAGAAAAAGAGATATCAGGACTGATATACAGGAGAAGTAGTATTTTAACCATAGCAAATGTTTTATATCATGAATGCTTTGGGGTTTGGGTATGCACACATACAAATACAAACACACACACATATACACAAGTATGCATGCACAAATATACTATGTATGTATTAATATTTATTGATTATATATATATATATATATATATATATATATATATCATTGAACCATAAGCTTCAAATATTTCCATCTTATTTTGGGTAAATGATAACATTATAATTCATTAAAACATCTATGATAGGGCTGCTATCATACATTGAGAAATTCTCACCTATTTATTAGGCTCATTTCTTTCTCACCTATATTAACTTTTTTCTTTCATTATCAAAAGTTTTTGGAAACTTTAAATTTGTCTTCCATCCTTTATTTTAAAATATGTTTTATGGCCAGTCATGGTGGCACGCTCTTGTAATCCCCACGCTTGGGAAGCAGAGACAGGAGGATTGTGGAGGTTCAAAGACAGCCTCACTGGCTTAAGAGACCCTGTTTCCAAAAAAATAATATATATAGATATATATATATATATATCCAGAATATGTTTATATATGTGTGTGTATTCAGAGAGAAACAAATATGTTCACTCATTGCCATTTATAGGTAATGACAGATTGCCAACCAGTGAAGTGCAATATTTGAGGAGTTTTCTACCTTATTATGAGACAGTTTACTTTTTCCCCTCCTCCCACTGTGACTAGTGATACTTGTGTTCAAAATGGCTGTCAGGATGAGAAAGAAAGGCGATCTGTGGAGTGAGCTGCGACTGTGTTTAACAGAGATCTTTATTCACTCACAGACACTTTTAGCTCAGCAGTGTTCCTCTCTAGATTGAACATCTCAAGGACATGATTATCAAATTAGAGAATGATGTCCCAGGTTTTCTGCCTGGCATTTACAAGAACTGTTGAGTATCTATGATTGAAAATAATTGCAAAATATATCAGAGTGATTGCTGAATCAAACCATGCTGTAGCTGTCACCAAGTTACCACACATTCCAGATTAGTTTATACTTAGCCTTTGCTCAAATTACCCATGTGGGGAATAGACTAATAAATGTGTGACTAATGATATCAGGAGCAAAAATTCTGTCATTCAAATTCAAACACAACTGACATTAAAGTACAATATTAGCTATATTCTTTGCAAAGATCTGCTAGGTCAAAAATATGCTAGGTCAGGTTTTTACAAATATCTTCTAGGTCAAGATGAGAACATTGATTGCAAATGAACCTACTTTTAAACAAGAACCAAAACTGTTTGGTGGGGACTCACACTGTTTTGAAACATGAGGTTCTTGGAGAATAATGCATCTTCATACTTTTTTTAAATGAAAAATTGCTTTCTAGCAGAATCTAAGAGACAACTGGAATGCGAACTCTAGTATTTAAGGAAATTATATTCTTAGTTAATTATTCTGGATTTTATTGTTTTGTGGCATAAAATATCAAACATAAAGACAAAAATATTTAACATGTGTGTTCTGATATACTGTATATTGATATTATCAAGGAAGATATGCTATATATATGTGGTTGATTATGTGACATATTTTTATTATATGGAATTATGTTTCACAGTGTCTAATAGTATCTCATGCATTTCATATAATATATGTGTTATAAAGTATCTTGTGAGATTTTCAAACTCTTTTTGTTCTCTGAATAAAAACTTAGTAGAGAAAAATCATAATGAAATGCCTAGAAAGGATAGATAATTATGATTTATTTACTTAAGTGTGTTAGTTCTCTAATAACAGTATAAATTACCTAAAAGAATGCCACTTTATGGTAAAGAAACCAAGAATACTAAAATAAAATTAATACATGAAATAGAGATTTACATGCTTAAGATTATAAATTTGTAATATATAGAATTCCCACTCCTCTACAACCTTCCCAGCATTTGTTGTTTGTGTTTTGAATCATTGCCATTCTAGTTGGAGTTAGGTGAAATCTCAGGGTAGTTTTGGTTTGTATCTCTCTGAATGCTAATGATGTTGAACATTTTTATGCATTTATTTATCATTTAAATTTCTTCTTTCATAAAGCGTCTATTTGGTTCACTTACCCATTTTTTGATTAGGTTATTTGTTTTCTTAGTGCTGAGTTTTTGAGTTCTCTGTATATTCTAGATTTTAGTCCTCCATTGAATGAGCAGGTGGCAAAAATCTTTTCCCATTCTGTTGGCTCTCAGTTGAAGTTCTTAATAGGTTCCTTTGCTATACAGAAGCTTTTCATTTTAATACAATCCCACATACTGTTCTGCCTTTTCGTTTCTTGTACCTTTGGGGTCTTATTGAGAAAGGTTTTACTTGTGCCTATATGTTGCAGTGTTGGACCTCTGCCCTCCCCAAGGAGCCTCAAGATCTTTGGTCTAATTTCCAAGTCTTTGATCCATCTTGAAATATCTCTTGTCAGGATGAGAAAAAAAAATTGTAATACTTTCATAGCTATTGATGTACAAAGAAAGTACAGTAAATTGATTAAAAAGACTTGCCATCTAAGCCAATTTTTTATAAATCTAGTTTTTATAAATCTTCAAAAATTAAAATTACTATGCCATTTATTTCAAATTTTGATCCCTCTGTGTCAGTGATGTTTAGTCAGGATGCTTATAATATAAGCACTGAAAAAAGAAAACACACCTATATCAGACATTGTGATTAAAAAAAAAGATGAAATGATGACTGATATTGGATACTAATGGTTATGCTGACTTTCTAGTGAGATTAGAAAATATCAAAGGACAAACATATACATTATCTCAATAGACAATTTAAAATAAAATAATCTCTTTAAAGGACTAGTTTAATTTGTGTCAAAAACATATAAATACTATCTTTGGAATAACACTGACAGTAGAGATCAAAGAGTGATTCATTTAATTACAAAATCACTTAATTAATGCTTTTATAATAATTGTTCCTGATTTATGAGTATTGAAAATTTGAAGCCGAGCGTGGTGGCACACGCTTGTAATCCCCGCGCTTGGGAGGCAGAGACAGGAGGATCACGCAGGTTCGTAGCCAGCCACGCTGGTTTAAGAGACCCTGTTTCAAAAAATATAAAATAGGTCTGGGAGTGTGGCCCGGAGGTAGAAGGGCTTCCAGGAACCCCAGTACCACCACAAAAAAAAAAAGAAAGAAAATTTGATATACTATTAAATTTTAGCTGGTTCCCTTCCCATATAGAAATAGAATGAGGCAGCCTTTGTTTTCTTTCAAAGACTAATGTTGGGCTTTATTTAAAAATTCTCTGAACAAAAATGTCACTTAACCAAGAATACAACAGACATTTCATTATTTCTATCATTTAACTATCCTTACTGAAATGTATATTACTTTACAGAACAGTACATTTATTATGCAGACTGAGCTTCATAGTATAATACTTTCCTGGACTAATGGAAATAGGTTAACTATAACTCTCAAATAATCAGACATTATATTTCCTTTTATTTTCTTTTTAGCTCTGAACGATACAGTATAATATCTGTCCCACATTATGTGTTTGTGCTTGTTGTAGTTTGAATTTGGGATGTCCCCAAAGTGTCATGTGTTCAAGGCTTTATTATCCTCAGTGTAAGAATGTTCAGAAATGGGATTTTAGAGAATGAGTGGATCCTGACAGCTTTGACTTCATCAGATTATTCAATTAATTGACTATTAATATCAGAGGAATCTAGAAGGTGGTAGAAACAGTTGGCTAATAGACACATGACGCTGGGGACTGTAAATTTTACCTGGCACCTCCTACACTACCATGAGCTGAACAGCTTTCCTCCCCCATACCTTTTGCCCATACTGTTCTACCTCACCGCAAGTGCAAACCAATGGATATAGCCATTCCTTCACTAAAACCTCTGAAGTCATGAGTCAAAATAAACTTTCCTCCTCTATTTTATTATTTTTTGCAGTACTGGGATGGAATCCAGGGGCATTCTACCTCCAAGATACACCTTCAGCTTTATTTTTTAGTCTTTATATTTTTTGAAACAGAGTCTCACTGTGTTGCAAAGGGCCTTGCTAAATAGCTGAGGCTGTCTAGAACATTGGGATCCTCTGGTCTTCACCTTCCAAATGATGGGATTACAAGCATGTGTCACCAAAAAGCCTGACCTGTTTTTCTTTTCTTTTCTTTTCTTTTCTTTTCTTTTCTTTTCTTTTCTTTTCTTTTTTCTTTTTTTTTTCCAAGTATTAATCACAACAATAAAAAAGCTGACTCACACAGTACTTAGAAAATATTTTCTGGAGTCATCATGACTCAACAATATTTCTATTATGATACTGCACCAAACTGAAACAACTAATTCTAAAAAGAACGTATATATATGGAATATATATATATGAAAATAAATATATATAGAAGTTATATATGAATATAACTTCTTTTAATGCTCATTTTAGATGAGAAACATAAAGCTAAAAGGCTCATATTGTTCTAATATAATGTAATTGAAATTTACACAGTTAAACTTGAGCCCAAGTCTTCCATATCTACAGTCAGCACTTTCCCCAAGCTAACACAATAGAAATAAAAAGAATTATTTCCTCTCTTTCTTACTTCCTCTACTCTCCTTTTTTTCTTTCTTCCTCTTTTTCCCCTTCTTTCTTTCCTTTTTTCTTTCTTCTTTCTTCCTTTCTTTTTTTATGTCTTCCAAAATCTATTCTCTTATTGCTATTTTTTTGTATTCAGAGTATGAAATGACATAAATATATAGGCTATGTTTTATAGTATAATCATTATTCATTGAGATATAACTTCTATATTGAAGGTTATTCTGTACTGATAATCTGGTATGCTAGCTACTTTTATTTTAAAACATTTAAAATTCTTTGCTGTCTTTACTATAAATTGATTCAGCTACAATAGAATTAGAAAAACCTAAGAGTGTATTAACATTCACTGATATGTAATGGATACTCAAAATATGATTTAGTCTGAACTCACTGGAATTACATAAACATAACATGCTAGACAATGCAATTTAAACTTAGTTAAAAAGTTGTTGCTTTATTCCAGGGAGACATAAGGACTTCTGGTTCTACAGATATGACATTGGAAATGGGCAGCTGTTTTGAAGCTGAAATTATTTTTAAAATTACTCTCTACATGAGCTCCTCATGAACTGTAGATACAGAAAGAGGAAAAAGACCTTGTAGGTTCCAGACTGAGCACTGAGGGGGAAGTGATGTCATTTAGGAGTAAACAGGTGCATCATTATGTGTCCATTGTACCACATGTGTATTTACTTAAAGAATTAGAGTTTCATGTTAGACGTGCATTATGACTGTTCATGATATTTATTAATGGATACATATCTAAAATTATTTCTGACATTCAGATAACTCTGGGCTATAAGTCAATATTTGGGAATAGTCACTCTCAAGATGGAATTATGAGCCTGGATGAGTTCACTTAAGAAGACAGTGGAAAAAACAAGTAAGATATTTTCTATTTTTTTGTCTTTCTTGTGATGACACAGATCATTACCCAAAAACAAAGAACAATTAACTAAGCTTTGCCTTGTAAAATGACTATTTGTTGATTCAAATTATTCATTCTTTCTCATGTATACATCAGCTTTAATGCTTTTGTACTTTAAATATATATCCATCTTGTACAAGTATGTGATCATACTTCTATACATATCTATCTTCTATTATCTATCTTATCTATCTATCATCAAAGGAAGAAGACCAGGGGCCAATTATTGAATTAAGTTTGTATATTTGAGTTAAAGTGTATCCCTATAATGTTTGGAAACAGATTTTCCTATGTTGACTAATTAGGAAGAAAAATATATGGCAAATAGAAATGTTAAACACAGATCCTTAAAATCATATAAAAGACACTAGAGAAAATATTCCATTTTCTCAGAAGTCCACTTTAGTAAAATTAGAGATGACCACTTTGAGAAGTTATGTAAAACCACTTCTGTAAGACTGGTTTATAGATATATAGCATATGTATATATAGCATATATATGCTTTTTAATAAAATCACTGAGTATTTAACTAAATCACTCAGATGTTTTGTTTTAATCTTTTTCTTAAAATCTTATACTTGTACAATGTTTTTTTAAAAAATTCTCATATGTGCAGAAAAATATTTTGGAGGTTGGTAGAGAAGAAAAAATAATTGGCAAGTAACTTTTATTTTATATTATTTTAAGTACTTTTTTTGCTCAACTTGTAAAACTTGAAGACTGGGAAATAGTTTGTGATTATCTGGTATCTTCATACTTCACCTGAAATGAAACGATTTCAACCTAATTGCAGTCACAGCCCACCTCCTTCAATGTGTCCTGTACATCACTCCTTTGCTGATTATTTCCTAGGCAACAACATGCTGGATCACTAAATTTTTGCCTCTAAAAATATAGATGTCTAGTGTAATCTCAAAAAATGTTACCAAACAAATAGCAGGCTATTCAGCTGTCACACTGACTTCTGTGCTGTTCTCTAAGAGAATAATTTTCTATTATATAGCACAAGAATCTAATTTCTTTGAAATAAAACTTTCCTTGTGGTGTGAGCATGTGCTCCATCATGAAATAAATAGGAATTAAGATCTTGGGGTTAAGGGCATAACTTAAGTGGTGAATGCCACATAACCAACTACTACTAGTCTTTTCTGTGTCTCTGCCGCATTCTAATTTCTAAAATATTTTCTTATGCAAGATTCCAGGGGAAAAGTAGAATATAATATAAATAATACACATAATGTCTATCTATATCAAATGGTAATATTTAGTCTCCTTTTAAAAAGAAATAGTAGATATAATCATTTACAAGATTCGTGCATTCTTTCCAATATTACTACTGCTGATTTTTTCATGAAAACTTGTACTATAAATGAAGTCCTTAAGTTCCCAATTCTGAATTTCTATTTATGTTAATATATGTATATCGAAATGTACAATTTAAAGAATTGTTTTATGTAGTAAACTTTAATTTTTTATTTATTTTTAATTCTTTATTAGTGCATTGAAATTATACACCATAATGAGATTTGATGTGAATAAAAATGTGCACACACAAAACTTTTAGTGTATTTACCTCACTCCCTGTTTCTCCCTTCCTTACATGTTAGAGAGATTGGTAGTAACACCTTCAGATATCACTATAGTGTTATTTAAATGTTTTCCTTCTTCTGATCTCTTTATATGGTAATTCTATATTAAACTTTTACAGAGAAGTTATTAAATTTTATTGAAAGGCATTTTTAAGTTTTTATTAACACAATTTTATTTATTTTGTATTTTTTATTGGTGCACTGTATTCATACACCTTAATGGGATGTAAGATGGTGGATATTCACATGCACACATCACCCAATTATCCCCTGTCTACTCCTTTATAACTTCTTACCTAAATATCCTTTCACTTCCCTACAAGTCTCTCTCTGGATTTTTAAAAGTTCCTTATTTTTCCTATTTTTTCCCTCTGGTTTCTACATATGAAAGAAAACAAACCACTCTTAACTATGTGAACCTAACTAATCTCACTTAGCATAACATTCTCTAGCTCTATCTATTTCCTTGCAAAAGATATAACTTTGCTCTTCTCTATAGGTGAGTAGAATTCCATTTTGCATATATATTTCATTATCTTTATCCATTCATCTGTTGACAGATACTTGGATTGGTTTTATGATTTGACTATTGTGAATTATGCTGCTATAAATATGGAAATGACAACATTATTCAGACCTTAATTCCTTTGGAAAACACTGAAGAGTGGTTTAAGAGTAATATGGTAGTTTCATTCCTAGTTTTATGAAAAAAAGTCCAAACTAATCTTCATAATTTACAATATCAACAATAGTGTAAGAGTTACTATTTCCTCACATTCTCATTAGGATTTGTTTGTTTGTTTCTCTTCTTAATGATTGACATCCTGTCATTAGATGGAATCTCAGCATAGTTCTGATTTGTTTTTGCCTAACTGCTAGTGATGTCTAAAATTTTTATATATTTATTGACCAAGCATATGTATTATTTTGAGAAGTGTCTATTCAGTTATAGTGTCCATTTTAATTGGGTTATTTGTTTTAAAATTTTAGTTCTTAATTCATTCTATCAGAATAGTAGTAGGAAATAATCTTTTCCTGTTCTCTGCACTCTCTCTTTAGAATCTCGATTGCATCTTTCACTGTGTAGAGCTTTTAAAAAAACATTGGTGCATTGTAGCCATAAATCTTAATGAGGTACAAGATGTTAGAGACTACACACACACACACACACACACACACACACACACACACACACACATGCATATCACTTATTTAGCTCTTCCACAATTCCCATCTCATTCCCTCTTTCTTCTCATTCCCTCCTTCTTCCTTCTTCTCATGTTTGGCTTACTGACTGACTTTGATGTTTATGAATGTATTGGGTGAATAAAATTACATTGTGTACTAATATTTATTATATACAGAAAGCCCAAGAAACTCACTGCTAAGAAAACAAATAACCCAATCAAATATTGGCAAGTGAACTAAATAGACACTTCAAAAAAGAAGAAATTTAAATTGTGAATAAATGTATGGAAAAATGTTCAAAATCATTGACAGTCAGAGAAATGCAAATCAAAACTACCCTGAGATTTCAACTAACTCCAACTAGAATGGCAATCATTAAAAAACAAACAACAACCAACAACAAATGCTGGCAAGGATGTGAAGAAGTGGGAATTCCATTGTTGGTGATATTGCACATTAGTACAACTACTTTGGAAAACAGTATGAAGGAGCCTCAAAATAATGTAAATTAACCTACCATATGATCCACCAATACCACTACTGGGTATCTATCCAGAAAAATGTAAAGGAAACTACCAAACTAATGCATGTTATGTTTATAGCCACATAATTTATCATTGCCAAACTATGGAACCAGCCAAGATATCCATCAAAAGATGAATGGATTACAAAACTATGGGATATATGCAAAGCTTTTTAGTTTGACTTATTGGTTCTTGGTTTTATGTCCTGAACTTCAGGGCTTTTACTAATAAAGTTTTTACTAATGCCTATATGAAAAATTTTAGTTAATAATTTTAAAAATGTGTCTTTCATCTTTCTTCCTTATTAAATATTATACCATGAATTATTATGTATCTTGAAACATGTATAACCTAAGCACTGTGTAGGATTCAATTATATAAATATATGAAATGTACCTATAGTTTTTATGATATTTAGATTATATATAATTATTGTCATTAAAGAAATGTTTTTTGTTCTATACATTTATATGCATTTATTTTACCAATAGCCTTAAAATGTTGACCAAGACTTATTTTTAAAACCTTTATTGTTTAATTCTAATTATGCATCATAGGTTTAAAGTGATACAAACACAAATATACGAAGCAGTTGATGTGTTTTCTTCTCGATGCAACCTACTCCCTCCCTTCCATATACATTAGAAAGTCATAATGATACTTTCACATATGGACATAGAATTATTTGAACTATTTGTATCATCAGTTCTCTTTTTTCTAGCCCATTATTTCCCCCAATTTCCTTTCACTATTTGATTGGTCTCTATCTTTATTTACCCAAAGCCCCATTGTATGTATATACCATGTTTGTTATCCACTTATGTGTTGATGGATACCTAGGTTGGTTTCACAATTTAGCTACATTTAAATATGCTGCTATAGACATGGATATGCTTGTATTACTGCAGTATTCTAATTCTTTTGGAAATATTCCAAAGAGGGGTATAGCTAGGACATATGATGGGTCCATTTCTAGTCTTTTGTGTAATCTCTATATTGATCAATACTAGAATATATAAATAACTTAATAAAGAAAATTTACACTAAAAAAAAAACAAGAGCCCAACCAAAAACTGGGCAATTAAATTGAATAGATACTTCTCAAAAGAAGAAATAGAAATGACTAATATATATATTAAAAACTGTTCTGTATCTATAGCCATTAAAAATGAAAATAAAAGTCACACTAATATTTCATTTAACTCCAGTTAGAATGACATTCATCAACAATACAAATAATAATAAACACTGATAAGTATATCGTGAAACAGGAATTCTTAGATACTACTAGTGGGATAACTCCTCTCTGTTAACACATACAATTATACTTATGTGTAAAAACTGAACAATATTATTAATAGAAAAAAACTGACTTTTATTACCTTTGTTATATCTATTTGTACTTTATTTCTATTATTTTAATCTAAAATGCTAGTCAAAATTTATTTACAGTCAAATTCTGTAATGTAAGTCAAGATAAATATTTTAGTAACAAAATAAAACCACTGGATATTTTCAAAGAGAAGAGCTAGAAAAAATTAATCATATATATATATATATATATATATATATATATATATATATATATGATGCAACCATGCAGAATAGCAGAATGGATCGACCGCTTGTAGTTTTGCTAAGCTTAAAAAATGTTTTCTTCTAATTTTCCAACTTTAAACAATTTTAACAAAACTTTGATAACTGATTGTAAAAGAACACCTTTTTCATCCTGTCCTTGAAAATACCATTTTACATAAATCTAGAGACCCACTTATTTTCCTCTATGATCTATCCTCTTTTAAATGTTCTCCACCCACCAGTTCTTTCTATTCAACCTAGAATAAACATATTTTTTTCTTTTTGACATTTTTTCTTCAGCAGCACACTAGAACTGAATTTTAAATTCCCTAGCTGTCATTTATCTGGCCAAATAATATTAACAGGCATTCCCATCGTATTCTACAATAACACTACAAACATATTGCTTAGAACGGTAACATTTTCATTAGATTAGTAGTTTTGCACTTGAAATGGAACATACTGTAACATTTGGCTTTGTTGCAAAGCAATACAACACGGAGCTTGAGTCACATTTTCTCTCCATGAACTTAAATCTCCACTGATTACAGACATAAGAAGTGTAATAGCTTACATTCTGACAAATACGTAATATGTAAAGACTCCATCTATCAATGCTATGCAGAATTACTTTGATTAATTTACATTCATCTGTAGTAAATAGTAATTCCCAACCCCATAAACAGGGATTTACATGTAGAATAGAGTCATTGGAAAGGATTGTCAACATGCTGATCTCAAGCTCTGCAATTTGTGGGATTTCTAAGGGAATTATTTTAGTCTTTCTATCATGTTGCTATTATACTGCTAGAGAACAGGTGGCATGTTGTGAAAAGCTATATACCGTAGAGTGGTATTTCACTTAGAATAAACCACTGTGTTATTTTCTTAAAATTCCTCTGTCCTTGGTTATTTTAATTTAAAACAATTTGAATGAGTACAAAGGATTAGATTCCCAGTCATAGTGCACTCAAAATGTAGTAAATTTCTTACCCGAAGGTAAAAAAGTTTAGTGACATCTTAATCATATTGTCTGCAATCAATGGTTGTGCTGTAAACCCAGGATTAAATAGTAGGTAAAGAACAAACAGCAGGAGCAGATGAATTCCTGAAAACAAATGATCTCTATTTGAATGCAAATATCACCATTAATAAAGAATGAGAGAGAAAACATCTTAAAATCTGTGATATATTAAAGTGAATTATTTCTGAGCAGGTTATTTTCCAGCAGCTCTTTAATGAGCTATTTCTTCATATGTTGGTAACTAATTATTATATATATTTTGTATGTATTTTTAATATCCATAAACTATGGATTTGATCTTTATTTCTTGTCAGCATACTTGAAAATAAGTTACAGAAAGACATTTAAACTGCTGGGTTTCATGCTAAGTAGGAAACAATAGATTGAAGACTTAATTTACTCTGCATACTAGAAAATAACAGTCTTTAATATAGTGTGGTGAAGATGAGGATTTCAAAAACCCATATCTCACCTTCTTTAAAGATATATAAAGATGCTAAAACTTACAACGATAGTTGATCATAAAAATCTATATGGGCAAAACATGTCATCTGAATTATCTCTATTTACCAGAAAATCACAGTGTGCAGACAGCCTCAGCTACTTCGTGAGGCCCTCTGCAAATTAGTGGGACCTTGTTTCAAAATACAGAATAAAAAGTAGGACGGGGGTGTAGCTCAAAGGTCGAATGCCCCTGGATTCCATCCCCAGACACCCCTCACCCGAAAGAAAGTCAGATACTATATTTCAGATGCAGGGTGGAACTTTTATTTATAAGCACAGAAGAATGTGTGAACTCTGTTAACTGCATATATTATTGCATGAGATGAAAAAATAATAGATTTAGATGTTAACATATTGGCTACTTTTGTGGTTATTGGTAACATATTACTTATGACTTCACAGTTCTTCAAAACCTAAACACAAACCTCATCTCTGATCTCTTGGTCTATGTGCAGACCTCTCTGTGCTTTTGGAAATGTTCCTTCTCCTAATCTTGCCATACAAGAGAAATTCTGCTGGTCAAAATACCAAAAGTGAAATGCAGGTGTGTAATTATTTCAACTGTTTCAATGGTCAATGCCTCAAACCATGACCTTATTAGATGCCACTCTTATCTTTTTATTGTATGTTCATGTCTACTTTTACAACATAAGCTCCCCCCCACAAGAATAAAATCAATCTAGTTGAGAACAAGATATTTACATTTATCTGGGCTAATTATAATTGCAATCTGGTAATTTGTAAATTCAAGCTCCTTGGAAAATGTGCACTAATGTTTACAAATGATGGCTATATTTAAAACTTAAAATTGCCAGAGTGAGTGGTTACATCCTTTGCTGGTCATGAGTTGTGATGGGAAAAAGAGTAGCACTACCTTTTTGGAAAAGAATTGAGTGTTCTTTGAATTGCTAGGTAGTTTAGAAGAAGCAGAGAATTTTACAAGAAGTTTAACAAAAGGCTAATGAATTGAAATTTATCCAGTTATGAATGTCAGCATGTTTCTGGATGCTTACATGGAAACAGTCCAGTTCAGAACTTCAGTAGAAGACAAATCTGATTTTATAATGGCCTCCCCCAGTTCCGTTTCAGTACCCTCAAACCAATGCTACTTCATTTAGTTTTACTTCGATAAATTTTTAATTATTGAAATACCTCTTCTACTGTTATTCTTAATTTTCTTTCCTATTATCTCCACTTGACTTCTGATATATATTGAAGTTAATTCTTCAAAATACTTCCCTAGCATCTAATTTTTGTAATTTTATACACTCTTCATAGATAGCTTACCTTATATGTGTATATGTATTTATGGTATAAAACCATATGATATTTGTTAACATATATTAGTATATATGTGACCTATATATAAAATGTGTACATTTCTCAAAAGTACATTGATAGATTAAACTAACTTTAGAACTAGACACATTTCTTGGTCTCAAAACTTTTTGAAATTTAACATATCTTAAATTAAAAAATGTATTTTTTGTTTCACAAACTACTATTTCTACATTTTTGCTCACCTAGATATTGATTTTTTTATATCACGTTCTTTTTGTCTATTCTTACTTGGGAAATAGTGTGAATTTACCACTGATCATCCCTTTAATCTAAACACACTATTTCTGTTGCCATAATCATAGTTTAATTTATTATCTCTTAATTAGATTATTGTACCACTCACGTGATCTTGTTTATTTCTTATTTTGTTACAGTACTGGATATTAAGTACATTCTAGCACATTCTACAATGGAGTAACATGCCTAATATTCTAAAAAATTAATTATTTTTCTTGAAATAGGTTCTTGCTAAATTATCATGGGTTGGCCTTAGACTCTTTTCTCAGCCTCCCAAGTACTAAGATTAGGTGTGTGCCTCTGTATGTATGTACTCAGATATCTTATGGGCCATCAGTGCATGGCATCTTCTCAATATGTGGCAGCTGGAATAAAATGTTAAATAACAAATGACATGAGAAAATCATATTTGGGAATATTGCAATTCATTTTATTAGAGCTATTTCTTTGTTATGCAAATATTTCATCAGTAACCAAATTGTCTTTCAAAGGGAATGACATCAAGAGGGAAAAATGAGTTTTAATATGTTGAAATAAAGAAATGCTACACTTATTCAATAATTTCCTGTAATGTGTTATATGTATTCATTTCTTATAAAATATACTTGATGAATCTTTCACAGGTATGTTTGAGATTTTTACAATCTAAATACCCACAAATGCTCTAAGTGCCTTCATTTCTTATTCCGTAAATAAATGGGATGTTTTCTTTAGAAAAAAATGTACTGTAGTTACATTAATGTCATTAATACTTAAAATGTCATTTACATTTGTAAGCAACTTGAATAATTAAAAAATGCAAATTTAGTCTACTTAGGAGTAATAACTTCATATGTAAATTTTATGAACTGATTTTCATTACTTATTTATATTATAGTAACAATTTAAAAAACAAAGAACTGTAACAATAATGTAAAAGCGAATACCTAAACAAGTGGCCCTTTGGCAACTTAAGTGGAGTGAGATTCTATATTCTTTTTCTATATTAAGAAAGGGATTTATCTTGAAAATATTCATTGCTTACACCCCAAAAAATTACTTGTCGGGAATCCAGCCCGACAGCTGAAGGGGCTTGGAGAGATGATGAGTACCGACGACTCGAACACAAACCCACGAGATGGGAGTCAAGTCAAGCAAGATCTCATCTATTTCTCTCCAAGCAGTCCTATATATAGCACCAAGCCAAGAGGGGAATTTCCATGAGAAATAGCCTGGCCTATCCGGGATAAAGATCACTAGCACGTAGTTTACAGCCAATCCCAGGCCAGTACATAAGCCATTCATGTGTGCAGAAAGCTCCTTTAAAGGTAGAAAGGGAAAAACCGCTCAGTCTCCCCACCCATAATGAATGGGGAAACCACGCCTTCCTAGCTTCCTCCAGGTGCCATCTTTGCCCCTTTTTTGCTGAATCACTTTACTTAAAGTTTTGCCTTTGGCCGTAGGCCACTCTGGCCGAATCTCCTTAGGTGCTATATAGACACACCCCATCAATTACTCTTAAATTAATTTGCAGAATCATTTTCTTAATTCATAACCAGCTAACACTTAACTTTTGGGCATCTTATAAACCATAAATATAGAAAATTTTAAAAAATGGACCTTTGAGACAAAATATAATCCTTTCACTTGTTTTTAATTCCAGTGTAGATTTTTGAAAAAAATGCAGCAACACAGGTTAAATAAGGAACAATTAATTGAGCCATCTATATATTTTCAAACAAATTGGAGTTCATTACTAAGGTTAAAAATTACTTTAATCCTTAAAGAAATGTACAGTGAGTTTGAAACCTCATTAATTTACTATAGTTATGTATTCATGTTTAGAGAAGTTTAAGTTTTTTACTTTAATTTTTGCATCCTAGAAAGTGTGTAGGGTTGTGTAGCACAAGGCACCCTATCATATTCATTTTTCCTAGGATATTATGATAGTGCTTTTCATATTCAAAGATATGTTTCTTCTGAATATGTTGTCCTTGTTTCCTATTTGCCATCTTATCTTTATCTACCATTATTTTTGGCAAAATGCTCTTTAAATTTTTCTATATGTATATGTTGAGTGATACATTTGATCAAAATCCTTATGAAATCCAAATAAACACTCCACAGAATTATAAGCTCATTTGTTTTCAATTTAAAATTAAGGGGTATCCTGGCTTTCTCAAATTCACTTGGTTAGTTCATGAATTTCCCAAGTCAATGCATATAATACTGTATGGGAAACCCCACTTCAAAGACAGTGAATCCATTAATATTCCCCTAAATTTGTGACTGTGAATAAATTAATATACTATTGTCTCATCCATTGCTAAAAGAAACTTTATTATTTATCCCCAATTAGTATTTTTCTTCTCAAATCTGGTAAGTAAATTTTCTACCAAGTGTTGCTTTACTTTTTTTCACATCTAGAGAATTTATATTTCAGAATGTTTAATGGTCAGTCAGTACAAAATAATAAAATCACAATGTTGAATATATATGTAAACATATATATTTATAGCTACTCAAATCTACGCTTTTGCTATAAATCATTCATAACCTGTTTAAACAATGTAATGTTTCAGATATACTTTTTGGAACTTTCATTTTACCTTGGAATATATCCAGGAAATAAAATTAAGAAATTAGTAATATATTTGTATTGCCTTTTTCTAGGATCTTGACATTTTTCTGTAGAAATGAATTTGGGAGGTATGAAATAATATATTATCCACCCCTAGTTTTAAAATGTCTGTGTTAAGAAAAAATAATTAAAAATATACTAAAATGAACATATCTCATAAGAATTTGAGCTTAAAAAAAGCATTAGTACAGCCGGGAGTGGTGGCGCACGCTTGTAATCTCTGCGCTTGGGAGGCAGAGATAGGAGGATCACACAGGTTCGAAGCCATCCTCACTGACTTAAGAGACCCTGTTTCCAAATAAAACTATAAAATAGGTCTGGGAGTGTAGCCCGGAGGTAGAAGGGCTTCCAGGAACCCCAGTACCACACACACACACACACACACACGCGCGCGCACACACACACACACACACACACACACACAAGCATTTGTAATTAGTTTAAAAAGTTAGAATTTTAACTCAGTATCATCTCTGCTCTCTAACTTCTGACACTACAAAAAGCTAATACATATATTTTCTCCTAAGGAAACACAAAACTATTTTAACTCAGGTAGCAGTAATAATATTCTTGATATATTTTTATTGGTATGTCGTAAAAGTACATCATAGTAAGATCAAAAGTGATAACAACAAATATGCACAGATGACTTCATATATCCCACCCTGCTCCCCCTTCCTTAATTCTTGATCCCTTCCATCTGTCTTCTCTAATCCCTTCCACTGTTCTACTTTCTCTCCTTATTTGACTGAAGTTCCTTTTGCTTCCTATTTTAATTCTAGCTTTGACATATGAGAGAAAACATATGATCCTTCGCTTTCTGAGACTGGCTGACTTCACACTGCATTATTCCCTAGTTCCATTCATTTGCCCACAAATGACATAATTTTGTGCTTCTTTATGGCTGAGTAAAATTTCATTGTGTTTTTACACTACATTTTTTTATACTTTCATCTGTTGATGGACAGATCAAGTTAACTTGGTTCCATATTTGGCTATTGTGAATTGTGCTGCTATAAACATGAATATGTGTGTCACTATAGTGTTCTAATTTTAGTTCTTTTCGAATGATACCAAGTAGTGCTATATCTGGGTCTAATCCTGGTCTCTTTCTTTTTAAGTTTTAATGGTAAATTGTAGTCATGTATCTTAATAGAGTAAAAGATGTTAAGAGGCATATATGCACACATCATTCATAGCCTAGTCTTTTGAAGAACCTCCATGCTGATCCCCACAGTGGTTGTACTAATTTACAACCCCTCCAATAGTACATAAGTGTGTCTTTTCCCCTATTCATTATCGTTTGCTTGATGTTTACTATTCTAATTGACATTAGATGGAATCTTATGGTAGTTTTTTATTTCTCATATCACTTATAATGTTGAATTTTTTAATATATGTGTTGGCTATTTGTATTTTATTTGGAAACAGGGTCTCTTAAGCCAGCTCGGCTGTCTTCGAACCTGTGCAATCCTCCTGTCTCTGCCTCCCAAGCGCGGGGATTACAAGCATGCGCCAACACGCCCGACGCTATTTGTTTTTATTTTGCATTTCTCAAAAAATAAGCTGCGTGTACCAGTACTAGAATTTCTAGAAGTCTACATTTAACTAAAAATGTTCCTAAACAATGGGATTTAAGTATTTAAAATGCTTTTAAAGCATTTTAATTCTATTTTAATGAAGTTTTAGGATTTTAAAAATAATTTTTCTTTTTTATTTTTACAGAGAGTTGTGTTTCAGCATATTATATTTAAATAAATGCACTTTGAAAATAATCCTGGGCTTGAATCCTAGATCTGCTACTTACTAGCTCTAAAGACACTGAGAACCTCTGTTTCTTATTTTACTTATAGATAAATAGAGTGATTTAACCATTTATAAAGTGCTTATAATAGTATCTCCCTCAAAAGGTTCTTATGGGTATTAAATATATTTTATATAAATATGTATGTAGCTATTATATTTATCTATATAATATTCTATGTGATTGGAAAATAGAAGCTATTTCTGTTGTAAAATATATAATATCAATTTCATCATTCTTTTCTGTATTTGAAACCTAAGGATAGGACTATAGTTCTTTCCAATTTTTAAAATTATACTTAAATTAAAAAAAGTTGTCTGATAATAAAAACAAATTGTCAAAATTGCATGCATAACAGATATTTTAAGAAGATTTAAGTGTATTTGTCAATAATGTTTATATAAACAAATTAAAGAACAACATTTCTTCCCACAGAACCAGTTCCATGAGATTTCCAGTTTTTACTAAAAATGCTCACAAGGGATTTAAGCATTCTGCCCATATATTGTATGGGATACATTCTAAAATAAATGGTTGACTGTATCCATCTAAGGCACCATGTGAAGTGCATGTTACATGCTTGCTATTTATGATGATGATGATGATGATGATCATGATGATGTGTGTTACTGAGGATTGAACCCACCCTGTGGCAGTTTATCTCTGAGCACACTCACAGACAAACTTTTTAAATTATTTGGAAAAAGAGTCTCAGCTAAGTTGCTGAGAGCCTCATTAATTTGCTGTGAGGCTGGCTTTGAACCTTTGATCCTCCTGTTTTAGTCTTCTAATCCAGTATGGAGATTACAGGTATGTGCCACCATGCCACTCAGTCCCTGTTGAAAATTAAAATAGGTCTGGGGGGGGGGTAACTCCCCAGCAGCACACATATATAAAGAATCAGAATGTCAAATAAGGAGTTGATCACCCTACTGCCCTTTGAATAACTGGCCGGGTACGTTCTTAACTTGAAATTGCCTCACAGGACTTACCAATTGGCCTCTATTTGAGTAAAGAATACTGTTTTCTGACAAGCCCACCACATGAACCTAGGGACCCCAGTAAAAGGGAGCATGCACCCCGGTGTGATAGGAGAAGCCAGTCCAGACAGCCTGCCAGGGGTTTCTAAGGGTTCTATACAAACACCCTTCCTATAAGAAACTCCAGCAAAACAAAGTTTATAAACACCTAGATCAAGGTGGGGGACTGGAACTATTGGTTGTGTGGTGGTTCAGGGAAGAGCACTCCTGGGCACTCTACCAGCATCTGGAAGGCCCGGAGAGGAAAGAGTAGGACCAAAAGGCAAACACACTTCTGCGTTCAGGATGGAAAGGCAACTGAGAGAGGGTTCCACCTTCACTCACAGTAGTGCCACCGAAACCACAGAAGTGGATCCACCTTTGAGACCAGGATCTTCACGTACCTCAGTCAGTATACTATTGCTTAATTAATCAGGACAAAGGTGCTCAAGTGGAAATACTCCTTAGGCCTGAAGCACCCCCTTCCCAAATGAAACTGAGATGTGGTCACTAAACCCACCAGCCTACACCCAGGGACAGGAGATAGACCCGGTCATGGGCCCTCCACTCTGCTTTCAAGGTTGGAGATTCCCAGGGTGCAAGAGAAAAACAGTCCTTTCACATGGTTTCTTGCGTGTATTGGGAGTTTGGTGGGTTATTCTAGAAGCCACGAGTGCACTCAAATAGCTTCAAAAACTCTCTTTTTATAAAAAAGTAAAATATTTAAAAAATCTACATTCATATGTCGATCACAAAATCAACAATTCACAATGCCAAACTATGGAAGCAACCAAGATTTTCATCAACAGATGAATTGATTACAAAACTATGGGATATGTACACAGAGAAATTTTACTCAGCCATATAGAAAAACAAAATTATATCATTTGTGAGGAAATCGATGAACTGGAGAACATTTTGTTAAGCGAGATTAGTCAGAAACAAAAAGGAATAATTTGGATGCTCTCCCTAATATGTGGAAGCTAGAGAATAAAAGGGTCATAGAAGGAACTGTAGACTAGGAAGGAGAAACCATAGATGAGCCAATAAGGTGACCTAACTAAGGAGGATGGGAGGTGGGGAGAGGGACATTCCCTAATGAGTGTTATGTACATTCATAAACATATCAAAGTCAACCACTAAGCTAAACATGAGAAGGAGGAGGATGGAATGGGAGGGATTGGAAAAGGGCTAAATGAGTGATGTGTGCAGGTATGCCTCTGCCATCTTGTACTTTATTAGGATGTATGACTTCAATGCACCAATAAAAAATTTAAGCCAGGCATGGTGGCACATGCTTGTAATCCCCACGCTTGGGAGGCTGAGACAGGAAGATCACACAGGTTCAAAGCCAGCCTCAGCTACTTAGTGAGTCTCTCAGCAACTTAGTGAGACCCTGTTTCCAAATAAAATATAAAACAGGTCTGGGAGTATAGCCCGGAGACAGAAAAGCCCCTGGGTTCCATCCTCAGTACCACAGGAAAAAAATTAATAAAGCAAATAGGCTTTTCTTTCTGTGCACCCCCCTTCTGCTCAGGAAGGATCTATATCCACAGGAAAGAATCAGGGAATCTAGGGGAAAGGGAGATCAATATACATAGGAGACCTCATCTTTATAGACAACCCTCACATTAGCATCATCTCACAACCTTCCACAGACCAAGTTACCTCCTTTTGCCCCAGATGCCCAGGCCTGTATCCCTTTAAACTCTCCTCAGGGTCAGCCACTAAATCCTCTTTGAGCTAGTATGTCCCCAGTTCTCCTCCTCAGTTAAGTAGCACATTTCTCCTGTTTTCCTCTTTCCCTGTCATTGTCCATCCACGACATGACAGGTATTAGTGAGGCCACCTTTGCCCAAAGCAGTGATACTTGGATGTACGGGTGTCCTACATGTCACTGAGAGGAGGATCAAGGGAGGCATCTCTGCCTTGTCTGCTTGGTCTTCAGGAACCAGTAACCTGGCTGGACAATGTTTCCTGGGGACCCTATCGCAATAAGACTCTAGCCTAGGAAGACTCCTGGCACAAAGCTAAAAGTAGACAAATTCAAAAATCTATTTAGCAATTTATGTTGTAATATTTAATCTTATTTGAAAATGATCTTGAATAGCCATAGTTCTATCTAGTTGAGTCAGGCTCTAAGGGTGTAGCTCTCAAAGAGACTTGAAAAACTAAAATAAGCAAGTTTCAAAACATCTTTAAAATTAAAAAGTTACACCAGGCACAGTGGAGCACACTTGTCATCCAAGTGCTTAGGAGGCTGAACTTTTACCTGAACCAAATTAACCCTAGTGCTCTTTCCTCCTCCTCCTCCTCCTCCTCCTCCTCCTCCTCCTCCTCCTCCTCCTCCTCCTCCTCCTCCTCCTTCTCCTCCTCCTCCTCTTTTTTCTTTGCCTTCTTCTTCTTTTATTTATTGTATTTTTTTGTGGTGGTGATGGTGTTACTGATCTGCACCCTTAGCTCTTGTATTTATTTTCTATTTTGCAAAGGCTCTTGCTAACTTGCCAAGGCTAGTGTACTTGAACGCACACTTACCATGCTCTTGTCTCTACTTCCCAAATACTGGGATCACAGACATGAGCCACCTTTCCCTGCAACCCTGGCACTCTTATAAAGAATGAAAAAGGAGAGAGAGAGAGAGAGAGAGAGAGAGAGAGAGAGAGAGAGAGAGAGAGAGAGAGAGAGAGAGAGAGAATTTTTTTAGCCTTTTGTTCCCCCACCCTCTCCCAACAGTGCACAACTTTCTCTAAAGTCTCTGTTGACAAAGAAGAAGGGCTTTCAGAATAAGATCAGAAGAAGGACTGAATTTCTATCTTAAAGACACAGAAGAGTTCTAGGCCAAGAGCACAGCTCATTCAGTAAAAGAGCAAAAGTTCAACACAACATGTGTGAAGCTCTGGGCTCAAGTACCAGCAGCCTAACACTAGGCAAGTTAGAGACACACTAAAAATAATACAAAGCCCCAAGGGTGTGGCTTGGGTATCCTGGGTTGAATTCTCAGAACTCTATACATACACAACACACACACACACACACACACACACACACACACACACACACACACGTCAAATAATGTGCTGATTTATTCAACTGACCTATGCTGTAGCTCTAATTTTAAGGCTCATTACTTTTGTGAAAACATGCAATTTATGACACCATAGCAAATAAATACATAAAAATTAAATTCTAAAATAAATATGTTCAAGGACTTACTCTTAATATCTTGTTAATACATAAAGAATTAAAAAACAGCAAGGTCCCAATATAATTTACCTTAAGACAATAGTTCATATATTTTCCTTTTTCCTAAAAATTACAATGGTTTTCTAATTTCTATTTAATGAAATACAATGGATGTTTTCCAAAATATATATAATATATACTTATATATGTGTGTGTAAATGTATGATGGATATAACATAAAGTGTGATTTAATTATCTTAGTCTATTATTTTAATGTTAAGAAGATTTTCCTTATTTTAAAAAGAAACATTGAAATATTAAAACTATATTTCACTTCTTTCAGTGTAATGGTCTAGATTCAGTTAAAAGTGCCTCTTGCGCCTACAAAAATATAAAATTATTCTTTTGATTTAAAAGTATCATACCTCTAAGCACGTTTTTTAGTTTCCTTGAGACATCAACAACATATAAGATCAAGACATTATCTGATTATTTTTAACTTTTGTTTTGAAAAAAAGTGAATTGATTTGAAATTATCAGGCAATTTCTCTAATTATTAACTGCTGATTTTATTTCACTTACTCCCACCCAACATTATTTTAAGACAAGTCTGATGAATCGCATCACTTCAACCTATCAGATAAAAAATGTTGAACATAGTCACAAGTTCAAATACATACTCAGTGTTTCAAATTTCTTTTTTAAAAATTTTTTATTGTTACATTGTTGGAATGAATCTTAATGGGATAAAAGACTTGTGTAGACATACATGCTCAGTGTTTCAAATTTCAGTTATTTCATAAAGTTCATGTTCATGTTATGTTTGTTTGATGAGAATTTAAACACTTTTTATTCACTCTCTTTAGTATAACCCCTAAGTTTCTGCAGTCCTGAGTGTCTCTTTCTGCTCTTCACTGTCCCCTCCCCTTGAAACTCATCTGTGGAAGAAACTGTATTTCTCAGACTGAATTTCATTGCATCCCATGGCATTGTCGCTGTAGTTCCTGGAGTAGCATCATAGGATGTAGAGGACAGTATAAATTTTTATTTTTTAATAGTCCTTAATAGGCAGTTGGGAGTAATTTTCAAGATGTACATAATATGTAGTTGTATTTCTTTTTGTGATGTTATTAGCTATTAATAATACTTATGTCTATTAGTTATTAAGAGGTCTCAAAATTAGTTATATTTCTGTTAATCTCTTTGATCTTATTAGGTAAAATACTATTTTTTCTTTCTTCTTCTTTTTTTTTTTTTTGGTGGTACTGGGGTTCCTGGAAACTCTTCTACCTCCCAGCTACATTCCCCCAGACACCTATTTTTTATTTGGAAACAGGGTCTCTTAAGCCAGCGAGGCTGGCTTTAAACCTACGCGATCCTCCTGTCTCTGCCTCCCAAGTGCGGGGATTACAAGTGTGCGCCATCATGCCTGGCTATAAGTGGAATACTTTTAATAATATAAAAATTTTATTACTTGAATACCCAGTATACATAGATACCCAGCTTACATAGAAAAGGTGAGATGGTTTTTCTATTCACCAGTATTTCACATGTTTGATTCACAGCTTTCAGTATTGTTTTTCTTTTTTATTGTTATTACTCATGTTTTTTTTATACATATCTGATGTGTGCCAATTCATTGTAAGTATTCTACTTGTCAATGTTCAGATTGCTCCATTTTGGGAAAGTGGAATTATCTGCAGTGTGGCTTTTATATCCTTTTACCATGACTTTTATCTCTATTGTTTCATTGTGGTTGGAGATGTCAAAATATTCCAGGAACATGACATTTAGAAAAAAAGATGCTGGGTGGGATGATCTTTGTTACTGAGCTATTGTGACAGCTTATAAAAAATAAGATCAAATAAATGTTTTCTGTGGTTCTGGGGATTGAACTCACAGGCATTCATTCTACTATGGAGCTACATCCCCAGCCCCATTTTGTTCCTATTCTTTACTTTGAAACAGGGTCTCACTAAGTTGCGGAGGGCTTCACTAAGTAGCTGAGGCTGTCCGTGAACGCTGACCCTCCAGTTTCAGCCTCCCAAGTACTGGGATTACAATCATGTGCCACTACGGCCGGCAATAATTTCTTAAATATATGTTTTCTCTGGAAAACATACATCTTAAATTCAATGTATATTTTGTGTTCACAATTAAGACTCGAGGGTCTTTTCTTATCTTTTTATGCCATATGATAGGCTTCCCTCTATCCTATTGATTACTGGCTTTTAAGTACATGAGGAAAATTAAAATATAACATTTGATTTTTTTCTTTCACTGAAAACTAAAATCTTAGAATATCAAAAGCAAATAATACAAACACTTTGATTGTTTTTTTCTGTCTTGTAGAAACAAAACACTAAGGATTTAAAATCAAATTATTTTTAAAAATCAAATTATTATACTTTTAAAACTGAAATCTTGCTTTGCACCCAAATTCCAAACACAGGCATTAGCATTTTTGAAAACTTTCAATTGAATGACTCAATAATGATCATCAAATGCCTATAATCTATTTCCACCATTTATTTTTACATTTTTTAGTTGCCAATTTTTAGTAAAATTGATCTACTTCTTTGCTCCCAATTACGTATATGTTCATTTACATATTTATAGCATAGATTCCTAATTTATTCAATGGGTAATAATACATTTCTTACATTTATTCTGATGCATAAAACCGAATAAAATAATTCCTTTCAAACTAAGTTCTAAGTCTTTCTTTTATTGTCTCATCAATTTTAGTGAGAATCGCTTTAAATTCTCTTCAAATTAAAAGTATAACAAGAGCAACAACAAAAAAAGTAGTAAGCTAGTCTATTCCAGACTTATTTTAGAATGCTCATATTTAAGCCTCAGAATTAATCATTTCTTCGAATAGCTCTGAATCTTTTAAAATACATGATTTTATTTTATTTTTATTTTATTTATTTATTTATTTTTTTTTTTTATTTTTTTGGTGGTACTGGGGATGGAACCCAGGGGCCCTCTTCTGGGCTACACTCCCAGACCTATTTTATATATTTTTTTGGAGACACGGTCTCTTAAGCCAGCTGAGGCTGGCTTCAAACCTGCACGATCCTCCTGTCTCAGCCTCCCAAGCACAGGGATTACAAGCGTGTGCCACCACGCCCGGCTAAAATACATGGTTTTAATGTCAAACATCTTCATTATTTTCAGGAGATAACTGATTATATGACCCAAGTAAGGGCAGAGGTTGAGAATAAATGTAAATCTTGTCTGTGTATACAGGCTCACACAACAATATTCATTCAAGCATATCTATAATTTATGTATCATCTATAATTTATCTATCATCTAATATTTATTTATCATCCATCATCTATCCTACTTACCCATGAGTTTGTATTAAAATCTATTTCAAATTAACACCTAATGACTTTTTCTTGTCTTATTTTTTGTTTGTAAACACTTCTTTTGAAGTATGACAGAAACTTTCTTCTACAAGTTTACATTTTACCAAATTACTGTATTTATTTTTTCATGCTGATCGCCCTGTCGTGTAGTCTCTTCTACAGCCACATTTTCACCCTGGACCCTTGATTTCCAGAACTAATGGCAGGTCCTCCATACAGCTTCCCAAACTCTCTTCACTATTTAGGATTACAGTGGAGTTTGCATTGTAGATTGAACATGTGGGTTTGAATTTTAATTAATGTACTGAATCAGTCTTCTAACTCACATCTAACATTTATAGAGCAGCATCTAAATTTCTACTAACATCTAGAAAAGAAACACAAAATAGAATAGGAATAGATGTTGAAGTTTATGAAGTGAGAGCTGGGGCCTTGCTCTTTTCTAATCTTTGTTTTATTTTTTATATATTGTAATCATATAATGACGTACAAGATGGTAGAGGCATAAATATACACATCACTTATTTAGCCCTTCCCAACTTCCCAATCCATGCACTCTCCCATCCTTCTTCTCATGTTCTATTTGATAGCTGACTTTGATATGTTTGTGAATGTACATCACTTATATTAGGGAATTTCCCTTTCCCCCTTCCCATCATCCTCAGTTAAGTTGCCTTATTTGCTCAGCTATGGTTTCTTCTTTCTCTAGAGTTCCTTCTATGACCAATTTCATCCCAGTTTCCACATATTAGAGAGAGCAACTGATTTCTTTTTACTTTTAGGGACTGACTAATCTCACTTAGTATAATGTTTTCCAGTTCTGTCCACTTCTCTGAAAAGTATGCAGTTTTGTTCTTCATTATGACTGAGTAAAATTCCATTGTGTACATATCCATTGTGTACATAGTTTTGTAATCTAGTCATCTGTTGATGGACATCTTGGCTGGTTGCGTAGTTTGCTATTTATGAATTGTTATAAACATAGACAATGCATGCATTAGTTGGTGCATTGGTTTACATTCTTTTGGGTAGATACCTAGAAATGGTATTGCTGGATAATATAGTAAGTTTATTTCCATTCTTCTGAGGATACTTCATACTGTTTTCCAAAGTGTTTACACTAATTTGAAATCCCACCAATAATATATTAGAGTTACCATTTCTCCACATTTTTGTCAGCATTTTTTGTTGTTTTTGGTTTTAATGATTGCCATTTTAATGATTACAAATCAATTTTTATTTAATTTCATATCTCTGCTAATGATGTTGAACACTTTTTCATACTTATTGGCCATTTTATTTTTTTCTTTTGTATTTATTTCACTTTCCCATTTATTGATTGGGTTATTTGTTTATTCAGAATTGTGTTTATTAAGTTTTCTGTATATTCTAGATATTAATCATCTATCAAAGGAGCAATTGTCAAATTTTCTCCCATTCTGATGGCTTTCTTTTGAGGTCCTTGGTAGTTTCCTTTGCTGTACTGAAGCTCTTCAGTTTAATGAAATTCCATGCATTCATCCTCTTTTTAATTTCTTGTGTTTTAATGCCTTTTTGAGAAAGTTTACCTGTACCTAGGTATTGTCTCCTCTTCATAAGGCTGCAAAGTTTCTGGT
Organism: Muscardinus avellanarius; assembly: GCF_963383645.1. NCBI lineage: Eukaryota > Metazoa > Chordata > Mammalia > Rodentia > Gliridae > Muscardinus > Muscardinus avellanarius. The sequence continues at coordinate 91,276,104 of NC_137791.1, forward strand.
CTGATTTTCAAGTACTTAATCCATCTTAAATTGGCTATTGTACAGCATAAGAGAATGGGATTTATTTCCATTTTTTCTGCATATTATTAACCAGTCTTACCAGTACCATTTGTTGAAGAATCTATCTTTTTCCAATATATGTTTTTGGCCCTTTTGTCAAAAACCAATTGGTTGCAAGTGTGGATTAGTTTCTGAATCTTATATTTTGTTTCATTGGTCTATGTGTTTGTTTTTGTGCCAATACCATGCTGTTTTTATTACTATGGCCTTGTAGTTTAAGTCAGATATTATGATGCCTCCTACATGAATCTTGTTGCTGAGAACTACTTTGGCTATTCTGGATTTTTTGTTATTCCAAATGAATTTAAAGACAAATTTTTCTGTGTCCATGAAGAATGACTTTGGTAGTTTAATGGGTATTGCATTGAATCAGTAGATCACTTTTGGAAGAATTTTTATTTTGATGATATTTCTCTGCTTATCCAAGAGCATAGAAGATCTTTTCATCTTTTAATGTCTTCTTCAATATTTTTTCAATGTTTTATAATTTTTCTTATAAATGTCTTTTACCTCCTCAATTTCTCAATTAGATTTATTCCTAAGTATTTTATTTTGGGGGATATATTCTAATTGAAAGTATTTTCTGGATTTTTCAGAGGACATATCATTGGCATACAAAAAGGTTTTTTTTATTTTTTTTTTTTGAGGGTCTGGGGATGGAATCCAGAGGCATTTGACCTCTGAGCTAAAACCCCTGCCCTGTTTTTTATTCTTTATTTTGAAACAGGACCTCACTAAGTTGCGGAGGGCCTCACTAAGTAGATGAGCCTGTCCATGAACCGAGATCCTCTGGTTCCAGCCTCCCAAATGCTGGGATTACAAGTGTGCGCTACCACGCCTGGCTCAAAAAAGGTTCTGATATGTTAAAACTGATTTTGTATCTAGACACTTTTTTTCTAGGCACTGAATTTGTTGAGTAGTTCTATAAGCATTTTGTTGAGTTTATTGGATCTTCTAATTATAGTATCAGGTCATCAGCAAATAGGTATAGTTTTAGTTCTTTTTTCTATTTGAACTCCTTTGATTTTTTTTCTTTTGTTCTTAACCACAAGATTTAGAGCCACATCCTTGGTCAAAAAGGATAAGCATGATGAGCTAAAACAAATTTAGGCAGAATTATTAGGGAACAATTCTCCTCACTTACTGGTAATTCTTTCATTTTTTTTTCCTCAAGAAAGTCTTATAGGAAAATGGAATGAGTGATGATCTGGATGAGAAAATGAGATTGATTAATTGGGCATTCTCAGCTCAGCGTCATGATGTTTCTTTCTCTTGGAAACTAGCTTGTCCAGTAGAGCATATAATGATGGCTGTTTTTGTAGGTCTAACATAAATGTGTACATAATTAGTGCTGGTCTGAGATTCTACTAGTTGAACTATTTGGTTCTCACATCTAATGATATCCTCTATATTAGTTTCTATAATTATTAAGGTTAATCATTTGAACTCATCAAATGGCACAAAACAAAAAACACAAATTTATTACTAACTTTTAATTAGATTGGAAAACAAAAATTAAGAAATTTCTAAAATTAGTTATGGACACAAGACCTAAGTTTATATAGGAGTAATATATATCAAATTATTAATATATTTAATAATTAAAACAAGAAATTTCCAAGAGATGAGTGCATCTAATTAAAGTTTAAGAATGCCTCTATATTGAAATGAAAATGAAATGATTAAAATTAATAATTATTAATTATGGTATAAATTTACCTGATTTATTTTGAAGGTAATTTATAACTTAACTAGAACTTAAAAACTAACTTATTGTTAAACCAACAAGAATATACAAAGAAAGTACTTGCAAAACCATAAATATGAGAGCACTAATTAATAATATAATGCATATTCAAATAACAAAGATTAATAAAGCAAAAATTTTTGTATTGGAAAGACTAGTAACATAAATAAGCCTCTAAGGACATTTATCTGGAATGAAACTATTTAGTATTTTTAAAGTTTTCCATGAAATGCTAATATGCATGCAGTGGTCCTGCATTCAGGCTACCGAATGCTATATAAAAATTAAATATGGCCGGGCGTGGTGGCACACGCTTGTAATCTCAATGCTTGGGAGGCAGAGACAGGAGGATCGCTCAGGTTCAAAGCCAGCTGCGCTGGGTTAAGAGACCCTGTTTCCAAATAAAAATATAAAAAATAGGTCTGGGAGTGTAGCCCAGAGGTAGAAGGCCCCTGGGTTCCATCCCCAGTACCACACACACACAAACAAACAAACAAAAAAACATAGATTTTTTTCTATTTTATTGAAGGAGATGAAGAAGTTATATTTTATCTCTGTTTTACTGAGCATTCATAAGAGTATATTTTGTCAAATGGTGAACAACATTGATGAACTTTTGAATATTGAAAGCAGCATTTATTCCTGCAGCACTCTCCTCTCCACTTCTTGGAGGCATGATGTGCACATATACACATCACATACACATATTTGTATGTGCATACACACAATTTGCTGTATACAACTTTTTAATATTTTACTATGTTGAGTATGTATGTGTCAATTGCATGCAGTATGTTGTTCTATAATTTCCATTTATTTTGTACAGTACTTGTCTGCCTGTAATAGAATAGGAACAGTCCTCACAAGAGATGAAGAGTTTCATTTCTTGCCCTAAATTCTGGAAGAGGTTTGGTAGATTTAATATTTATTCTTTAAAATTTGATAAACGTTCTTAGTGAAAGTATATGGACCCAGGGATTTTTTAAACTATTTTAAACTGTTGATTCAATAACTTAATAGCTATAATAACATTCATATAAACTGTTTCATCCTAAGTAAATTTAGGCAGTGTCTATGTGAAGAATTGGTATACTTTATCTAAATTTTCATTTGTATGCATGCAGATTTGCTCATGATATTTATCATTTATTATAATTATCCCTCTAATTTCTTTGGGCCTTAGTTATATATTTATGATTCCTTCCTGATATTGTTAATTTGTATTCTCTCTTTCTTTCTCTTTTATATCTCACTAAATTTATTAATCTTGAATTTTACACAAAATACAAGTGCACTGGGAAATCATGCTACCTCAAATGTTCAATATTTAATATTTACTTAAATTAATATTTAATTTTTTTAAAGTTATTTAAATTTTTTTGGTGGCACTGTGGGGTGGAACCCAGGGGCTTTCTACGTCTGGGTTATACTCCCAGACCTATCTTATATTTTGTTTTGAAACGGTCTCACTAAGTTGCTGAGAGCCTTACTAAAGTAGTTGAGGCTGGATTCGAACCTGTGCGATTCTCCTGTCTCAGCCTCCCAAGCATGGGGATTACAAGAATGCGCCACCACGCCTGGCTATAAAGTTATTTTGTTTTTTTGTTCATTTATTTATTTAAATTTTTTTTTTTTTTTTTTTGGTGGTGGTACTGGGGTTCCTGGAAACCCTTCTACCTCTGGGCTACACTCCAAGACCTATTTTTATACTTTTATAAATTTGGAAACAGGGTCTCTCAAGCCAGCGTGGCTGGCTTCAAACCTGCGTGATACTCTTGTCTCCACCTCTCAAGCGCGGGGATTACAAGCGTGCGCCACCACGCCTGGCTAAAAAGTTATTTTAAAACAAAGCTTACCCATCGTTTTATCTCAGAATTATGAGCACAGTTGTGCCAAATTGTAGTGGAAATGCCATCTGCAAGAGGAACTCATTAACCCATAACTAAATAAATCTTGATTGTATCATCCCTCCTTGTTTCTTTTTGCACCTTGATTCTCTAGCATATTTGTATATTGTGTGAACATACAGCTATCTGTCCAGTGTATTGTCTACTTAAATAGTGCTTTCTCTTTGCTCTAGAACATTGAGGTATACCAATTATAGTGTGTCAAATACCTCCTACACACACACACACACACACACACACACACACACACGCACACACACATTTATTTTCATGTCTATTTCTATTAATTATACTTTGATTTCTAGAGGTAAGCATTATCTGACTTTGCTTTCTCAGTGACTATCACACAGTAAAATTGTCAATACATGCTCTTTGAATGTATCAGTACATTAATTCTGATAAATAACAGGAAGTCTTGAAAAAAGAACTTTCAAATAAAAATGTTTACAGTCACCCAGTGCGATCACTTATTTACCAAACACTTGAAAATGAACAAAAGTTAAAATGTTAATAAAATTAATCCTAAATATTTAATTTCTGTACTTCCAAATTATTTTGTTTTTATAATACTGAAGTGATGAGTAAAATTAGTTTTAAACTTTAGTGAAAGATAATTGGGCAGAGAAAATGAAAGGAAGCTCTTAAAATTAAACTAACTGAATATTGGAGAACACAGAAATAATAATAAATGTTTCTAATTCAACCTGGTTTACTGAGAGCTTAATATCTGGAAACTTTCAAAATATTTGGGAAATGTGTATATCACTCATATACTACACACATAGCATATACACATAAGTGTGTGCTTGTGTTCATACACACACACAAATGCAGACACACACACACATATATATATGTTTATATATTATATAATATATATATAAATATATTTATATATGTTTATAATTATATATATACATATATATATACATATATATATATTTCCTGAAAAAATACCTCTAGCCCATTTTATGATTTCATTGATTTTGTTTATAACCAACTCTGATGAGAAAAGCAGATCTAATATTTATTTAGAGAAGATATTTAAATTATATTTTATGTAGTAAAATATACATTATATAATACTAATAAACAATAAGCAAATTTTTCCCTTCTGCTATGTAATATTCATATAATTTTCTCTTGTATAATGTATAGGAATGTTGTAACATTATTCCACACTCCATGCACAGTCTCAGAGAAGCTTTCAGGACAATTCCTGTGGTGATGTGAGTCAATTGCCAGAAGAAAAGAGCAAGCCCAGGATTTAATTCAAATAATTTAAATTCTGTGGCTTCAAGCCACTAGTCCAATTAAAAGTGACATCATTGCCAGGTAAGTAGGACAGGAGACAAAGGAAAATGGAACAGTCTATATGGAAAACAATATCTATCCTTGAAATAACAAAATCTATATGTGACATATCCTTTAATGTTTATGGCATTAGTTTTGCTTATACATTTATTTTTTAAAGTTTTTGTGAAATGCTATTTTAAATTATTAAGGTCTTTTAATATGCTTTTAAGACTTTTTTTCATTGCTAATACTAAAATTAATCCTCTTAGGTTAAGGACAATTGTGAAACTCCCAGATGCTGTTCATATTTTGAAATAGAAGTTAGTTAAAAGTAGTGTATTTGACACATTTCCTTAGTGAATATGCTGAATTTTGTCAATATTGGGGAAATTTAATTTTGCACCACATCTTTACTCTCTGAAAGACATTTAGATACCACCACTTTCACATCTTTTGTCATTCATGGGGCCTTTCCTAAGGAGAACTAACAGGAGTTTTAGATTTAAATATATCATCAAAAAAAAAGAGAAAGCATCTGACATATAGAGGGTATTTCCAGTGATTGAATCTTTGTACATATGAAGACTGGTTCCTTCAACAATGAAGCCACCAAAGAAGTTGTTGCCCTGGAATGCTCTGCCTGTAGAGGTGTAGAACAGATTTTCTTTTTCTCTGGGCTTCAGAGAGAAATATTATTCTTGTGGAATATTGTGTTGTAATTTCTTTCTTTGTTTTAATCTAGCAGTGAAGTACTAAAATATAAAGCTAAAAATGTGGACACTGTGCTTTGGAAAAAGGAGTCAAAGGCTGATTATTTTCTATTGTATAAATGAAAGGGATCTTTGAGCTCTACTCTCTATCATTTCACCTAGAGCAGAAAATCCAAGTAAAAGTTTAACTATGAAAGCTTATGTCCTTGTACATCTATATTAATTTTGTTTAATATAAGATAATAAAAGAAGATACTAATACATTGGGTCTTGGAATAGTGTCTGCATCATCTTCAAAAAATACAAAGCCTGCATGTTGTACATATGGAAAATGCATATTACTTCTGTCTCTTTGGCTACTCATGAATCTGTTAGTAAAATACATTTTTTTGGTGAAATGAATTAATGAGGTTATTTTTCCTGTACCTTTCGAAATAAGCACAAAATGTCAAACTTATAATAATGGTAGAGTACAAAACCTTACTGAAAATAAAATACTAGGAGAAAATTTTGATATAGGAGTGCTACACTTCACATTTCCCCATATGACATAAAAACTTCTAGGACTTTGTGTCATTAGAAATATAAATATTATGCCGGGTGTGTTGGCGCACGCTTGTAATCTCCGCGCTTAGGAGATGGAGACAGGAGGATCGCGCAGGTTCCAAGCCAGCCGTGCTGGCTAAGAGCCCATGTTTCCAAATAAAAATATAAAATTGGATCTGGGAGTGTAGCCCGGAGGTAGAAGGGTGTCCAGGAACCCAAGTACCACCAAAAAAAAAAAATAATAATAATAAAGAAAGTAAAGAAAGAAATATAAATATTAAAATAGAAATGTTTAATTAATATTAAATAGAAATAGTCATGTATTGCTTAAGAAAAATCTAAACTTTGACCCATTGTATTACAAAATATGAAGGCTTTTAAAAAATGATATCCTTGTACAACAGAAATTTTTAAAATAGCCTACATAAAAATATTTCAGCTACCATTTTAAAATGAACATTTAAGTAGTTGAGATAAAATATCTTAGATATTCATAAATGGGAAATTTACCACACTATTTCAAATTTGTGTATAATAATTTTAGAAGATTATATTTAGAAGGGATATTCAGTTATTTCATTGAAATTGTCTAAAATTCTTGATTAAATTGAATAATAAGCATGGTGGCACACACCTGGAATTCTAGTACTTGGAGGATAAGAAAGGTGGATCATAGTTTCAAGCCCAGCTTCAGCAACTTAGTGAGACCCTCTTTCAAAATAAAAATTAGAACGGTCTGGGGATGTTTCATGGATAGAATGCCCCTGGATTCAATTCCCAATACTAAAATTAAAAATTAATTAATTAATTAATTAACATGTTGTATCCCCATGAATATTTGAAACTGTGACTCATTTTCAGACCAACCCCTTAATTTCACAGGTGAAAAAAATAAAGCTTAATTATAATTACTCTACCCCTTTTCTTACAGCTTAGAAAATTTAAGCAATATCTTTTAATTATCTAAAACATAGTCTTATGTTAAAAAAATTAAAATTAGACCTTACAACCCATGTCATACACTTTATTTTTTAAATGCCTTGGCCAATATAACACGTTAAATTTATTTCATTCAAATTATTAAAATTAATGTAGTGTGGGAGAGTAAGTTGTTCTGTAACTAATGACTGATAATTTTTTGTGTCATACTGGGGATTGAACACATGGACAGTCTACCTCTGAGATACACCACCAGCCCTATTTATTTTATTTTGAAACAGTATCTTCCTGGGTTGATGAGAGTCTCGTTGCTGAGCCTTTACTCGAACCTGCAATTCTTCTGTTTTAGCCATCCGAGTATAGGGGTTACAGGCATGAACCACCACGCCCTGCTGGTAATATTTTTTAAAGGTGCCATTCATCATCTAGGCACATGGCAATAAGATATAGAAAGATATGGGTTTCATATTATTTAGTTTTAGGGAAGGAGAAATATGCTATTCTCTATTTGGAAATTAACTTTATATTTTTATTGGTGTATTATATTTATACATCATAGTGCGATTCAATGACCCACAAACAGACATGCACACAGGTCTTAGAGTGTTTCCCTTCAGTTTGTTAATTTTTTAAATGATAATGGTTTATATTGGAGCCTTACTGCACAGAGTACTGAAAAAAAACAACACAGCAACTTATCTCCCCCAAACTATCTTTAATAGCAGAAGCTCTGCTTTCTGAAGTGTTCTTTGTCCTAATTTATCGGCCAGGCAAACATAGGTTACAGACAATTAACTATCTCACCCAAATTCACAAAGCAATTCCAAGTGCATAAAGCAAACACAAACTAAAACCCCTGTCTTATAATGATTGCAGCTTTTGGTTACCGACTTCCCAAAGATTTTTTTTCTTATCCTTTCTATAGAATATCCTACCACCGAATTGAAATACATATCTCATAAACCTTTGCTTTGACTAATTTTCAGATAAGTTAATTTTTCTCCCTGCTCTTATGTATTAGCTGATGCAGTGAGATGATATTTAAATCTATAACAATATTACTTAACTTTGAAATGTGATTTGAGATGAATTTTTCATAAAAAATTGTGTAAACAAGTATATTTTATTATTTTGCATTATGGCCAGTCATTAGGTTTAGTGAATTGGTTCTTCTCACTAATGTTTCTGTTAAATTAAAAACACTAAATTGAGATAATCATGCATGAATACTGCATGAGGCATTACCAATAGCACGCTGGAAACAAAGCTGATATCTGTTGCACTATAACTAGTAAAATGGGAAAAAATCGCATTAAAAGTATTGTATGATGATTTTAACTTCAATGGAAATAAAATAGTAAAATGTCTGTTCTATCTATATTAACATAGTACAGTATAATTAGGAAGAATATAAAGGTAAGTAATTACATTCAGGTGAACTGAAAAACAATGCGTTCCTATAGAATTATTATTTTCAAGTAATAAAAGATGTGTTAGCTGCAAGCTCGGTTGCCAGTTTAAAGAATTAAATTGGAGGGAGAGAGCGAGAGCGAGAGCGAGAGCGAGAGCGAGAGCGAGAGCGAGAGCGAGAGCGAGAGGGAGAGCGAGAGCGAGAGCGAGAGCGAGAGCGAGAGCGAGGATTAATCCACAGTAGCTTACTCCCTTGGCAGGTTCCTAATAGATATAAATCTACAAATAATGCATTTACCTACAGGAGCTTACAGTACTTGCTCATGCCAACAGAGTCATTTCACTCATCTGTTACCATTTTGGTTGTTTTCCGTCTACTGATTTTTAATCATTGAGATTGTATATTGCGCCCACTCCCTTCCCTATAAACACTGACCCTTCACTTCTGTGGCACCAACCATCTGGAACTGTCTGCCCTCTTCTTTCACATCACTGGATGCCTAATTCACTGCTTGCTAAGGTGCAAAACTCCCATTTAGCTCAGTAGGAGTTTAAAGAAGGGTGGTAGATTGAACACTCTTGATCTCCAGCCATTCTTTCTTAATCATTTATTACTTTTATTTGGACAATGTATATACATATGAACAAAATACCTACTGTCAGAGTCCTCTTTTATAATTTCATTTGATTTATAAAAACAGGACAGCAAAATAATTTAGGTCACTAATACTGTACAAAAAAACTGATTAAACAGTTGTAAAAATCAGTATCTTACAGTGTTACAGTCCATTCATCCGTTGTGAAAGAACATCTCTAAACATGGTCAAAATATCCTCATTCTTGTGAAAAGTTATTTGTTTTCCATGTTAAAACTAAGCATGTAGTCAAAGGAAATATCAAATTGACCATACTAGATAACCCAACATACCCATACCAGCCATTTAGAAAACTGTCCATCTGGATTAAATTTCTTAGAAGCAAGAACTTTCTATTTGAGCAAGAATTGCAATCCTTCTGCAGATCGTCATCATTTGGTAGACCATATTTTAATTCTGTAAAATTATCAGTGTCTTTGTCTTGGATCATTAGTCATTTTTTTTTCTCTTTTGTGAGAACAAATTTATCTTATTCATCCCCAAGATTTGAGTGTCCTGAGAATAACAGCACCAACATAGATAACTTACATTGTACAGTTGGCTCCAGTAGTCATAAGCCTCTCTTTTTTCACACCATATTCTGAATCATTTACATTGTTTTTATAATCTTTTGCATGTTCATGCATTTGTACTGAAGATGAAATTAAATAACTAGTACCAAATTTATGCATATGCTCATTATTTGCTATAGTTTTTAAAAAAGCAATTTTATTTTAAATTAGAAAACATGTTTCATGAGACATTTTTTAAAAATATTCTCAATGGCAGGTTTTTCAACATTTATATAAAAGGAAAAAAAGTAACAATTTAAGGCTGTGCTTTGGTTAAAATTATTCAAATTTGTCATTACTATGCAAAATCAGTCATAAATAATAAACAGTCAGTGACAAAAATGGATTCCAATATAATTTTATATAAGAAGATAAAAATTTGTTTCATATTATTTTCACTATTATTATTTTTTGATATTTTTAAAATATTTAAAGTATGAAATACATATTTTAGCCCTCAGATCATTTAAACAATAGAAGGTAAAGCAGATTTAACCCATAAAAAGCACATGATTTACAACTCTTTTGCTCAGAAAAGAAACTACATATACTGAAAACAGTGTTAAGTGACAAATTACATAAAACACAAATGCAAATATTAAAGAATAATATACAAACTTAAAAAATAACTCTTCCTATTCTCCCTGAATTCTATAATACTTTACTAATTTTAAGTTTATCAAAGTATATATATATATATATATATATATATTCAAAAACTTATAATACAAATGTATTATAATCAAAAGCAACAAAGTAAATATTAATATTTTATCACTGTATCACAGTATCCACTTGAAACATTTTCATTTTTAATATGTCAAATAATCACCTGAAAATGCCAAGTTAATACAATTAAACTATATCTTTACTTATCAATATTCCTATGATCCATATTTAACTTCTTAATAAAAATATTATGTTTATGTTTCTTCCATCCACTAGCTTACATTTGAAAATTTAGGTTATATTTTTATTTCCTATTCTATGAATAAATTCTATGTATATGAACAATATCTCTGCAGTATATTTTAAATAGTCATAGACATTCTATTACATAAAATAATAAGTAAAGTTTCAAAGTAGAATTTGTTTTGTTTTTATTTTTACCATTCAACTAATTTTTGTGACTATTTAAATGTTGATCATATCTGCTAATATTTAAAATGTGAGAAAATCAAGATAAGAGTCATCATAGTTAATAAATTATAATCAAAGTTTTATTTAGGCAAAACATCTTATTTTCCAGATCATGATGCAGTATAAACCCTTTTCAGTGGCAGCAGACAGGCCTGGGTTTTTGGTGTGCCCTGTGTATGTTGCTGAAATAAATTTATGTCTAAAGTTGTCTAGTGACTCAGTGAGTCAGCAGCCGGCAAATGGTATCCTGAAAAAACCCAAAATCATCTTGCTAAGTTTGGAGTTTATCTAGTGTTACAATTTGTTAAATCTCATATTTTATGAACACTACTTTTTAATTTATTTTCTTGATTTTTTAAATAATTTATCCTGAAGTAATTATCCTGAAGAAATTATCCTGAAGTAATTTTCTAAGAAACCATTGCAAATTTCCTAAATAATTTCATGTCTTTTTTGCGTGCATTTTCTTTATTATTAGTATTATTTGTAGTACTGGGGATGGAACCAAGTGGCATTATACCTCTTAGCTATACCCCCAGTCCTATATTTTTAGTATATTTAAATATATATATATATATTTAATTATTTTATTTTATTTTATTTATTTATTTTTTGCGTGTCTGGGTATGGAACCCAGGGGCATTTGACCTCCGAGCTACACCCCATGCCCTATTTTTTATTCTTCATTTTGAAACAGGGTCTCACAAAGTTGCAGAGGGCCTTATTAAGTAGTAGCCAAAGCTGTCTGCGAAACCCGATCCTCTGGTCTCAGCCTTCTGAATTCTGGGATTACAAGTGTGAGCCACCAGGCCCAGCTCTCACTGAGTTGGGAAGGGCCTCAAAAAGTAGCTGAGGATGTTGAGAACCAAGATCTTCTGGTCTCTGCCTCCCAAATGCTGGGATTACAAGCCTGTGTCACCATGTCCAGCCTCTTGAGTGCATGTAGAGAGTAAATTTATGTATCTGGAGGGTACATTTTTCTGAATCACTTTATGTCTTTATTTTGTGTATTTGGAGAGAATATCTGGACATAAATGCTAGACTGAAAATCATTTTTTCAACATGACTTATTTTATATTCACGTGTGTGTGTGTGTGTGTGTGTGTGTGTGTGTGTGTGTGTGTTGTAATGAGACACATGATCTTCATTCTTTGGAAAGCTTCATTATACTATTCTTATAGAGAATTTTAAACTGTAGCTAAAACAACTCAAGTTAAGCTGAGTGTGGTGGCACAGGCCTGTAATTCCTGTACTTCAAAGGATGAGACAGAAATGTCACAGGTTCAAGGATAATCTCATCCAGTAGTGAGACTCTCATCAACCTAGTGAAACCCTGTTCTAAAATTAAATAGGGTCTAGCTGGTATGGTAGCACACACTTGTAATCCCTGTGCTTCGGAGGCTGAGACAGGAGGATTGCACAGGTTCAAAGCCAGCCTCAGCTACTTAGTGAGGCTCTTAGCAACTTAGTGAGACCCTGTTTCCAAATAAAATATAAAATTGGTCTTGGAATATAGTCTGGAGGTAGAAAGCCTCTGGGTTCTATCCCTAGTACCACCAAAAAAAAAAAAAAAAAAAAATTAAATAGGGTGAGAAAGTGTTGTTTATTTTCATTTATCTCTATATTAATCAGTTTTACCAATACCATTTGTTAAAGAGACTATCTTTTTTCCAGGGTGTAGTGTTAGCACTTTATCAAAAATCAATTAGTTATAAATGTATGGATTTGTTTCTGAGTCTTCTATTCTGCTCCATTGGTCTATGTATCAGTTTTTGTGCCAGTAGCATGCTGTTTTTTATTTGTAGATGGATTAAAAACATGGAAATTATACCAGAGACCTTAAAGCTCCTTGAAAAGGGTATAAGTCCAACACTGTAACATACAGGCACAGGTAAAAACTTTCTCAAAACCCCAAGGGCACAAGAAACTAAAAGGCAGATCAATAAGTAAGAATGCATTAAACTGAAGAGCTTCTGTAAAGCAAAGAAAACTATCAAGAACCTCAACAGAGAGCCAACAGAATGGGAGAAAAAATTTGCCAACTATTCCTCCAATAAAAGAAAAATATCTAGAATATACAGAGAATTTTAAAAAATCAACAGTAAGAAAACAAATAATCCAATCAAAGAATGGGCAAGCAAAGTACATAAACATTTCACAAAAAAAGAAAAGAAATTCAAATGGACAGCAGAATAGAATCTCACCCTAAAGGTATTTAAGCAGCTGGGCATGGTGGCACACACTTGTAATCCCAGCATTTGGGAGGCTGAGACCGGAGGATCATGGTTTTCGGACAGCCTTATCACCTTAGTGAGGCACTCCATAACTTAGTGAGACCCTGTTTCAAAATAAAGAATAAAACTCAGGGCAGGCGGTGGAGCATGAAGGTCTATTGCCCCTGGATTTCATCCCCAGACCTGCAAAAAAAAAAAAAAAAAATGTATTTAAGCTATTTTTAAACACTAACTAGAATAAAACACTTATCAAGCACTTTGGAAAACTTTCCAAAACTTGTTATCCTACATTAGCACACATATCATATTTGTTATAATATTACCTGCCAGAATTATAACACACATATAAATTATAGTACTTCCAAAACCAATAATCTCTCCCATAATAGATATTCAGGAAGCATAACATTATTAAAATGAGTAATGTGAAATTTCAAATTTCTAATGGGCATCCTAAAGTGTCAATGAACAAAGTAAGAGATGTTGCTTGTTATGATAATGACTTATTTAGGGTCGAGGAAAATTGCAAATTTGTTCCAGAATTCACACAACTACCCTATACCTGTATTATATGCATATTCATAAATGTCAGATTTTAGTATAAATTTCAGAGTATCTCCTCTAAACATTTTAATTTAAAGAAGAAATATTTTAAATCATAATATATTGAGAGAAAAATAGGTGGCCAAATTATTTTTCTGCAAACCAACAAAAAAGTATAAATCTAATAATATTTCTAAAGAGATAATAGCCCAACACGAGTTTCAGAATCAGAATATAGAAACCATGAATGAAATAAACATATATAATGCTATATAATGCTAAGTTCAAAATTTAAAAATATATGTGTGTGTGTTGTGTATATATATATATATATATATATATATATATATATATAAAATTCTATTCATCCCTTGGAGATTATATATATATATATATAATCTCCAAGGGATGAATAGAATTTTAAAATAAAAATAAGTGTATGTATATATATATATATATATATATATATATATATATATATTTTTTTTTTTTTTTTTTTTGGTTACTGCTAAAAAACAAAAAACAGTCTTAGGTATAGTTATTTTTAAAGAAAACAAATTTACTATACCATCTCACTTCAAGAGCTATGTAATGAATTGAGATATTGTTATTTAGAAAGTTAACTTTTCAGCTAGCATTGATTATTTAATTATTGAAATCATAGAAAGCTTGACTGTATTTTAGGATGCATGAAGTAAACATTATTACAAATATTTTGAGGTGTCACTATAAATTTTAAACTATTGGCATATTGAGAGATATAACACACTTAGAAGTCCTATGGTTGAAGTTTTGACAGCCATAATTCTTTTGTGTGTGGTCTGGAGTATTGATGTTAGGGCACTCTATCTTCAAGCTGTACCCCAACCTTTATTAAATTTGAAAAAGGGCCATACTAGATTTCTGAGCATCTCACTGCATTGCTGAGGCTGGTCTTGAACTTACAATCCTCCTGTCTCAGTCTCTTAAGTGCTGGATTTATAAACATGTGCCAACATGCTGTGTGAGAGACATGAAATTTAACATAAAAACAGTAAAATAATTTACTGTACAAAATCTGAGGACTTTCAGAGAGAAAAAAAAATGAGTGTAACAGTAAAATATTTTGATTAAAAATAGTGGCCGGGCGTGGTGGCACACACTTGTAATTCCCGCATTTGGGAGGCAGAGACAGGAGGATTGGGCAGGTTCGAAGCCAGATGTGCTGGCTTAAGAGACCCTGTTTCCAAATAAAATAAATATATAAAATAGGTCTGGGAGTGTAGCCCCAGTAGAAGGGTTTCCAGGAACCCCAGTATCCCAAAAAAGAAAAGAAAAGAAAAAAAATTATATATATATATATATATATATATATATATATATATATATATATATATGTTTTGTAATATTTACTCAAGCATCACTTGGCATTCTGGACTAAGTGCTATAATAACCACATTATTTTACAAAGGCCCATTATTACCTCTGCTTTGTAAATAAATCAATGTTGAGAAAGCAAGTAACTTGTTGAAAGTCACAACTGAAGTAAAGCTTGGGCACACAGTAAAACTCCATTACTAGTGATTGTGTTAGTCAGCTTTCTATTTCTCTGATGAAATGCCTAAAAAGACCAACTCATACAAAGGAAATTTTTATTTTGCTCATAGCTTCTTAGGTTTTAGTTCATGGATGCTTGGCTCAATTGTTTTAGGGTGTACATCAGGGTGGGAGCATATAAGGGAGGACTTCTGTTTGCCTCATGGCGGCTTGAAAGGAAAGAGAGAGGAGGGAGTAGGGGCATGCTATAATGCTTTATCTTCTTTCAACCCAGTCTCCAAACCAAAAAGTTCCATCGCTTTCCAATAGCTCCACAGGATGATGAAAAGTTTTTAACACATGAACCTTTGATAGATACTTGTTTCAGGACACAACTTTCTCCCCTTGGCCCTCAGTGGCTCGTGCGATTCTTACAATGAAAACTTAGTTCATTGTAACTTCAAGAGTCCCCCAAAGTTTAATGGTTCCTACATTTTCTAAAGTCTTAAGTCCAAAGTCTCATTTGAGACTCAGGATGCAATGGTTTGGGCTTAGAATGTCCTATTTCCCTCATAAAAATCAGGCAGCCATGTTGGAGGTGGGGCTTGTTTGCCAAGGACAGGTACCTAGGGGTGTGGCCTTAGGATTATATAAGGTCTTCCTTCTGCTCTCTCTCTCTCTCTCTCTCTCTCTCTCTCTCTCTCTCTCTCTCTCTCCTCTCCTCTCTCTCTCTCTCTCCTCTCTCTCTCTCTCTCTCCTTCCCTCCTTCCTTCCCTCTCTCCCTTGTTTGCCTTTACTTCTTTAGTTTGAGCGCACAGCCTTGCTCTTTCCCTCAGGGCTACCCTACTCTCAGCTCATTAGAATCGGCCTCATGTAGAATGAACCTCTTTGAAATCTCCAAAACCTATGAGCAAATAAATGCTTCTGCCTCTGAGTCTGTGGTCAGGTATATTTGGTCACAGCAATGAGAATGCTATCTGAGACACAAGGTAAACTCTTAGCTATGGGCCCACATAAAAACCACAAAACAATTTGAATACTTCCAAAATACAATGGGACATGGGTCAGTGCTCTTCTTCTAAAAGAAAGGAATAGGTGCAGAGAAAGGAGAGATTTGGACAAAGCAAGATCAAAACCCCACAGGAAAAACATTAAACTCTATAGCTCTATGTTTGGTATGAAGGGCACATGATGTTGTGGTGTAAAATCCAAAGGTCACTCCTGCAGCCTTGTCATCCACAGTCGACATGGCCGCACTTTGGGCTGGCTCTGCACTGCATCTTCCCTAGGCAGACATGCATAGTCCTGGCATGCCTACCTCTCTGGGGTCTCCACTGCAGCTTTGGCTTCACTCATAACTACACTATGCATGACTTTGTCAGGGGCTGCTTGCAGGGGCTTTGATTCTGCCTGAATTCCAATAGTTAGATAAGAGTTTGAAACTCCAATAAGAGTTGATTCTGCCTGAACTCCAAGACTCCTCCGATGCTTCGGTGGAAAACTCAATGACCCCATAACTCTTACATTCTGCATCGTGTGCAACCAGCGTTGGCTTTGATGTCAAGGTTACCTCGCATCACAAGCTGTATCCAAGTCCACTGCTGCAGAGTTCTGAGGCACTATTTGAGGAGGTCCCCTAGGCTTCTCTTCACAAATGTCTTTGAAGGAGTTTATATGCATTTTTATATCCTTGGGACTGGGATGATCAGAACTCTGCAAAATTGTCAAGATGTAAAAAAAAAAATGTCTTTTTAGCTATCAGAGTTAAGAGTCACCTAAATACTCTCTGATATCCTAGATAAAATCTTGGGAAACAAAACAGATGTTAGAGAATAACTAAGATAAAACATAAAAAATAGAAACTTGTGAACTTCAGTTAATTATATACTAAATTGGCTCATTAATTCTATTAATTTTAACACATATTGGTGTAAGATCATAACAAAGAAAATTATACAAAATATATAGAAACTTTGAATTGTTTTTATATATTTTCTACAAGTCCAAAATTATTCCAAACTCTATTAAATACTTTAAAATATTAATGAATTTATCATTGTAAGGATATTATGTGAATTTCAAAGCAAATGTAAACTTTAATACAGCAAAATAAAATAAAAATACATGATGATAAAACAGTAAAATTTGAATAATCCTAAAATTTAAAAAGACTCAATACTAAAGTATAAATAAATAAGTAAAAGTAAATTATAGCTGGTAAATACAAAATGCAATCTTCAAAATAATGTAAAAAATTGATTCTTTCATCTGAAGCTGAAAGTGCAGGTTGAAACCTGGGACTCAGAGTGTAGTGGCACACACTTGTAATCCAGCATTCAGGAAACAGATCACTATTCAGCTACTTAGTGAGGCCCTCGCAATTTAGTGAGACCCTGTTTCAAAATAAATAATAAAAAATAGGGCACGGAGTGTAGCTTGGAGGTCAAATGCCCCTGGATTCCATCCCCAGACCTGCAAAAATAAATAAATAAATAAATAAATAAATAAATAAATAAATAAAGTAAGTAAGTAAGTAAGTAAGTAAGTAAGTAAGTAAAATTCTAACACCTGAGGCTCCCTTAACGGGATTCCTTAAAGTACAGATAGTTAAACATATTTCCAGAGAAAGTTGGAAAAGTCTTCTTAGTTTTTGCCTATATATTTTGCCATGATTAATACTAGTTTTCTTTTGGTAAGATTTTTAAATAAATGAACATTGTGATTGAACCACAAGCTTTATCAAGCTATCAACACAAAAACCAGTTTTTGCTGTTGACTTTCCATGGATGTTCATGTGCATGCACTGTGGAATCTTCACAACTGTCATACTAGATTACTTATCAGACCACAAGTGAACATAACCTCAAGGAATTTGTACATATCCTCATAGAAATAAAGTGACAGGTTAACAGTCTTTTACCAGATGTACTTAATGGTATTATTATCACACAAGGTAATAAGTTTAAATTTAAATACATTTAAATGTAAATGTTTTTCTACTTTGTGTCAGAGTGTTTGTGTGCATATGTATGCATATGCACACACATATGTGTATGTAAGAGAGTGTTAGTTCTTTTTTTCTGAATATGACATTTGAGTCATCTCTAGGCAAAAGATAAAGTTCTGGCACAGGCCCCTTCCAGCATTTACTTTGATTAGAGCTCACACCCAAATTCTCATGTTTTCCAGTCACTGTAAGATGGCATTTTGATCAAGCGCACACTTATGGGGTATAGCTCCATAACCTTTACAACTTTTATAAATGAAGTAAAACTACTAGTTGTGAGAAAACAACCCAAAATTTGGATCATCACTATCTGAATTAAAGTGGTTCATGTAAAGAAGACTCTCCCTACCCTGAGCATTATATTCAAGCTTAATTTTGTATTAGGCTGTATTCTCCTAGAATGTATTCATATTTCTCACTAGTATTATCTAGGCTGGATTATATAAACTCCTCTTGATTATATTTGTTTCATGTAGCTAATATGAGCTGCCTCATCCCTGGTTTTATTATACTACAGTGAGATGCTAAAATTTTATTTACAAAGTATTAATAATTAAAAGTTGATTTCCTGAAATCTCTATTATAATAATAAAATTATACAAATTTTGATAATAATTAACAATTTGATATTTACTTTTAAGATTAAAATACTGAATTACATTAAACTTATGTGACATTTCTAAAATTTATACAAGGTATTAGCACAATTGTGTGAAATGGAGACTTAGCTATGTTTACTTATTGCAATATCAGAAGTTTATTTGTAGCCTTTATGTAATATAATAATGTATTATATATTTATAAATATTTCAGTTTCAACAAATTAATAAGTAAATGAAAAAAAGAAAGAAAAAATTAATTAAAATAGCACATATATCTCAGAAAAAGAACTGTGAATAGACCATGAACATTTTTCCCCTAGAAAAAATTCTAGAGAATGCTAAGAAAAGAAAAGGTAATAAAATTTACACATAAAAGGTAAAATAAGTTAACCATTAAAGCAGAATTCAGATTAATTAATATTTAATATATTTGTATGGCAATACACATATGTATGTAATAAACTAGTTTCTACTTAAACTATATTAATTACTTTTTAAAATATATTTTAACTTAAAATTTTCAAAATTAATGAGTTTTCAGTAAAATATTATATAATCCTCAATCACCTTTTTACTCAACAAGCAGCTCAGATGATTTAGCATCAAAGCCAGCAAGTCATTTACACTCAAGAATGCATTTTACTCCTTAGGATAGCTCTATTCACTGCCAAAATTTAAGCTAATAGAATAAAATAAAGTAATATAAAAATTATCTTGAAAAAAGTGATTATCATAAGAACAACTCAGCAAGAAATCTATTCAGGAACACATAGGAATCTTAATGAACAAGTAGAACATTTTGTATAACTTGAATAAATTGATTCTAGGGTCAAACATAAATCAGATGGGATTAACCAAAAGCCATGCTAGACAGTGCTTTAGTTATTGAGAAGATAAAAATTTCTATATTTCAAAAGTTTTTATTGCTCAGATCATTTTTATATAATTGAGACATATTCTCCAACAAGAAGGCTAAATGTGTAAGTAATAAACAGTTACATATTCCCTTTATTTATAGTGGCTTACAATACAGTTTATAAAATAAGGACAAGCCGGGTGTGGTGGTGCAGGCTTGTTATATCCCAGCATTCGGAAGGATGAGACCAGAGGATCGCGGTTCACGGACAGCCTCAGCTACTTAGTGAGGCCCTCCACAACTCACTGAGACCCTGTATTAAAATAATGAATAAAAAATTGGGCAGGGGGTGTAGCTCGGAGATCAAATGCCTCTGGGTTCCATCCCCAGACCCTCAAATAATAAATAAATAAATAAATAAATAAATAAATAAAATAAGGACAAAGTACATGGGCTAGTAAAAAGTATTTAATATAATTTGCTTTCTAAAGTTTGTCCTCAAGGTTATTTTTTATGTCTTTCAAAAATTTACAGAAAATGTATATATAATTTTTTCTTGGTATTTTTCTTACCCAGGCCTATCTTCTAACAGAATATGCATGTTGATCTTAATTTTTCTTCTTTACTATTGTAGTCATAAAATTTTTACTAATTATTTATAAGTTTAGTTTACTGAAATGAATATCTATCTCTTATTTATTTATTTATTTTACTTATTTTACTTATTTTATTTACTTATTTTACTTATTTTGTGTTCCATCTGGGTTCCAGATGGAACCCAGAGGCATTCTACCTCTGAGTCACAACACCAGCCCTAATTTTTTTATTCTTTATTTTGAAACAAGGCCTCACTGAGTTGCTAAGGACTCACTAAATAGCTGAGGCTCTCTGTGCACTGTGATCATCCTGTCTCAGCCTCCCAAATGCTGGGATTGCAAGCGAGCGCCACCATGCCTAGCTCTATCTCTCATTTAAATAGAATATGTTTTCTATATCATCTTTGTACAATTTAGAAAGGTTATATGTATTTTAAAAATGTCAATTCTTTCTAAGCTTTACATTTTGTTGGAGTATAGTTTTTGAAAGTAGTTTCTGATAACCCTCTAGATTTCCACGCTATTGGTGGTAACATTTTTTTCCATCTCTTATTTTAGAATTTGGATTGATTATTTTGTTAAGTTGGCTACTGGTTTATCTATCATGTTTATTTCTTTAAAAAAACATCTTTTGGTTTTGTTGATTCTCTGTATTTATTTATTTTCACTTCATAGATTTCTGCTCTGATTTTAATAGTTTTTGTTTTCTACTGGCTTGGGAGTTAGACTGTTCCTATTTTTCAAGGGCATTAAGGTGTGTCACTAGGTTATTTATTTGGTAATTTTCTGTTCTTTTTATGTGGGTGTTCATTGCTATAAATTTTTCTCTTTAATAATTGCCTTTAAGGTGCCACAGATATTTTGATATGCTGTATCTCTATATTCATTTGTTTTAGAAAAAATTAAAATTTATTCCTGATTTTTTTCTTTGATTCATTCATCATTCAGCAGTGTGGTATTCAGTTTCCACTTGTTTATGTGGTTATTCTGGGTCTTCTAATAGTTGGTTTCTAATTTATTTAATTTTTTAAATTTGTGCATTGTAGTCATACATTTTAATGAAATAAAAATGGTAGAGACATACATGCACACATAACTCATTTTCCTTGCCCAATTTCTACTCCATTTCCTCACTCTCCTCCTTCTCATGTTTGGTTTAGTGACTGACTTTGATATGTATGTGAGTGTATATCATGTACATTAGTGAAATTCCCTCTCTCTCTACCCATCCATCTCAGTTAGGTTTCCTTATTTGCTCATCTATGGTTTCTCCTTCTTTATGTAGTGTTCTATCTATTGATTTTTTTTTATTCAAAATATTGTGAGGTTTAAATTCTGTTTGAGGCAGAGTTTGATCTTCTTTGCTTAGTTGTTG
Organism: Muscardinus avellanarius; assembly: GCF_963383645.1. Classification (NCBI taxonomy): domain Eukaryota; kingdom Metazoa; phylum Chordata; class Mammalia; order Rodentia; family Gliridae; genus Muscardinus; species Muscardinus avellanarius. The sequence continues at coordinate 91,297,794 of NC_137791.1, forward strand.
AAATAAGAATATAAAAAATTTAAACCAAACAAGAGCAATCAAAGAGATTGAGACAGCAATGAAGTACATACCATTAAGCAAAATCCCAAGATCAGATGTTTTTCCAAGTGAATTTTATAAAACCTTTATAAAAGATAAAATCCCAATACTCCTCACCCAATTCCATATAATAGAAAAAGTGAGACTCTCAACCAAAAGGCTTATAGAACTGATTAACAAATTCAACAAAGTGTCTGGATACAAAATCAACCTAAAAACTCTGAAGCTTTTCTGTATACCAACCATAAACCAACTAAAAAAATCCAGAAAACACGTCCACTCAGGATATTCCACAAAAAATAAAATACTTAGGAATAAACTTAAACAAGGAGGTAAAAGACCTTTACAAAGAAAATTATGAAATACTGAAAAAAAATTGAAGAAGACATTAGATAAAAAAAATCTTCCATTTCCATGGATAGAAAAAATAAATATCATCAAAGACTGGAGGATCATGGTTTGGAGACAGCCACAACTTAGTGAGACTCTGTTTCAAAAAAAAAGAATAAAAATAGAAAAATAGGGCAGGGGGTGTAGCATGGATGTCGAATTCCCCTTGGTTCCAGCCCTAGACCCGCAAAAAAAAAAAAAAAAAAAGTATGACAATGTATTACAATGCACCAAAAATATTAAAGTTAAAAAATCAAAAAAGAAGAAATTCAAATGGCCAATAAACGTATGAAAAAAACTCAACAACATTAGTATTCAGAGAGATTCAAATCAAAACTATCCTGAGACCACCTAGTTCCCCCTAGAACGGCAATCATTCAAAACACAAGCAACAACAAATGCTGGCAAGGATGTAAAAAAGCAGAAACCCTAATATGTTGTTGGTGGGATTACAATTCGTGCAATCAATTTGGAAAACAGTATGAAGAATCCTCAAAAGAATGGGAACAAACCTACCAAATGATCCAGCAATACCACTGCTGGGTATCTACCCAGAAAGAATGAAAACCAAAGTATCAAACTAAGGCATGTGAATCTACCTTCATAGCCGCACAATTCACCATTGCCAAACTGTGCAACCAGCCAAGACATCCATCAATAGATGAATGGATTACACACTGAAATTTGTATACAATGTGAATTGTATTCATCCATAAAAATTACTTCATTTTCAGGTAAATGGACTGAACTGCAGAAAATTATGTGAAGCAAGATTAGTCAGTCAGAAATAATAAAAATCATATGCTTTCTGTAATAAGAGGAAGCTAGGAAGAAGAACTATCATGGAATGAACTCCTAATAAATAAGGAGAATTCATAAATGAGTAAATAAAAGGACCTAACTTAGGGTGATGTGAATAGGGAGAAAAGGAAATTTTTGCATATTCATGATGTATATTCACAAACATATCAAAGTCAATCAATCACTAAACTAAACATGAGAAGGAGGAAGTGGAAGAAAAAGAGATGAGATTTGGGTAAGAGGTTAATGAGTGATATGAGCTTGTATGCCTTTATCATCTTGTGCTTCATTAAGATGTATGAATACAATGCAACAATAAACAAATAGAAGAACTGTGCGTGGTGGCATGCACACTTGTAATTCCAGAGCTTAGCAGGCTGAGACAGGAGGATTGTACAGATTCGAAGCCAGCCTCAGTTACTTCATGAGGCTCTCAGCAACTTAGATAGGTCGGGGAGTATATCCCAGAGGTATAAAAGCCCCTGTGTTCCACACTCAGTACCACAAAAGAAAAATAAGATAACGTGATAAACAGAATAAAACCAACCTTTTGAGTTTCCAATTCATTGTACCATATTGCACCATTAAGTAGACAAATTTGGAAATTGCAACAAAAAGTTTTATCGGCAGTACTACTTAATACAAAATATTTATAAATGTGAGTTTACATTAAAACTAAATTTGTATAACTAATGTATGATTTATATTATAAATATTGTCAAAATAAAACTCTGAAGAAAAAAAAAGTAACAAATTTTTAAATATAGACTCATTTTTACATATCAGAAACCACTTTAAACTTAGTGTCTTGCTCTGTAGTATAGTGTTTTTCTAGCATGTGCAATGCCTTGGGTTCTATCTCTAACACCAGAAAAATCATTTTAATATAATTGAATGGACAAATGTAGTAAAAATGTGAAATGTTCCCATGTATGCTAGGCTCTTTTATAGTGAAATAATTATTTCTAAGGACACTTACTTCACTTTATAATAATTAATTCATTAAATACAATGGCAACTTTATTCTTAGAAAGGCTTTTAAAAGTCCTTGAAAGTCTTTAATTTACAGGAGGAATTTTATATACTTAATAGCTTTTGGGTTCTTATTTATAACAAACAAAGATAGTGGCACACATGTTGATAATTGCTTTCATTGACAGTAGACACCTCAAATATAATATCTCTTCTCATCTTTTGAGCACATAAAAACTGCATTATTTTAGTACCATAAATTGGAAATGGTAATGGGACAAATGTTGAGAGACAATGTGTTTTGATCACAGGAAAGATTTATTCTACTTATTGCTTTTTAAGCCAAAGCGTTGGATTATCTGTTTAAAATCCCCAAACATTCTTTAAACTTCTCATATTTAAAAGGTAGGACACATGGTTCAGTGCTAGGATAAGGGAGGTGTTCTAAGGCTACTGCTTTGTGGATGACAAATATTCAAAGACCTGCATGAAATGTTACATGAAAGAAATAGTCTCTATTGTTCTATGAGGATGAGATTTTTACATTGTTGAGTAATAAGGTATATCTTAATGTATCCTGGAAAATATACTGGACAAATAGTGACTCAGCTCAATTGTTACTTACTCAATATTAAGGCATCATAAATACATGTGAGTTTAATAAGTAATTAAACATTCATGATGTTGAGTATTACTAGTATGAATACATTTTGTGTTGATGGAGTCTTGTATTTGAATTAATTTAATATAAAATTCATGTTATAATATTATCAAAAATTATTCATATACAAAAAATCTGTAAGTGAATGCAAATTATATGCTTTCATAGCTTAGTAAGAATATATATCATCCAAATAGCATTCAAAAGAATAAAAATACATTAAAATCAAATTACAGACAGTATTTTAAAGTATATAACTTATGGATCTTCATAAAAACAAAGCAAAGCAAAATAAAAGAAATCAATTTTAGGTGGACAAAAAAAGACTATGACTTTCAGTAAGGTGATTTAAACTGTACCATGAATACAAAGATTAACTGTGAGATTAAAGCACTTGGGATAACTGTTGTTATCTTACAGTGAGATTACTTGATGCTATAAAACATGATGACACAAATAGTGTCCATTTATTTCACTATAAAGTGAACTTTACAGTAGAACAATCAGTACTATTAAACATAATATCTAGGCTTAACATTACTAATTGTATCACTATATACCAATTTTATAGTGATATAAAAAGTAGAGATAATGCTGTCAGGCTTTGATATTAATGACTCAAACACTGTATCTCTTACAAATAGATATGCAAAAACCAGATAGAAAGTCAGAACAGTCTGTTACAGCTTCTGACAAAACAACATAAATCACTGTGTGTATCATTTTGTGTGTGTGTGTGTGTGTGTGTGTGTGTGTGTGTGTGTGAATCTGGGGATGAAACTCGGGGGCATTTGACCTTCAAGTAACACCTCCTGCCCTATTTTGTATTTTTATTTTGAAACAGGGTCTCACTAAGTTGCAGAGGGCCTCACTAAGTAGCTGAAACTGTCAGTGAACCATGATCCTCCATTATCAGCCTCCCAAATACTGGGATCACAAGTGTGTGCCACCACACCCAGCACTGTGCATCTCTTTTCAGCATTTAGTATCACTTCACTTAGCAAACATTTGAGTTTACTTAATGGGAAATGATGGTATACAACAATCATTGCATTGTTTTTAAGAAACAGAGAATAGGCATATGTTTTTTAAGTCAATATATAATTGATTAAAAGGAACCATAATAATTTCTTGTTGATTCAAAGCTTATTTTGAGTAACTCTTAAAATATTGTGACAAAAGAGAACATAAGCCTTCAAAATAATACCAATAACCATACACTTCCTAAAATTCTTCCTACATGGAAACAAATTTAAGTTAAATCTAATGAATGAGTGTCTATAATACATTGGTGGTCATATAAAATGTAATATAAATATGAAATAAAAATTTAGTTTATCTTTACTCATTGTTTCCCTCATTGTGAAATATTTTTATTTCAATTATTTTTATAAAATGGAACAGTATACTCTCTGATACTACCTGAACTTCATTCTTCACAAATTTCCAAAAATTAAAATTCATTACTAAAATACACACACTCTCTCTATCTTTCTCTTTCTCTCTCTCTCTCTCTCTCTCTCTCTCTCTCTCTCTCTCTCTCACACACACACACACACACACTTGTAATTATTAAATTATTTTGAATTTTCTGAATTTTTCCTCCTTATTGATTGCAATTTAATTTTATTGTGATAGAACATACTTAGTATAATTTTAATCATTTCAAAAGTATTAAGAGTTATTTTATAATATGTATACACTTGTCTCATTGTTTTATGATATTGTTTGGTATTCTGTGTATATTATGAATAAATCTTTTCGTACTTTCAAGATTTTTTCTGTGTGGATTTTAAATTTGTACAAATATAAATTTTTTTAGTTGATATGATTCTCTTCAAGTAATTCATTGAGTTCCTATGATATGTAGATTAATGATTTTCACCAGTCAGTTGAGATTTTGAGCATGATTTCTTCAAATACTGTTTATGCACTATATTTTTCTCTTTTTCTACTATTCTGTCATGCAGATATTAGGCTACTTGAAGGACCCACAAGTCGTGAGTTTCTGTTAATTTTCTTAATTATTTTTCTTACTGTTATCAGTTGACTAATGCTAATTTTACTGATTCATCTACCTTACATTTGCTATTGGTTCCTCTAGAGAATTATTTATTTGTTACTTCACTTTAAACTCAAGACATTTTTATGTTTTCATACTTTTTTCTTTTTATTAATATTAATTATCTGATAAGGCACAATTCTCACAACTGACTTTAGTTATTTATGTGTATGGACACGTGTGGCAATGCTAAAAGCCATGCTTCAGTTCTTTATTGTCATTGTCATTTCTATTTTTTTTGGAACTTTTCTGAATGAATTCAGTATAGTCTGTATTATGTCACAGGTGACCCTGGATGTGTCTGGTCATGTATCTGTAATTTAGTATTGCCTAATTATTAAACAGAGGTTTTTTTATAGAGGTTTTGAACAAATAGGTCTCCCAGCCACTAATAATGGGCTTAACTTTCATATTGAATCAGGTCTTCACATTCTCCAAATTGGCACTTTACAACTATAATGTAGTTCTTAACTCTTTGCTTGCACACACCCAGAAGTTTAGCCAAATCAAATATCAGAGTCTTCTCTGGTATTTCCTAGGTTGCCTACATACTTGCACATGTGTGTATTTTTCTAAATTCTATAAAACAGGATGAAGCTATTCAAGCCCTCTCTATAGATGTTATATTCTCCAGATTTTCCTTTTATGTTTTTCTTTCAACTTTGTGTTTTTCCTCAATCATTATAACTGTCACAGGCAGCTGCAAGAATATCAATTACCAACAATTATTTTTTAAATATACACTTTGAAAAAATAATTTTAATTAGCAAGCTTTGAGTCATGTCAAATAAGGACAATAAGAGTTTCAAAATAACTTCTAGAAAAGCAGTAATAATACTTTTCTGAGAATTGAACTTTTTAGAAAAATCTACAAAAGCTTGAGCATTCTATGAGATGATACGCTGGTGACTGTAATGATTACCATGACTGTCAGACTTCTCACTGATTTTTAAGGCTACAATGGTTTTGAAAAGTATGGAGTACAGACAAAAAAAAAGACTAAGTTGAACAAACTTATTCTTTTTGTACTGGATTCAGCCAGTTTTTCCTAAATGCTCCTTAGATTGTGGAAAGATGTCAGTAAATCTTCTGTGTTGTATAAAAGTAGAATATTTACACTTTCATTTATTATACTTTTATTTTTACACTTGCATTTATAGTCTCATAATATTGTAGTTCATTGTGATAGTGACTTATCATGCATATGGCAGTTGGTGAGCTTCCCATTCTTGCATCTCACTCCCAATTTCCCCATTCAAGGTATTGGGATTAGAATTCTCATATGTACATAATGTCAATGGAAGTGGTTTTTTCATTAATTCTCCTTCTCTTCATTGGAGAGTCTCCTTTATTATCTAAAATTCCTTTTATATTCCAATTATTTTCTAATTTTTGCATATGAGATAAAATATATGACCCTCACTTTCTGAGGCTGTCTAATCTCACTTGACACACTGTTCTCCAAATCCATCTATTTTTCTTTTTCTTTTTTTCTTTTTGTGGGTCTGGGGATGGAACCCAGAGGCATTTGACTTCCAAGCTACAACCCCTGCCCAATTATTTATTCTTTATTTTGAAAGAGGTGCTAGTGCATCTCATGCAGATCTTGAGAAAGCTCGATCAGGGGACCCGCAAAGGCATAGATCCCCCATGAAGTATGTCTAGCATTCCCTTCTTCAAAAAATTATTTTAGGATTATTTGGATCAATATGTATAATTGAATTTTATGTATAAGCATTATAACTAAAACTGATGGGCAGCGGCTTGTGAGAGACTCAGGCAGCAAAATTTTTTTTCCCAAGGATAAAGTTTGGGCCAAAGATTAAGTTCAAACTGACCTTAGTTTGGGCCAATGTATAAGATTAAGTTCAAGTCAACCTTATGATGAGACAAAGCCTACTTTCTATGATTATTTAAATGTCTGGCACCCTTGCCCTGAACTCTGTAAAAAATAAAACTTTTCCTGTCTTTGGAGTTCCTGCTCACATGCCTATGCGCTTGCTTTCTGCCAAAAAAGAAAATATAAAAATTGTAACAAATCCTGAATAAAGCAGAGAAGTTTGAACCTGGTCTCATGTGACAGCTCTTCTCTCATTCGACCTCGGCTCTCCTCTCACCAACACACGAACCTCGACTCTTGCTAGGGCTGGACCCCAGCAAACAGGGTCTTACTGAGTTGTGGAGAACCTCGCTAAGTAGATGAGGCTGTTTGCAAACTGTGATCCTCAAGTCTCGGCCTCCCAAATGCTGGGATTACAAGCGTGCGCCACCACATCTGGCTCTATTTTTCTGCAAATGACATAACTTTGTTCTTCTTTATTGCTGAGTAAAATATTATTGTGTTTACATTCTATAGCTATGTAATCCATTCATCTATTGATGGATACCTGGGTTGATTATGTAATTCGGCTATTATTAATTTTTCTGTTATAGATACAGAAATGCATGTTTTACTATAATATCATAATTTCAATACCTTTGGAAAGATACCCAAGAGTTGTATTTCTGGATCATATGGTGGATCTACTCTCAATTTTCTGAGGAATCCCCACACTGATCTCCATATTGGCTGCACAAATTTGTAATCCCTTACAAGTGTAAAAGAGTTTCTATTTTCTCATATTTATACCATCATTTATTGTTTGATTTCTTGAGGATTGCTATTTAATTAGAGTTAGATAGAATCAGTGAAATTTTTTTATCGGTACACTATAGTTTTATATCATAATGTGGATCATATTGACAATGGCATACATTCACAGAGTACTTGGTGCCCTCCTCCCTGCTTCCCCTTCCCCCACGCCATCAGTAAGTGACCAAATTGACCATACTACATTCACACTTAAACACATATTCAGACGTAGTTCCTCTATTAATAAACATCAGCCTTCTTCCTCTCCTACCCTTCCATTCTAGCTTTGCTGAGATCTCTCCTTCATTATTTGGAGTCCCTCTGGCATCCCTAATACTCCCTAGTTTGGGCGTATTAGGGAAAACATATGTCCCTTCTCTTTCTGTGCCTGGCTGATCTCACTTAACACAATGTTTTCTAGGTCTTTCGGTCATGTGGTGAATTACATGATTTTGTTCTTTATTGCTGAGTAAAATTCCATTGTATGTATTTCCAATAATTTTTCAATCCATTCATCTGTTGATGGAAGCCTAGGTTGGTTCCATATTTTAGCTCTTGGGAATTGTGATGCCGTGAATATGGGTATGCATATGCTACTGTAGTTCTCTGATTTCAACCCCTTTGGAAAGATACCCAGGAGTAGTATAGCCAGATCATATAATGGATCTATTGCAAATTTTCTAAAGAATCTCCACACTGATCTACATAGGGGCTGAACTAGTTTGCACTCCCACCAAAAGTGTAAAAATGTTCCTCTTTTCCCACATCATTGCCAGTATTTGTTGTTATTTGATTTCATTATGCCTGCCACTCTGATTGGGATTAGATGGAATATCAATGTAGTTTTGATTTTCATCTCCCTGATGGCTAATGTTGTTGAACATTTCTTCATTAATCTATTGGCCTTTTATATTTCTTCTTTTGTGAAGTGTCTATTCAATTCAGAAGCACATTTCTCGATTGGTTTATTTGTTTTGTTAGTATAGAGTCTTTTGAGCTTTCTGTATATTCTGGATATTATCCCTGTATCAGAGTGGTGACTGGAAGAAGTCTCCCATTCTGTTGGCTATCTCTTTAGGTTATTGGTGGTTTTCTTTGATGAGCAGAAACTTTTTAATTTGATTCCATTCCACTTGTTCATTCATATTTTAACTTCCTTGGCTTTGGAGGTCTTGTTCAGAAAGTTACTACCTGTGCCTATATGTTAGAGTGTTGAGCCTATGCCCCCCTCTAATAGCTTCACAATCTCTGGTCTAATTTCCAAGTCTTTGATACATCTTGTGTTGATTCCTGTGCACAGTCAGAGGTAAGGATTTAGTTCCATCTGTCTACAAATGAATAGCCAGTTCTCTTAGCACCATTTGTTGAAAAGGCTGTCTTTTTTCAGTGTCTGAGTTTGGCCCCTTTGTCAATTATTAATTTAGTATAAGTGTGTAGAGTTGTTTCTGTATCTTCTATTTTGTTATATTGCTCTGTGTGCCTGGATATTTTTTTACCAATAAAATGCTCTTTGTTTGTGTGTGTGTGTGTGGGGTGGTAATGGGGGAGGAACTCAGGGGCTTTTCTACCTTTGCGCTATACACCCAGATCTATTTTATACTTTACTTGGAAACAAGGTCTCACTTAGTTGCTGAGAGCCTCACTCAGTAGCTGAGGCTGGCTTTGAACCTATGCAAACCTCCAGCCTCAGCCTCCCAGGCACTGGGATTAGAAGTGTATGCCACCACACCCAGATTACCATGCTGTTTTAACTATTGCTCGGTAGCATAATTTGAAGTCAGGGATTGTAATGTCTCCTGCATGGTTCTTATTGCTGAGAATTGCTTTGATTATTCTGGGTCTTTTTCTCCATATAAAATTCATGACTAATTTTTCTAGGTCTATGAAAAATATCATTGGTATTTTGATAGGAATTGTATTGAATTTGTGGATCATTTTTGGCATAATGGACATTTTGATTATATTTATTCTGCCTATCCATGACCAAAGGAGATCTTTCCATCTTCCAAGGTCTTCTTATTTTTGTATCATTTTACTTTCAGCCGAAGAATGTCTTTGGTTTTAAGATGAATTTCTTGCAAACAGCATATATTTTGATTGTTTTCTTAATCCACATTGTCAGTCTATGTCTTTTAATTAGTGAATTAAGTCCTTTGATGTTCAGGATTATTATTGAAATATGATTTTTGTTCCCTGCTGTTTTGTGCTCTGTCTTCTGTATATTATTTCCTTTTTGATTAGTTACCCTGCTGATCAAATGCATTTCTTCTCTTGTTCTGAAATTTGCTTCCTTTTTTGCTTTATGATTTGATTATATAACTTCTCAAGTTTTGGCTTTGTATGCATGAATTTCTGAGATTCTGCTTATCTTGAAACACTTTGTTTCTCCACCAATTTTGAATATGGACATTGCTGGATATACCAGTTTGGGTTGGAAGTTGTTGTTTTTTTTTTTTTTTTTTCCCCCCATGGTATAGATTACATCATTCCAATCAAGCCTGGTATTTATCTGGGGTGAGTTTTATGGTTTGGTCCCTATATGTCACCCATTATTTTGTTTTAGCTACTTTTAAGATTCTCTCCTTAGTCTCTATGTTGGTCCTTTTGATTATTACTTGGTGTGGGGAGTCCTTCTTTAACTTTGTCTTAATGATGTTTTTTACATCTCCTGTAAATATATGTTCATGTATTTTTCATGTTTGAAAAAAATCTCTAAAATTATTTCCCTAGAGATTACAAACACCCTTGGTCTGTACCTCTATTGCCTGTTCAATGTCTTATCTGTAAGTTAGGACGTTTCATGTTGCCCCACAGTTTTGGATGTTTAGCTTTTGTTGTTGTAATGCCTTTATGCTCTTGACTCTGCTTTCAATTTTGAATGAACTGTCTTCTAACACTTATATTCTATTTTTCATTTAATCTAATCTTCCAGAATTTCTTTCTATTGCTGTCTTCATTTCATTCATTGAGTCTTTTATTTCATTCCCAGCCTCTCTCTGATTCTTTCTTAATGTATCCATTTCATCTTTTATTTCCTCTACATTTACTGTGAGGCCTTTTATTATTCTGAAAATCAGGAATATGAATTCTCCTTCTCACATTTCTTGTAGGTCAGTATTTGTGATTTCTTTTATTTCCTCACTGGTCTTATTCCTTATATTTTCAAGTTTCTTGTGTTTGTATTTCTGATGTCTTGACTTCCTACTTTTTGTGTGTGACTCTGAATAATCTTTCTTTATCCAATCTTAGTAGTAGGAATTTAGAGGTGTCAGTGCATTCATGTATGCATACACAATGCTTTTTTCAATGATGAGGGTTGGGTAAGGGGGGAGGAGCTGAGATGATGGGCACAGGAATAGGGTAAAGTAGAGGATATGATTAAGTTCAGTAAGAATTTAAATCTAATAAGTTAATATCTGTTTGAAAATGTGAGAAGGTTAGATAGTGGGATTCTTGTAGTTAGGACAGAGTATTTAGGTATAGAGATAGGAAATAGCTTGAATATAAAACAGGGAAATACAGTAAGGAAAAAACTTGAGAGAAGAGAGTAAATATGTTAGATAAAAAAGCTTGTAAAAGAAATGGGAGAGGGAGCAAACAAACATACATAAAGTAACAAAATAAGTTACAAAAACAATATATATATATATATATATATATATATATATATATATATATATATATATATGGAGAGAGAGAGAGAGAGAGAGAGAGAGAGAGAGAGAGAGAATAAAAGGAACTAAAAGTGGTCCTACTAATTTACATATTTAGGACATTGGCCCATATAATATCCGTGTGTCTGTTCATTATGGTAGATTCTGGAGTGTATTCCAATGTCTTTCATTTGTTCCATAACCTATTGTCAAATTTTGGACCCACTTTATGAGTGTTTCTGGCCCTCTCTCTCCTCTGACAGCTTTATGTTCAGGTCTTTGGGTATCACTGTAAATGAGTTTTGTGTAAGCTCAGAGTTCTGCATTTTCCCACCCTGGGCTCTGTATTTTTCAGCCCTTGGCTCTGTACTCTCTTACCCTAGACTCTGTTCTCTTTTGCCCTGTGCTCCATGTCCTCCTATCTATGCTCTATATCCTCTGGCCCTGTGCTCTGGCCTTGGGCTCCATGCTCTCCAGCACTGGTTATGATCTCCACCTTGTGCTCTACAATCTCAGCCCCTGTGTTTTGCACCTTCAGGCCCTCAGCTCTGAACTTTCTGGGCCTGTATTCTGCACCTTCTGACCCTGGGCTCTCCCCCATCCAACCCTGGGTCTACTCCTCCCTACCCGCACAGGTGGCAAGTTTTCAGTGTAGTCCTGGAGCAACCCCCTGTGACTCTGTGCAGGTATCATGCCCTAGCACTATGGGTCTTTCCTGTGTCTCTGGAGGTTCAAACTGGACTACCTCCAGGACAAGTTGCCAGATCTTAGCCTGCCAGAGTGCCCATGGCTGCTCTAGGAGGTCATCCACTTAGTAACACAACAGTTACCTTGCTGTTCTGTGGGCTGGGTCTCTGGAGAACAGCGTGTTCCACTGTCAGTAACAGCCTCTGATGAGCACATGTCTTTTGGATCTATTTCTGCATCCCTGAAGCATGGTGCTGGTCACTTACGATATTGGAGCTTTGCCGCCACTTTCTGTACTTCAAGTTCTTGGATTACTTGTCTGAATTTCTTGAGGCTGTGGAGCATGTACTTTTAATTTGCATCTTCCTCTTTGCCAATTATGTCAAACATTTTTTGATATATTGGCTTTTTGTTTTTATTTTTTGTGAAATGTCTATTTGGTTAATTGCCTATTTATTGATTGGGTTATTTTTTTTCTGTATTCTATAAGTATAATGAAGAAGTAGACCTCAGAAAACTCTTCCTCAGGCATTTTTGCTGACATCAAAACCCTCTCTTTATAATAGCTTACAGAGTGTAAATCATATAAGTTCTACCAGTATTTTATGATGAATTGTGAAATTTGAAAGAAATTTGTAAGCTATTTATATACCATAAAATTTTGAACAGATAAAGATCTAGTATATTTGAAGATTAAATCTTTTTATTTTATTTTATTTTGTGGGTCTGGGGATGGAACCCAGGGGCATTCGACCTCTGAGCTATACCCCCTGCCTTGTTTTTTATTCTTTATTTTGAAAAAGGGTCTCACTTAGTTACGGAAGGCCTCACTATATAGCTGAGGCTGTCCACGAAACGAGATCCTCTGGTCTCAACTTCCCGAATGCTGGGATTACAAGCATGTTCCACCATGCCCGGCTTAAATCTTTTTATTTTATGTCAATTTTTAGAACTTGTATTTTAAATTAGTAAAGTAATACATCAGATGATGTATGGTACATCAATTATGTCATTTTTCTTCTACAATCTTTTAAATATTATGTTGTAACATCTCATAATTATTTAAAAAATAAATACACAAGTTTTTTATTGCAATAAGGTATCTTGGGAGAGATTTCTCAATACTTTAAATACTTTTACAGTAGTTCTTTGTCAGAATATCTATAGAAAGAGTTGAGTTATGCCCCACGGCTAGAAAGAATGCAGTAACTTTCTTATACTCCCAATTCTACACTTTTATAACAATTTTAATATAATATTTTAAAATATATTTAATATAATATTTAAAATATAATATTTATAACAAATATTTTTATTTATAGCTATAAAATTATACTTTTATAATCAAACTAATTTTTTTTGGTGATACTGGGGTTCCTGGAAACCCTTCTACTTCCTGGCTACACTACCAGACCTATTTTATGATTTTATTTGGAAACAAGGTCTCTTAAGCCAGCAAGGCTGGCTTTGAACCTGCGTAATCCTCCTGTCTCTGCCTCCCAAGCACAGGGATTACAAGCGTGCACCACCACGCCCGGTATAATCAAACTAAATATTTTAAAGTAGCAAAAACACAAGATAAACTTTCTATTTAGCAGACAAAATGTTCTTCTATGTTTTTTTTATTTTTATCATAATACTTATTGAATATATTTTATTCTTTTTTTACTTATGTAAATCTCAAACTTTTTTTCTTTGCACATATTCTGATAATAAAATCTTCCTCTCAAAATGTCAGTTCTTAGCTAAAATCTCTGTCTTTAACTCAAAAAGCATTTTAATCCCACCATCTCTAAAGTCTTCCTTAATTTCCCTGGAGCCCAAGTAAAACATCTTTTCTAAACCTCTGCAATTCTTTTATCCAAACAAGATTTGTTAGTTATCTTAGAAAAAAGAAAATTAAGGCACTGAAGCAAAAATTAATTATATGAATTTCAGAAAATTTGGTAAGCCTGCTTTTTCCTCAATGATAAATATCTATATTATTGATTATGTCAAATATGCATATATCCAATGTGCAAAGTGATAGTTTGCAGACAAAAGTAGATGTCTCAAACAAAAATAACTACTAGTTAGTAGTAGAATGTGGAATATGGCCTATCAAAATACATTTTGTATCTGTGTATCTGTTGTGCTTACCAATGTGGCTTATATAAATATTTATTACATAAGAAATGTAGTTTATATTTATACATTGAAATACTATCCACACTTTCTTTATAATATTTCTTATATTGATAACTCAAAATATATGGCTGATTTTAAGCTGTGAAAATCTACACTGATTAATTTATACTTACTAATTTTATCTAAGAAATATTTCCATTTGCTGTTTTTAAATGAATAACTTAATATTTTACTTATAACATATATTCTTCATACAAGTGATTTTATAATATTCAAAAGCTTCCACTAAGAAAATTTACTGAAATACACTATTTGTACTTTGTATGCACTGTAATAGGCTTTATAAAATATTAAAATAAAAAAATAAAATTTTCTTTGTAATCAAATAAAATTTTAAACTAAGTAGAGTTTCAGCTATTTGACAGGAATATAAAATGTTATTATATCTTCACGAAAATAGTGCTTTTCCATTCTCAGAAATTATAATGTTATAGTTAACGCACAAATGACTATGTTTCAGCTTTCTATTTAATTTTCTTGCTTAGGTGATTCTTCATGATTATTTTCTATTATTATCATTATTATTTTTATCATTATCATTATTATCATGCTCTTCAGATACAATTCACTATCAGGCATTGATACATTTTAAAGTTGTATGAAATGTTTCTCAGAGGTGAATACAGAGAAATTTTATTTAAAAACTACTTTATGCACAAAACTAAAAAATAGTTTGCTATAGTTTAGATCTAGAATGACTCCAATGTCCCATGTATTATTTAATATTTAAATGATTGAATAATTAAAATAACCTTACCCTCAGAATTGAAAACAAGAAGAAAGAAGCATGTTATAATGTTGTACATATTAAGACATAAAGCTACTATGTTAGAACAGCACTGGAAATGTGTTTATCATATAGAGATATGTCAACAAATCACTACAGAAGATTTAGAAACAATGTAAATATAAATATATGGTATGTTATGTACAGCAATATAGTATTTAAAGTAGTATGCATATGTTTCAGTCAGTTACTTGAGAAAAGAAAGCTTTGTGAAGCTGAAATGAATTTTATACAGAAAATAATTAATATTATATGACATCATAACTGTCTTCCTGTATTTTCTATTTGTTTGGCTTATTAGTTTTACTGAAGATACAGAAGTCAGTGATAATGGTCCATTTCTGGAAATTAATTTTTCAATAATATTTAAGTACCTTAGATTTAGCCACCTATTTGTTTTAGAAACATACTTATTAAAGTACAACCTAAAACATATGCAAGTCTATACAGGAATATTTAAATAACATAAGTTTCCAATGTCAGTTGATTATTAGATGGTTCAGTATTACTTATACAACATCTATTTTTACAGTTTAATATTCAAACATCACTAGATTTTTTAACAAAAGCAATATAGTAAATAAAGTATCTGTGTATACAGAATGTATCAATAGACATTTCTACCACAAGTTAGCTTAAATATAACTATTACTTAAGATAAATGGAAATAACTTATATTTATAGCAATCTGTATATCTAAAAGAGGTCTTATTTCAAATTTAATATGGTTAGGCACACAAGGAATACAGCCTACACTCTAGTGAACAAGTTTCCTTCAGTACCAAAAGAATTAGCCGAGTTGCTGGCCCCATTCCTTGCCCTTTTTACCAATGTGAACATAGACATGAAGCCCAGAGCTAATAATATACATCTTTCAAATACAAAGTAAGAAAGCATGTAACAAAAAAGGTACTGAATAGTATATTAAAAAGACAGAAAGCACTGGGGTTACTGATATCATGATGCTGCTTTTCAATCATAAACTGCCTCCACAATATATCCTGCAATGTGAGCTAATAAAGTATATGTTTATTATTGATTCTATTGTTTTTATTACAGGTGTCCTAAATCTCTTCTAACAGATACAGGTTATATCACAGGAAAGCAATCTTAACAACAGCATAAAATTTTGTTAAGTACAATATATAGATATTGTGATGGGGCTGGTCTAATGATTCAAAGAACAGATACTGTAGAGTACATGTGATACAGTGTAAATTCAGAAAAAAACACTATAATCCAAAGAGTGTAATGAATATATGTATTAATGTCTAAGAGATCTTTCTAATAAGTACACAGTATAGAAACTGAATCAAACTATCTTGAATAAATTAGAATATATTATCTCACTAGTTTTTAACCAGGAAAATTATTCTACAAGAATATCCTAAATTATGTATTTTTTGTATATAAGAAACATATATGGTTTTTTGAAAAACCTGACAAGTAAAAATAATTTAAAAAATAAGGTATGTTATTTCAGCATAGTGACACACATCTGTGTAATTTCAGTATGGGGGGGGGTTGAGATGGAAGGTTTGAGGCCAGCATCAAGGAACTTGGAAAATCCTTGAGATGATAATGAAGCAATAAAAGCATAAAAAATAAAATAATACATGGCCTACACATGAAGCTCAGAGATAGAACATTCCTGGGTTCAATTTCTAGTCACTCCCCAGAAAATAAAAACAAAAACATAAATGAGAATTCATATTAGAGGTAAAGCATCCCTGGGCTTAGTCCCCAGTAAAACACACACACACACACACACACACACACACACACACACACTCACACACACGTGCGTGCACAAATACTTAATATGCTTAAAACACAGCATATTAAAGATTAAGTTAAGAAAATAAATTTAAAGAGTCTGAAAATCCCTTTTGTTATTTGACTCTTTCACTATTACCTGTCAGCAACGTGTAATACAGGGAAATTCTGTACCTTTGTACATACATATATTGATATATATTGTTTTTGTGCTAAGAATTAACATTCTTACAACAATCGTTTTTATATATTTTTATTGGTGCATTGTAGTTACACATCTTAATGGAATAAATACACTTTGGAAATATACATGCACACATCACCCAATTAGCCCTTATACAATCCCTATCCTGTTCCCTCCTCCTCCTTCCTTTCCATGCTTACTTTAGTGATTTACTTTGATATGTTTGTTTAAGTACATCATGTGCTTTAAAGATTTTCCATCTCCCCACCCCCATCCCCTCAGATAGGTCACCTTAATTGTATGTACTCATGCATTGCTTTGGTAGTTTGGATTTTATTCTTTTGAGTGGGTACCCATAAGTGATATTGCTGATCTTATGGTAAGTTTGTTTTTATTCTTCTGGGGATCTTCCATACTGTTTTTCAAAGTGGTTGCATTAATTTGCAATCCTCCCAATAATGTGTTAGAGTTTCTACTTCTCCACAACTGATCAATTACAATTTATCTCTTTCTTAGAAGTCCTTCTTTTCTTTTCCACACTGATTCACATTTGCTAAAATCCTGACTGCCAGAAGGTGAGTGACTTTGACAAGATGATCTACTGACACCCGGTTTTTTAATAGAGGTCATTTGGATCTGGGAATTTGCCGAGAGATGGGGCGAGACAGCGGCAACTTCAAGTGCTTTCTGACCACATGATTGGAGGGACCCTCTGGCCCTTTGCTGTGCAACAGATCCCTAGGCCCAAGTTCTGGCCTTTCTGATTGGCAGTCTCCATTCCTAGCCTTGCTGTGCGGCAGACGCCAGTCGCCATGACTGTGGGCAGGACATCCACAGAGGTTCCCATTTTTTCTCCCATTTTTTTAAATTAGGAGAAAACAGTACATGTCTTTTGCAAAAGCTGGGAGCCCAAATACCTAGCAGCAATGAATTTTGTCTCCACTTTGAAGGCAGAGGTCCACAGCTTCACCATGGACAGTGGGATCTGCTGCTCCAAGGGCACCACTGCCCCCAGCGCAGTGGCCACAGGTGCTGAGGTCTCGGTGAGGTGGGCCCAGCCAGCCATGTAGGGCTCCGCTGACATGCCCTGAACATTTTTCTTACATAGTATGTTGTCCAGAATTTCTGAGCATGTGGGGCAAGAGCAGTCTACTTTCAGGGAGATTTCTTCAAGTTCAAGGTAGACTGGATTGAATTTGACTACCTCTTCCAAATACGGGCTGCCTCCTCCACCATCTTGGTCCATCTCCCAACAATCATTTGGAAGACATTTTTCTAATTACGGAAGAACGTTAGTACTCTGGGAAATTACATAGAAGCAAATAAAACCATTAAGCAGATGACATTTATAGGCATTCAGTAATTTTTAAAAGAGATATCTATTAGCTAAATGTTGAAGTTTTACATTTAAAATTTATATATAAAAACAGAAAACAAGAGAAAAGAATGATTCTAAGAGCTCATATCGGTGGCTTAGCTGAAAACACAGATTTTTGAGACTAAATATCCTACATAGTTACCAAAATATGCTTTCCAGTAATATATATTTACCCCAAATTCTATTCATTGCATACTAAACTTTATTTTATTATTTGAGGTAAGGCATTAAAGTTTTAGCAGGTAGGGTAAAATGTTAAAATAAATAAAAAATGAAACTGTTTATTGTGGTGTACACTGACCAGCAATATTTTTATATAACCAGGATATTTAAACTTCATAATCTAGATCTTGTAAACTAATTCTTGATTTTTTTCACCAATTGTGGGAAGCCACCTCACATTATATTATTTACCCCAGTTTCAAAATATTTTGAGTACTTCTTAATTTTTATGAATGTAAACATTTTAATATTCACTAATCTGTATTAAAATACTTCTTATTTCCAAGATAAGATGAATATTTTTAAATAATTTTCTTTTTTCCAAAATCAAAGCACTTTTTCTATTATATTTTTAGAAATAATAGATTGGGAGTAAGTTTATATATACTTATCTTTTGAAGAAATAGAGTTAGTTTGAGAGGTGTTTAATTTATTTATCTGGATCAGACATTGAAGTGTTTATCAACACTTGTCACATTAAAATAAGATTACTACTTCTCCCTCATCTGGGATGACTGATAAGAGTTTGAACTCTAGTTGGAAATGATCTTTTTTTTTTTAATAGGATGATTATTTTTACCTATTTTCCTTCTATTCAGAGGCCTTCCAACTCCATCATTTTCTGGTAATGCAACAAAGCACAGTTGCTTCTCAGTGC
Organism: Muscardinus avellanarius; assembly: GCF_963383645.1. Taxonomy (NCBI): domain Eukaryota; kingdom Metazoa; phylum Chordata; class Mammalia; order Rodentia; family Gliridae; genus Muscardinus; species Muscardinus avellanarius. The sequence goes on from NC_137791.1 coordinate 91,316,883, forward strand.
TCAATCACTTTAGGTGGACTTAGTCCAGGACATTTAAAAAAATCTAACTTTCATGTAGCAGTGAAAATATAATTGTCAAATTACTTTCGGTGTGAGCAGAGTTTGTAGAGACAAACTTTTTGAAGCCTTGTGCATATAGTCTTTGGCAAATATTACTATTTAAGTATGTATATCATTGGACTTCACTGAAATAGTTGGGCCTTTTTGTTAGCGCTGTAGTAGTCTTAAGTACTGCTCAGTTCCACTACACAAAGAGGTTTGGAGAAGCCAGATAGAAATTTTAGTCATAAAATTTCTAAAAGAAAAAAAGCAAAAATAAAAGCAAAATGAAGAAAGTAACATCTCATAATTTCAAGTTTTCATGTTTCATTTTCCAATGATACCTAAGTAGTATATTAATAATTTTTTTATGAAATAACAAAAAATAGAGGCCCAGTAATCAGAAGATTTAAGATTATTCATTAATGTCCTTTGTCATTAACTGATTATAACTTATTAATATTTTTGTAAAATTACCTCAGTATCAAAATGAAAAAAAATCACAAAAGACTTTATATTTTCTATTATCCTTGTTTCATCCCCTATAAGGTAGATTTTATTGTGTGGCCAACTCCTAAAAAAAGACTCTATTCAATGAGAATTGACTGCAAGCTTGTGTAACAGCAGTTCTTTCTTAGAAAAATCTTTACAGTTTAATTAGTATAACACTCAAATTTACCATAACCTAAACTTTAACAATCTTTTGGTTACATTTTACTAATTTATCTTTTGTTCATGATTTTTTATTTGTATTTCTCTAATGAGCCACATAGCTCACTACCTACTGACCAAATATCACTTTTATAAAGTTAGCCAAATTCACTTTCTATTGCTTACAACTACAGAAATTTAGGTTAACATACAAATTAGTACTTCAGACTGAATATTGTCATAAAAGACCGAAACGTGATTTTGACCAAATCATGGGGAAAGGTATATAATGAAGATTTCTTTATTCTGGACTGTGAAGACAGCCGATCTCATTGTGTGATGACAATGTAACTAGTTAAATAATTTTACAGAAAGTTTAAGTTTCAAAGTATGTCTTCAACTCTTATGGTATAATGAAATACTTACATACTCCTTCCCCATTTCATTACAGACTAATCACATTATATTTGATTGTGTCCCTGAACAAGCATTTGAATTTTACCAATCCCAGAGGCTGACCTAGAGGCTCACACAGACTTTGTTTTCTGGTATGTCACCCTGAGGACAGTAGAAATAAACACTTCAGCACACTTGTCTCTATTCTGAGAACATTGTTGGAATGCTTTGCTGAAAAACCAGAAATGAAAGGATAATGGACAGGTGGCAACATTTGATGTTTCAACAAGAGCTACTTTTCTGTGGTGACCCATTATTTGTGAATGAATATTTGAAGGAGTCATCTGTCTTTAAGATTATAAAATTAAATACAGTATCCCAAAATATAATTAACAAGGGAACTGACAGGGAGGTGAAAATCTCAGTAAGAGATATGATAATTCAGAAATAAGTGAAGTAATGAGGCAAACACAGATTTTTCTGATCTATTAATGTTCTAGACAAACAACCAACTCCTCTCAACACCCCCCCACCCCGCCCCGCAAAGTAGGAATACTCATTCTTGGAAAAGTATACGTCATGGAAATTCAACCTGAAATAAAGCAAGGGAACGTCAAAGAAATATCATGGCAGAAATCACAACAAACACTGTAACTTAACTAGGATTGTAGAAACTTCCATTGCCTCCAGAAAATGAAATCCCACAGGCAGGGTTTAGTTACTGATAGAACAATAGACAATCGTTTTCATGGTGTTGAATTGCCATAGAATCCCTAAAACTTTAAGAAAAAGGTTTGTTAATGCTCTATTACTGAGGCAAATTTCATGATTCAAAAACATAGGAAGCCGGGATTGGTGGTGCAGGCTAGTAATCCCCGCGCTTGGAGGCAGAGACAGGAGGATCGCGCAGGTTCCAAGTCATCCGTGCTGGCGTAAGGGACCCTGTTTCCAAAAATAAAATAGGTCTGGGAGTGTAGCCTGGAGGTAGAATGGATTCCAGGAACCCCAGTACCACCAAAAACAAACAAACAAAAAACCAAAAAAAAAAAGAAAAATAATTTTAAACATCTATGCAAGAGTATCTCAGAAGAAAATGCTTCCTGTGCCTCACTCTGATGCATTCACTGAGAACACAGGAATTTGGAATCCCTAAGTAACTGCCTGAGCTTAGCATGTACCAAATAAATGAAGCCTATAAAATCTCGTTCAAAATCCTGTCCTTAACCTATAAGGACGTTGAGAGAAAGGAAGCTCATAAAGGGCTATGCGCATGTGTATGGGTGTTCCTATCACAATAAACTGTATTATGATGTGAGATCATAATGCACTTTAATACTTTCATATGAGTATTTTTAGAAAGAGTATGTTTAGATTTCTTTTATGTAAATAAAAAATTTTAACATGCTTATAGTTCTGTACTGTGGATATATATATATATATATATATATATATATACACACACACATATATATACACATATATATACACATATATATACACATATATATGTATATATATACACAGACATATACACACACAAACACACACACACACACACACATATATATATATATAGGCACATATATATATGTCTGTGTATATATGTGTATACATATGTGTATATATATATGTGTGTGTGTGTGTATAGTATTTGGTATTTGGTATTCAATGCGGATTTTAGATACTATTTTGGAATATCTATCTTTGGAAATCCTTTATAATTATATATCAAATAGTGCTATTAAAATTGGGGAGCATTCATAAAATTACATAAAGTGAAAATATCTGTCTATGTGTGTGGTCGTGTATGTTGGAGAACCAAAGGATAATTGTAACTAATGTCATTTACTTCTTCAATTTTTTCTCAAATTCTGTTCATAGATTGACTTTCCTGACTCCTGAAGTTTGGAACTGATGGTGAGAAACCACACTCCTCAATGCCATAAGCAAAATGATGCAGGCGCTTTCCTTCCCTGAAGCCATGACAAATAGAGTTTATCCATTTTATTATTTTTTGACTTCCCAGAAAAAAAGTATTCTTCTCTCTTTTTGGTTTTAAGCTTCCAAGATAATTTATTATTGTCTTAAATAATAAAACAATGCATAAAACACAGAAAAATGCATTCAGAAAAAAATCAACATCAAGGAAATAAAGCGGAAAAGAGATTAGGGGGGAATGCTGAGTGAAACATTTAGGGATGCCTCATTTCCTGAAGAGCCACCCTTAATTCCTTGAGTTAGCAATGCTCTTCAAATTACTTGTGGCTATTTTTTAATAGTGATTTCTTAGGTGTTGTTGAATTGGTTTTCTATCATTTGGAGCTATAATATCCCTGAAAAATGCAGCTACCTTACAACTCAAACATATTTAGATTCTAAGATACTCTATCACCATGATCACCATGAATATAACAAGAATTATTTAAATATTTAACAAAAATGAAAAGATGGGTAATCAAAAATTAGCCTCCCATGATTACGTTTGCTATTGGTCTTTCCGCTTTATTATACTTAATGACTGAATCATCACAGCAACTGAGAAAGCTATCTACAAAAATGAAAGTGTTGCAAACAGATTACTAAAGAGAATGATTTCTTATATTTATTCATATTCTTTAGTTCACTTGAGATAATTTATGAGATTGAGTTTCACTGAAATAATATAGTCCAGTTTAATATAAATTTCCAGCAAACTGAACTTTATGAGAGGCAAGAACTCTTATCTGTTCATTACTCAGCAATAAAAAAAAAAATGGGACAAAAGCAAGAACTTGGGAATTTTCTTTCTTGTCTTGAATTGCTGAATGGAGAACTTAAAACTGAAAAAGAAAAGAAATAGGCAATTTAAGAAACCTTAATACTAGTTTAGGCTATTGATCGGTAAACTGAAACTACAAGAAAAAAGTCAAAGTATTGAAAGTAAATGAATCTAAATTTATAAAATATATTTTAAAGGTAAATAAAATTGAAATATACTGAATGATTTGTTTGAGATAGGAAAAGCAAATAATAAAAGTTGATTATGGGATTGTGACTAACAAGTATAAAACAGGAGATTAGATTTGGAGTGAAAGAAAGAATTAAGTATTTCTTTTTGTTGTTTCCTAGAAGAAACATTTAAGTAAAGAGATACACAAAGTATGGGAATCAGAGCTATGTAAGAAATGAAGTGTGAATATTAAACTTATCACCATATATGTGACTTATAAATGTGGAAGGAATGCTATCACACATGAGAAAGCACAGACCCCTCCCATAAGAAAAGCAAGAATTAATCTCTGAGAGATCTGGTAACAGAATTACCTCAAAAGAACCAAGATATAATCAGAGATCAGACAACAACCAAAATGCTATTTTATCTTAGATATCAAATGAAGAAGTCTGTCGACACTGGGCTGAAGAGTATCAATATTTGTTAAAGTCATGACTCAATGACATATAATTGGCCACTGAACTTGAAAACATAGAAGAATATTTTCAAAAGTGTAATCTGAATTATAGGAGAAAAATAAATGAAGTAAAATAATTGATAATGAAAACTTTGTTGAGAGATTTTTCCATAAAATGGATGAAACAAAATACTACTTTGATGGATGAGAGGAAATTTTACAACTTCATTTCGGTGACAGATATGTATAAAATATTTTTAGGAACAAAATCTTTGAGATTGTAAAATTATGTATGTGTGTATAGTTACTAACTAGACTATAAGAAAAATATCTCATTGTAACCCAAAATAAGGCAAATAGATGGAAGTATGCAAATTCAGTCATATTTTATATATTCCTAAAGTAAACAAAGCAATTGTAAAACATTTTAAAATGGTATACATGAGTGATTTTACTTGTCATTATGTAAAATTTTCACCAAGTGGTTTCACTTCTGGATAACATTAATTATTTAAATATGCAGAGTAACAACTAACTTGCCACTTTCTAGAATCTTACTATTTTATCCTCTTAATTTTTTTTAAAAATTAGTACTGAATACCACATCCAATTATTTCTCTTAGGTATATTTCTAAGATGTTGTACACAAAAATATAAAGCATGAAGAAAATATTTGCTTGATCCAATAAATAGAAACAGAGCTAGTTTTTGTTCTAATTAAATACATGCTACATGCATCTGTATGTTATATGCTTGAAATGATAAAACAAGCCTTGCTGACCTAACTGGGAGATCAAAGAGGGGAAGAGGAAATTTTCTTAATGCACATGATTTACATTCGCAGCCAAATCAAAGTCATACACTCATCTGAACACGAGAAGGAGGAAGTAGAGAGAGAATGGAAGTGGGGAATGGTGAAGGCTAAATAAGTGACGTGTGCATGTATGCCTTAACTATATTGCAACTTATTAAAGCGTATAATTACAATGCACCAATAAAAATATTAAAAAGCCTTGCATATATATTGTAAAATACTCAGTTTTGAGAATTAAACTATTATTGGCTTCAATAGGACTGTATATTACCAAATATGTTGATAAAGAAGAATATATACAAAAATATTTCTGGAGCTGGGCATGGTGGCACACACTTGTAATTCCAGTGCTTGGGAGGCTGACAGGAGAATCATGTAGGTTTGAAGCCAGCCTCAGCTACTTAGTGAAGCTCTTAGTGAAACTTAGTGAAACCCTGTTTTTCAAATAAAATAGAATAGGTATGGGAGTATAGCCCAGAGATAGAAAAGTCCCTGAGTGTTACCTGCAGTACCACAAAAAATATTTCTGCATACTTTTTAATTGAAAATGTCTTATGCTCATGAAAATAATTTATCCTAGCTAAAATTCTTATGATAAATTTAGAATGGGTGAAAAGAATTGAATGGAAAATTTATTTTAAGTGGATACATGATTACCACTTATGTTTCTAAAAATAATTAACAATACAATGTTCTAAGTTGAAAACACACATTGATTGATTGATTGATTGGATCTACCTCCTGAAGCTTTAGCACAAAATTGTTTGCTTTTTCCGCTATTCCTTTTGTTCTTCACATAAAATACAAATGATTACAAGTTCAAGAGGCTTTTAACCCTTTGTTTCATGACCTTATCACTTTTTTATCTATTTTTCATGAAATAAAACAATATTTAGACAATAAAGTACTTATCTTAATTAGGGAGATGCACTATTTTTTATTTGTTATTGTTAGAAACAGGGTCTCACTGAGTTGCAATGGGCCTCACAAAGTGTCTGAGGTGTTCTATGAACCAGGATCCACCTGTCTCAGCCTCCAAAATGCTGAGATTTCAAGTGTGCACCACCATACCCGGCCCCAAATTTATAATGTATTTAGTTCAATGTTCACATTGAGAACAACTTGAGCAAACAAGTTCAGTTTCTAGATCCACTTAAACCTAGAACACTATAAAAATTTTTTAGAAGATGTAGTAAAATTCAGCAAATTACCAGGGTGTAAGACTGATATATAATGTACATTATAGTCAATATACAAGCAATAACCTATAAAATATAAACTATAAACACTCAATTTTTTAATCAAGAAATTATCTATTTTTTGTGGTGCTGGGGTGGAACCCAGGGGCTTTTCTACATCTAAGCCACACTCCCAGACCTATTTTCTATTTTATTTGGAAACAGGTTCTCACTAAGTTGCTGAGAGCCTCACTAAGTAGCTAAGGCTGGCTTTGAACCTGCAGGATCCTCCTGTCTCAGCCTCCCAAGCGCTGGGATTACAAGCGTGCGCCACCATGCCAGGCAAGAAATATATCTTAAAATGAGTGTGATACTTGCTCATAAAAAAAATATAAAACATTACAGAGATAAATTGAAGAACTTCTAAATACATGAATAGTCAATATAATTTCAGGGCTTAACTAATTCAATACTATGATTAAATAATTTAAACCAACAAATTTAAAAATAATAATTTTATAATTCTATGTTAAAATTTGAATGGGCAACATGAATGAATTTAAATACACATTGCTATTTTGAAAAATAGGATGAAGTTGGAGGATTTTGTGCTAAAACAATCAAATTTACTATGAATGCACAAAAATAAAAAAGCTATAGTTCCCCCTTGGTACCAGTTTTTTCCACTGATGCAATATGGTTAGTGATAATTGTGTGTGTGTGTGTGTGTGTGCGCGCGTGTGAGTTTCTATCACTCTCTCTCTATATATATAGAAAAATATATATGATTTTATATTATGCATAAGAACCGATAGGTTGATTCCAGAAACTGTTCTTCAATTATTTTTGTCATTTTATGTTTTTAACTGCCAACTCCAATTGTGCATGCTTTAAATTTGCTTTTTTCTATGATTAATATCTATACATATTGCCGGGTCTGGTGGCACATGCTTGTAATCTCGGCGCTTGGGAGACTGAGACAGGAGGATCAGGATCACACAGGTTCGAAGACAGACTCAGCTACTTAGTGAGACCCTGTTTCCAAATAAAATAGAAAATAGGTCTGGGAGTATAACTAGGAGGTAGAAAGCCTCTGGGTTCCACCTCCAGTACCACACACACACACACACACACACACACACACACACACACACACACACAATATCTATACATATTATTTTAGTTCTCTATAACATGTCTTTTTATATTTAATCATGCATTTATATTTTCTATCCTTTGTGTTCACTATGCTTGTCTTATGTCTGTATCTTATGTTTCTTATCTATTCCTCCTTTATTTTTTACTTCAACTATTTTATAATAACTTGTTTCATTTCCCGTATCTCTAATCACCAAGCTAAACTTTCTCTTGAACAGATGATTTAATCCATACCTACTCGTGGTAGTATTTTGTAAAATTGATTGCTTAGGTTTTTTTATTAATTTATTTTGGATTACTATTTAAAAGTTTTTATTATGTAATTTCTGGTGAAATTGTATCATCTTTGGTAATATTCTATTGATAATTTTAACATTTTGTCTAAGTTTACTTTATGTATCTTTCGATATTCCTTTTTCTAGCAATTTTATAGGAATAAGTTAATTTTTCTAACAAGAGTAGAAGGTTTCTGTGGAGTCTAAAGCAGAATTACCTTTTTGATTCTTCATAGTTTACCTTTCTTTGCTCTTGCCGCACTGGTGGAGTATTTCTTTTATTTATGCCACTGGTGTGTGGTCACCTTTCCTGTGACCCTTAGAACCTAATATGTTTCATGGGGACTTCTACTGGTGGCCTTGGTTTTCTCTGATTTCTTTACAGTTCACTGTTACCAAGAGACACAGTTCTTTTCTTTAAAAGTGAAGCAGGCACTTTTAGAAGTTGTATTTGGCAGGGAATTTATTTGATCAGTCCCTCTGGGTATTCCCACACACTCTTGTCCTTTCTTTCTTCTCAGACCACAGTAGTAACAATACACTTACTGCAGATTCCTGTCAGGATGGAGTTTTTTTGCTTCTTTAATTCTCCTGGAAATAAATATGTGCTAGAGAATTCTGAAATGAACAAACCACAAAATGCTTTTCTTCCTGAAGCACTTTGTTTGACTTCCTCTGTGGGCTTGCTGTCTGGTTTAGCATTTTAGCCACATTTGCTACAGATATAAAGTTTACAGGTTTTTCTTCTAATTTACTAAAAAAGTGCTCTGGTTGTTTATGAATGAGAAGGAAAAACATTAAAGCCTTCCCAAAATGAACACTTTTCCTTAAAAAAATTTTGGTAAATATGCATTACATATGTGGCATATGGTTTTGGTTAGTTGAAACATTTACATATGTTATCAAAAGAAAACTTGGTGAATTATTTTTCTTGCAAAGGTCTAGGGAAAATTGAAGAAAATATCAAATACAGGAAAACCTTAATTATTCTCATGACTAATTATTTCCAAACATATTTTATGTGCATAAAATATTATTTTGATAGTATAATATTTAACATTGCACGTATTTGTAGCACTGCTGACAGTAAAAATAAATTTTTTATTTAATATTTGTCTAGTTGGGACATAAAATTAAAATGTGTATATTAAATATATATCTAGATATTCATTAAATATTGAGATTTAGGTAATATGGTGATTTTGCAAAATCTGATGTACAATAAGCATTTTACTTACCATAACCTAATTTCAAATTATGAAAAAAGTTTATCTTATTGGAGATGATTTTAATGCATATAGCCAATCTCAGTTTTTTTCTCCATTTTCTTTCTCTGTTTCCCCTTTTATAAATACTTTTAAATTTTTTATTGGTGCATTGTAGTTATATATGTCTTAATGCAGTACATGATAGTGGAGGCATACATGCACACATCACCCAATTAACCCTTACCTAATTCCCTCTACATTACCTCCACCTCCCTCTTTCTCATGTTTGGCTTAGTGATTGACTTTCAAATGTTTCTTAATATATATCATGTACATTAGAATATTTCCTCCTTCCTCCTTCCCATCTCCTCAGTAGGGTTACCTTAATTGATCTTATATCTAATAAATCCTTCTTTGTCTAGAGTTCCTCCTATGACCCATATTCTCCCTAGCTTCTGAATATTAGGGAGAGCATTTAATTTCTTATTTTTTGTGACTGACTAATCTAACTTAACATGATGTTCTCCAGTTCCATCCATTTGCCTGTAAATGACAGAATTTTATTTTTCTTTAAGGCTGAGTAAAATTTTACTGTGTACATATCTCATAGTTTTGTAATCCATTCATATGTTGATCAACAACTTGGCTGTTTTGATAATTTTGCAATTGTGAATTGTGTAGCTATTAATATAGATATGTATGCATTAGTTTCCTATTTTGGTGTCTACTCTTGGATAGATACCCAGAAATGGTATTGCTAGATTATCTGGTAAGTTCATTCACATTCTTCTGAGGATCCTTCATACTGTTTTCCAGAGTGGTTGCACTAATTTGCAATCCCAACAACAATGTATTAGAGTTCCCATTTCTCCTCATATTTGCCAGCATTTGTTGTTTGTGTTTTGAATGAGTGCCAGTCTAGTTGGAATTTGGTGAAATCTCGGGGTAGTTTTTATTTGCAGCTGTCTGATAGATAAAGATGTTGAGCAATTTTTATGCATTTATTGGCATACAATTTTAATTTCTTTTTTGTGAAGTGTGTATTTAGTTCACTTGCCCAATTTTTTGATTTGGTTATTTGTTTTCTTGTGCTATGTCTCTTAAGTTCTCAGTATATTCTAGATGTTAGTCATCTATTATAGAAGTGGGTGGCAAAAAGCTTCTGCCATTCTGTTGACTCTCTGTTGAGGTTTGTGAATAGTTTTCTTTGCTGTGCAGAAGCTCTTCAGTTTCATGCAATCCCAGGTATCTCTGCCTTTGACTTTCTTATGGCTTTGGGGTCTTGTTGAGAAAGATTTTACCTCAGCCTAAGTGTTGCAGTGCTGAACCTAAGCCCTCTTCAAGGAACCTCAAGTTCTCTGGTCTGATTTCAAAGTCTTTGATTCATCTTTAATTGACTCTTGTGTAGGGTGAGAAGGTGAGGATATTTCCATTTTTATGCATATGGCTAACAAATTTGCAGGTGTCTACTTGCCACCTCTACTTTGTAGTGATAACTTAAAAACATCACATTTTTGCTACCATTATACTTCCGGTATCCACTTTTCAATAAAAAACACAGCCTCTATTTTTCTTTTCTTTAGAATTGTCTGGAGAGTAGAGGTGCATGGAAGATAGTTGCACAGACCTTTTCAAAATTTGTCATATCTGACATGAGCATGTCAGCAGCAATTGCAACAGGGTAAGGGTGATTCCATTGTGCTTTCTGCTCTCCTCTATCTTTGGTAAAAGTAGTATTTTTCTCAAATTTAAAGTTCACTGGGTGAGAAAAGATTGAGTTTTTAGTTCAGAAAGCACAAGATTATTACAGATTTTCTCCACTGTAAACTTCAATATCAATTTTTAAGAATATTTACCAATTCTCTGTTTGCCTTAACTTTGAGTATACAATCTGGATAAAAATGGTATGATTTATACTATTGTTATGTGTTTATTATGATATGGTCATAAAGAACATTTTTAGAACTTAACTTACAATATCAACTTAATGGATAATTTTAAGTCAAAAAGAACATTAAATTAGTAAAGATCTTAAAGAGTTTAAGTAAAATCATGTATGGATTGAATAGCTTTTGTGAAGTTTGATAATAAGTTAGCAAAAAGAGTAGAAAAGGTATCCGTGACTTCTAAATTTAAGTCAGTAATTGTCCACCAATATGCTTATTAGTTCCAACTTTCAAAAACTTTCATGAAACCATCAATAGAAGTTTAAAATGGAAGTTAATAACAAGGCTTTTGAATTTTAAAATTAAAGAAAGGTAGAAAAATAATTGGCAAGAAACAAAATGAATTTTATACTTTATTTTAACTTATGAACAGAAAGAGTGTTTATAAAACAATTATAAATACTTCTACAGAAAGCATGGAAATAGAGTCTTGTACACAAAAGTTCCTTTTGGAGTTTGCAAAGAAAGTTCCAAACACTGATTGCCCTTGTGTAATGTATAAATAAAGAATTATTATTATGAGCATTATTATGAGCTGATTTACCTATAAATTCATCTATTTTAATTATTAAATTGTTAAATACCTAAGTAGTCACTTATAAATTATAAATACCGTTCTTGTTAAAGCTTTAAAAATGTCACCTTACCCAAATGTGTTCTATCCTGTGTTAGTAAAAGGAAAGTAAAATCTAAGAAGCATTGAATACGCACTGTGTATCTTTTTCTCCACATATAACAACTTTAGGAATATTCAGTAGATTTTATTGAATAATTTATAATTTCTTCCTAAAACTATTGAACATTCTAGAACAAATGCATATTGTTTTCCATTATTCAAATTTTGCCAGCTCTTTTTTGACTATCATTCTGATCTTTATCCCAATCTCTGTTTGAATATTAGTCTCCATTGATTTCTTATCCTAAATTTTGTGTAGTTTTACTAATCAATTTGTGTATGATCAAAGTTTTTATCAACTGACATGTCTGTTGGCTTACTGCCTCCAAAACCATGCTGTTCTTTGTCTCTGTGACAAAACTATGAATGGAGCATTTAGGAATTAGTTGTATTGTAGGTTTACTGCAATTTTTTCCTTCTGAATAAAGTCATGCTGATTTAAGATCCTGAAGAGAATATCAGCAAGTTTCTAGAATGAAGAAATTTGAGAAAAAAGACTGTTAAAAAAGAGTTAGATAGAAAATAAAAAGAAGTAAAATTGCTGAAACTATGCTTTGCAACTTGCTCATTTTTATTTGTAGCTGGCTTGTTTGTTTTGTGTTTTTAATCTGATGATCACAAATTTTCTGATATTTAACTCAGTTTAAGGTATTGAGAAAAGACTGAAAGAAGTGAGTGGGTAGAGAAAAAAGAGAGAATGATTTATTTTTATTGTGACCTGGCTTCAAATTGCTACATGAGGAATAGATGCTACTAATACTTAATTTTTTACTAATAATATATATGCATCTCCATCCTAATTTTAGACATTTACCAATGATTTTATTAACAATTGGCACACTATATGATGACTCTTGAACACTTGTCAAATGTACTATTAATACATTATAAAATATTAAATTCTCACAAAAGAAGTTAATGATAATAACTAGCAGGGTTTTTTTGTTTTGTTTTGTTTTGTTGGTACTGGGGTTCCTGAAAGCCCTTCTACCTCCAGGCTACACCCCCAGACCTATTTTATATTTTTATTTGGAAACAGGGTCTCTTAAACCAGCGAGGCTGGCTTTGAACCTGCGCGATCCTTCTGTCTCCGCCTCCCATGCGCGGACGATAAGCATGCTCCACCATGCCCGGCTGGCTGGCAGTTTTTATTTTGGAGACATAAGTATTTTTTTCAGTCCCTGTCTTAAGCACATGAAATGTTTTATATTTTATACTCACAACATTTCTCAACTAGGTTCTATCAATATCCTAACTACAGAAAAGATAATAAAAATATAAATAAAACTTTCTGTAACATTAAAACCTAAATGAATAACTGAGAAGCCGAAAATTTGTACTAAACTCAAAATGTGGTTGTACAACAAAGCAGAAATATTAATTTCATTTAGTCAAGTAGCTTTTTCTAATCCAAATCTTCAAATGGCCTTAGTGCCTATTTGCATAAATGTGCAATGTTAAGCAAAAAATAATAATAATTCGAACGCCTCACTAAACATTAAGCTTGTTGGTGGTCAAGCATTTTAGATTTCCCAATTCAAGGTGATCAGTTCTGCACATTATCACTCCTACAATAAAAATTTGGCTGTAAAAAAAACTAGACATCAGAAACTATAGATTATAATTGAAGTGATATACTTCATGAATTCTATTTTCATTCTTTGCTTGCAAACTTTTGGTGAAAAATTATTTTTTAAATATTATGAAAAAACATTTGTAAAATGCGTTTGCAAAATCAATGTGCAAATAAGTTATTGATTTGATTGGCAGTATTAGCTTAAATTAGAAACTATCAATACTTTTTATATGCCAAGTATCAGCATTGTATCAACTTCTAGTGAAAGGTACTTACAACCATAAGATATGATAGAAATTTGATATTCAAATCTCAGGCAAAACAGTGATGAAAAGATTTTTGGATTTTGGGTAAGAATAGCTGTATTCTATTCTTAAAATATATTTAGAATATAGTCTTCTTGAATTTTTAGTACTTGGGATTGGATCTAGAGGCATTTTACTTCTGAGCTACATCCCCAGGCTGACATTATTTTTGGTTATTTGAAACGAGGTCTCATCAAGTACCTGAGTGTCTTGCTAAATTGCTGAGGCTGATGTTGAACCTTTGATCCTTCAGTCTCAGCCTTTCAAGGTACTGAGATTACAGGCATGTGCCAACACATCTGGCATTAGACTATGTCATTTAACTAAATATATTTCCTGTGGAAGTTTCTTTACATTTCTAAATGTAATTGTCACCATCTGTACACCAAGGCACATATTTCAATATAATGAAACCAATCTTCAACACTACATACCCATAATTTTATTAAAATTTTATATACCTGAGGTTTTTTTTAGCCAATATGGTGGTGCACACCAGCAATTCCAGCCCTTGGAAGGCTGAGACAGGAGAATTACAGATTCAAGACCAGTCTCAGCATCTTAGCAAAAATCTGTTCAACATAAAATAAAAAGTGCTAGGGTTGTACATTGGAGGTAGAACCCCTGCTAGATTCAATCCATAGTACTACCCCAAAGTTGTTTTCTAACTATAAACACTCCTTTTTTCTCTTCTCTAGTATTTTTTTTTACTCTATAGTCATAAATATTGCTGCGATGAGGCCATTCATAAAAAATCCTTTAATAACTTTCTATTGCATTTAAAGGTCAAATACATCATCTTGGAATTAAAGACTCCTCTCCTCTGATCATCTCTCCTTTCTTATCCTCTTCTCCCTTCCATTTCTTTCTTCTGAAGAACAGGGATCCAAACACACTATTAACCTGTATTCACTATTTCAGCTAATTTAGGAGAATTTAAAAACTCTTTATGTATACCAAAAATTCTCAGATATAATGTTAAAATGCAGGTTTTCAAAATAAATGTTCATATAATGCATACTACTTAGTAGCAAAACATTTTTTTCCTGGATAGTGCAAAACATCAGAAATTTACTTAAAATATTTCTGCAGAAATGTAATAATAAAAATTATTCAGTTTCTGAATCTGAAGAGCCACCAGTCAAAATTTTAGACTTGGACCCAAAGCATGTTTAGATGGAAGAGTGAAGGGGGTAGCACAGTTTAATGGATTTCCTGATCTGAACTTTGGATGTCTTTGAAGAATGCATTCGTCATTGCAGTGAACCTTCTGAGTTGCTCATAGAGTAGCAGGTGTACAGGTTGCCCATACGTGATTGATTGTAGTGATTTTTTTAAACTTATATCAAATCATCCAACTTTAGCTTTAAAAAGTCATTTCTAGTTTTCAGGGATGCAAAGTCAAGAGACTAGAAGAAATATTGAAAAAAATTTCAGTAGTTGTAGTGAGATATTGGAAATTAAAAAGGAAATTTTAAAAATTGATCCAATTCAGTTTACAGGTATATATCAGAGTTGAAAATTAAATAGAAAGTACCATAAATGATAAATAGCCTAAAGACAATAAGCAGGAGTATTATCTAATAAATCACAGGGTGTACTATAGTAGTAGTAACAAAGAACAAAGTATGACTTATTTTTATAATCATATTTTATCAATGAAAACCAAATAGGGCCGTTCTTGTTTGCAAACTATATTTGGTCATTAGGTATGGACTGGTTACTTATCTAAATGCAACAAGAATGATAATTGATGGTAAAGACATTTTGGAGATTACTTTGCTAGAACTTCCCATTTGGAATCTAGGATTACATTTTGAATATACTTGACACCAATATGTCAGGAAAAATTGAGCAGATTTCATCCTCAATATCTCTAGATTGGGGGGGGGTTCTTTATTGAGGTTCTTAAGGCATCCTAAGTTTCCCATGCATTCTAGAAAGTAGCACAGCTTACTTGCCTATAAGATTGAGAAATTTGTCAGCCAGGTGCCAGTCCAGTTTTTCAGAGAATTTGGTAAGCATTTGCTTCAGAAAACCAACCTCAGTCCATTAAAACTGTTAGTTATGTATGACTCTGTGAATCAACCTCAGGTCATTAAACCAGCTTAATTATATTTGACTCTGCATTAGTCTCAAATTTGTCATTCCAACTAAAGCATTGATTATAAACCAAATTTTCTAATTGTGTTCTTTAATCTAGAAAACAGACATTGAAGAACTGACAACTTTCCAAAACAAAAACTACAAAAAAATTACAGTCATTTTTTTCAGTTTATTTAGTCCATGCAATTGATTCTTGTTCTGTTTGATCTTGAGTTAACATGATCATTAGATTCTTTACTAGAGGTCTGGAAAGTCTTACTCATTGTCGTGGCATGATGCTATTTAAACAATTATGTCATGAATCATGCTAGCCTGTAGCTATTGCAAATGTTTAACAGAACCAGAATACAACAATTACTCTCTGTAGATGAGAAAAGGCTTAAAATGGACATAATTAAAGATCAAATGAAAACTATTTGGCAAGGAAATTTGGTTATTTTTGCAGCACACAACATTTTACAATAATAACTGGAACTATGACTGGCAGATCTTTTTAAAGACATGAACAAGAACATCTACAGTTTCCAAAAATATGTATTATTTCTGAGAGACTTATAAATGATAATTAGTGATATATAATGTAGGGACATTTCAAGCATTTCCTTTTGGCCAACAGTTTCATGCAGTTGAATACATAAAGAAAACAGATATAGAATTAAATATATATAAGCCGGGCGTGGTGGTGCACACTTGTAATCCCCGCACTTGGAAGGCGGAGACAGGAGGATCTCGCAGGTTCGAAGTCAGCCTCGCTGGCTTAAGAGACCCTGTTTCCAAATAAAAATATAAAAATGGGTCTGGGAGTGTAGTTCAGAGGTAGAAGGGTTTTCAGGGAGCCCAGTACCACCATAAAAAATAATTTAATATATATAAAAAATAAAAATAAATTTCTCTTGGAATGTCCAGAGGATTTTTGGGAAATACCAGTCTGTTTGAGAAAAATATTTAATTTAGGAAATGACTTGGTAAATGGAATTGCCCAAAATTTGACCAAAATAATAGCTTTTTAAAACTCACCTATTTTTCAAAAACTCTATAGCTTTCTATTTTCCTTTAGTTTCCTCACCTTCTACATCTTTTTCTTTCTTACTCTAAAATGAGTCCAGTGATTTTGAAAAAGGGCAAATTACTCTATTTTTAATAATTAAAACAAAGCTGCCATAACTTGTTTATATTCTACTTTCCTCCCATACTTTACATATAAAATTGTTTCATTCTAATTTTTATTTATTGTACTTAGGTATTGACTACAATGTTTAACAACTGGTAACTCCTTTAATGCAAAAAATTAGAAGGTAGACATTTGTACACTCTTTATATGTCACTTGCTAGCATTCTGTAGGATAAATTTATGACAATTTTTTATTATTTTTATTTCTGTATGTTTTATTTATAGAAAGGGTCTTACTAGTTTGATAAGAGTCTCACTACTTTCTCAGGCTGTCCTCAAACCTTTGATCATTCTGCCTCAGCCTTCCAAGTACTGGGATTACAAGTATGCACCAATATGCCCGACTCATATTATTGTTTTTAGAAGCTTAATGCTTTGTATAGTCAAATATTTTTTATAGTACTGGAAATGGAATGCAGGGTCATTCTACCTTCAAGATACACACCCAGCTCTATTTTTTATTCTTTATTTTGAAACAAAGTCTCACTGAGTTTCAAAGGGCCTTACTAAGTAGCTGAGGCTGTCTACAAACTGCAATCCTCTTGTCTCAGCATCTCAAGTACTAGGATTACAAGAATGCACCACCACACTTGGCTTAGTCAAATTTTAAATGTGGCAAAAACTCCATGTGTTTTTATAAACGAATATATAGAGTTTGTCTATCATTAAATATACCCAAAATAGCTGGGTGTGGTGATGCACGCGTGTAATCCCCGTGCTTGGGAGGCGGAGACAGGAGGATCCCGCTGGTTCGAAGCCAGCCTTGCTGGCTTAAGACACCCTGTTTCCAAATAAAAATATTAAAAAAAATAGGTCTGGGAGTGTAACCCCAAGGTAGAAGAGTTTCTAGGAACCCCAGTACCACCAAAAAATAAAAAATAAAAAATAAATAAAATAAAATACACCCAAATTATATAAACAAAAATATGCTTAGTACTTAGATTTCAGTATTTTATCTCACTTAAGAAATGGGTCAAAATTTTAACGAATATAAATTAGTTTGTTTAACCTTGTCATAACTTTAATATTTCAGGTTAAAAATAATAACATATTCTTAAGCAGATATATAATAACATTAAAGAAGGCTAACCATCATCTCAGGTTATTTTACTCCTATTTAGAGTTCATGTTTAAGAAACATCAAAAAATGAAAGACTTAAAACATCAAATGCACATTTTTTATTCTTGTGTTTAATATAAATAAAATTCTCTAACTCATGTAGTTTATTTTTACTACACCTTTTAAAATATATTTTTATTGGTGTGTTGTAGTCAAACATCTCAATGGAATACAAGACTTGTGAAATATACAAGCACACATCACCCAATTAGCCTTTATTCAATCCCCATCCCATCCCCTCCCAATCCCTGGATCCCATGCTTGATTTACTTTGCATGATTGACTTTGATATATTTATTTAAGTAATCTTGTGCTTTAAAGAGATTCCATCTTCCCCTCCCATCCCCTCTTATAGGTCACATTAATTGTCCTCCATATGGCCCTTTCTTAAACTATATTTCTTCCTATTACCCATTTCTTTCCTGTTTTTGAATATTAGAAAAAGCATCTGATTTTTTATTTTCTGTGATATTTCCCTGTGGATACTGCATTTCAGCCTCCTATCCTGGCTGTGCTGGCCTCGGCACCAGTCTCACCACCCCCACAGGCTCTGATCCAGGCCTCAGAGTCCCCGGGACCAGCCTTGCCTTATAGCATTCTCCTGTTCTGGCCTCACAGGCCCAGTACTGGCCTCACCACAGGGCAGACTCCAGTCCTGTTCCTCAGAGGCCCCAACATAGGCCTTGCATCATGGCAGGCTCCAATCCCAGCCTTGCTGGCCCTGGCACAGGCCTTGCCTCATGGCAGGCTCTGATCCTGGCCTCACAGATCCCAGAACCAGCCTCGCCACATGGGAGGCTCCAATCCCAGCCTTGGAAGCCCCAGCACCGGCATCGCCTCATGGAAAGCTCTAATCCTGGCCTCTAAGGCCCCAGCACCTGCCTCATCCCATGACAGGCTCCAATCCCAGCCTCTCTGGCCCTGGCACTGGCCTCACCACACGGCAGTTTTGTATCTCAGACTTGCTGCCCCTGGCCCTGGCCTAGCCTCCTAGCAGGCTCTTAACGTGGCCTCAGAGGCAAGAGCACTGGCCCCGCCATGCAGCGGGCTCTAGTCTCTGACACTGTGAGCAGGCCTTCTACAGATGTTCCCTTTTTTCTTCCATTTTTGGGGGGTTTGGGGATGAAACCCAGGGGCATTTGACCTCCGAGCTACTCCCCATGCCCTATTTTTATTTTTTATTTTGAAACAGGGTCTCACTGAGTTGCAGAGGGCCTCACTAAGTAGCTGAGCCTGTCCTTCGGTTTCAGCCTCCCAAATACTGGGATTACAAGCATGTACCACCATGCCCAGCCTTTTTATTTTTTTTTCTTTTTTAATATGAGAAAGCAGTACACATCTTTTGCAAAAGCTGGGAGCCCAAATACCTTTTGAAGAAATCTCCCCAAAGGTAGAATGCTACCGCCGCACATGCTCTGAATTTTGTCTCCCCTTTGAAGGCAGAGGTCCACAGCTTCACTACAGAGAGCAGTCTCTGCTGCTCCTTGTGAACCCTGGCCTCCCCTACTGTGCAGAAGAGTGCAGTGACCATGAGGGCTGAGGTCTCCCAGAACACACAGCATGGTGGTGGCCCAACCCAGGTATTTGGGGCTCCCTCTGACATGGCCCAAACATTTTTACCACTTAGCATGTTTTCCAGAATTCCCAAGTATGAGGGACAGGAGCACTCTACTTTTGGGGAGATTTCCTCAAAAGTTCAAGGTAGATTGGTCTGGATCTCTCTGTCCCTCCAAAGTCTGGTCACTGCCACCACCACCACCATCTCTGTTACCTTCTGAAAACCTCACTCACACAACATGTTTCCAGAATTCCAAGCATGTGTGAGAGTAGCAGTCTACCTTTGGGGAGATTTCTTCAAAAGTTTAAGGCGGATTGGATTGGATCTCTGCTTTTCTCAAGTACTGGCCACCGCTGCCGCTGCCACTGCCATCTCAGTTCTCTTCCAAGCATCTTTTTCACACAGCATGTTGTCCCAAATTCCAGAGCATGTGCAGCGGTAGCATTCTACTTTTGGGGAGATTTCTTCAAAAGATCCAGGTGGATTGGATCAGATCTCTGCCTCTCCCAAATACTGGCTGCCACTGCCACCGTTGTTGCCACTACCATCTCAGTTCTCTTCTGCTTTTCCCACACAGCATGTTGTCTGGAATTCCTGAGCATGTGCAATGGTAGCAACCTACCTTTGGGGAAACTTCTTCAAAAGTTCAAGGTGGATTGGATTGGATCTCTGCCTCTCCCAACTACTAGCTACCGCCACCATCTCAGTTCTCTCCCAAACAACTTTCCCACACAGCATATTGTCCAGAATTCCCAACTCTGCATGGCAGTAGCAGTCTACCTTTTGGGTGATTTCTTCAAAAGTTCAAGGTGGATTGTATTGGATCTCTGCTTCTCCTAAATTCTGGCCACCGCTGTCGCCCCTGCTGCCATTCCCGTCCTCCTGGTTCTCCCCTGAGCACCTTCCTTACATGATATGATGTCCAGAATTTCTAAGCTCGTGTGGTAGGCACAGCCCCCCTTCATGGAGATATTTTTCCAAAAGTTCAAGGTGGATTGGATAGGATTTTTCTGCATCTCCTGAATGCCACCACCTCCATCTTGACCCCTCTCCAATATCTTTTAATAAGAAAAGACAGTGTGTGTGTTTTAAAGAGGTAATGAGATCAAGCACTCAGCAGCAATAAATTTTATCTCCCTCAGGATCTGCTGTTCTGAGCACATCATGGTCCCCAGAGCAGCATAGAGGAGCATGGCGGCCAGGGGCAATGAGTTCCCAGGAAATGCGGCTGGACTTCTGCCAGGCACTGCTGGGCTCCCTCCACTACACCCAGATCATTATTCTTACAAGGTATGTTGTTAAGAGTTCCCCAACATGCATGGCTGAAGTGGTCTTTTCTCTAATCTCTTCTGGGATGTTCTTCCAAAAATCACTTTTCTTGAGTGGCGGGAGCCTCATTGTCATCTTGTTTCTAATTCCGCCATTATCCACTCTCTCGCCTGTATTCTAGATAGAAAGTCACGACTGGAAATGTCTCCTTACGTTGTCCCAATCAGATATTAAACAAAAATCTGATGTCTAGGGCTTCTCCAAGAAATGCATGTCCTATTCGGCAGCTGTGGTTTGTGGCAACCGTGGCTGCTGCCATCTTGCCCCTCCCTCCTTTACTACATCTTTAATTGTATAATTTTGTTAGGTTAAATTTATTTTTATAATCTTAAATATTTAATATCAAGTGTTTTTCTCTAGTAAATTCAGGTCGTATAAAAACGTATGTTGATGCCGGGAGTGGTGGCACATGTTTCTAATCCCCGCACTTGGGAGGCAGAGAGAGGAGGATCACGCAGGTTCGAAGCCAGCCATGCTGGCTTAGGAGACCCTGTTTTCAAATAAAAAAGTAGAAAAATAGGTCTAGGAGTGTAGCCCAGAGGTAGAAGGGTTTCCAGGAACCCCAGTACCACAAAAAAAAAAAATGTATGTTGATAACTCAGAAGATATATAATTTTTGTTAAAGCAGTAATATTTAAATAATCTTGAAATTTAAGTCCTCATTCCTAAGATATTTAGGATAACTTCTTCAAAGAAGTGGTGATGTTTGCCTGTAATATGAATACTTGCAGGCTGAGAAAGGAGGATCAGAGATTCAAAAACAGCCAAATTTAGTGAGGATCTCAGGAATTTAGTGCGACTTTGCTTCCAAATAAATATAAAATAAGGTTGGAGTATAAGTCAGAGGTAACACGCCCCTGGGTTCAAATTCCAGCACTACAATAAAAAATAAAATAAAATAAACAATACACACACACACAGAGGCATTCATGTATACATGCACATACACACACAAAACACACACACACACACACACACACACACACACACCATCAAAAAATAGATCTAAATGCATTTTGTTGCAATATAAGTAATAGAAGCCAGGGTATTCAACCAAGTGCTACATTACCAGTCCTATTTTATTTTTTATTTGAACACAGGGTCTTGTTATGTTGCTAAGCCATTGCTAAGTTGCTGAAGGTCGATTTAAACTTGCATACCTCCTGTCTCAGTCTCACAAGTCCTGGGATTACAGATATGTGCTACCACACTGGAAAATATCTTAAACATTTTATTTCTTTTTTTATTCTTGCATTGCAGTTATTCATCTTAATGGGGTACAAGATGGTAGAGATATAAATTCACACATCACTCATTTAGCCCTTCCCCATTTTGCACTCCATTTCCTCCCCTTTCCCTCTTTCTCATGTTTAGATTAGTGATTGACTTTGAATTGTTTTGGGATGTATATCATGTACATTATCTCTTTCATTTTAAATGTTTGGCCATTAATCAGTAATATATAAAATACTGGATTATATAAAACATTATCTCATCTTTCTTCTACATTATATTTTTATCAAAATTGAAATTTTATCAAGTGAGACAAGTTATGGCTACCTGTTAGATATGAGAAAAAATGCTTTTAAATGAATATAGAGGATATTTTAAGATTTTAGTTTGCTTTTATGTTTAATCTTATTGAGGCTCTGGACTACATTTTAGGTGAGAGACTAAGGGGATATCAAATGACTCTCTAGATGTTTCCAAAGGCACATCTGAGCAGGAGAAAAATACAATTTGCTTACAGTCATCCTTTTTGCCTTCACAAGCTATAGTAATTGCTCTGGAAGCTCCCTGAATTCTTTCTAAAGAACCTCTGAAGGAGCAGAGAGACTAAGTGCAACTTCAAAAAGTTAAGGAGCTGGACCATAAGTAGAATTTTCTGGAAGGTACAAATAAGTGCAGGGGTTAAGAATGTGAATGTGTTGAAACGAAGATGGAAGATTTCAAAGGGATAAAAGATGAGAGACGGAAAAGGAAAGAAAGAGATATGAGGGGCTCATTTTAGAAAGATCTTACCTATTCCAAAGGTGCCAATATAGTACAAATAATTTTTAATAAAACTTACTATTAAGAAAAGATGCAGACAGTTAGGACAGCATAACCAGCAGGATGTTTTGAGATAGAGCTAAACATTTGATTGAGAAATTTCATTGGAAAACAGGAACAAAGAAAAGAACAAAAGAAAATTATATAAAAAAAGTTTTGAGTCGAAAATCAGGAAATGAAACCTAACTCAAAATAAGAAAACAGAAAGAACTTTTAACCTGGGTGATTCCTTTTAAGAGAATTTAGTCATTCTAACCCAGCTTCAAACAGTCTGCTCCAAATCATTTCAATCATAATCTATCCCTACCATATTTGAGAGGATTGTCATCTAAGCATTGCTCAGGAATGATTCTCACCAAGTGATGCTTGATCAGTGAGTGAGGAGGGCAGACAACATTTTTAAAGATAACAGATTTGGAGCAAGGGGTGAGAGCTCAGGGGTCCAAGGATGAACCTAATATATTTAATCACATTATCATTACTGTAAAAATATATCCAGAACATTTATAAATAACAAGACATATTTTACTTAAAATTGACTATTACAATGGGGTTTTACAACAGAGGAGAGAGATTGGGCTCAATTTTAAAAAATGAAATTTATATCTAAGGAGCAAGTTGAGGGTTAGCAAATGGGCAATAATGAAGAATAAGCATGATTTGAGCTAAACCTACATGTTAGAATATTTGCTGAAGTCAGGGGATAGTGGTGAGATTTTAAGAGTGGACAATGGAAATATATTCAGATATAAAGTATGGAGGATGTTCACTGAACTGACTATGTAAGAATCTTGCTAAATTTAGACTGAGCAAGCAATGACCTATCCCAAGAAGACCCTTGAAGGCTTAGAGGAATCTAAATAGAGTTATATCAAGGGAATACTGTTTGTCAACACACATACACACACACACACACACACACACACACACACACACACACACCCACCACCACCACCACCACCACAATCACCACCACAACCACCACCACCACAACCACCACCACCACCACCACCATAATAATGATGGTAGAAAAAATATTAAATACATTTTAAGGCACAATTGGAATATTTTAAAGAGCAATACATGCTTGGAAGAGTTTTTAGTAGAATTCTAGATATTATCAGAAGACTGTTATGGATGTAAAAATTAAGAGAGTTAAAATAAAAATAGCATGAAGATGAGGCTTACACTAGGATTATCAGGTACAAAGATTCCTGAAGAAAAATAAGTCAGGTTTAGTTTGGAAAAACTAGTCATTGCTTTCCCAATTTATTTTTTGTCAAACAGTTGAAAAAATAGTATCCACTCACAATGCTAAATAGTAAATATGGCTATTTTGACAGAACAAGTTTAAAATATTTTAAAAGGCAGTGGTTGACAGATGCCACCATTCACCAAAAATAAACTACTGGTATTTTCCTTCAAGGCTTATATTCCACAATAATTTCAGTAGTCAAAACTCAAGTAAATACCTATCATTAGTAACACTCACTGACATTTGTAGAAAAAAATACTGAAAAAAGAGAAGAGACAAAATAAGACATTAAAATACCTTTTCATGGAAATAATTAATAGGAGCATTTTGGATGAAAGTTTCTGTCCCTTCCAAACTCACATGTTCAAATCCTAACAGTCATTATGATGGTGTTAGAAGACAGGGTCTTTGAGAAGTAACACTTTCATATGCATTTTACAGAGACCAAGATTATCCTGACACCAAAGCCAAGCAAGGGCATCATGAAAAACAAAATAGCAGAAGAATGTACTTGATGAAGAGGGATGAAAAATCTATAAAATACTAGAAACAAATTGTCTATGTTCATAGCTACACCATTCACAATTACCAAATTTTGGAACCAGCCAAGATATTCATCAACAAATAAATAGATTACAAAATTGTGGGATTATACACACTAGAATTTTACTCAGCCATAAAGAATAAAAAACTTATGTTATTTACAGGGAAATGGATGGAACTGGGAAACATACTAAGTGTGATTAGTCAGTCACAAAAGTAAGAAATCAGATGTTCTCTTTAATATATGTAAGGTAGGGAGAAAGGGGGTCATAGAAGGAGATTGGGGCAAATAATGAGAATCTATAGATGAGCAAATAAGGTGACCTAAATGAGAAGGATGGAAGGTAGGAAGAGGTAAATTCCCTAATGTATATGATGTATACTCCCAAACATATCAAAGTCAATCACTAAGCCAAATATGAGAAGGAGAAAAGGAGGAGGGAATTGGGGAAGGGCTAAATGAGTATGTGTGCATTTATGCCTCTATCATCTTGTACTCCATTAAGATGTGTGACTACAATGCACCGATGAAAAAATTTAAAATACTAGAAAAATCAATAACACATTAAGAGACTGTGCATTACGATGGAATTTATCTCTGGCATGTCTCAACAATGACCTAATGTTTTTTAGAATCTTTTGACCCTTGGAACTGTAAACACATGTCTCCAATGTTAACACAGGAGAGAGGTGATAGAGGAGCCTATCACAGGGTATAATAATGTCTATCATGGAAATGATTTTTTTTCTTGTTATTTCTTCAGTTTTACTCAATCAACTGGTGTACAACTTTGTCAAAACTTTTTAGTCTCTTTTAAAGACTGCAAAAAATTTGCTTGGTACTTTAGATATATTTATTCTGTAAACTAATTTTCCCCATGTTTTGAGGAGAAGACTGCTTGATAGCATTTTAAGTTTCTTAACACTATATATTAAAAAAAAAATAATTCAAGGAGTTTTGAATAAAACATGAAAAATGTTAGAAGAAAATTTCATCCATATAACTTAATGACAAAAATTTTACTTTCTCAAATAATAACACTCATTATTAATTAAAAAATTAAACTATATTGTCAGGCAAATATGAAATTCTATATAAAAATATTGATTAATTTTTAAGAGAGCTTTACTTTCTCCCTGTTGTATGTGTTTTACTTCTTTCAGAAAGTATTTTTCTCATTTATGCTATGTATTAATTTTCCTCATTTGTGTGTTTTCTGATAATTATTATATCCTACTTGTATAATATCTAGAAATATGGATGCTGCTCATACCTGTTTGAAATGGTTACATTGTTTTCTGAGGAAAAAGCTCTGAGAAAGCAGTTGTGAGAGGCACACAAATGCTTGTAATCCTAGTAGTTAGGAGGCTGAGACAAGAGGATTGCAGGTTTGCAGCCAACCTCTGCTACTTCATTTGGTCCTCTGCAACTTAGTGAGGCCCTGTTTGTTTGTTTGTTTGTTTGTTTGTTTGTTTGGTGGTACTGGGGTTCCTGGAAGCCCTTCTACCTCTGGGCTACACTCCCAGACCTATTTTTATGTTTTTATTTGGAAACAGGGTCTCCTAAACCAGCGCACGGTTTAGGAGAACCTGCGCGATCCTCCTGTTTCTGCCTCCCAAGCGTGGGGATTACAAGCGTGCGCCACGACGCCCAGCTGTGAGACCCTGTTTTGAAATAAAGAATAAAAATAGAGGCTAGGGGTGTAGCTCGGAGGTGGAATGTTCTTGGATTGTGAAAAAAAAAAAAAAGTAACAGAAAAAGGATTGGGAGACTTTTAGTCATTTCAGATAATTTTTTATGACATGATTATATCATTTTAGCCAGTAGATGTCCCTTGGCCAGTATTCCTTCCTTTTGATAATTGGCTCCCTAAGTTTCATATGGTTTAAGTGGATGTGTCATTGATTGTATTTGTCTTCCTCAGAAAGGTCACATACCCATGTGTAGACACTCGAGTCAGGAAAGAATATTTGCCTCAAACCAAGTCAATTATATTTTTTTCTTATGATTAAAAAGTAGATGACCTTTTTTTACACAGACTAAATTATAGGGAGGATTTGAATCTAATACCATTTAAAATTGGATCTTATATATACTCTAATATGTGGAATTAGAGAATAAAGTATACATGCGAAAGAAGGTTTAGCTATGGTTTAAAATGTGCCAATCATGACAGAAAAGCAGGCACCTCTTGAATACACTGATCTCATGCTCTAGAGAAAGTTCATTAGTAATATTGTATCTTATGGCAGTTCATTTTTAGTTTTTGTGAGTTTTCAGTAATAAATAAAGAAATGTACATTCCCACAAAAAGTGTATGAAGTTCTCTTTTCTATATAGCCTTGACAATATTTATTACTTTTATATGATAATAGTCATTCTAACTGGTATGAAATGATATATCATTAAAGTTTCATTTAATTTTTTTTCCTGAATGTTAGGGGTGGAATTGTTTTAAAAAATTTGTTAGCAATTTTTATGTCTTCTTTTAAGAAATTTTTATTCAAGATATGAAAAACAGTTGAATGTCCATCAAGAAAATTTAAATCAACCAATAGCAATCAAAGATACTGAAACAGAAATAAAGAGCCTACCATCAAAGAAAAGCCCAGGACCAGATGGTTTCCCAGGTGAATTTTATAAAAGCCTTATAGAAGAACTGATCTAGATATTCCTCCATATATTTAATGATTTAGAAATAAAACAATTCTCCCAAATACATTTTTTTCTGCAGTTGCAATACTGTGGATGGAACCCAGAGGAATTCTACCTTCAAGTTACACCTCCAGCTTTATTATCATTATTATTTTTAGTCTCTTATTTTTGAAACGGGGTCTCACTAAGTTTCAAAGGGCCTCACTAACTGAGGCTGTCTGTTAACTGGGATGCTCCAGTCTCTGCCTCCTGAATGCTGGGATTACAAGAATGCACCACCACGCTTGGCTCACAAACGGATTTTATAAAGCCAAAATCATATTAATTCAAAATCCAAATAAAGACACCTCAAGGAAGGAAAAATACAAGCCTATATCTTTGATGAACTTGAATGCAAAACTGCTAAACAAAATACAAATAACATGCACTCAAAATTACAACAAGAAAATTATATACCATAACCAGGTAGGGTTCATCCCAGTGATATAATGCTGGTTCAACATACAAAAATCAATCCATGTTATTCATCATATCAACAGAATCAAAAACAAAAATTATATGATCATTTCAATAGATGCTGAAAAAGCATTTGATAAGATTCAACATTTATGGCCAGATGTGGTGGCACACGCATGTAATCCCAGCATTTTGGAGGCTGAAACCAGAGGATCCTGGTTTGCAGACAGCCTCAGCTACTTAGTGAGGCCCTCCGCAACTCAGTGAGACCCTGTTTCAAAATAAAAAATAAAAAATAGGGCAAGGGGTGTAGCTCAGAGGTCAAATGCGCCTGGATTCAATCTCCAGACAAAAAATATTCAACATTTATTTATGATAAAAGCACTGCAGACAATCAGAATAGAAGGAACATGTCTCAATATCATAAAGGCAATCTACAATAGGCCCACAGCCAACATCATATTAAATGGGAAAAAACTTCAAGAGATTTTCTAAAAACAAGAACAAGAAAAGGATGTCCATTATCACCACTTCTTTTCAATATAGTACCTGAGACTAACCAAAGTAATAAGGCAAGGAATGAAAATCAAAGAAGTACAAATAGAAAAAGAACTTGAACTTTCACTATTTGAAGATGGCATGATACTATACTTAAAAGACCAACAAATTTAACCAAAAGGCTCATAGAATTTATTAACAAATTAGCAAAGTGTCTGGATACAAAATCAATCTTAAAAAAGCATTTTCATATGCCAACCATAAATACACTGAAAAAAAGTCCAGAAAACACTTTACTCAGGATTTCCTAAAGAAAAATAAAATAATTAGAAATAAATTTAACCAAGGAGATAAAGCACCTCTATAAAAATTATAAAACATTGAAAAAATAAAGAAGACCTTAGAACATGATCTTTCATGGGCATGAATAGACAGAATAAATACCATTAAAATGGCCATACTTCCAAAAGTTATCTATAAAAATAATGCAATAACCATTAAATTACCAAAATCATTCCTCACAGACATAGAAAAATCAATCCTTAAATTTGTTTGGAACAACAAAAAAACCAGAAGAGCCAAAGAAGGCTTATTCAATTTATATTCTATGTAAATCCACAAGAATGATGCAGTAAGAATTACAATACCTGGCTTTAAACTATACTACAAAGCTATAGTAATAAAAACATAATGGCACTGGCACAAAAATAGATACATAGACTAATGGAGGACAATAGAAGTTTTAGAAACAAATCCATACACTTACAGCTAATTAATTATGACAAGAGGACCAAAAACATATACTGGAAAAAAGATATCCTGTTCAACAAATGGTGTTTGCAAAACTAGTTAACTATATGCAGAAAAGTGAAAATAAATCCCACTTTTTCAACCTATACAAGAATCAATTCAAGATGGATCACAGACTTGGAAATTAGACCAGAGACTTGAGGTTCCTTGAAGAGGGCATAGGTCCAACACTGCAACACACTGGCACAGATAAAAAACTTTCTCAACAAGCTGGGCATGTTGGCGCATCCTTGTAATCCCTGTGCTTGGGAGGCAGAGACAGGAGGATTGCGCAGGTTCGATGCCAGCCACGTGCACTGGCTTAGGAGACCCTGTTTCCAAATAAAAAAGTATAAAACTAGGTCTGTGAGTGTAGCCCAGAGGTAGAAGGGTTTTCAGGAATCCCAGTACCACACACACAAAAAAAAAGGGCAAGTGGACTAAATAGAAACTTCACCAAGGAATAAATTTAAATGGCCAATGAATGCATAAAAATGCTCAACATCTTTAGCAATCACAGAGATGCAAATCAAAACTACCCTGAGATTATATTTATCTAACTCCAACTAGAATGGCAAATATTCAAAACACAAACAACATTTATGGCAAAGATGTGGAGAAGTGGAAACTCTAAAACATTGTTGGTGGGATTGAAAACTAGTGCAACAGTATAGAGGATCTTCAGAATAAAAGGAACAAACTTAACATATAATCCTACAATACCACCTCTGGGTATCTACCCAAAAGAAAGGAAACCAAACTACCAAATGAATGCATGTGTATCTATGTCTATACCTGCATTATTCACCATTGTTAAACAATGGAACCAGCCCAGATGTCCATTAATAGATTAATGGATTACAAAACTGTGAGATATGTACACAATGGAATTTTACTCAGCCATAAAGAAAAACACAATTATGCCATTTCATGGAAATGGAGGAAACTGGAGGACATTATGCTGAGATTAGTTAGTCACAAAAAATAAGAAATCAAATATTCTCCCCAATATCCAAAAGCTAGGGAGAAAATGGGTCACAGAAGAAACTCCAGAAAAAGGAGATACTATAGATGAGCAAATAAGGCAACCTAATTTAGGGGATGGGAGGGGGAAAGAGGAAAATTCTCTAATCCACATGATGTACTTTAACCAACAAATTAATGTACTAAGCCAAACATGAAAAGGAGGGAAGGGGAGGGAATAGGGTGAGAACTGGGTAAGGGTTAAATGGGTGATGTGTGCATGTATGTCTCCATCATCTTGCATCCCACTAAGATGTATAAATACAATGCACAAATTAAAAAGAAATTAATAAAAAAAGAAATGAATGGAGCTGAGTGTGGGAGCATTTGGGAGGCTGAGATAAAAAGATAATGGTTCATGGACAGCCTCAGCTACTTATTGAGGCCCTTTGCAACTCAGTGAGACCCTGTTTCAAAATAAAAAATAAAACTAGGTCTGGGGTGTAGCTCAGAGGTAGAATGTCCCTGGGTTTCATTTGCAGTACAGCATAAAAATAAAAAATAAATGAATGGAAGTCAGTTGCCTACAATCCCAGTGCTTGATAGGCTGAGTCAGGAAGATCAGTTTCAAGGCCAGTTTTAGTGATATCAATACCATGCTTTAAAATAAATAAATGAAAGGTTGCGAGTATAACATGAAGTTTGAATGATTAAATAGACCTGAATTCTATCCCCAGTGCCAATACAAAGAATGGATAAAATTTTTTTATCTATCTATCTATCTATCTATCTGTCTGTCTATATTCCTATATATGTTATAAAATGGAATATTATTCAGCTACAAAAAAGAATAAAAACTTGTCATTTGTGAAAATGTGGATGAACCTCAATATCAAGTAAAATAAGTAAACCTCAACCTCAAGTGAAATAAGCCAGATACAGAAAACATATTTTTACTTTAAAAAACACTTACTGACATTTATATAGTTTGTATATAGTATGATCAATGGAAATGTAATTACTTTTTTCTGAAATGGCTTTTTTAGTCCTTTAGAAGCCACAAAATCCTTGAAAAATACACAATAATGTAATATTGGGGAATGTCACTGAGATCTCCATGAACCTATTCCTGAATTTCTAAACTTTTAACTTATTTTCATAAAACTTTCTTTAATAGAGTATTGTATTTTCTCAGGATTTCCATGGTTATTTTGAATTCTCTACATAGAGTCTTTTCCTATGGCAGGATAAAAAACATTTCTCATCCTATTAACCTTAAGATTGTAGGTGTGGCTTACTTTAGAAAATAGAATATCCACAAGAGTGAAATAACTACATCTAAGAAGTTCCAAAAGGAAAGATTGGAGTTTTTCCTACCATTTGGACCATAGAAAAATAAGACAGAACAAGAAGGACCTCTATTGACCTATAACAACATATCACATAAACAAGTTATGTTTTTTTCATAAAATTTTAAAAGAAAATTTTAACCATTATAAAAAATTGCTTCAATAATTAACATAAAATTCAGAGTTTAGCTATATCTATTTCTCTCTATCTATCTATCTCTATCTCTCTCTAGAGAGAGAGATAGGGATAGATCTCTCTAGAGAGAGATAGAGATAGATAGATAGATAGATAGATAGATAGATAGACAGACAGACATTAAGAGGAACCTTAACCTCTTATAGCTTGGCTTTCTTAAATTTAAGGAAATGACAATACTTCAGGTTTTTATTTCACAGCATTTTTAAGCAAAAGCAAATTAACATATCTATGACCTATTCTAACACATAAAGCAAAATCAAATACAAATAAAGAAATTAAAGGATTTCCTCACTGAACATTTTTATAGTCACTTATAACAATATAACACAGTACTTTATTGTTTATGAAATACTATTTCAACAAAAAGTGTAATGGACAAAGTACAAATTCCATTATGAAAAGCTTTTTAGTCATGTCTATATACATTTGTATAAAATTATTTTTAGCTACACAGCATTAGTTTTTCTAGAAACTGCCATATAGACTCATAATCCTCATTATCAAATCATGAGAACCAGCACAGCTGTTCCCATCAGCATTAAAATAATTATGTTTAAATGGGGTTTGCATTGTGAAAAATAGCTTTTTTCTCTCATATACACCAAGTTTCTCACTAATCCAATATTATTTTGTTTAAAATATGTCCAGATAAATCCATAAAAGGTAAAGCTATAACCTTAGTTTCTAACCGTGGTACAAAAGTAATGATTAGAAAAATATAAAAGATGATTCAGTTTGTAATTAGGATGTTGTACTACTTGCTATATGATGAGCATTTCAGTGAAGAGCAGATACATTTAATTATATATAATATAGATATATTTAATAATTATACATATATATATATATATAATAGATCTACATTTATGTTATATCTATGCATGTGTACGCATGCCTGTTATAACTATAAGTTTAAAATTATTTACTGGGCCCCGGCCGAACTGCGCGTAGCACGCCAGGCCCCTGGAGAAACCGGACCCAGTAAGACGCTGGGTTCTGGGCGGGGGTCGCGGGCTGGGCATGCCAGATGGGGCCCGGGTCGCGGGACTCTGGGCCCCAGGCCGAACTGCGAGTAGCACGCCAGACCCCTGGAGAAACCAGGCCCAGTAAGACGCTGGGTTCTGGGCAGGGGTCGCGCGCGGCGCACAAAAGCCTGGGCCTGGGTCGCGGGACCCTGAGCCCCGGGCCGAACTGCGCGTAGCACGCCAGACCCCTGGAAAAACCAGGCCCAGTAAGACGCTGGGTTCTGGGCCGGGGTCGAGCACAGGGCACGCCAGCTGGGGCCCAGATCGCGGGACTCTGGGTCCCGGCCGAACTGCGAGTAGCACGCCAGACCCCTGGAGAAACCGGGCCCAGAACAGAAAAAGATAAAGAAAAATATCGGAGAGGTGGTAAGAAAACCGTTATGGATGCCAGGACACTGGAGATGCAGACAAAACTTATCTAAATGCACTGGAACTTATGGAAAAATTCTCCGTGAAAGAGGACTGCTATTTCTCTATATTGTTAAGATTCTCAGACATCACATATAAGGAGAGAGTTTAGCGGAGACCAAGGAGAAATGCGGTGTTGAAAGAGTTCTTCGCGATGGTGGTGGAGACTTGTATTCAGGAGAAGCAGAAACCGGATCTTACCAACTTTATATTTTTTTGGAGAAATTACACCAAATGTCGAATGCTACCATCACGCATGCTTAGGAACACTGGACAACATTCAGAGTGGAAAAAGAGCCTGGGAAGGATTTGAAACGGTGGAGGCAGTGGCAATGCCAGTGGCCAATATTCGGGGGAGGCAGAGATCTGATACACTACAACTGGAACCTTTGAAATAATAACCACAGAGACAGTGATCGGAACCTGCTGAGGGGTTAGGCGGGCGCCGGGGCCAGTGGCCGACATCGGAGCTTGCTGTGAGGCAAGGCCACTACTGAGGCCTCCGTGGCCGGGATTGGAACCTGCAGAGGGGTTAGACCGATGCTGGGGCCAGCGAGGCCGGCATGGAGCCTGCCTTGAGGCAAGGCCGGTACTGGGGCCTCGAGGCCAGGATAAGAGCCTGCCGAGGGGTTAGGCCGGTGCTGGGGCCAGCGAGGCCGGCATCGGAGCCTGCCGTGAGGCAAGGCCGGTACTGGGGCCTCCGAGGCCAGGATAAGAGCTTGCCGAGGGGTTAGGCCGGTGCTGGGGCCAACGAGGCCGGCAGCGGAGCCTGCCGTGAGGCATGACCAGTGCTGGGGCCTCCGAGGCCGGGATCGGAGCATGCCGAGGGGTTAGGCCGGTTCTGGGGCCAGCGAGGCCGGCATCGGAGCCTGCCTTGAGGCAAGGCCGGTACTGGGGCCTCGAGGCCAGGATAAGAGCCTGCCGAGGGGTTAGGCCGGTGCTGGGGCCAGCGAGGCCGGCATCGGAGCCTGCCGTGAGGCAAGGCCGGTACTGGGGCCTCGAGGCCAGGATAAGAGCTTGCCGAGGGGTTAGGCCGGTGCTGGGGCCAACGAGGCCGGCAGCGGAGCCTGCCGTGAGGCAAGGCCGGTGCTGGGGCCTCCGAGGCCGGGATCGGCGCATGCCGAGGGGTTAGGCTGGTGCTGGGGCCAGCGAGGCCGGCATCGGAGCCTGCCGTGACGCAAGGCCAGTACTGGGGCCTCAAGGCCAGGATAAGAGCCTGCCGAGGGGTTAGGCCGGTGCTGGGGCCAGCGAGGCCGGCATCGGAGCCTGCCGTGAAGCAAGGCCGGTACTGGGGCCTCCGAGGCCAGGATATGAGCTTGCCGAGGGGTTAGGCCGGTGCTGGGGCCAACGAGGCCGGCAGCGGAGCCTGCCGTGAGGCATGACCAGTGCTGGGGCCTCCGAGGCCGGGATCGGAGCATGCCGAGGGATTAGGCCGGTGCTGGGGCCAGCGAGGCCGGCATCGGAGCCTGCCGTGAGGCAAGGCCGGTACTGGGGCCTCTGAGGCCGGGATCGGAGCCTGTCGAGGGGTTAGGCCGCTGCTGGGCCAGTGAGGCCGGCATCGGAGCCTGCCGTGAGGCAAGGCCGGTACTGGGGCCTCCGAGGCCAGGCTAAGAGCCTGCTGAGGGGTTAGGCCGGTGCTGGGGCCAGCGAGGCCGGCATCGGAGCCTGCCTTGAGGCATGACCAGTGCTGGGACCTCCGAGGCCGGGATCGGAGCCTGCCTAAGTGTTAGGCCGCTGCTGGGGCCAGCAAGGCCGGCATCGGAGCCTGCCGTGAGGCAAGGCCGGTACTGGGGCCTCTGAGGCCGGGATCGGAGCCTGTCGAGGGGTTAGGCCGCTGCTGGGCCAGCGAGGCCGGCATCGGAGCCTGCCGTGAGGCAAGGCCGGTACTGGGGCCTCCGAGGCCAGGCTAAGAGCCTGCTGAGGGGTTAGGCCGGTGCTGGGGCCAGCGAGGCCGGCATCGGAGCCTGCCTTGAGGCAAGGCCGGTACTGGGGCCTCGAGGCCAGGATAAGAGCCTGCCGAGGGGTTAGGCCGGTGCTGGGGCCAGCGAGGCTGGCATCGGAGCCTGCCGTGAGGCAAGGCCGGTACTGGGGCCTCCGAGGCCAGGATAAGAGCTTGCCGAGGGGTTAGGCCGGTGCTGGGGCCAGCGAGGCCGGCAGCGGAGCCTGCCGTGAGGCAAGGCCGGTACTGGGGCCTCCGAGGCCAGGATAAGAGCTTGCCGAGGGGTTAGGCCGGTGCTGGGGCCAGCGAGGCCGGCATCGGAGCCTGCCGTGAGGCAAGGCCGGTACTGGGGCCTCCGAGGCCAGGATAAGAGCTTGCCAAGGGGTTAGGCCGGTGCTGGGGCCAACGAGGCCGGCAGCGGAGCCTGCCGTGAGGCATGACCAGTGCTGGGGCCTCCGAGGCCGGGATCGGAGCATGCCGAGGGATTAGGCCGGTTGCTGGGGCCAGCGAGGCCGGCATCGGAGCCTGCCGTGAGGCATAGTCGGTACTGGGGCCTCCGAGGCCAGGATAAGAGCCTGCCGAGGGGTTAGGCCGGTGCTGGGGCCAGCGAGGCCGGCATCGGTGCCTGCCTTGAGGCATGACCAGTGCTGGGGCCTCCGAGGCCGGGATCGGAGCCTGCCAAGGGGTTAGGCCGGTGCTGGGGCCAGCGAGGCCGGCAGCGGAGCCTGCCGTGAGGCAAGGCCGGTACTGGGGCCTCCGAGGCCAGGATAAGAGCTTGCCAAGGGGTTAGGCCGGTGCTGGGGCCAGCGAGGCCGGCATCGGAGCCTGCCGTGAGGCAAGGCCGGTACTGGGGCCTCTGAGGCCAGGATTGCAATCCTGCCAAGGGGTTAGGCCGGTGCTGGGGCCAACGAGGCCGGCATCGGAGCCTGCCGTGAGGCAAGTTCACTCCTGCGGCCTCCAAGGTCGGGACCAAAGCCAGCTTAGGGGTTTGACCGGTTCAGGGGCCAGCGAGACCAGAACTGGGTCCTCCCATGAGGCAAGGCCGCTGCGTGAGCCAGCGAGGTCTGGATCAGTCCACTGAGTAGCCAGGCCACTACTGGGACCATCAAGAGTGAGATTGGTACTTGCAACGCAGCATGCACAGAGAAATATCGCAGAAAATATAAATCAGACGCTTCTCTTAATCAGCAATAACTAGGAGGAAAAGTGCAACAGGAAGAGGTTGAGCTATAGAAAGGGCCCTATAGTGAAGCAACTAATGTGACCAATCAGAGGGTATGTAATACTGGAGGACGGAGCCTCTTTAAAATGCAGGAGGTACATAAACAAATGTATCAAAGTAAATCACCAAAGAAGTGTGGGATGGAGGGAGGGGGAGGGAATGGGACGGGGGCTGGAGGAGGGCTAATTGGATGATGTGTGCTTGTATATCCTCTCAAGTCTTGTACTCCAATGTGATTGATATATGACTACAATGCACCAATTTAAAAAAATAAATTAATTTAAAAAAAATAAATAAATAAATTGGCAAAAAAATTGTATGTATTTACTATGTACCACATGATGTCTTGAAATATTGGTACAATGTGGAATAATTCAACTTTTGCTTTTTAAAGGGACCTTACAAGGTGGTCTCTGTAATCTTGGAAAGTTAGTGACTTCATTTGTTCTCTAAAGAAAGGGGGTAAAAAGAAAAATGTGCCCAAGGAAGATGGCAAATGTCAAAATCTATGGCTACTTTCTAGAAGTTTTGCTTGTGAGTAGGATACATAACTTGTGGGAAGTCCTATTAAAGTTTAGTTTGGGATGGGTAAAAAAAAAAAAAAAAAAAAAAAAATTATTTAAACTTTGGGGTAGTTGGCAACCACAGGAAGCAGCATATCAGTCCTGCTAACACTCAAAATTTATTGCTTCAAAAATAGCATTTTTACAAAAGCCAGAAAAAAACCACAACATTTAAAAAAAAAGGTAACAGGAAAAGAAAGGCTAGAAGACCAATCAGAGAACAAAATGTACCTTACCCAACTCGCAGCCACAGGTACGATGGAGGTGCCATCTTGCCTCACTGCACCCAACTCCAGAGACAAACAAAAAGACAACCAAGGACCTGAAGTAAGTGGAGGCAGATCATCAGAATTGTAAGATAACAGATCCTCCTGCAAAAACACTGGCTACAACTTCCAGCCATGGCAACTGAGCTTACCATGCCCTACAGAGATACAAAATGGTTCTCAACAACATCAGAAACCACCTTGTGGCCAGCAGTGCCACAGCAGCATCATCCTCTCTCACTGAACTCAACTCCAAAGACAAATAAAAACAATCAAGACCTGAAGTAAGTAAGTGGCTACAGATCATTGGAATTTTAAGTCATCAGTTCCTCCTGTACAAACACCAAATACAACTTGCAACAGTGAAAGCTGAGCTCACCGTGCCCTCCAGAGATCCAGACCAGTGTTCAGCAACACTTTTCAATCCCTATCAGTAAGTAAACTCACCATCCCTGCAGACTGTTCAGAGCAATGCCCTCATATAGCCAGCCACAATAAACTCCCTGGATCTGAGACTTTGTGGTTCAATCCAGTGAAGGTGGGGATAAAGTCTTTTGTTGGACATAGCAGAGGCTTGGACAGACTTGAGTTCTGCATCTGTAGAAAGTTTGGGTGGAGAAATATGCTTAACACTAGATCCAAATAGTAGGATCTCTGGAATCACCACAGACCACCCAACTGAGGTGAATGGAGAGAAGTTAGACCACCCAGTCCTAACTGTGCAGAAAAAATACCCTTAGATAGAGTTTAGTCTCAGGCCATCTACCATCTATTGAGGCAGGGAGAGACTAAAACTCCAAATATGTGGAAATCATGGAGAATAATCTGCACTTAACATTACATCCATCCCCATTGATACAGGCCATCTGCATAGACTGAAAAAGACTCAGAGAACGAGGCTTGCAGCAGGAATTGTGCCAATGGCACTTGGTGTTTGCACAGAGAGAGACTGCAGAGGCCCATTCAGCTAAATATTCATATATCTGTAGGGTTGCATTATGATGATGATGATGATGATGATGATGATGTGTGTATACTTGTTTGATTGCTCTATTCCCAACCCTGCTCCCAAGTTTCTTCTTTGGTATATACCTACTCTCTACTCACTATCTCTTTTCTTTTTTTATTTTTTCTCTCTTCTTTGTCATGTATTAAATCCACTTAACACCACTCTCCTAAAAACTATAAGTTGGTTACTAGAATACTATTAAATATTTACAATCTCTAATCTTGACTATATACTACCTTACCAAATGCATACACTCATTCTATTTGATCCTATCTGTGGCTTTACCATACTCCAGAATATATAACTTGACTTTCCTCCTCACTCAACTGTCACTGTTGAATAAAAGACAACTTTTCCTTGAATATACCAGCTGACACTTAGAGACTGAGCTAAATCTATCAAAAGCAACAGATACAAACTCTTAAAATCATAGGAAGGAGGAATAATAAGGCACACAAAACCTAAAGGTGAGTCAATACATGGGACTGCATGAAACTGAAGAGATTCTGTACAGCAAAGAAAACTATCAAGAACCTCAACTGAGAGTCAACAGAATGGGGGAAGATTTTTGCCACCTACTCCTCTTAGAGAAGACTAATATCAAGACTATACAGAGAACTCAAGAAACTCAGTACTAAGAAAAACAAATAACATGGGCAAGTTGCTGGGTGTGGTGGTGCATGCTTATAATCCCAGAATTTGGGAGGCTGAGACTGGAGGATCACTGTTCGCAGACAGCCTCAGATACTTAGTAAGGCCTTCTGCAACTTAGTGAGACCCTGTTTCAAAATAAAGTGTTGCAGACTAATCTCAGTCGGGTCGTTATTGTCCGCTCCCGGTCAAATCCTCAGAAAGATGGGGCAAAAGGCAGGTGGAGTTCTGCAGAATCTTATCTGCAGCGATTCTTTCCCTTTAGGGACTAAATTTTCTTTAGGTCCCTAAATGACGACGCTTTGGAAAGAACCTGAGGTGGACAAAGGCTTCTTGAGCCAATGACACTTTATTACAAAAACCCCAAGAAATTTATACCCTTTACCAGTAAAGTTAAGAAAAAAAAAGGGGGGGGGGTCTTTCAGCTGGCTGTTGGCCCTCGAAGAATTAACTCCTGTTCCTCTCCAAGGTCCCAAGGTCTTGTAGATAAGCAGTTCCAGGTGGCAGCCTCCCAGAATAGTCAAGGCTTGGAAGCTTCTCGGGGAATCTTCTTTAACTTTTCCTGGAGCTTTTCCATCTTTTTGGGCTCAGTTCATATAGCAAGTGTGGGGAAATGTGGTGATTCAGGTGGATGTGATGGAGTTTCTTCAGGTGTTGGTACCTTATCTTCTAAGTCTGAAAGCTTAAGCATACTCACAACACAGTTTGGCAGACAAAATATCACAAACAACACCACAAGGTTTTTAGTTCTAATTGTCAGATGTATTTCCTTAACTGCTAAGCACTCTTCTTTAGACAACAAGCCTATTAAAAACCTACTCATCTTTAATAATCCACTTCCCTGTCACAAACTCTCTGCAACCTGCTTCTAACTTTCTAATTCCTTCCTTTCCCAGTTGGGACTTTTTTATGATAAGCTCTTCTTCATGCAAAAATGCTTTTCTTACTCTTACGGTATTTCCTTTTCTTCATACATATATTTTTAGAACGTCTGTCCTTTATTTAGTCATATTCATTTCTAACTATGCGGTCAGTCAACAGTCTTTTTCTTTGGGTCTATTGTATTTGGGCAGCTAAGTTGTTTCTTTAAGGTTACACACAAGGTTTCTCTCTGTCTCTAGGCAGGATTTCAAGGGTAAATAATTACTTCGAACTGAGCTACTTTGCCGGAGTTAATAGATAGTGATGAAGGTCGGAGGCCATTTGTGATTGCTGCAGCTGGGGTGCTTATCACAGTACCTGAATTCTGGCCAGTTTCTCATTATTGTTGAGCAGAGCCAAGGATGTTTAAACAAATTATTAGAGAGTTTATTTTCACGGACTCAATTTCTTTTTATAGTCCTAATTTCACATCACTGGAGCAATTCGTGTAGAAAGTTAAAAGGAATAATAGTGAAGGGTATCTAAAAGTGGGGGGTACTTTGGCCAGAGACGATACCTCCTTCTCGGGGCGTTTTTGCCGATTTAACTATGTGGAGTGGGGTCTCAACACATAGATGCTGAGGCAGCAGGATGTCTTGGCAATAAAGAATAAAAAGTAGGGCAGGGGGTGCAGCTTGGAGGTAGAATGCCCTTGGGTTTTGTCCCCAGATCTGCAATAAATAAATACATAAATAAAAAATAAAAAGGCAAGTGAACTAAAGACACTTCACACACAAAAAAGAAAGTCAAATAGCAATAAATACATGAAAAATGCTCAACATCATTAGCAATCAGAGAGATGCAAATCAAAACTACCCTGAGATGTCACGTACC
Source organism: Muscardinus avellanarius (assembly GCF_963383645.1). Taxonomy (NCBI): domain Eukaryota; kingdom Metazoa; phylum Chordata; class Mammalia; order Rodentia; family Gliridae; genus Muscardinus; species Muscardinus avellanarius. The sequence continues at coordinate 91,357,376 of NC_137791.1, forward strand.
TCCAATTAGAATAGCAACCACAAATGACAACAAATGCTGGTGAGGATGTAGAGAAGTGGGAACTCTAATACATTGTTGGTGGTACTGCAAATTAATGCAACCACTTTGGAAAACTATGGAGGAACCTCAAAAGAATGGAAACAAACTTACTATATGATCCAACAATACCTCTTCTGGGTATCTACCCCAAAGAATGAAAACCAAATTACCAAACAAATAGCTGCACAATTCACCATTGCCAAACTATGGTACCAAGCAAGATGTCCACCAATAGATGAATAAATTACAAAACTATGGGATATATAAACAATGGAATTTTACTCAGCCATAAATAAAATCACAAATATGTCATTTACAGGGAAATGGAGGGAACTGTAGAAAATTGTGCTAAGTGAGATTAGTCAGTCACAAAAAATTAAAAAAATGGACAGTCTCCCTAATATGCAAAATCTAGGGAGAAAAGTGGTCATTGGTGGAACTGTCAACAAAGAAAGGGATACTATAGATGAGCAAATAAGGCAACCTGAGGGATGGGAGAGGGAAGAGGAAAATTCTCTAATGTATATGATGTACATTAGCAAACATATCAAAGTCAATTACTAAGCCAAGGATTAGGGGGGAAGAGAAGGTAAAGGAAAGGGAATTGGGTAAGTTGTAATTGGGCAATGTGTGTATGTATGCTCCATCTTGTTCTTCATTAAGATATATAACTAAAATGCACTAAGAAAACATTAAAGATAAAATTATTTTATTCAAAACTATATTACTATGCTACATCTCTTTTTATGTATGATGGTATGATGTTTTTCCTTTTTGCTCATATGCCATTAAAATTTTTTTCTCAACCACATTATTTTTCATACTTTCTGGAAATGAGCAATAGGTACCCTGCCTAATTGGTAGATTATATATCAAAGACACCTCTAATTCTATACTGAAGCACTGTGATTTTAATTTTCTTTGACATCTTTTGTCATTTCTTGTCAGGGTTGAATGATAAGTAAAAAATCTTCCATTTTTAATTTTTCATAAAAAGAGGAAACAGTAGAGAACCTTTTAAATACTGTTCCTTGATTTCTGTAATAAAAGGAAACATGAATATGTGCTTCTTAGATAAAATCTATAATCAGAATGGCATGGGTGCATCAAGAAAGATTCAGCAAACACCGAGAAACTGCTAATTGTAACTGAAAGGGTCATGAATACCAAATTAATACCCACTATGGTGCCACCTTTAAAGTCACATTTACTGAGAGAAATGTAAGCTTGCTGAATGTTATTACCAAAGCAAACATAATTTTTAAGCTCTAGGAAGAGAATGTACAGAACATTAATAACCATCTATTTCTAGCTTTAGTCCATTCAATTAAAAAGGTCAGTAGTGTTAATGTTGTTAAAGGCCTTTTAGAAAAAGAAGTACTAGATGAGATCCTAATTATTAATCATCATCAAGAAAATTCGTGGTAGCAATTATCATACAATTATAAAATAAGTACCTAAGAAGATCCACAAGAGTCTAAGCACATTCTATGTACTCAACCTCAAATTTTACATTATTAAAGACAAAAGAACAAGTGTCTGTCATACATCAAAAACAATTATACAAATATTTGCAAGACTTGCAACACACATTGGCTATGTTTAGTTGTAATTATATTAAATAGAAGTTTATATGATTTTTTTACTATTGATGTGTATCCTGAAAAAATGCACTCTTTTTATTGCAAAATATTTTCCAAAGAAATTAGATATCTGATTTGAGTTTATCATCACTATAATCTTTCTTTTGGTGACACAATGGCATTTATATTTTAATAAAGAAAACCTAATTGTTGCAAATTTTGAGCTCAAAATATTTAATTCAGAAAATGAAAATAAATACCAAAGCATTAAAATAAAAATATGACTCAGAAATTATAAATGGGTCCAGAGAAGTCACAGGTATGTGATTTAAAGTTAAACTGCTCTACAAACCATAAGGTAGTCAAAGAAACTGTTAAACAAAAATATCAGATAAAAATTATTTATACACACATAAACGTCACTAGCTTCATTTAATTCATCAATAGATCTAGGAACTGAATAGTTTAAAATGATAACCTCTTATTTTCTTATCTATGGTTTCTTGTCTAGAGTTCCATTTGCCCACCAATACATAAGTGTGTTTTTTATGGCTGAATAAAATTTCATTGTGTACATACTCCATAATTTTGTAATCCATTCATCTATAGATGGACATCTTAGCTGGTTTCATAGATTGGCAATTGTGAATTGTGCAGCTCTGAACATAAACACATGTGCATTAGTGTGAATTGTGCAGCTATGAACATAGATACATGTGCATTGATTTGGTTGTTTGGTTTAGATTTTTTTTGGTTAGATATCCAGAAGTTGTATTTCTGGATAATATGGTAAGTTTGTTCCCATTCTTCTGATGATCCTACACACTGTTTCCCAAAGTAGTTGAACAAATTTGCAGTTCCACAACAATGGATTAGAGTTTCTACTTCTCCAAATCTCCACCAGCATTTGTTATTGTGTTTGAAGGATTGCCATTTTAGTTGGAGTTAGGTGAAATCTCAGGGTAGTTTTTATTTGCATCACTCTGATTGCTAATGATGTTGAACATTTTTTATACATTTATTGGCCATTTAAATTTCTCCCATTGTGAAGTGTCTATCTAGTTCGATTGCCCATTTTTATTGGGTTATTTATTTTCTTAGCAGTGAGTTTCTTGAGTTCTCTGGGTACTCTAAATATTGAGGAATAGATGGCAAAAATTTTCTCCAATTCTGTTGGATATGTTGAGGTTCTTAATGATTTCCTTTGCTGTAATGCAATTCCACATTTTGATATATCTTTTAGTTTCTTGTGCCTTTGAGATCTTGTTGAGAAACTTTTTATTTCTGCCTAAATATTGAAATGTTAGATCTATGCCCTCTTCAAGGAGCTGCAAGGTCTCTGGTCTGATTTCCAAGTTTGTATTCACTTTTGTTTTGTTTTGTTTTGTTTTGTTTTTGAAGTACTGAGGATGGAACCCAGGGGCATTTTACCTCTGAGCTACACTCCCAGCTCCGTTTTTTAGGCTTTTTATTTTTTAAACATGGTCTCACTGAGTTGCAAATTGCTTGCTATGTAACTGAGGCTGTCAGCAAACTTAGATCCTCTGGTCTCTGCCTCCTGAAAGCTGGGGTCACAGGTGTGCATCACCATGCCTGGCTTCTTTGATTCATTTTAAATGGACTCTTGTACAAGGTGAGAAAGTGGAGTTTATTTTCTTTTTTCTGCACCTGTTTAACCAGTTTTGTCAACAGCATTTGTTGCAGAGGCAATTTTTTTCAGTTTTTTATTTTTTTGCCCTTTTGTCAAAAATCATCTTGCTATAAGTCTGTGCATTTGTTTCTGAATCTTCTATTATGTTTCATTGGTGTCTCTGTTTTTCTTGTGTGTGTGTGTGTGTGTGTGTGTGTGTGTGTGTGTGTGTGTGTGTTAATGCCATGATATCTTTACAAGCCACCACTCTGATAGGGGGCTAATATCCAGAATATACAAAGAGCTCAAAAGTCTCTACACTAGCAAAACAAACAACCCAATCAAGAAATGGGCAACTGAACTTAATAGACATTTCTCAAAAGAAGAGATTCAACTGGCCAATAGATTCATGAAAAGATGTTCAACATCACTAGCCATCAGGGAGATGCAGATCAAAACTACACTGAGATTCCATCTAACCCCAATCAGAGTGGCAAACATAAATAAATCAAATAACAACAATTGCTGGCGAGGATGTGGGGAAAGAGGAACTCTTTTACACTGTGGGTGGTAGTGCAAAGTAGTTCAACAACTATGGAGATCAGTGTGGAGATTCCTTCGAAAACTGGGAATAGATCCACCATTTGATCCAGCTATACCACTCCTGGGTATCTTTCCAAAGGGGTTGAAATCAGAGAACTACATTAACATATGCCTACCAATGTTCATAGCAGCACAGTTTCTAATAGCCAAAATATGGAACCATCCTAGATCTCCATCAACAGATGAATGGATTGCAAAATTATGGGAAATACACACAAAGTAATTCTATTCAGCTATAAAGAAGAATAAAATAATAGCATTTGCAAGAAGATGGAAGGAACAGGAGAACATCTTGTTAAGTGAGATTAGTCTAGTACAGACCGAGAAGGGACATACGTTTCCTCTAATATGCCCAAACTAGGGAGTAGTGGCAATACCAGAGGCTTTAAAAAAAAACTTTAGATTCAAAAGTCAGTGATATTTAGTCTGATTTTAAAAATACAGCCAAAATTTCTTTGCCCATTCAAAAGCAGGTATGCAAGAAAAGTAATTTAAACTAGTGACTTACAGACATAAGAAACTTACATGTCTCCACCTACTGGTTTTTCATTGCTTGCCAATGGTGAATTTTTATTTGTGCATTTCAAATTCTCTTGTGAAAATCAGAAGGCCTCTCTTTATGTTTGGAATATACACCACAGGATTGTTTGTATTTGAAAACAAAATAGAAATGGGGTACTGACTATAGCAAAAACACAATGATATGTGTATAAGAGTTAAAAGTTAAAAGTGCCATTTGGTTATATGACATGTGACATTATCAGAAGTGCATCTAATTAAAGTTATAATGAACATTTTCAAATTGAACTTAAGTAGCAAGTAAAATCATTTTCAGAAAATGTAATTTTCTGACTGCAAATCAATCAGTATATGTTTCACTTTATTTTAAAAATGCTCAAAAATATTACAAATGCAAGAAGTTATAAGTACAACAGAACTTCCAAGACAATTTATGGAACAATAAAACTTTCTGTTTAATAAAGCTTACTTATCTATATTCAAGTCTGTTATATTCTGTAATGGAGCATTCATAATTTGGCTGAAACCATTAACACACCCAGCTCAGATTAAATGTGTGCACAATGACTCAAAAAGCTTATTGGACTGTGTGCTGATTCTAAATCTAATAGTCATGAACAATTAAGGATATTTCAGTTCATTCAGAACTCAATGTGAAATTATTAAACTTTCATTATAATACTTTATGGATTTTGAATTCATGTTACAAAAAAATCCTAAAACTCTAATATCATTTTTGCTAGAGTTGCTAAATATATCGAGATTCTTTGTAGAGAATGATAAGTAAATATGACTTGGAAAAACTTTCTTCTAAATATATTATTCACAGATATTAAGGTTTATTTTGTGGTAGGATACATCTGTTGTATCTCAAATATAAAAATGTGTTTAGGTCTTCATTGTAAGTTAATTATTATTAGTGAATAATATTTAACTTTTAAGACAAAAAGACATCACATTGTATAATATTAAATTTTTTAAGATCAAATTGTTACAATTAATATGAATAATGTTTAAAAAATTTAAAGTATGATTTAATTGTAATAGTACTACTACAGAAATTGTAAAATATCAGAAAATTATGAGAAAATAAAAATAAAATTTAGATAAGTTATACAGCAGGAAAAATTAACAAGAGTAATCTAGCTATACAGAGGTAACCACTGATAGCATTGCTTCAAAAGCAACAACATACTTAGTGTCTCTTTTCTTTCAGTAATAGGAATAAAATAAAAATATATTTAAACCAGAATATTAATTTGAATATGTTTTTTTATATTAATCAAGAACAATTTCAGTTATAACTTTTACTGTCTTGTTAAAAAATAAAAACCACTCAACTGATAATGATCAGGGAAAGAAGCAAAACTATTAAGTTAAATAAATCCCAAGAAAATTAGTGTGGGCAACTGTTTTTCAGGAATAACTACTTCTAGGTATGTGTCTTTTCCATGATTCTCTATACAAGTCTTTTCTGTGACACCTTTTGCATAAATGTATTTATGTATGTATATATTTATTTTTTCATTCATTTGTTTATTTGTACTAATGGTTGAATGAAGAGGCATTCTATTTCTGAGTTATACCACAGCCCTTTTAATATTTTATGTGTGAAACAGTTTCACTTTTTATTGCTTGCTGACTTCAAACCTGTGATTCTTCTGTTTCCACCTTCTAGGCTTCTAAGTACTGAGATTACCGGCATGCCTAACCATTTCTAGCCTTTTTTTTTTTTTTTTTTTTTTTGTATACTGGGGTTCCTGGAAACCGTTTTACCTCCGGGCTACACTCCCAGACCTATTTTATACTTTTTTTAATTTTTGGAAACAGGGCCTCTTAAGCCAGGGAGGCTGTGTTTAAACCAGCCTAACCCTCCTGTCTCCGCCTCCCAAGCCCAGCTATAGCCATTTTTTTTATTAGATTTTATGCATGAAGGGATTATCGTGTCTATAGCAACTTTACAGCTCTTTGGAGTTATTGAATGTGATTACACTAACAATTGCTACCTGTTATTGTTAGTGAAGATCCTTTGTTCACAATCTAAACAAAAATTTAGACCTTTTTTTAATCTCTACACTCAACCTAAATTTCCCATAAGCTATTTGAGTTGACTTGCCAAAATATTCAAAAGATTAAATCACTTCTCATTTAAAAATCTTCTAATGGCTTTTCTTTGAAACAAGAATAAACTTTATGTTCACATCATTATCTACATGGTCATAAGTAATGTGCTCCTGTCTATAGCTTTGACATTATTTGCTTTACATCCCAATTCATTCTTTCTCCTCTCATGTTAGCTCTGTAATGTGTCCATTTCTTAGATACACTTAGCTCATTGGAGTATTACTGATTTTAAATTAAATCCTGGAGTCACTAAATGAGAATTTTCAGAGACTACATAATGTTGTTATTCAGAGTGAAGGCAATATGTGATATAATAATACACATAGCATTTATTAAAACAGAGATTAGAGATTTTTGTAAAATTATAACTTGATGGCATTCTTTACTTTTCTGTTGTTTTTGCTTTGAAAGATTCAATTATTAGTGAATATATTATGTAAGTACAATGATATTTTGTTTTTTAAAAAATTTAAATGTTTTAAATTCTCAGTTTTTATTCATAATATGGAAAATATAGATAAAACCTTCAATTTTTTCATTGCAGTCTTCATTATATATTTTAATATAAAGATGAATTTTAACCAATTATTTAGATAGGACTGAAAATGTTTGCTTTTTCTTTCATTTGAAATAAAATTTCTATGAAATTTTGACTCTTTTTATCATGTTGTTATTACTAATATTACTATTAAAATTTCAAATCCTATGAAAAGCATTTTCTGTTCAAACCAAATAAAGTTGTCTTGTAATCTATCTTTCTATGTATCTCTCTCTCTCTCTCTCCTCATACACACACACACACACACACACACACACACACACACACATTATATATATATAGTATTGTATGTGCTTTTGTTGGTGCATTATATTCTAGAGTCTCACATCATAATGTAAATCATGTTGACAATTACATACATGCACATTCTCTTGGTGCACCCCCACATTCCCATTTTTCTTCTTCTCAGTACAGAGTACATAGATTGACAATGGTATATTCACATATACTCACACATTCAAGGCAGTATTTTCATTAATGAACCATGGTCTTTTTCTGCCGCTTTTCTTAGACATCCTCCCTGGATTCACTGAGATTTCTTCTTCATATATGAAGTTCCTCTTGTTTCCTAATTATTCCCTAGCTTGTGGATATTGGAAGAAACATGACCCTTTACTTTTTGTGATTGGTTAATTTCACTTAATATAATGTTCCCCAGGTCCTTTCATTTTCTTGCAAATGACATGATTTTGTTTTTAATTTCTGAGAAGAATTTCATTGTGTGCATTTTCCAAAAATTTGTAACCTATTTATATGTTGATGGACAGCTGGGTTGGTCTCATAATTTTGCTATTGTGAATTTTGCCACTATAAACATGAGTATGCATATATTATTGTAGTTCTTTGGTTTCATTTTCTTTGGAAGGATATCTGGAAGTGGCATAGCTGAGTCATATGGTGGATCCATTGCAAGTTTCCTAAAGAACTATACACTGACCTCCATTGATGCTGAACTAGTTTAAACTCCCATCAACAGTGTGGAAGAGAATGTTCCCATATTCTCACCAACATTTATTATTATTTTATTTCTTGATGATTTTTATTCTGATTGGGGTGAGATTAAAATCTCAGCACAGTTTTGATTTGCATTTCTTTAATCGCTAATGATGTTGAACACTTGTGAATCTGTGAAAGAAAAGCATAGGTCCGACAGTCCGAGTTATAGGCACAGGTAGGAAGTTTTTCAATAAGACTCCCAAAGTTCAGTAAATTAAAACAAGAATTAATAAATTGGATGGTATTAAACTAAAACATTTCTACACATCAAAAAATATCATCAAGAGTCTGAAGAGAAAGCCTATGGAATGGGAAAATATCTCTACCAATTATTTCTCTGATAGAGGACTAATACGTAAAATATACAAAAAAACTTAAAAGACTTTACACTAGAAAAATAAATAACCCAATCAAGAAATTGGCAATTAAGGCCTGGGGTGGTGACGCATGCTTGTAATGCCCGTGCTTGGGAGGCGGAGACAGGAGGATCATACAAGTTCGAAGCCAGCCACACTGGCTTAAGAGACCCTGTTTCCAAATCAAAAAATATAAAATAGGTCTGGGAGTGTAGCCAGGAGGTAGAAGGGCTTCCAGGAACCCCAGTACCACCCCCCCAAAAAAAAAAGAAGAAGAAAAAAAAAGAAATTGGCAATTAAATTGAAAAGATGCTTCACAAAAGAAGAGATAAGAGCCAGGAGTGGCGTCACATGCTTGTAATCCCAGTGTTTGGGAGAATGAAACAGGAAGATTTGGGTTCTCAGACAGCCTCAGCTACTCAGTGATGCCTTTGCAACTCAATGAGCCCCTGTTTCAAAATAAAGAATAAAAAAAAGGGCTGGGGGTATAGCGCGGAGGCAGAATGCCCCTGGGTTCCATCCCCAGGTTTTCAACAACAAAAAAAAGAGATACAATGGCCAATAGATAAATTAAAAAAAAAAAAACTATTCATCACCAGTACCTTCTATCACATCACTTTACATTAAAATATTAAATACTATTTAAAGTGTTTGAAAATTTTTTTTCTTTATTATATGTATTTATCTCTCATCTATTCTGTTGGAAGAGAAACTCATTAAAATATTTTGTTCACCTTGAGCTATCAAAAGAATAAATTTTAAAATAAAATTCTTCTAGAGTAAAGATTAACACCCAAGGTAAAAAAATAAATTCTCCTTGGCAAGTTAAAAATGTGAGGTCTGATCCTGATTCTCTGTGTTCTTCATTTCCACATGGATGCACTTTCTCTGACCCAGAGTACAAAATGGATTAAGTGAAGTGCATGGGTTACCTTTCGCAGAGACCATCATGTTTATTATATCATGTTAGAAATTAAAGTGTTGTTTGTGTTGTCAATAAGACATTTTTTAAGGATCTATTTTCTATAAACTTATAGATTCTAGCTTTTTATTATTTGATCAGTTGCATTCAGAAACATTCCACTAAAATTGCTCCACATAATAGTCTTTTCAGAGCAAATTGTCATTATTTTATTTGTTATGGATTTGTTTTATGAACATATTTACAAGGAGTTTTGATTGGGTCACTGACTATTTTTTTTCTTTCCTTTGGCACATCTCTAGTAATCAAGAGAGAAATAAACCACATACACAAACTTCATTCTTTTCAATAGTAGAATATAGTAAGTACTCATAAATATGTGCTCTAGGACTTACTGGAAATCATTATTTCTATGCACTCTTAATATTTTACAATGTAATCTAGCACAATTTATAGCTTTTAAAAGAAAACTTGAGGCTGTTTGTACAATATAATGGTGAATAAACCTACACATTCATCTTCATGCATTTATCTAATTACTTCTTTATCTTGAATTCTAAGAAGTAAAATTCTGAGTCTTAAGACATCATTAAGCAATGACAAAACTGCTGTCAAACAGATCATACTAATTTTTATCCTTGAGAAGAGCTCATAATATTGAGTACCTAAGACTGTCTACTAAGCCATACTCTTGCTGTTTTAAAATAGCACAGCTTAAGTGTTGCTAACTTTTATTTTCATTTACTTCTAAAAATATAAGGTATATGTTTGTTAATGTGGTATTTTATAAAGTAATTGTTGATATCTTTTATTTTTATGTTTCTTCTTGATATTTTCTGTATGTTTATATATAAAATTTATGTCATTTAGCCAGTCGTGTGTCTCTTATGCATATACATATATATCTGATATATATGCATGTGTGTGTTTTAACAGATTGTGATTTAACATGCCATAATTCTGTAGAAATTTTGCTTAAGATCTGCATTTTTTGTTGTTGTTATTGCTGTGATGTGTATTATGGCCATCATATTATTTAATTAATTATGACACATGGCTTATTATTGATATACCCATTGCAGACAGATTGTAGGTATTATATTATTATAATGTGTAAACCATATATATTTATATTTATATTTATTTATTTATTTATTTATTTATTCATTCATTCATTCATTTATTTATTTTGGTGGTACTGGGGTTCCTGGAAGCGCTTCTACCTCTGGACTACACTCCCAGACCTATTTTATACTTTTTAAATTTAGAAACAGGGTCTCTTAAGCCAGCGAGGCTGGCTTGGAGTCTGTGCCATCCTCCTGTCACTGCCTCGCAAGCACGTGCATTGCAAGCGTTTCCCACCACACCCGGCTGTAAACCATATTTTAACTCTGGACTCTCCACTGATAATTTTATTTATTTATGTATTTATTTATGTATTTATTTATGTATTTATTTATTTATTTATTTATTTATTTATTTATTTTTGGTGGTACTAGAGATGGAACCCAGAGGCCTTCGGGCTACACTCCCAGACCTTTTTTTTTTTTTTTTTTGAAACAGGGTCTCGCTAAGTTGCTGAGAGCCTCACTACGTAACTGAGGCTGGCTTTGAACCTGCACAATCCTCCTCTCTCAGCCTCCCAAGTGCGGGGATTTACAAGCGTGTGCCACCACGCCCAGCTCCATTGATAATTTTATATAATACTTTTAGTTACTAGAAGCAGAATGTTTGAATATTTTATTTTCTCTGATTTTTTTTCTTTTTTTCTGTTAATTTTCAAAAATTATCTTCTTTTTGTTTTTCCAGAGCACAAACAAGAAAGAAGTAAAAAAACCATGTCTTTAGAACATAGGTAGTTTTCATGTGTAAAACAAAAAAAGGGACTATACAGTGGTCTGATGATGCTGGTAGTCAAATAAAGGATGCAAGGCCAAAGAGAGTTCAATTCATCTTGTAAAATCCACTGTTTATCAAGGGTCAATTTTAAGAGACTTTAGTATAATTATTTTATTAAAATTTTATAGAATAAATTTTCTTTGCTTTGAGTAGATAAATATATGCAGACATATAAATATACATATGTATCTGCATATATATATATATATATACTATATATACATATGTACATAAATATATATATATATATATATAATTTTACTATTAGAATCATACATATACATATGTTCTTGTTACCTTCTAAATAATTTCAGCTGTAAAAGCAAAGCAAAATAATTATTCGTGTAGATAAATATTTGGCTCACATGACAGTTTATACCAAACATTTCTTTTCAATTGTACAACATTATTGTTAATTGTCTCTTCTATATCTCTTGCATTATCTTTCAATGCTTGATTTTTATTATTAATTAAACACTTCTTTCATTGAAGACCACTTTTTACAATTGTTTATTATCTTGTTTTTTAATGCATATTTTTCTAGGATGCTATTCAAAGATATTTATAACAGCTTGAAAGTTTAAGAAGAAACATGGCAGTCTCTGGAGACCAAAACATTTGTGTACTTTATTTATACAGCTTGTCAGTTATGTTCAATTTAAATGGAAATGTAGCTGACATCTCCAAAATAAATTTTTCTTTATTTCCCAGGCAGCTGAAAAACTTGCTACATGTAAGCTTTAAGGTATCTATTGATTTCAAACTAATTAGTTAAAAGTGGTGTATCTTGTTTTTTTTAATATTTTTTCTCTAAAAAGTTCTTAATCATTACTTTTCTAATATTCTAAGGATTATGTAATTTACTAATATATGGCACTTGGGTAAAATGTTACCTCCATTGAGATATGGCTTCAATAATAAAAAGTTGCAAAAATAGACATATCGTTATTTTTGATAAACGATTTATCTTTTAAATTTGTCAAATGACATATAGGAAAGCCTTTGATATTTTGACATTATCGCATAAAAAGTAAATTTAGAAATGTATAAGCAGAAGAGAAATCACATCTTTTAAAGCAAAGAAATAGAATAATATAATAATTTTAAAGAGATATGCTCCAATACGACTTTGAAAATAACACTGAAAAAAACAATTTGGTGGATTTTCATTGAATAAGAGTTAGACATTCTAGTTTATTTAATACCATTTATTTTTTATTAGTTTTATACTTCTATGCTATAAAAATGACTGAGCCTGTCTATCTCACCTGTTTTTTTTTTTTTGTTTTGTTTTGTTTTGTTTTTTGTACTGGGGTTCCTGGAAGCCCTTCTACCTCCTCTGGGCTACACTCTCAGACCTATTTTTTTATATTTTAATTTGGAAACAGGGTCACTTAAGCCAGCACAGCTGGCTTCAACCTGCGTGATCCTCCTGTCTCCACCTCCCAAGCATAGGGGGATGACAAGCCTGCGCCACCACGCCCAGCAATCTCACCTGGTTCTAAATGCTTTACTTGTACTGGCTTTCAGTCACTTTTAACCATTATGAAAAAACTATATTGTTAACATTAAATGACAAAGTCACTACTAATGATGTCCTAGAGGGTGGCCCATTTAGTCCTAAATTCTGAATTTGCCATGTAGAAAGACAGGGAACATTAAAAAATGTTGCATCTAAATCTGCAGATAATGATACAAATAATACATAGTTCTTCTAGCTTAAAAAGCATATTAATGTACAGAATTTATTGCAATAAGTTGAATAATAAAACTATGGGGCAGAACAATAACCATACTTAATGACTATCAAGTTATGTTCAGCATTAATGTCATGTTCAGCATTAATGTCATGTTCAAGGTATTATAACAACAAAAAGGATATTTTATTAAAGGAAGACAAGGAGAAGAAACAAGAAAATTATATATGGTACTTGTTAATTTATGTTTTAAAATGATACACAATAATAATATAAAATAATAGTTGTCCTGATAGCAGAAAGAAATAGAAAGTGGAAAAAAATAAAATACTTCACAGAAAATAAAACTGATGCCCTTTATATAGTCTTTTCTAAATGTGTGATACAGAAAACCCTTGATTCTCTTCTACAAAAGTTGATAATAAAAATGAGATAAATTTGATTACTTGTGGGTAGCCATTAAGTAATTCCCCATTTCCTTGGCCTTTGTGGGGAACCATTAATGTCTTCCCCTTATCTTTACTAAAAGAGTAATTCTGACTGTCCTTCATCCAGAGTCAACAAGGTTTGGAGTCATGGGGATTTCAAAGTAATTAAGACTCTCTCAAAACTATTGATGCTATTGTTCTGTCTGCTAGATAAGATTAGGTTTGTGTTGTACCAGGGTATTGTTTGACTTGCCTGTGATGTATGTACTTTGGACTTGTCTTTCTTGCATTCCTGTGTAACCCAAAGCTAGAAACTGTCTAAAAGTGCCACGAGAGAATAAACTTGGCACTAATAGTGACTAGTAGCCCTCTCATGCTTGAATTCTTCAAACCTCACTCCTCTCTTCACAACCTGTATTTTGCCTGCTGGTTCCAGCAATTACTAGTCAGTTCCTCTTTGATTCTCTGTTGTCAAAAAAGGGTTTTATAAAAGCTCTTGAGCATCTGTTTTAAATATGTTGTTTTATAACAGGAATAATTTTTAGTTATTTATTGATGGTGCTTATGTAAATTTTAGAATCTATGTCTTGATATTTTTTAGTCATTAATATTTTAGGTCTTATTTGAAGCTGCTACTCTAACATTACTTTCAGAACCTTAACATTATATTGAGAAAAACCAAAAACACACTTAAGATTACTTGCTTTATATTACAAATTAAATACAAGACTTAAAAATTTAATCTTTTCTTTATTCTCTAATAGTTCAAAAGAAAGAATGTTCACACTCCTGTCTTATGAAGAATAACACCAACATTTAGATACTTAATTTAACAATTCAAGTCTGACTTTTTACTTTGACTACTACTTAACTTTTTGGAATTATATTGCATGACTAATTTAAAACATTGTTAAAAGAAAAAAGATATATAATTAAAATACTAAAATCATTATATATATTTGAAATAAGTGACATTATCTTGAAAATAGCATCAAGTTAATGTTAGAGGTCACTCTACTTACAGTTTATCAAAGGTCACAAGATTTCTAAATAAAGGACACAAACTGATTTCAAGAATGCTGTATAATCACAGGTACTATATGTAATCAGTTATGATTATACCTCTAAAAATAGATTTTATGTGGAGCATATAATAATGTACATTTTTACAGAAAGAGTAAAAAATATGACATATATTTTATTACACAACTAATAAACCTCTGTCTATGACTCTGAATATGATTAGTTTTATGTTCTCACCTTAGACATTCTAATTTGCATCAACATTTAGGTGCGTTTATGTGTTTTGTTACAGTATATTTTATTCTCTCTCTCTCTGAAGCTTGATATATTATATATGACTTGTGGTTGATCTATAACTATTTAAAATACAAATGAAAACTAATTTCTCTATGGCCTACTATTACAAAACATCAATATTTTGAAATCTTTTACTTGTCAAGAGCTTTGATTTATTTATTCATTTCTTCTCTCACATATTTTTAGCTAAATTTTTTGGTAGCTGTCAGATTTGGGTTATCAGAAACTTCAGCATCAGAAAGCTAAGAATGTTAAAATGGTATAATGTAGTAAATAGCAATCACCTCTAAAGCCAGCCAGCTCTCAACTCTCCAAATATGTTATTTATGCCATGTTTACTAGGAAATAAAGTTATGGTTTCATATTTTAATAAATTTGTTAAATGTTATTTGAATAAAAGCAAACATAGAAATTAAAGATGGCAGAATATAGTAAGGCAGCATAAATGCATCACTCCAAGACTTGGGACTCAACCAGCAGAAAAACTGCTTCTTGCCAAGAGAGGAAAAGTAGTCAGAACTTAATAGAATAAAGAAAGTTGAGACATAGTTGAATTGGGGGCATCAATGACAGGAGGTAACTGGGAAAAAAAAAAGCTTTATATGTCTCATTTGGAGAGCAGAAAACAGAGAAGGTCACTATCTTTGTGAGCCTTCATGAGAGTTGGTACTTTCAGGAGCTTGATGACTCTCAGAGACAAAATCCAGCAAAGAAAATCTTGTTGAGCCAGTGATTGCAGACAACCAACATCAAAAGCAATCACATTTTTCTCTCTATTCTTTAATATCTCAAGACCCTAACTTCCCAGACCACCTAGCTAAATTGCCCAGTAAACTCCTGACGATGCAACTGAACTTAGCAGGACCTAAAAATTACAGACCCTTTATGTAAAGACTTAAGAAGTGATCATCAACACTTTAATTTACAAACTATCCCAGTGTAAGTCTTCACAGTGACAAAAATTTGAGTGGGAATGAACAAACCCACAAAGTCCATGAGTTTTTAAATCATCCCTGCAGAGGGTTCAATAAGGGGGTACAATCAGATACAGCAAAAATATGAATTAATAGAGTTCCAAGGGATACTCAAGTGGGAGAGATGGAGAGAAAACAGTTTACTCACTCACTGTAGGGGTTCCAAAAATTTTTTCCATACTACCTGCAGTGGCATCTGTGGAGTAAAATAACTAAGCCCACAGAGCTATAGACTCAGGAGCTATAAACTCTAACCTGACAGTGTTTGGTTGCCACAAATACCAAAGTTTGTGGTACTCACTTGATCACTTTCCCAGATTAGCATCAGTGTTTCTTAATATGTCTTGGACTCAGGCTCTACATGAAAGATCATAGTTTTTGCTCCTGATAAGTTTGGATCTAGAGAGCATTTTACAGCCAATCATAGACTCCTGTTTGCCTGCCCTAAGATTAATATCATTTTAAAGAGATTCTAGACAGCTAACTCAATTCTATTTATATGAGGCAGATTTATTGAGGAAAAATATTTTCTCAGAGGCTTTATAAAGAGATAACAAATGAACATAGAATTCACATATAAATATGAAGAAAATGCCAAGAAAACAGAGATGCAAATCTGAGAATTCTGAAAATTTAAGAATAAAGTTGAAGGAGGATATCATAAACTCCAACAACTCAACAGTAAGGGAGGTTACCAATACTGACTGAGCAGCAGAAAATGTCAGAGAAAGAAATTAATAATTTTAATTTTTAATACAAAAAAAGGTTTTGGAAATAAAATCAGAGAAAGTATACAGAAAATGAAAAAAATTAGTAGAGAAATTGAGGCCCAAGTAAGAACCAAAAAGAGGCTCTTATAAAAATAAAGGTGACAATAGATGAACTAAAGAATCCAATAGAAACCTCTAGTAGAGTAGACAACATATAAAATAGAATTTCACTCTTGGAAGACACTTCATTAAAAACTGTTGACATAATCAACAATATAGAGAGGACAATACAACAACACAACCAGAATATTAAAAAAAATGAGATAACATGAAATGACTAACCTAATGTATGAATAATAGGTATTGAAAAAAGTTGAGAAGCAAAAACAAAGGACATTAGGAACTAATACAGGGACATAATATCAGAAAATTACCCAAACATAGAAAACGAGTTAGACATACACATATGGAATACATTCAGAACTCTAATGTGACAAGATGAAAGAAGAACTGCTCCTCACCACATAATAATCAAAATTAATTGAATGCATTGAGAGCAAAAGAATAGGTAACAGTAATTATCTGGGCAAAATAGATAACCTTAGATAATATAGGAGAAATTTTGGTGGAGTGAGGGAGGAGATCTAGATAAGGGGAGAGGGAAATTAATGGAGAAAACACTTTCATTGGCATTATGAACATATGATAGAATACCAATGCCTATCTCAATGCACTGTATAGGGGAGGTGGGTGGGTGTTCAGAGGGAGCCAGAGTTAAAACTCACCAAGTACTTTGTGGCTTTGTGCATGTTTATCACTATCACTGTGAACTCTGATATGAAACTATAATTGACCAATAAAAGTATTAAGAAAGCAAGTACATATTACAATAGAAAATGTTATGTAAGATATAGTCCAACATAGTACAAGGTTTTATTCAATTAAATTTTTAAAAACACTGAGTGTATTAAAAGCATTTTCCTACAAAATTGGTAGAAAATTATATTTTCTTAGCAGTTTTCTTTTTAATAGGAGACAGAAAACTACATATGCTATTGTAATACACTGGAAAGTATTGCATGATAAAAGAATGCTAAAATAAGTTTAAAAAAGATTAATATTATAGTGATGATTCTACTATCTGCAGGTTTTTTTAACAAGAGTTTGCAATAATAGAAAAAACTTTTATAGATCTTCAATGAAAAAAATTATTTCAGCTATTTGCCTAAGTCAAGAAAATGGTACATATCTTGGCAAGTACTTTTTCTAAAATTTGATGCTATTTAAGAATGAAAACTCCACCAGAAATATCTTCAAATATTTTAGTTTTGTAATAGAATTCAGTTCTTCTTAAATTTTCTTCAATATGAAGCATTCTATTCATCAAACAAAGATGTTTACATGTACTTTTGACATATAATGTGTAAAGATGTGTAAGAAGTATTGTGGCTAAAATAAAACACACATTTTGAAAATGATGAACAAGGCAGAAGTATTTGTTAATGCCAAGATTAAAAAGGCTCTGGCATGTTAATGCTAACTTGTCCTCTCAGAATTTGTTTTCAATTTCAAAGTACACTGAGTATAAATCTAATAATTAATTTTACATGATTAACTAATATTTTAATTTAATATCTTCTAGTATATAAAATAAATTATTTTTATTTAAGGACCATAAATTTACCTTGGAGTAATTATCATTCTAGTATTGCAAAAATACAATATTGGAGAGATTAGAAATAGCAGTCTTTCCAAGTTACACCTTGAGCCACATCTAATTTGAGTTTAACAGTTTTCATCACATATAAGATCCTGTAAAAATTTTGGTCACATATTTGGGAGTGTTTTTTTAATTTACAATCTGATAAGCTTTGACAGAATATTAAAATCATACTTAATATAAAGATCAACTATATAGTTATCACTTACCCACAGTTCTAAAATTCCCAGACTGCTCTGAGTTACATGAATTGGCATTTAAAGAAAAACTCTGAAATTTCTTAATATCTTATTTGATAGTTTGGAAAAAAGGTGTTTTTCAGGCTTAAGTTAACCACAAGAAGATAAATTCTAACTTCATTTCAGAGTTTTTTATTTGTCTTTCTAGTGAGTCTACTGTCTTGATCTCTGGGAACCTAGGTGTTACTAATCAACTGCCATTTCTTTTCTTCTGAATTAGTGAAACTTGCAAAGGCTGGGTCTTTCCTCTGTATGTTTTCATTTTTAAATATGTTTTTATTGGTATATTATAATTATATATCTTAGTGACTTTCAAAATGATACAAATATAGTTACCCACAGCACTTGATGTGTTCCCAGTCCATGTCCCCTCATGTTATAATTATATTGTTAGTAAAAACTTTATATATGGACATAGCATTATTTGAACTATATCCTCCATCAAGCATTATTTCACCCCTCCTCACCTCCTTTCCCCAATCCCCTTCCATTATCTACTGGTCTCTTTTCTCATTTATCTAAAGTCCCTTTTGTTTCCTATTTTTTCTGTAAATTTTACATATGAGAGAAAATATAAGACCCTTGACTTTTCTTCCAGGGAAAAGCAAATTTTTTCTGCATTGGGAAAAACAGCAGGATATTAATAAGGATGCCTATGGGATTTGTGGAATAATACCCACTTCCACTTCATTAAACTACCTTGGTGGATGTCCCCATTTTCAAGGAAATGATTATTTAACATCTTGGTGAAATAAAATTTTCATTTCCTTGACTGGTATACATTGTATTGTGATGCTCTTTTATTATATCATTTACTGTTCTCAAGGGGCTAATATCTCACGTATTCTTTTCCAGAATATCAAAGAAGGATTTTTCAAAAGCCCTGACCTCCCTATGTCTCCTTGTATCAGGTATAATGAGAGATTCAGTCCCTGGATAGACAGGGCTTGCATTCCTTGTCAGCTCAAAAGAAGTTATAGAAGACAGAACTTAGTCTTTCCTCAACCCTTAAGATTAAGGGACCAAAGTCTGGAAAGGGGGAAATGAGGTAGGTTAGAATAAATAAAACACTAGGTAGAAAGAAGAAAAATTGGGAAGAAATAAAAATATTGTTTTAAAATCTGGAAAGCTCATAATCTCTAGCACTGTCTAATAGGGTGTATTCAGGCGTAGGCTGAGGCCTCAATGAGCCCACATCATCAATAAACAATGATTTTAAGTATTAACAAATTGATGACAGTGCTTTCCCAAACTTCAATAGAGTATTATTCAGTATATGGAATATTAACTATATTACTTTTCCAATATCAAAATGAATTCTAGATTTTAAAATGATCTGTCCCCAAGAGTTTTGGATAAAGTATCATAAACATGCTTAAAAAATGCAAAATTTAGCCAAAGAACTTGTCATATTGCAATAAGAAGCAAGGTGAAAAACAGAAAACTATCCCTTTATGTCTATGATTCATGTGTTTGCTGCTAAAGGTAGGTTATGTGTGATACCTAGGTGGGTAGTGCTGAACTTCAAAGAGTTTTCCCTTGGTGTATGGACCTTTCACAGTATCCCAAGAATCTGACCACCTCCCTCTTTCACCTTTTTAGCTAAAGCCATAATGGGCTGTTTCTCCATTTTTGCCATCAAAGTTTAACGAATGACTGGTGGTATTTGGTGTACACATGATCTGGTTTCTTTACTCTTGCAGCAGGTTGTTTACTTTTTAAGGTGCTGAAGTCCTTGCCTACAGAGTGGTTGGCTGAACTGCCTATCTCATGGGCCCCCTTCACTTCCTTATTTCAGTTCTGTGTTGCTTCCCTGCTGGTGTGTCAGGGCCCACTCGGCTAGACAGGGATGGGGCAGTGGCTCAAGATGGCGCCTAGGCATGTTGCCAAGTCACGAGGCCCACGAGGCTGGCGGTGCCCTGATCCTGCGCAGTGAGCCCTATCAGGCGCCCTAAGGATGATCAGTGACACAGTGCCTCGTGCTACCACCAGCCCGCCTATGAGAGGGTTAGAAATGTGCATGCCCTAGCTGTGGGAAGCTTGGGGTTGGTGGAGTGATGAGGGAGGGGTTATGAGACTGATATATATTTGCCTGCTGTGCGCATTGAAGGGGAGGCATTAAAGAAGAAGCATCATCAGCAAAGTCTGCATTCTTGTGTTTCTTCCCTAGGCTCTGCAGGTCGGAGCCTTAGGGATGCAACACTGGTGTTTATCACCTCCTCCAAATAGATGATTTGTACTTGCTTCACTCTCTCTGAGTCTGAATGTAAGGGAACACAAACTAAAATATAAGCTTAATTTTTCCAGCCTTAATTAAAACCTTAGGTTTTTCCATTGAAACCCAGCTCAGTGCCAGGGGATTTGCTGTTTGTAATTTTCTAATACTGCCAAGATGACTTCTCATCTGGCTCTAACAATTCTCTTTTACATTTACTTTTTACTTTATTATTTGTGGTGCTAGAGACTGAACCCAGGAACAGTCTATCTCTGAGTTTTAGCCTTAGTCATTTTATTCCCTTGTATTAATTTATTTTTATTTGAAAATAGGGTCTCATTAAATTTCCAAGAGCCTTGCTATTTTGCTGAAGCTGGCTTCGAACCTGCAATCCTCCTGTTTCAGCTTCCCAATAACTGGAATTAAAAGCTTATGCTATCATTCCTGGCTTGCTCCAAAAAATTTTTTTTTTCTTGTAGTAGTGGGGATAAAACCCAGGGGCATTCTACTTCTGAGCTACACCCCAAGCCCTATTGTTTTTTTTTTTATTATTCTTTATTTTGAAACAGGGTCTCAGTGAGTTGCAAAGGACCTTACTAAGTAACTGAGGCTGTCCGTGAACCACACTCCTGTCTCAGATTCCCAAATACTGGGATTACAGGTCTGGTCCATAATGCCCAGCTACTACATTTTTTTTAATTGTAATATTTTCTAAGCCAATTCATGCTCTTGCAAATTCAAGTTACACTAAGAGTACTGTCTTCAAACTGCTTGCTTATTTGCACCACCCATTAACTAGTACCATAATTTGCTGAAAATCATGATATGACAATTGTATTAAATTTTTATAAAGTATCTCAGCTGGATTTAAACACTTCTTTATGTCATAACATGCTTAATTTCAACAGCCCAAATTCAAAACTAAACAATAATCAATCAGCTCTGTTCCACCATAATTAAATGGGATATGCCCAGCCATTTTCTAAGATAATAAGAGCTTATGAATCATGATAATCATCATAATGAAATAGATTTACTAAGTACCTTAAATTATGCTATGTTTTACTTTTGTATCAACTCTATGAATAATCTATGTTTGTTATTAAAGTGAAACTTAGAAAAGAGAACTATCATACTTAAAAGTGTAAATCCAGGAGAAAAAAGAGTAAGCACTTTCTTACTTTATTCTGCATAAAACCTTACACAAAGTCACTATATTATATTTTTATAATTTATTCTAAGCTAAAGAACTTTATCCTTTGGGGAAAAAAACTTAGTAATTGCCTCTGCATCCCAATTATCCCTTTTTATTCCGAGTATACCAAGATTCTAAAGATGGATAATCTGTAAACTAAACCTTTCTTTGCCTTTATTTGCTGTATATCACAGATTAAAATCTACAATGCACTCATAAACCATTTTTAAAAATATAGATAAATGTCATTTAAATCAGATTTTATTGATTTTCTATGTCATTATTGCATTATAAATGTTTATGTTTAACAGTTACAAAATATTTTATCACTATTTACTTAAGTCCTTGAATTGAGCTTCCTTTCTAAAGATTCAACCAACCAAAAACTGATGATTAACCCACAGATTTATGATGTTGCAACTATTATGTGTACTTAATCTGAATCAGGCACATTGCTAAGTATTTTACACATATCATTGTAATGAAGCTTCCCAGTAGCCTTGTGGAATAGAAATTACCTTCATTTCCTCTTTCAAATAAGAATTAGAAACTGAAATATTTTGACTAACTGCTCAGATTTACCGCTTTTAAGTTATGAAGTCAATTGGGAATGCAAACTTCTCTCCAATATTTCTATTTTATGCCTTTCTATAATTTGTTAAAAATATACATTAAATGTACTTTTTTTTTTTTTTTTGGTGGTACTGGAGGTGGAACCCCGGGCTTTTCTACCTCCGGGCTATACTCCCAGATCTATTTTATATTTTATTTGGAAACACGGTCTCACTAAGTTGCTGAGAGCCTTACTAAGTAGCTGAGGCTGGCTATGAACCTGTGTGATCCTCCTGTCTCAGCTTCCCAAGCGCGGGGATTACAAAGGTGCACCACCACACCAGGGTAAATGTAGTATTTTATGAGACTGACGTGCTGCCTACTGCGCTAAGGTGGCAAAGAACAAAATTATATCATTTGCAAGAAGATGGAAAGCCCTGGAGAACATCATGTTAAGTGAGATCAGCCAAGCACAGAAGGAGAAGATACACATGTTTCCTCTAATATGCCCAAACTAGAAAACACAAAGGATACCAGTGGGACTCCAGATATTAGAGGGGAAATACTAGCTAAGTTTTAATGGAAAGATAGGAGAGGAGAAAGGCCGATCTTGATTAATGAGGGTCTACACCTGAACATGTGTAAAATTATGAATAAGACATGGTTAACCTGGACAACCATTGGTGGGAGGGGGGAAGAGAAAATGGGGGCGGGGGGAGAGGGCACCAAATATAGTGTAAATGTATACTATTTATGTTCAATAAAAAATTGTTTAAAAATAAATGCAGTATTTTAATCATTGTTAATTGTACAGTTCAGTGACATTAAGCAAATTGACACTGTTTTGCACAATCCCTTCCATCTAACTCCAGAACTTTCTCATCTTCCTAAACCCCTTTCTTATTCCCCTTCTAGCTCTTGACAACCACCTTTCTACCTTGTATTTCTATGAAAAGTGAAAGAAATCATACAGTATTTGTCTTTTTGTGACTAATTTATTTTTTACTATAATTTCCACGTTTATACATATTACAGCATGTGTCAGATTTCTTTCCTTTTTAAGATTAAATAATATCTGTAATATGTGTAATGCACATTTTGTTTATCCATTCATCTGTCCATGGTAGTTAGGTTATTTCCATGTTTTGACTTTTGTAAATAGTGTTTCTATCAATATGGCCATATATATATACCAGAGTCTTTGCTTTTGGTCCCATGGATTATTTCCCCAAAAATAAAACCATTGAATCATATAATACTTTTTTTTTTTTTTTTGCGGATCTAAGGATGGAATCCAGAGGCATTTGACCTCTGAGCTACACCCCCTGCCCTATTTTTTATTCTTTATTTTGAAACCGAGTCTCACTGAGTTGCAGAGGGCCTCACTAAGTAGTTGAGGCTGTCAGCAAACCATTATCCTCCAGGTCTCAGCCTCCCGAATGCTGGGATTACAAGCATGTGCCACCACGCCCAGCATGATACTTATTTTATATGGAGGTTATACCATGTTACATTTACACCAGTATCATAAAAATATTCCAAATTTTTGCAATTTCAGAAACACTGGTTTTTATTTTTATTTTTATTTTTGTCATTATAATGGATGTGCAGTGGTAATATCATTGTGGCTTCGATTTGCATTTCCTTAATAATTAGTGATGCTGAGTAACTCCATTGCTTATCTCTGTATTTTCTTTGGAGAAATATCTGAACAAGTCCTTGGCTCAGTTTTTTTTTTTTGTTATTGTTGTTGTTTTTGATGCTTTTTATTGGTGCATTGTAGTCATAAGTCTTAATGGCTCACAAGAGGTAGAGGCAACATGGACACATCATTCATTTAGGCCTTCCTTTCTTCGCACTCCATTCTTCTCACATCCCTTCTCTTTATTTTTGTTTGTTTTTTTTTTCATTTGTTGCTGTTAATGCACTATATTACCTTATATATTCTGGATATTAATTGATTATCAGATATGATTTGCAAATGTTTTCTACCATCATATAGGTTGCTTTATAAATGTTGATAGTTACCTTTGATACAAAACAAAAAAAATTAATTTTAACACAAGCAATTTTTTCTTAATTATCTTTTTTGTTGCTATATCCAAGAAATCATCAAATCCAGTGCTTTCTGTTAGGGGCTCTATAATTATTGGTCTAAATTTTTCAGATTTATCTTAATTAATTCTTGTGTAAAATGATACTAAATCCTAATTTATTTATTTTTATTTTCATGCCTATTTCTAAATTTTCAGCATCATTTGTTCAAAAGGGTGTCCTTACACATTGCACAGTATTATATTCCTTGTCAAATCTGATTTAGTTTTGAATGCAAATGTTAACTAGTGTGCTTTCTATTCTACTAGTCCCATGTCCTTATATCTGTAACACTGTAAGTTTACGGTACGTTTGAAACAGTGAAGTGTGAGGCATCAATTTTATTCTAATATTCAAGATTATCTTGGCTTCTTGGAGTTCCTTGAGATTTCAAACAATGTGATGGTTTTTCTATCTCATCAAAAATAAGTAATAAGTTCATTTACTTATATAACTTAAAATTATATATAAATTACATTGAACCTAAAGATTGTTTTGGATAGAATTGAAAAATTCAATGTTAAATTTTCCAGTTTATTGCCACAGGTTAACTTTCAATTGTTTTCCTGAATGTTCATTGTTATTATAGAGAAACAAAGTTGATTGTTTGTCATTACTTTGTTATTCTGAAGATCTGTTTAATTAATTTATTATTCATAAACTTTTTTTTTAGAAAAATTTGTTTATGGCTGGGCGTGGTGGCACACATGCTTGGAGGCAGAGACAGCGGGATTGCGCAGTTTCGAAGCCAGCCGTGCGCAGGCTGGTTTAGGAGACCCTGTTTCCAAA
Source organism: Muscardinus avellanarius (assembly GCF_963383645.1). Classification (NCBI taxonomy): domain Eukaryota; kingdom Metazoa; phylum Chordata; class Mammalia; order Rodentia; family Gliridae; genus Muscardinus; species Muscardinus avellanarius. The sequence goes on from NC_137791.1 coordinate 91,382,539, forward strand.
TAAAAATCTAAAAATAGAGCCGGGCGTGGTGGCACATGCTTGTAATCCCAGTATTCGGGAGGCTGAGACCTGGAGGATCGCGGTTCGCAGACAGCCTCAGCTACTTAGTGAGGCCCTCTGCAACTCAGTGAGACCCGGTTTCAAAATAAAGAGTGAAAAATAGGGCAGGGGGTGTAGCTCTGAGGTCAAATGTCCCTGGGTTCCATCCCTAGACCCGAAAAAAAAAAAAAAAAACAAGTAAAAATAGGTCTGGGAGTGTAGCCCAGAGATAGAAGGGCTTCCAGGAACCCCAGTCCACCAGAAAAAAAAATCTGTTCATGGTTAATTATTTTTCTATCACACTATCTCTGCAAATAGCTTTAATTCCAGTTTCAATCTGTGTAGTTCCAGTGAAAGCATGACACTCATCTGTTTCTTCATTTCCAAAGCAGACACTATAAAAACAGCAATAATATTAATAATAGTATTGTTAAACACACACACACACACACACACACACACACACACACACATATTGCAGTACTAGAGATAGAAACTAGGGTATTGAAACAGGGTCTCATTGAGTTGCAAAAGGCCTCACTAAGTAGCTGAGGCTGTCCACACACTGTGATCCTCCTGTCTCTGCCTCCCAAATTCTGGGATTGAAAGTATGAAACACTACACCTGGCTAAAAACATATATTTTGAAAAAAGTTGTGTTTTAGACTTTCTATACATATTACTTGCTTCATTCTCCTGGATACATTCATTTATTCAATCATTTTGTACTTAGGCCTATTATGAGAAATCCACCTGCAAGTATTTAATATCTGAACCTTGGTTTTCTTTTCTATAACATGAAGATGAACAGGGGCTGTGAACATTCAATGAAATAACTTGATTGCCTTTGTGTTGAGCTCAAGAATTGCAAAAAAAAAAAAAAAAACCCTTAAAATGTTTTAGGAAGCTAAGCATCTTGTATGAGCTATTCTGCCCTCTAGTATATTGCAAATTATGGTAAAAAACAAACTCTTGAAGTTCTATTGTAGTTCTCTTTGTATAATATATGTGTGCTCCGCTACTGCTTTTGTCATCAGCAGTACTTCTGGCAAATACTAGGCTATTAAATCTTAGAGGAGTCAAAAATTAAATATGGAATTCAATAGGTAAATGGAGCAGGATTTAGCCACAAACCTTGAACAGCTCCCACTAGTTATCCTCATACCCTAGAGCAACCACAACTGCCCAGACAGCCCAGTCACAACCACATCCAAAGGACTTTGGGGTTTACCTTTGCCACAAGCATCAGCATGGACAGCAGCAGGATCAGCACCAGAACAGCAACACGGAAAACAGAAGCCAGAGGAATGAAGATCATCACAGTGAAAGTTTTAGTAACAAGTGGCTCAATCTAAGAAAGTAATATAGTTTAGCAACAGAAATGACATGAATAAGGGTGGATTTTTACACCAGATAAGTCCTAAAAAAAGAATAGCAGCAAAGTTACCTTTGAAACATAAGATTTGGAAAGATATTGTTGAAAAAGTAAAAGAATGTGGAGGGAACAAATGTTGCAGGCCCTGGTGGAGGGTAAAAAATGTGCAACAGTCATAGGTACCACAGATCTTACTGTGACATCTTACTGTTACAGATGCATCTACCTGACAAGGATCCTCCAGGAAACTACTAGCAAAATTACTAGAATATTAAGAGTGGGGAAAAGGACAAGGAATTGGAGATTGCTCTCAAAGGCCAGGCCCAACACCACCAACGTATTACTGATGAAGGTTTTCAGCTAAGTACATGTGAAGATCATAAGGGCATCGACCACAGGATGCCAACCCTCCTGTATAGGAAGAAGCGATGGGAGGAGTCAATGACCAGGGAGAACAGACCAGGGAGACAGAACACATTTTGGTTACAGATCACTCCTCATGCTAGGCATCCTCTCCTACAGAAAACAATGCGATGGAGAAAGTAAGATAAACTAAGGAGCTAAGGCCCTAGGTCAACAGCCACCTCCATTTTTTAGGATTCAACATCAATTACCAATACAAATGTCCAGAAACCTACAAAGCAAAAGATGAGATGGCAAAACAGATTAAAGCAACTCTTTCACCAGTAGATAATTTGTATCCCCCTGAGGCTGAGTGATGTGAGGCTGGGTAAATGCCAGCTCACCATTTCTCCCCATCATTCTTCATCCACCAAGAAAAAAAATGAATATTCAAGTCCAGCGATAAGAAATGGACAGAAAATTGGAGCCGTGAACCTTAAATGCTTGCTTTTCTAACATTTGACTAGACAATTACAACTTTCTGTATTGGTTATACATCTTGGGTTTTGGATTATTTTTTACCAAAAGAGATTTCTTTTTGGCAATGACAATCACATTGTATAAAAGACCAGCTTTTCTTAATTCATCTTTAAAGTTTTTTAAAGTTGTTTTACATCTGTGGTTTTTGTTTTTGTTTTTGTTTTTGTTTTCCGTACTGAGGATGGAGCCCAGGGGCATTGTGCCTCCGAGCTACACCTTCAGCCCTATTTTTTAGTCTTTTTAATGTTTGAAACAGCATCTCACTGAGTTGTAAAGGGCATCCTTAAGTACCCGAGGCTTTCGGCAAACCATTATCTTCCTGTTTCAGCCTCCTGAATGCTGGGATTACAAGCATGCACCACCATGCCCGGCCTGAAAGCTTTCACTTTTATTTTGTAATAACTATTTATAATTTTATATTTTTTTGGTACTGGGTATTCAAATTGGGGCATTCGACCTCTGAACTACCCCTCTGAAGTATTTCTGAATAACTCTAGCCCCTTTTCTTTTGTTCACTTTGAAACATGTTGTAAGTTACTGAAAGTCTCACTAAGTTGCTGAGCCTGGCATTGAGCCTGCCATCCTCTTAAGTACAGGATTACAGACACAAACCACAACACCTGGCTTTGATTTTTTTTCCCCAAAAATGTCAACAAGCTACAAGCACCTGTAATAAAACTATTACAATTTTAAGTTATAGGTACATTTTCCAATTGTGCTAAACCCCCTTATTATTAAAAGAGTAACTTATTTTTAAACATTTAAAAAGAGCATAGTAATTCAGAAATAAATTAATAGGCATTAATGAACCTAAGTTTGTAAAGTAACTAGAAGGTTGCATAAAAATGTATTAAATAAGTGCTTATTCAGAAGCCATGTGATACACTCATGTCTTAAAATGTCAAATTTTTGCTTTCTGCCTAAATTTTGTTAGTTCATGTATATGACTTAAACAAAATTCCATTGAGATATTTTATAATACAGACTTAAAGACAAATCTTAAAAATTTCAAGCTTTATTTATATCTGTGGAAGCCTAGTTGACAAATAGATAATTTCCAGTATACAAAAATTTGCTTAATATACAAAGCTTTGCTTCAAATATTCCTGAACTTTTTTTTTTAATTTTCTTCCTCCACATGCTTGGTAGCTTATGAATGCTTAATGGTTCCCTTGTTAATATTATATTATTTTTTTTTTGTGTGTGTGGTATCAGTATGAGTGGAACCCAGGGGCTTTTCTACCTCCAGGCTATACTCCCAGACCTATTTTATCCTTTATTTGTAAACAGGGTCTCACTAAGTTGCTGAGAGCCTCACTAAGTAGCCGAGGCTGGCGTTGAACCTGTGCGATGCTCCTGTCTCAGCCTCTCAAGCGCTGGGATTAGAAGTGTGCGCCACCACGCCCGGCTATGTTACATTATTTAAATAATCAATTAATTGACTCCTTAGAATAAAGCATATGATGGCTACCTATGAATATGCCAGTGATTGAAGGAAGCAGTCTTCCTGAAAGAACAATTAGGATATTTAAGTGAAAATCTTGGCAAACATTGGCCAGGAAGGGAAATCTCAAGGTCCTGAAGCTATATGGAAATAATTTTTTTTTTTTTGGTGGTGGTACTGGGGTTCCTGGAAACTCTTCTATCTCCGGGCTACACTCCCAGACCTACCAGACCTATTTTATTCTTTCTTTTCTTTTCTTTTCTTTCTTTTTTTTTTTTTTTGAAACAAGGTCTCTTAAGCCAGTAGAGAGCTGGCTTCAAACCTGTGAGACCCTCCTGTCTCTGCCTCCCAAGCGCGGGGAAATCGTGAGCTACCACACCTGGCTGGAAATATATAAATATAAATATATATATATATATATATATATATATATATATATATATATATACATATATATATATAATTTTTTTTTTTTGCCAAAATAAGATTTTATTTTGAAAGTCATTTGAAAGACACTGAGTAGAGAAAACCTAGGAGTCAACGGATGTAGATTCCAACTTCATTTCTTTCCAAGTCCAACCAGTGGTCTTTTCCTTGCCCCAAAGTTACTTTCTTTGGTAATTCCTATATTTGGTTTCCTGGAGAAGAGATCTTTTCCCATAAGCCATCTTTATTCTTTTTGTAGAGGAGAGCTTTTATTTCCAGGAAACAGCATGTTCGTTGGAGATGGGTATTTTTTTCAAAACATCAAGGTAGACCTAATGTGTTCAACAAAGTGTGTGGGCTCAGCCAAAGGTGAAGTGGAAAGGTTCTCTAGTATTTGTCATCTTGCTGCAACCGGAAATCCACATGTGGAAATGGCATCCAGGAGTACGGGCCTATGCAAAGTTGTTCTGTCTTTGCATCATTATTAACATTGCCAGGGAACAAACATTTTAAAGAAAGTCTATGAAAATCCTGCTACTTGGATAGGCTAAGACTGTGATTGGTGTAGTGATATGCTCATATTAATGTTCTGAGTTTAATAGAATTCTCAGTTTACAGAGCTGTATGACCAGTGACAGTGATCAGTCTGGAATCATGTACATGCCACGAAACTTACAGGCCTAAGAAAGGATCTGATCCATGTGAGGAAAGCACAAAGAATGAGAACACTTGTGCTTCACTCAAAGGTAGACACTCATCATGAGTGCTTAAAAGAACCATCTTTGCAGGTATGCATAATGAAATTGAATGCCATGTAGAAATTACAAATGCTGAAGATAACCTGCATTAAGTAAGGGAATAGTTATTGTGATCAAAACAGAAGACTGATTCCATCCCTTACAAATTCGTATAAGCTGGTCAGTTCTCTAAAGACCTTGCATTCTTATCAAATTCTTCTGGATTTCTTTGCATCAGTCTCTATGCTAATTGATTTGCAGGGTAGGTAAAAATTTGTCAAATAGAATTTAATCAATTTGTTCACTCAATTTGGTACCCAGAATATTATATAAAATTTCTTAAAAAGTATATTTACACCGGGCGTGGTGGCGCACGCTTGTAATCCCCGCGCTTGGGAGGCGGAGCCAGCCTCTCTGGCTTAAGAGACCCTGTTTCTACATAAAAAATTTAAAAAAATAGGTCTGGGAGTGTAGCCCATGGGAGTGTATCCCGGAGGTAGAAGGGCTTCCAGGAACCCCAGTCCCACCACCAAAAAAAAAAAGTTTATTTACTAGTTAAGATGAAGTTACTCATGTATAAGTGGTACGAAGCAAATTCACACTAACAACTGTTTTAATTTAATCAAGTATCTTGATTAATTTTATATCAGAAACCATTCTATAGCTTAAACTACAACTAAAATATGCTCAGTTTACATGATGTAGGAAGAATCGATATGGTGAAGAAAAATAGAAACTTTTAGTCAAGAAAAATCATTAGGTTATAGCATCTCTGGAGTAGGGTCTCAGGGGAAGTAGGGCTCAACTATTGGTAATCTGTGATATTTGTCTTTTCCTGTGCTTCTAGAAATAGCACTACAGCTTTAATCTTGAAAAAATAGACATTCATAGATTCTATAGTAGAACACAATAGGAGAATTAATTATTTCTCCAGGATTTATGTCTTGATCAGGTTTCAATAAGTGCAAACTCTTGCAACAGATTACTTCAAATATAAATTTAATTAGATCCTCTTTCATATTCTTTTCTTCTTCATTTCATTTTATAGTCTTTTTTCTGTGTGTGTGGTACTGGGGTTCCTGGAAACCCTTCGACCTCCGTGCTACATCCCCAGACCTATTTTTTAATATTTTTATTTGGAAACAGGGTCTCTTAAGCCAGCGCAGCTGGCTTCTAACGGCGCGATCCTCCTGTCTCCACTTCCCAAGCGCGGGGATTACAAGCATGTGCCACCACGCCCAGCTTATAGTTATTTTTTATGGTTAAATGTTCAGTAAATTTCTATTTAGGTATAATATCATAGTTAAATAAACAAGAGTTTAATTTCTGAAATTTAATTTTTTTCATTTATTAAGTAGGTTTCACTCTTAGCTTTGAATATAGATTTTAGGTTAAATTTTTACATTAAAATTTACTAAAATTCAACTATTTTCAGGTTCAAAGTGTTTTTTTTTATCATACTAAAAAGTTATGTGTTAAAACCTTTGCTTATGTAAATTAATATAGTAATATTATAAATGTTTACAAAGAGTGTTAGATGGATTTGAAATATTTTTGTTTTTACTTCAAATAAAATAATGATAATAATAGCTCATAGTTAGTGACCACATAATATGTCAGACATTATCAAGTATAGCTTCATTTAATTTTTTTAATAATTCCATAGGTATGTTGTAATATTTAAATTATTTCTTGTATAAAAATTTAATAATAAAGAATGTAGACCCCTGGAGAAACCGGGCCCAGTAAGACACTGGGTTCTGGGCAGGGGTCGCGCGCCGGGCACGCCAGATGGGGCCCGGGTCGCGGGACTCTGGGCCCCAGGCCGAACTGCAAGTAGCACGCCAGACCCCTGGAGAAACCGGGCCCAGTAAGACGCTGGGTTCTGGGCAGGGGTCGCGCGCAGGGCAAGCCAGATGGGGCCCGGGTCCTGGGACTCTGGGCCCCAGGCCAAACTGCGTGTAGCACGCCAGACCCCTGGAGAAACCGGGCCCAGGAAGACACTGGGTTCTGGGTGGGGGTTGCGCGCGGGGCACGCCAGCTGGGGCCCGGGTCTCGGGACTCTGGGCCCCGGCCGAACTGCAAGTAGCACGCCAGACCCCTGGAGAAACCGGGCCCAGAACAGAAAAAGATAAAGAAAAATATCGGAGAGGAGGTAAGAAGGCCGTTATGGATGCCAGGACACTCTGGAGATGCAAACAAAACTTATCTAAATGAACTGGAACTTATGGAAAAATTCGCCATGAAAGAGGACTGCTATTTCTCTATATTGATAAGAATCTCAGACATCACCTGTAAGAAGAGAGTTTAGCGGAGACTAAGGAGAAATGCGGTGTTGAAAGAGTTCTCCGTGATGGTGGTGGAGACTTGTATTCAGGAGAAGCAGAAACCGGATCTTACCCACTTTATTTTTTTGGAGAAATTACACCAAATGTCAAATGCTACCATCACGCATGCTTAGGAACACTGGACAACATTCAGAGTGGATAAAGAGAAAAAGAGCCTGGGAAGGATTTGAAACGGTGGAGGCAGTGGCAATGCCAGTGGCCAATACTCAGGGGAGGCAGAGATCTGATAAATTACACCTGGAACCTTTGAAATAATAACCACAGAGACAGTGATTGGAACCTGCTGAGGAGTTAGGCGGGCACCGGGGCCAGTGACCGACATCGGAGCTTGCTGTGAGGCAAGGCCACTACTGAGGCCTCCGTGACCGGGATTGGAACTTGCCAAAGGGTTAGACCGATCCTGGGGCCAGCGAGGCCGGCATTGGAGCCTGCCATGAGGCAAGGCTTGTGCTGGGGCCTCCGTGGTCGGGTCCGGAACCTGCTGAGGGGTTAGGCCGGTGCTGGGGCCAGCGAGGCCAGGATAAGAGCCTGCCGAGGGGTTAGGCCGGTGCTGGGGCCAGTGAGGCCGGCATCGGAGCCTGCCATGAGGCATGACCAGTGCTGGGGCCTCCAAGGCCGGGATCGGAGCCTGCCGGGGGGTTAGGACGGTGTTGGGGCCAGCGAGGCCGGCATTGGAGCCTGCCTTGTGGCAAGGCCGGTACTGGGGCCTCCGAGGCCAGGATAAGAGCCTGCTGAGGGGTTAGGCCGGTGCTGGGGCCAGCGAGGCCGGCATCGGAGCCTGCCGTAAGGCAAGGCTGGTGCTGGGGCCTCCGAGGCCGGCATCAGCCTGCCTTGAGTCAAGGCCGGTACTGGGGCATCCGAGGCTGAGATAAGAGCCTGCCAAGGGGTTAGGCCGGTGCTGGGAACAGCGAGGCTGGCATCGGAGCCTGCCGTGAGGCATGGCAGGTGCTGGAGTCTCCGAGGCCAGGATAAGAGCCTGCCGAGGGGTTAGGCCGGTGCTGAGGCCAGCGAGGCCGGCATCGGAGCCTGCCGTGAGGCAAGGCCAGTACTGGGGCCTCCGAGGCCAGGATAAGAGCCTGCGGAGAAGTTAGGCCGGTGCTGGGGCCAGCGAGGCCAGCATCGGATCCTGCCGTGAGGCATGGCCGGTGCTGGGACCTCCGAGGCCAGTATCGGAGCCGGCCAAGGGTTAGGCCGGTGCTGGGGCCAGCGAGGCCGGCACGGGAGCCTGCCATGAGACAAGGCCGGTACTGGGGCCTCTGAGGCCGGGATTGGAGCCTGCCGAGGGGTTAGGACGGTGCTGGGGCCAGCAAGGCCGGCACGGGAGCCTGCCGTGAGGCAAGGCCAGTGCTGAGGCCTCCGAGGCTGGGATTGGAGCCTGCCGAGGGGTTAGGACGGTGCTGGGGCCAGCGAGGCCGGCATTGGAGCCTGCTGTGAGGCAAGGCCGGTGCTGAGGCCTCTGAGTCCGGGATTGGAGCCTGCCTTGAGGCAAGGCCGGTACTGGGGCCTCCGAGGCAAGGATAAGAGTCTGCCGAGGGGTTAGGCCGGTGCTGGGGCCAGTGAGGCCGGCATCGGAGCCTGCTGTGAGGCAAGGCTGATACTGGGGCCTCCTAGGCCAGGATAAGAGCCTGCTGAGGGGTTAGGCCGGTGCTGGGGCCAGCGAGGCTGGCATCGCAGCCTGTCGTGAGGCATGACCGGTGCTGGGATCTCCGAGGCCAGTATCTGAGCCGGCCGAGGGTTAGGCCGGTGCTGGGGCCAGCGAGGCCGGCACCGGAGCCTGCCATGAGGCAAGGCCGGTGCTGGGGCCTCCAAGGCCGGGATTTGAGCCTGCTTTGAGGCAAGGCCTGTACTGGGGCCTCCGAGGCCAGGATAAGAGCCTGCCGAGGGGTTAGGCCGGTGCTGGGGCCTCCGAGGCCGGCATCAGCCTGCTTTAATGCAAGGCCGGTACTGGGGCATCCGAGGCCGGAATAAGAGCCTGTCGAGGGGTTAGGCCGGTTCTGGGGCCAGCGAGGCCGGCATCGGAGCCTGCTGTGAGGCATGGCAGGTGCTGGGGCCTCCGAGGCCAGGATAAGAGCCTGCCGAGGGGTTAGGCCGGTGCTGAGGCCAGTGAGGCCGGCATCGGAGCCTGTCGTGAGGCAAGGCCGGTACTGGGGCCTCTGAGGCCAGGATAAGAGCCTGCCGAGAAGTTAGGCCGGTGCTGGGGCCAGCGAGGCTGACATCGGATCCTGCCGTGAGGCATGACCAGTGCTGGGGCCTCCGAGGCCAGGATCGGAGCCTGCCGAGGGGTTAGGCCGGTGCTGAGGCCAGTGAGGCCGGCAGCGGAGCCTGCCTTGAGGCATGGCTGGTACTGGGGCCCCCGAGGCCAGGATAAGAGCCTGCCATGAGACATGGCCAGTGCTGGGGCCTCCTAACCCGGGAATGGAACATGCCGAGGGGTTAGGCCGGTGCTGGGGCCAATGAGGCCGGCATTGGAGCCTGCCGTGAGGCTAGGCCGGTGCTGGGGCTTCCGAGGCCGGGCTTGGAATCCTGCCGAGGGGTTAGGCCGGTGCAGGGGCCAATGGCCAGCATCGGAGCCTGGCGTGAGTCAAGTTCACTCCTGCGGCCTCCAAGGCCGGGACCAAAGCCAGCTTAGGGGTTAGACTGGTGCAGGAGCCAACGAGACCAGAACTGGGGCCTCCCATGAGGCAAGGCCGCTGCTTGAGCCAGCGAGGTCTGGATCAGTCCACTGAATAGCCAAGGCACTACTGGGACCATCAAGAGTGGGATCGGTACTTGCAACGCAGCATGCACAGAGAAATATCGCAGAAAATATAAATCAGACGCTTCTCTTAATCAGCAATAACTAGGAGGAAAAGGGCAACAGGAAGAGGTTGAGCTATAGAAAGGGCCCTATAGTGAATCAACTAATGTGACCAATCAGAGGGTATGTAATACTGGAGGACGGAGCCTCTTTAAAATGCAGGAGGTACATAAACAAATGTATCAAAGTAAATCACCAAAGAAGCGTGGGATGGAGGGAGGGGGAGGGAATGGGATGGGGGCTGGAGGAGGGATAATTGGATGATGTATGCTTGTATATCCTCTCAAGTCTTGTACTCCAATGTGATTGATATATGACTACAATGCACCAATTTAAAAAATAAATTAATAAAAAAAAGAAAAGAAAACAGTGATGTGAGTGAGGGAGTAGAAGGAAAGAGCTGGTTAATTTTTAAAGAATATTCTCTTGCTTGACCAATATATGCTCACCTGTAACATCAATTTACAAGTTATGAAATTTCTAGCAAACCTGATTATATCAAAGAGCTCCACATCAGGACAGATGAATGTGTAGAGGAGGCTGATAGATTTTCTGGATTTTTTCGGTCATGCACTCTAATTGTGTACATTCAAAACTTTGGGGACCATGGGATTAAGATTGACTTATGTATATTTTATTAAAGATAATACTGTACTTCTAAAAAAAAAAGAATGTAAATTGTTTTATGTTTATTTACTGGTTACAAGAAAAGTCCACCCACAAAGTAGCTCTTTCTGGTTCTAAATAAAGTGTTGTTATATTGTCAAAGTTTTAATTAGTACAAAATTAATTGGAATAAGCATTAATAATAATGCTCATTTAATGTGGTTTTAAAATTTTGAAAAATAATTATTGAAATTAAGCATTTGACTTTTTGCTGTTATTAAAATCATTGCTATTAAGGGTTGATTATTTTTCAATGCACGCTGTGAAGCTGAATAGAACTACTATTAACTTTGGCAAATATTCAACTACTGTAGCACCTGTAGTGAGCCTGAATCAATTGCATAAAAAAGTTGTAATTCTGTTTCTTCTCAGCTTTATGAACAAGCTTATGTGTATATTTATAATAATTAATAAAATAAAATAAAATAAAATAGTATAATAATAAATAAAATTCTAATTTATAATAAATAAAATTTATTAGATTACATTTTTTCTAATAATAAAATAAAATTCTTATTTATAATAAAAATAAAGCAAAAAATCATAATCAGAATATAAAATAAAAATATTTATTATAATTAAAGATATATACCTTAGAATGACCTAATTGATGTGTCATAAAAAGATTCTTCCAAATATTTCTTGAAATTTTAGATGGTCTTACTCATAGTTTTTCCTCATTTACAGTGCTTAAGTATAAAGAATGTTTACATGTACACCACTCTATGACTTTCTTCAAAGGATTATAAAATAATATCTTCATTAAGCTTATTTTAAAGGCCCTAGTTTTACATAACATGTATACATTATTAATATGGTAGTTATTATTATGTTTATCAATTAATCTAAATCCAACCTATAAATTTATTGCATTGTGAATTATAAATTGTAAAAACATGAAAATAAAAGTTAGTAAATTTAAAATAACAAAAATAAAACAATGTTTATTGAAGTGATTTGTCATACAAAAGCAATTTGAACAAAAATTAATTTAAAAACAGAATCAGAGCTGAACTTGTTGGCGCACGCATTTAGAAGCTGAGACAGGAGGATTGAGGTTCTCAGACAGCTTCAGCTATTTGGTGAGGTCTTTTGCAACTCAGTGAGACCCTGTTTCAAAATAAAGAATAAATTACAGAAGCGGGCTGGGGTGGTGCTCTGAGTTAGAATGCCACTGGGTTCCATCTCCAGTACCACACACAAAAAAAAGAAGAAAGAAAGAAAAGAGAGAGAGAGAGAGAGAGAGAGAGAGAGAGAGAGAGAGAGAGAGAGAGAAAGGAAGGAAGGAAGGAAGGAAGGAAGGAAGGAAGGAAGGAAGGAAGGAGAGTTCTAATTACTTTCTTGGCAATATTATCCAGTCTTATGATTCAAATATTGCAATCCTGAACTACTCTGCAGAAATTCAGAAATTACATACATTTTATAAAATTTAAATACAAATATGGGTTGTGAAAAAATTGCATGCATAGAGTTAGAAATTAGTACATAAAATTTCATTTTTTCTGCCAGGCATGTTGCTGCACGATTGTAATCCTCGCGCTTGCGAGGCGGAGACAGGAGGATGGTCCAGGTTCGAAGCCAGCCATGCTGGCTTACGAGACCCTGTTTCCAAAAAAATAAAAAGTATAAAATAGTTCTGGGAGTATAGCCCAGAGGTAGAAGGGCTTCCAGGAACCCCATAACCACCAAAAAAAAAAAAATTTCATTTTTTAATTATCAAGTTTAAAAATATAACCATATATTTTATAGCCTAATGAAACTAAAGTTTAATTTGTAATTTTGTGAACGATATGAGATTCATAGGATGATTTTTCTTTTTTGCAGACGTTATATAATGTTTTAGAATCCCTTTCTCTTGGGGGCCAAAATATACACTCTTACTGCTAATGTTCAGTGTTGCTACACATTAAGTCCCATATTTCATGTGTTCAAATTTCCATTAATTTAAATAATCATCTCAGATGCTAAGGAAAATGAATTATTCTTTGTTTCTCAGAGATGGTGATATCAAAAAATAGTTATTCAAATGATAAAACATAATACAATAAGAATGCAGAAAAATAATTTTACAGACAAATGAGATAAATATTTTTAAGTTTTTGATGCTTCTATCATTTAATATTTATTTTAATTTATCTTGTAATTTATTTTCTTAAAACATTCAACTTTATACCTAATTTTGTACTTAAATATGTAAGGGGAACTTCAAATTTAACATGTCCAAAAGTGAATTCTCAGTCTTCACCTACAAATTTTATGTGCTTATATTTCTTTCTCAGATAATGATACTTCTATAGTATAGTTACTCAGGATAAATAACCCAGTGTCCTCCTGGACAACGTCTCTTTGTCCTCACCCTTCATTCAGTGTGACAGTCTGCCTTGCCAGCACCATATTCCAAATACTCCCAGAGACTAAATATTCTTTTATCAAAACCATTGCTAATATTTCTTTCTCAGATAATGATACTTCTATAGTATAGTTACTCAGGATAAATAACCCAGTGTCCTCCTGGACAACGTCTCTTTGTCCTCACCCTTCATTCAGTGTGACAGTCTGCCTTGCCAGCACCATATTCCAAATACTCCCAGAGACTAAATATTCTTTTATCAAAACCATTGCTACTGTCCTGTTTTGTAGGACATAATTATTTATATAGATCACTGTGATAGTTTTTCTAATAGGATGTTGCAGTTTATTCTCAAAGCAGTAAAGTGTTGCTGTTGAAGATTTATTTTCATATGCCTGGTATGGTGGTGCATGCCTGGAATCCCAGTTACCAATAATGCTAAGGCAGGAAGATCTTTGTTCCCAAGCCAGCCTGGGAAACTTAGCAAGACCCTGTCTCAAAATAAAACATAAATTAGAACTGAGATTATATCTTAGTGGAAAAATTTTCCTGAGTTTAATTTATAGTAACACACACACACACACACACACACACACCCATGATGGGGTGTGTCTATACAGCGCCTAAGGAGATTCGGCCTGAGGCAAAACTTTAAGTAAAGTGATTCAGCAAAAAAGGGGCAAAGATGGCGCCTGGAGGAAGCTAGGAAGGCGTGGTTTCCCCATTCATTATGCGTGGGGAGACTGAGTGGTTTTTCCCTTTCTACCTTTAAAGGAGCTTTCCGCACACATGAATGGCTCATGTACTGGCCTGGGATTGGCTGTAAACTACGTGCTAGTGATCTTTATCCCGGATAGGCTAGGCTATTTCTCATGGAAATTCCCCTCATGGCTTGGTACTATATAAAGGATGGCTTGGAGAGAAATAAATGAGATCTCGCTTGACTTGACTCCCGGCTCGTGGGTTTGTGTTCGAGTCGTCGGTACTCATCAACTTGCCAAGCCCCGTCAGCTGTCGGGCTGGCTTCCCGACACACACACACACACACACACACACACACACACCTATTAAATCATGTCATTCTTCTTTACACAGTCCTCTAATAGTTTCTTCTCTCACTCAGATTGAAAACCAAAGTCTTTACAATAATCAAAATCTAACAAAAATCTAATTTCCTATAGAAACTTTGATCTTAGTATCATCTAATTATTCCTCTCCAGCTAAATTACTGTTTTTACTTTTCTTTAAACTTGCTCAACAGGTGTACTATTGAGGACCTCAGCATCTGCCATTTAAATCACCCAGTATAGTCTTCTTCCAGTCACCAACATAGATTCCACAAGTTATTAGCATTTCTTTCACATATTTTCTTAAATACTTCCCTCCTAGAGATGACTATTTTTATCAGCAGTATACATTTGTGAGCTCCAAACTTTCATTTTCTCTCTCTCTTTCTCAAACTATTTACAACCATAAACACACAATGTATTTTATTTATTTTATTATTATTTACATCCTATTACTTCATTTTAAATTCTCTGAAGGTAGAGATGTATTATTCATTAATGCGTGACATAGTTTGAGAGCATGATAAATTCCAGATTCCATGAAGGACATACCCATATCTTCCTGGGTTTTAGTATTTTAGTGTTCACAAGAAGACTTCTTGTTGCCACATGTTTATCTTTTTGCCTGAGCCTTTTTCTTGTATCTGGAACGATTTCTCCCCAACTGCAATTTTGAAGAGTTTATGTACCCTCTGAACAGCCCTCAGCTAATGACTCTTGAATGTTGATATAAAAATGCCCCAGATATTTTGTCCCTTGTGTGAGGTAACTATAGAATATGTTCTTTATCTTGATTCTCAAAGTTCACCTTTGATATTAAGTCTTAATTGCTCACAGTTTTTTATGTCAGTTGTCACTTATCTGGGAAAATAAAACTACCATTTTTTCCTATGACTGTTTCTTACTGCCGTACCAGTGTCTTGGTGCTAATTCCCAAGCAGATTATTTACTTTTATATTTTGATGCTAGTGATTTCTACTTCATGTACACACACTGACACATTTTGAGTTTTTCAGAAAAGTACAAAATATATTATTAACATAATGAGATAATTAAGTGTGGATTTTGCCAGCTACCATTGCTATTGAGGCACCTAAGTTACTCTGTTTTTAATAACTCCATCATATTTAATTTGGTGATTATCTTTAAGCAAATGCATACATGATACAAATATCCCATGGAAACACCAGTTTAATAGCAGCAGGGAGGACATTAATTAGCAGCATTACTTGTGAGCAAGCAGTGGCCAAGTCCCATGAAGTCTCTCTTTTGGGGGGCTGACCTACTTTATTTGTTTAACTCTACAGCTATATATCATCAAATGAAATGAATGCAGGCCAACAAGCCACATGGGTTAAAAATGCACCTTAAATATTTAACTCAGTTCCATTGAAATTCAATCCTTCTACCTCACTAAAGTCATTTTGTGTCAATTCTACACATCCACATCTCTGTCTTAAAAATATATTCTTACTTGCCTTTTGATTTCTAATTTACTGTAAGCTTGTATATATTTGCCAAATTTTGAGATTGCAATTGACTCATTTCTAGCTATATAGAACATTAATGAGAGTGTTAGGGCTTGGATTTATTTTTTATTATTATTGATGCATTAGAGACTCACATAATTCAATTCATAGTGATAGAAAAAAATATGAACACAGCTCTTGGGTGAGCTCTTCTTGAGCTTCTTCTCAACTTGCATTAATATTCTTACAATCTGCTAGAATTGCATCTAATTATCTAAAGCCCCTCTTAAATCCCAATTACTCCTTAGCTTTTTTTATACAAGATAAAATATATGGTCCTTCACTTTCTATAATTGGCTAATCTCACTTAACATAGTGTTCTTTAGGTCTATCAATTTTCCTGTAAATGACAATTTTGTATTTCTTTATGGCCAAGTAGAATTCATTTATGTGGATATTCCATAACTTTGTAATCCATTCACTCTTGATGGACACCTGGGTTAGTTTCATAATTTGGCTATTATGAATTGTGCTGGTATAATCAAGGATATGTGTGAATTTTTATGATATTCTTATTTCATTTTCTTTGGAAAGATACCCAGAAGTGTTATATCTATTTCCAGTTTTCTGAAGAATCTTCACACTGATTTTGATAGGGTCTGCACTAATTTGGAATCTAACCAACAGTACAGAAGAGTTTCTATTTCAGCACATCCTTGACAATATTTACTGTTGTTTAATTTCTTGATGTTTGCCATTTTAATTGAGGTTAGATAAAACTTCAGTTTCATTTTGATTTACATATTCCTAATTGCTAATTATGTTGAATTGTTCATGTATACATTGCCTTGATCTTTTTTATTTTTATGATCTTTCATTTTTTTAATTATTTATCGGTGCATTATAGTCATATATCTTAATGAAGTACAAGATGGGAGAGGCATACATGCACACAATACTTATTTAGACATTCTCAACTTCTCATCCCGTTCTCTCCCACTTCCTTCTCATTTGGCTTAGTGATTAACTTTGATATGTTTGTGAATGTACAGCATGTATATTAGGGAATTTTTCTCTTAGCCTCTCACATCCCCCTCAGGTCATCTTATTTGCTGATGTATGGTTTCTCCTTTGTCTAGAATTCCTTCTATGACCCATTTTCTCTTTGATTTCTGCATATTAAAAAGAGCATCTGATTTCTTTTTTTTTACTTACTAATCTCAGCATAATGTTTTCAGTTTCATATATATACCTGTGAATAACATAGTTTTCTTCTTCTTTATGGATGAATAAAACTTCATTGCTCACGTATCCCACAGTTCTGTAACCTATTCATCTGCTGATGGACATCTTGGCTGGTTCAACAGTTTGGCAATTGTGAATAGTGCTATAAACATATATAAGCATGAATTAGTTTGTTAGTTTGATTTCCATTCTTTTAGGTAGATACTCAGAAGTGGTATTGCTGGATCATATGGTAGGTTCTGAGGATCCTCCATACTGTTTTCCAAAGTAACTGCACTAATTTGCAATCTCACCAATAATGTACTAGAGTTTCCACTTGTCCAGATCTTCACGAGCATTTGTTGGTGTTTGCGTTTTTAATTATTGCCATACTAATTGAAATTAGGTCAAATATCAGGGTAGTTTTGATTTGCATTTCTTTAATTGCTCTTAATTGACAGTTTTATAGGCCACTTTGTGGCCTAGGATGTAGTCTATTTTTAGAAGGTTCCATGGGTAGCTGATAAAAATATGAACTCTAGCCTGGTGTGGTGGCGCATGCTTGTAATCCCCGTGCTTGGGAGGCAGAGACAGGAGGATCACGCAGTTTCGAAGCCAGCCGCGCGCTGGCTTAGGAGACCCTGTTTCCAAATAAAACTGTAAAAATAGGTCTGGGAGTGTAGCCCGGAGTTACAAGGGCTTCCAGGAACCCCAGTACCACCAAAAATAAATAAATAAATAAATAAATAAATAAATAAATAAATAAATAAATAAAATAATAATAAAATAAAAATTTAAAAAATCTGCTTTGTCTCCTTTGATAAGCTTGGGCTTAATATCTAATTTGTCTGATATTATAGTTGCTACTCTTGCTTGTCTTCAAGTTTTATTGGCATTTATTACCTTGCTCCAGCCCCTCACCTTTAGATTGAGAGTATCTTTACTTATAAGATGTGTTTCTTGCAGACTACATATAGATGGATTACATTTTTTAATCCATTTGCCACCTTAAGTTTTTATTGGGGAGTGAGGCCAGTTATATTCAGTATAATTTTTGAGAGATGATTTTTAATTCCTAACATTTTGAACTGCAACTTCTGTTTGAGATGTGTTTGAACTTCTTTGCTTTGTTGTTTGTTCAATAGAAATTATTGTTTCTATGTTTCTTGAATTTATTAAATCATTTATTTTTATTAATCTCTAAGTATTTTCTCTAGTGCTAATTTAGAAGACATAATTTTTTCAGCTTCTGTTTGTCATGGAAGATTTTCATTTCCTTAATGAATTTGAGGTTTGTTTTTTCTGGGTAGAAGCTATTTGGCTGCAAGTTTTTTTTTCTTTTTTCAGACTTTGGAATATGATGCTGCAGGCTTCCTGGCTTCCATGTCTATAGCATAAATGAATTGTGATACTTTCTGCATTGTTTTTATTGCTGAGTATTACTTTGGCTATTCTGAGTAGTTTTCTTAGTGTTTTATAATTATAATTATAGAAGTTTTTGATATAGTTATATTTACTTTGAAGTTATTTTGAAGGAATTGCTTTCTCGATATGTTTGTTAGTTTAGTCTGGTTGTCATATGAAAAAGCTATTGATATTTTTGATATATTTTTATCCTACTTTGCTGTTTTTATTGATTAGCTCTTGAAATCTTTATTTTTTTGTCATTCTAAGTAAAAAAGCATGACATCTTAAATAGAGTTAACTTCAGTTCTTTTTTTTCTATTTGTATTCCTTTGATTTTTTTTTTGCTTTATTTCTCTTGATAAACTCTTGAGTTCTGTTTTATAAAGGAGTAGTGATCGTGAGTGTTCTTATTTTTTTTCTGATTTTATAGGAAATTCTTGAAATTTTGCCGAATTCAATAGAATGCTTACTTTAAGTTTATTGCCTTTCTGATCTCAAAGTGAATTTCTGCAAGTTTAATTTTCAGCAGTATTTTTAGCATGAATGCGTCTATTGAGATGACCATGTAATTTTTGTTCTTAGTTCTAGTTATGTGGTAAATAACATGCATTGGTTTGTTATGTTGAACCTGCCTTGTATTCCTGGAATAAAATCAAATTTGTCTTGGCAAAAAAATTTTTAATATGATTTTTTTTTTTTTTGGTGGTACTGGGGTTCCTGGAAGCCCTTCTACCTCCAGGCTATACTCCCAAACCTATTTTATACTTGTTTTATTTTTGGAAACAGGGTCTCTTAAGCCAGTGTGGCTGGCTTCAAACCTGAGCCATCCTCCTGTCTTTGCTTCCCAAGAGCGGGGATTACAAGCATGTGCCACTATGCCTGGCTTTAATATGATTTTAAATATATCACTAGTATTGAGTATATCACTAGTATCACTAGTATTTGGTATAAAATAGTTGCATCATATTAATTAAGTATATTAGTCTGTATTTTTCCTGAAATATCTTTATTCCATTTTGCTATAAATGTGATACTAACCTCATAGAATTTGAAATATTTCTATCTCTCTTTAATGCAATAATTTGTAAACATTTGATTTATTTTTTTCTATAAATTATCATTTAGCTGAAAATCTTCCTGGAAATACTATTTTTTAGAAGCCTTTTTATTTATTTGTGTGTGTGTGTGTGTGTGTGTGTGTGTGTGTGTGTGTAGTCCCGGGGATGAAACCCATGGGACTCTCCCTCCAGGCTACATTCCTGACCTATTTTATATTTTACTTTGAAACAGGGTCTCACTAAGTTGCTGAGAACCTTACTAAGTAGCTGAGGCTGGCTTTGAACCTCTGTTATCCTGCTGTCTCATCCTCCCAAGTACTGGGATTACAAACATACGCCACTACACCCAGCTTTCAAGAAGTTTTTATATTGCTGTTTCTAATTCTTTTTTGGCTATTAGTCAGTTAATGTTTTCTGTATCCTCTTGATTGAATTTAAATAGGTCATATGCATGTCTAGATATCAGTTGACTTATTTTGTTTTCCAGTTTATTGGAGTAAAATATTAAAAAATATTTTCAAATAATTCTCTGAATTTTTCTACTGGATGATGAGGGCTCTGACTTCCTCAGTGGATGGGATTCTACTGAGGGCCCATTTGGTAGGTTAATAATTTGAATAAAATATTGATGGTAATAAAAGGTTGTTGGCCTTTAACTGAGGTTGGCCTTTAATTGTGATTCTCCTTTTGAAAAAAATATTTTTAAAACCTCCACCAACACAGTCTTTTTTAAATGTTTTGTTTAGAAGCTATTTTTAGATGAGCAAGTCATTTATTTCAAACCATTGAAGTAAAACTCTAATATGCAGAAGCTAGAGAGAAAATTGGTCATCGGAGGAACTCTAGATGAAGAAAGAGACATCAGAAAAACTTTTGAAATTAGAAATTATTAGACATTTACCATATGCTTCAGATTTTAAAGTAAAAATATTTGGAGTTTCTGGGTTGTTTAATAATGGCTGAATTTTAACACCAGATAAGACGAAATTAAGAAGAATATTTAATGTCTAATTATGTAAAAGTGCTTTACATGATAAATTTCAAGTTAGTTCATTATCACATTCTTATTCTACAGTATGTGTTAGGTTTAATGAAAGCACAGTTTTATTGCTGAGATTCATAAAATTCAATAGCTCTTCATGACTCATGTTATGCTATATTTTCTCTAAGACACATCATCAGTTATATTTCAAATCTATCTTGAAGTAAAAAAATAAGAACAATAAACATGATTATAATTAGGAAGAGTTTGTTAAATATGCTTTAATGAGGTCCTATTGTGAGATGTGTCTGGTGAACAAGTAGATATAAAGACCAGCATACTGAAGGATAAAAGATACCCAAAACTGATGGTTAATGAGTAGATGTAAAGCTCAAAATTGTTTGGTCTAGGAAGACACTTAAAATATAATTTCATACATACAGAAAATGTAATTAAATGATAATTGCACTCAAGTATGATAAGTATGGGATAAACAGCTTGTGAATCAATAAAGCATGAGGCATCAGGCTGAGGTATTCATTGATTTATGATTTATTTATCTCCAAGTTTATTCTGTTCCTAATTCAGTTCCAACTACTGTATTATGTGTCATTGGAAAATCTGAGTGATATGAATATCTTATTCTTTATGGAAAAAAGATTGTATAAGTTGCTATCAGTTGTTTAATGTGAAAAGATTTGCATGATTTTCCGATGTACTTACAAATATACAGGGTCTCATAGGTCACTATTATATCTATTACTATGTTACATTCTTTATTACTTGAGAAATTTTATGACAATGCACACTTCTGATGAATGAACATCTTATTATTTCTTCACTTCAAAACAAGAATAATGCTTTTTGATGCACATCTTATCACAAGTTCTGTTAAAGACCATTCTGCAATTGAACTTAGTAAAACTGTACACTTTAAGTACACCAGACATTCTTACTATAGCCAAGGCTTGTCTTTATTGACTTTGACTATGATTTTGAGCTGAAATATCCCCCCAAAGCTCATGTGTTGGGAAATATAACAATGTTCAGAGGTGAAATAATTATATGACTGGATGATGAGGGCTCTGACCTCCTCAGCGGATGGGGTATCACTGTGGGTCCATTTGGTAGGTTAATAATTTAAATGAAATACTGATGGCAACAAAAGGGAGGTGTGGCATGATTGGAGGAGGAATGTCACTGGGGGTGTGACATGAGGACTTCATCTGTTTCTGGATCCTTCCTCTCTTGCTAACTGCTTCATGTCTATCATGAGCTGAACATCTGTCCCTCTGCCCTGACCTTTGCATGATGCTCTGCTTCATACTGGGCCAAGAGAAGTGAAACTGGCCAATGTAACCCCTGAATTGATGAGCCAAAATAAATATTTTCTCCTCCACACTGTTCTTGCCAGATATTTTTGTCACAACAATGAAAACCCAACTAAAACAACTTCTACATAGATTTGTAAAATATTTGCATTATTAAATCTAAGTACAATCCCAAATATACTTGAAATATTTATTTCCCTTTCACTGATTTCATGCAGACCCCAAAACAGAAATTTAGATTTCCCATCCAGCAACATGTATAAGCACCTGTATTGAAACTTCAATTAGGAATCTTTGAAAGCACCTCCCTCTATTACTAGGTGCATTATGTGAAAAGCATAGGCATTAAACACTCATTGTTTCTCACTGTTTTTAAGAAAAAAGCTAGTATTTATACATCTCAGAAATGTGCCATTTTACAAAGAATCATTTATCCTTGAAAACTGAGAGCTTTGCTGAGGTAATTGAGTACTATATCTATAGCATGTGTAGTTGAACTTGCTCCAGTTAAATACTTCTCAAACAAAGAACAATGAAACAAAGACTTCTACTCATGCATAAAATATCCACATTGAATATTTTTCTATTTACTCAAATTCACTATTATGTTTTTACTTTTTCACCACATTAATATATATATATATATATATATATATATATATATATATATATATAATGTTGTGTGTGTGTTTCTGTGCACATGTGCAAGTGTGTTTTAATGGGTATTGAACCGAGGGCCTCTTCAGTGCATTCTACTTCGAGCTACACCCCAGCCCTATTTTTTAATCTTTTATTTTGAAACAGGGCATCACTGAGTTGCGAAGGGTATCTAAGTAGCCAAGGCTGTACACAAACCTTGATCCTCCAGTCTCCGCCTCTGACATGATGGGATTACAAGTTTGCACCACTATGCCCAGCCCACTGACTTTTCAAATACATCTTCATTGGTCTTACTCTCTTCCTGCCCCCGGTAATGTGAAGCAAATCCATGAAAAAAGATGTTACAGGGTTAATATGGGTCCCTCAGTTTAATTCTTGGCAACGTATAACTAACATCACTTCTTTTGTCTTTTTCTAAAACATTTTCTTAATCCCTTGCCAAACAAGGAGAAAAAGCTACTTACATTTAATGCTATGAAACACATTAGAATTTGAATTCTCTTTTACCATAGGAATCATTTTCTATCATGGGAATAAGTTTTTGCTTTTCATCAATGGAGTTTACTATCCAACGCTTTCTTAGAGCTAAAAAGTTGCCTTATAGGAGTAGAATAACTTTTTTTTAATGTTTTACTCTATTATATAAAGTTTCTCATATATTACTTATGAATAAAATGTTGGGCGCTGTTAAAACCAATTTTTAAAATTGGCTTTTGTGCCTTAAGAATGTGTTTACATAATATAAAACAAAATTCATTATATTTGGCAGGAAATAAACATTTGATTTATGAGCATGTGTAGCTTACAGGTTTTTTTTTTTTTAAACAAATTAGTTTCTCACAATGAAATGCTACTTGGAAAATGATTTGTGTGTTTAACCAAAATGGCAACCAGGGTCAGTTTATCCCAGGAGATATGGATATGTTTGGCTAAAATGTAAAAGCAGTGTATTTCATTAGGTTATGTTGTGTTGAAATAATTCCTGAAAGGATACATTAGCATCATTATCTCTGGCTCTGAGCCACTGCTCCTCCTGAATTGGTTGTATACATAGATTCCCTCCTCCTTCGAGATATGCTTCTCCCACTTTTTACTTCACATACCCAGGCACAAAGCTTAAAAATAAATCCTTTCTAAGTTTTGTGATGAAAAAACTCTTTTTCAAGTCTTCCTTGTTCTGATGGCAGTACACACACACACACACACACACACACACACACACTCACACATTTGTAGAATTTTTTTCTGAAAGTTTAGATAAATAAAAATATTGTGTCATAGATCAAGTAACATAAAAAAGAAAGTTAAATGTTCCTTTGTCTAAAATAATACAAAATAAACATAAAACAACACATAGGGTTGTTTTATTTTGATAATTTTTCCCCAGCTAAGGAAGAAAGATCTCTTTTATCTCTATTAAGGGAGATAAATAACACATTTCTAAAACCCTACTAATTTTGATGTTCAAAAAATTAATGCATGTTCATGGATCATTGTTTAGTCCACATTGAAGATACTTGTTACAGGTTATAGAAATTCAAAGGATAAGTGAGTCTCAAGTTTTTTTGGATTATAGCTATATTTCTCTCCAATGCTGATGTGACAGTTGTCATTCCCAACACTCTAAGTGCTTCTGCTTTCTGGCACCCCAAAACTAATCCTATGTGGAATTCTTGTCTCTGTGACAGAGACTGAAGGATGCATTTTTATATTGGCACACCATTGTCTAGTAAGTTAAAAAAAGATTTTAGCTTGCTGTCTAGGCATTCTCCTTTTCTTTATGTGTACAAGTTAATTTATTAAAAAACTAAGCCTTTAGCCTCTTGGAGACATTTAACATCAAACCATATTGGCAACTTCTACATCATTTGATTTCTGATTTATTTTAATAAATTAACTTGTATAAAAAAACCCTATTCGTTTTGTTCTCTAGTGGAACGTGAGTGCTAAAACAATTCACCATATTCCTCTTTCTCAAATCCCAAATGTTTTATTTTTGCTTCAGATTTATTCTGATTATTAGATATAACATGTGAAAATGATACATTTTAAGAGAAGCCTTATTATCCCTTTAAGAATAAAACTTAATTTTTTTCAATATATCATCACAGAAAGAGTAAGTTCTGACCCCCACATAACTCCAACCCC
Source organism: Muscardinus avellanarius (assembly GCF_963383645.1). Classification (NCBI taxonomy): domain Eukaryota; kingdom Metazoa; phylum Chordata; class Mammalia; order Rodentia; family Gliridae; genus Muscardinus; species Muscardinus avellanarius. The sequence continues at coordinate 91,406,948 of NC_137791.1, forward strand.
TAGAGAATTTCAGCTAAATGTCAAGTTTGGCAACAATAGTCCAAAATACATGTCACAGAATTCATGTAATATGTGTAAAGTGTACTACACTCATCTTAAAATGTCACTGTCAAAATTGGTCAATATGTGTCCTTGATACAATGTATAATTTTCAGATTAAAATATTTTTCTAAATAATAAATTAATCATTTAAATTAAAAAATGTTTATTTAGCATTTATTCTATTCCAAGAAAATATCAAGTTGTTAGTCATATAATGACACCTTTACCATCAAATTTTATGGCATATTTAATAGAGGGGTAAGAAAAATAAATACACAAAAAGCAAATGAGTAGTATTCAACTAATGCTGAATTGTCTCAGGAATAGAAATTTATATTTAAAATAAATTTCATTGGTCTATATGTATGTTTTTGTGCCAATACCCTGCTCTTTTATTATTATGGCTTTGTAGTATAGTTTGAAGTCAGATAAAAATTTAAATGTCTAATAAATGTATGAAAAATGCTTTACATTACTAGCAATCAAAGAGATGCAAATCAAAACTACCCTGCAATTTCACCTAACTCCAAGAAGAATTGAAATCATTCAGTACACAAACAACAACATATCCTGACAAGGATGCGAAGAAATGAAAACTCAATACATTGTTGTGAGATTGGAAATTAGTGCAACCACTTTTGCATACAGTATGAAGAATATTCAGAAGAATGGAAACAAATTTACCATATGATTCAGGAATATCACTTCTGGATATCTACCCAAAAGAATAGAAACAAAACTACCAAACTTATGGATGCATATCTATGTTCATAGCCACATAATTCACAGTTGTCAAGTTATGGAACCAGCCAAATGTCCATCAACAGACAATTTAATTACAATACTATGGGATATGTAAGCAACGGAATTTTACTCAGCCATAAAGAAAAACAAAGTTATGACATTTGTGGGGAAGTGAATGGAGCTGGAGAACATTACGCTAAGTGAGATTAGTGAGTATAAGAAGTAAAAAACCAGATGCTCTCCATAATATGTGAAAGTTAGGAAGAAAATGGGTCATCTGAGAAAGTCTAGAAGAAGTCATAGATGAGTAAATAATGTGACCTAACAGGGAAAGTGGGAAATTTCCTAGTCAATATGATGTACATTCACAAACATATCAAATGGAATCACCAAGTCAAACATGAGAGCGAGGCAGGGGGAGGCAAGGAGATGGAAATTGGGGAAGGGGTAAATGAGAGATGTGTGCATGTATGCCTCTCCCATCTTGTACTCTATTAAAATGTATGAGTACAGTACACTAATAAAAAAAATAAAATAAAATAATTTCAAGTATGAGCATCACTTTCATAAAGAATATGGAACACACCCTAAATATAAAATAAGTACACAAAGGCTATGATATTTGATGAATAATTTAATCTTATATTAATGAATATCTACATAACTGCATAATTCAAGTCTAAATATATTTTTAGCTGGGCATGGCGGTGCATGCTTGTAATCCCAGTACTTGGGAGGCTGAGACAGGAGGGTCATGCAGGGTTGAAGCCATCCTCAGGTATTTAGTGAGGTTTTTAGCAACTTAGTGAGACCCTGTTTCCACATAAAATACAAAATAGGTCTGGGAGTGTAGCCCAAATGTAGAAAGCCATCCAATCCCAGCAACACACACACACACACACACACTCACACACACACACAAATATATATGTATGTATATATTTATATATATGTATGTATATATTAGTATATATATATATATATATATATATATATGTATACATCTATATACATACACACACACACACACACACACTAATCTAGATTGTTGACATATTTTTGTGGTTTGTGTTTTTAAAATTTTTAAAGATTTTTTAATAGATAAAAAGTGTAGAAAATAAAGATTCAGGATTCTGAACAAAAGAAAAATATATAGAAATATGCCGGGCGTGGTGGCGCACGCTTGTAATCCCGCACTTGGGAGGCGGAGACAGGAGGATCGCACATGTTCGAAGCCAGCTGTGCTGGTTTAAGAGACCCTGTTTCCAAATAAAAACTATTAAAAAACAGGTCTGGGAGTGTAGCCCGGAGGTAGAAGGGGTTCCAGGATGCCCAGTACCACAAAACAATATATATGTATATAGAAATATGACTCACTTTTATTTAGGAATAAGAGAAATAAATATAGTAATAATGGTATTTCCATAAGAAATAGTATATGTACATAGGAAAGGCATTTCAAGTTTTTAAGGAGAAAGATTTTTCTAATAATCCCCTATAATACAGTCTTTGTCATAATTTTAATCACCCTATATAAAGCAAATTTAGACTTCTATTCCTAAATAAGCCTTATTCTATACAAATAAAATTCCAGTTCTTTACATACATCAGTGCTGTGCCTCTCAAACCACCAAAACCACCAATACGATTAGTGGTTAGGGTATGGTAGACTTCCTAACTTCTTGTAGCCACAGAGAAATATCTGTGCCTCCATTCTTCTTTCCTCTCTTCTCTCATCTCTCTTCTTTGTCCTCCCTTCTCCCTCTCCCTTTTCCTCTCCTTTCCTTTTTCTCCTCTCTTCATTTCTAGCTCCCAGAGGCTCACCCTTCCTTCTTTCCTGTTGTAGTTACTCACTCTAATTGCATGAATTTTAACGCAGCAGTTGTTCAATTATAGAGTCCACCTGCAGAGTTTCTGATTAAAAACATTGCTTTGTAGTACAATACTTGCCATTTTAATGGGCCCCTCAGGTGATTATAATCCAGTTAGTCCTGATGATATTTTGGAAAAATATTCCCTAGAGTGTTTATCCCCTGGCTCTTCCTCCACTATTTTTCCAACATGTTCTAGGGCAACTGCTAACTCCTGGTGTCTAGTTTGCTTAAGGTTCTCCTTGATGCCATGGCTTTTATAATATTTCATCTCATTGCCAGCCTTTTCTATTGTTCGGAGTGCTCCTGCACCAAGACAGATTTTCATTTTCATGCACTCATCCCACTGTCGTGCCCCTCAGCAGAAGTCTTAGGTTCCTCTTTTTTTTTTTCAGATGTAAGGCCTACCAATATTAAATTTTCTCAAATTTCTTTCTGCCTTCCCTTCTGCAAGTAGCTATGTTTATTAATTCTTAGTACCCTTTTCAAAATCATTTGTCATAAAATTGTATCTTTATTTTTCAAGGTTAACCTCCTCTTCTATTTTTTTAATCTTGTCTCTAACTCATTTGACAATAACTAAGAAGGGACCAGGGGTCAGATCCTGAGGCAAATAAGATAAAGAGCAGCCTCCTTTCACAAACTGTTTTTTTTTTTAATTCTCATGATGCTTTTAAACTGACATACAAATTCCCAACACAGTCTCAAACTCTTTTGCTTCTACTCCCAAAATAACATATAATTTCCCCTTTTTTTTCTTCAGAAATTTATTCAGTGAGCAACTCATATCCCCTCCCACCTTAGCTCTCTGAATTTGCCAGTCTCCTAAGAGCTTCTGTTGCAGTGATGTACATTAATCAATACTCCCTCATATATTCTCTAATCCTTAGTATTATACTTCCATGAACATCCATGAATCTATTCTCATATGAGAAGCTAAATGTCCATTATTATGTTAAATTTTTGACTTCGGATTTTTTTCTAATACATATTTGTATTTCTATGTTATACCTGTTCTATTTCCCCATGAGTTCTCTTTCTTGGTAATCTTGATCATAAAATAAACACAATTATCTGTAACTCAGAAAAGTATGACTAGTACAAGAAACTCTAAGATTGTTTATCGCATGGTTTCTGGCATACATAAAACATTTTTAGTAATGTTAATTTCTCTTATTGATACAGATATTATTAATAATAATCATTATTGTGATTATCTATGAAGCCCCAATGTCTTTCTTTAGCTCTAAATATGCATTTTCTGTTTTTGCTGACCATACCTGAAAGATTCATTATGAGTCCAACTTAGTGAAAACAATTATGTAGAGTATATTACTCATTGTGTATTTATCAAATTTAAAACTTTCTTCCATTTTTTATATAGTCTTCAATCTTTACTTCTTTCCTTTGATTACTGAAATATCACAAGAATCTATAAACACTCAATTGGAAGAAACATTACATTTCCCAAATGTATTTGGACAATATTGTATACAAAAAAATAAAGAAATAAATTTAAAAACAGTAGCTAAGTCTGCCATATGGTGGGGCAAAGGCAGCTGGATATTTCACAAGGAGAGTGCTCATGTCCCCAACTTACTAGCACAGAAGGAGACTTTGTTGCTGGAAAATGACTTGTGTTCTCAGAGGGGATGATCTCCTAATTGAATAGCATATGGGCCCTATTTATAGAAATGTTCTAAAGGACATTTAGGCAACAATTTTATGCCACTGAAATTTTTTTTGTGTATAGAGTTTTAGTTTTGTTCATCATATTCTCCTCATGGGAGAAACTGGTTTAAATCTAATGGAAGCAAAATAAGTAGTGCTACCTCTTTCGATATAAACACATGTATATTTTAATATTAAGTACTAATTTTCTAAAAACTATTTTGAGTTTTGAGTTTTAAGTTATGTGCCTGAACCTGAGCCAGTCACTAAGAATTAATTGACACAAAGTCTCTATCCACTAAGCAAAACTTATGTTCTGTTGAAGAAGATGTATAGTACAGAGTTATTAATTGCATAAATGAACTAGAGTATCTCTCTCTCTCTCTCTCTCTCTCTCTCTCTCTCTCTCTCTCTCTCTCTCTCTCTCTGTGTTTCTCTGTGTCTGTCACACACACACACACACACACACACACACACACACACACACACACACTTTCTCTCTCAGCTCCCGTTATGTGGATAACATATAGAATATATACCCACTGAACAAAGGGAAGATTCATACATATCCTTGCTTAGAGAGACCAGAACAGTGTTAAGACTTCATCATGCTATTTGGAATAGCATTTTAAAACTGGTGAGTTATTGATCAATACTTTTGTGCTATTGTTGACTGTAAGTAATTGAAACCATAGAAAATGAACTGTAGCTAAGGGGGACTATTATGCATGTATAAGAAAAGTTTGAATTAATAACTTTATCCTATGAGAAACAGCTTCAGCAATTAGAATACTTTTTTGTGGTTCCTTTCATCTTTATCTTATTGTTTTTATTGAAAACACATTCCAAATGACTTAAGTCACTCCTCATTGCTATTTCCATTGGTGATGTTATTTGTGATAAAAAAAAAAGATTATTTGGATATATTCGGCATTACTTCTTGAGATACTTGAACTTATTTTTGTTTGTTTTTAAATTTTAAATTATATACATTAAATTAACTATTTATGATATACAATTCTGTGGGTTTTACAACATGCATAGGTTCATGCATTCCGCCACCTCAGAACTATAGAAAATAATTGTGTCAAGCTGTCTGTATTTTTTTTTTTTTTTTTTTTTTTTAGTAAAATAGATGCCAGGTTGTTTTTTTTCTGGTAACCAATGATGATTTTTCTCATCCATATAATTCCTTTTTTCAAATAACACCATGTGAATGATGTTACATCTATAGCATCTAAACCCTCTGGTCTGGTATGTTTTAGAATATTTTAGGTTTATCTTGTTAAGGTTTACTTTTTTCTCCTTTTCTTCTTTCCTTTTTTCTTTCCTTATTTACTCTTTCTCACTCACCCCTCCTTAGGCATATAGAGATCTGCAATATTTTCAGACTGTTTGTTGAATTTGTTGAAAAGGCAGTCATTTTCTCACTGCATATTTGTAAAAATAAGTTGACTATATTTTTATGGGTCTATTTCTGGGCTCTCTCTTCTGTCCCTTGATCAGTCTATCCTTTTAGGAACACTATATTATCATGATGATTATAAATTCTGGGTGGTTTTTAAAATCAGTCAATATGTTCTTTTCTGACTTTATTTTTTCAAATTTGTTCTGGCTATAGTACTTGATCATGTAAATTTTAGTTGTAATTTATCCATATCTCTAATTTCATTGAGATTGCATTAAATCTATAGATAAAACTGGAAATAATTAATATTTTAATAATACTGAGTTTCCAGTTCATGAATAAGTTTATCTCTCAATTTTTAGATCATCTTTGATTTCTTTTATTAACACTATTATTTTATCATATATATATATATATATATATGTTATATACCTTTTTGAAAGATATATAGTTCCATTTCTGTTTATTCAGAGATATAAATTTTATTTCAAATTGTGTTTCTTATTGCAGGTATATAGAAAATGCAATTAACTATAAAATTTCCTTTTTGACCTGTGACCTTTATAACCTCACTTTAGAGGTAAGGCTGTGAAGTGGTAATATAGCATTCAGGAATAGTATATCTATTGGTTCACCAAATACTGAAACAATTTTTTAATCTTATTTGTACTCAAGAAAAGTAATATGTTTAATTTAATTCTATAGTGAACTTTTTGTTTTGAGAGAGAGAAAACGGAAAGCTTTTCTAGTTGTACTAATTTATCAATACCAGAGAGGAATGCATATGAATTGTTTATGTAAAAAGCAGAGAGTCACCAGGAGTAGTGTCATACACCTGTAATACCTGTACTTGGGAATCTGGAACAGGAGACTCTCTGGTTCAAGTTCAGCCTCAGAAACTTAGTGCAAACCTGTTTCAAAATAAAAAATAAAATAAAAATAAAATCAGTCTGTGCTTATAGCTCTGAGGCTGAATGTGCATAAGTTAAATTCCTGGTACCCAAAAAATTTAAAAAAGGATAAGAAAGTGCTATCAGAAGATAGCAATATAACAACTGAGAACATGATAAGAGCACGATACAATCAATCTAGAGTACTAGTACACAAAAGACATGAACATGTGCTCAGAATATGTTAAATACCTGTCTGTATGCTCCTTCAAGTACTTTGACATTATACATAATCAGGCAATCTGTATGTTTGGGCAGAATAAATTTGGGAAGCCTTACTGAGATAATGGCCTAAAATACCTGAGACATAAGGTTTTTCAAGGACAATTTGAAAAGCTCCCCACAGTGACTGCTCCAATATTATGATTAGTAAATTCTAAACCACTAGTTCTAAATTGATTGAAAATAACATGAAAGAATTGTATTTAAATTTTGGTAAAATGGCTTCCGAGCTTTAGTATCTGCAGCAAGAGTAACTACACATTTATATAGGCAAAATAACACATATAATATTTGTAAACATTAAGGTATGTGCTATAATCTCAAACATAAAATAAGTAAATAGGTGAATTGGAGCCAGAATCATAACACAGAAAATTTCAATTAAATTAAATACTATTTTATAGCAGTTGTAGTTCTTTTAACCTATTAATTATAAGTTTTAATTCTATAAATATTTCAATGAAATTGATACAGGTGCCTTAAAATAGGTTGGAAGTCATAATCTACAGCTTATATGACATATAATTTACATATATATTTTACATATGTGTCATATACATATAATTTTTAAGCACTCTCATCATTTATCTTTTACTTTTCTCAAGACACAGACATTTAATATATACTTGTTTCAGAAGTTATCATAAGTGATACATTTGTATTGGTGCTCATCAATAGGAGAATGGATTATAAAACTATGATTTAGTTTATATATAAAATTGAATTTCATTCAGCCATAAAGAAGATCAAAATTATGTCACTTGAAAAAAATGGATGAAAATAGAGAATATTATATTTAATGAGTTACTCAGTCTCAGAAAGAGAAGGGCCATATGTTTTCAATTCTTTGTGTTTTGATTTTGTTCTTCTCTCCCCTGGGCTGAAAAATAGATAAAATTAGAAATAACTTTGAATATTTTAATTCTGAAATGGGTCTTACAATAATCCCAAAATATACTCCTCTCAGATCAAATTTTGAAGATAGTGATAATAAAATCACTTGTAAGTTTGAGTACTAAGAAACGGAGTAAACCTGTGCCTTACTGATGATCCATGCCATAAGAGGGTTACATACTAACAAATCCATTATTAATTGAAAGAATGATAATTCAACAATTCATCTAATATACCTAATTTACAGAATATTAAAGCTTAACAACAGGGCAAAGGAGAATTCTGGTTGTTTACATTGGTGATCATGTTGCTGACTGGAAGCTGAAGCTCAGAGTAGGTGGCCAGTATCAAGAGAATATCCTACCACATATTGATCATATCTTGCCATGTATTGTTAACTTGGGAAAATATTAAAAAATAAAGATTCAAAATATAGCATTTTAGCCAGACATGGTGGTGCATGCTTGTAATCCCAGCACTTGGGAGGCTGAGACAGGAGGATCGCACAGGTTCGAAGCCAACCTCAGCTACTTAGTGAGGCTCTCAGCAACTTAGTGAGACCCTGTTTCCAAATAAAGTATAAAATTGGTCTGGGAGTATAGCCCGGAGGTAGAAAGGCCCTGGGATCCACCCCAGCACCACAAAAAGATATATGTATAGCATTTTTAGCTAGCTATGCTGGCTCATGACTGTAATCACAATGTTTGGGAGTTGAAACAGGAGGAGTTTAGGTTTAAGAATAACGTAGTGAGGTTTTTCAGCAAATTAGCAACTAGCAAGACCCTACTTCCAAAAAAAAAAAAAAAACAAACCTGAGGTAGAGCTCTGAGTGAATGTCTCTGGATTTAAGCTCTAGTACCACTAAATTTATTTATTTATTTATTTATTTATTTGTTTGTTTGTTTGTTTATTTTTATTTACTTATGGATTTTATTGAATATATTTTAATTTTGTATCATTGTAAAGTTTAAACATACTAAATTAAGTCAGTTTTGGTAGTGCATATTTGTAATCCCAGTACATGGGGAGGCTGAACCAAGAGGATGGCAGGTTTGTGGCCAGCCTCAGCTACATATTGAGGCCCTCCACAACTGAGTAAGACCCTATTTTAAAATAAAGAATAAAAACAAAAAGAATGATGTACCTTGGAGGTAGAATTCCCCTGGGTTTAATATCAAGTACACACACACATACATACATACGTACGTGTGTGTGTGTGTGTGTGTGTGTGTGTGTGTGTGTGTGTAATGAACAGTATTTTTTTTTCAGATATGTCTTGGAATGTGAGAATTTCATATACCTAACATAACCAATGTGTATAGAAAGATGTAGCTGTAAATTGCATCTGAGGCAAATCATTACGTATTTAGCTATTAAGATAGTTACTTTTTTCTGTTTCTCTGAAAAATATCAAAAGTTGATTGAAAAGGAAATGAGTACCAAAAAATGCCCATTGACTATGATGAAAATTTACTAGAGTAAAAAGCAGAATAGACTAAAATGGAAACATGAATATTTCAAAGGATGCCAGTGGGAAAATATGAAGATAACATCAACTCAATGAATAACATAGTTTTCAATAAATTCCAATATAGAGAGGCATCAGGCAATGCCAGCTGATTATTTTTAATGGTTAATATTAAATGATCAAAGTAGTATTTCATTGATCACAATCTGTTACCATACAAAATGATTCCTTATTTCATACTACTCAGAAAAAGAATAAGGAGAACTAATCTCAAAATACTTTATAGGCAAGAGAAATTTATTATATAGTGAGCGTGTTCCAACTGAGTCCAGTTATTAAAGTCTAGTTCCTCATTTAGGTTGGATGCAAGGTTTTGTTTCTATGAACTTAAAATATAATTAATTAATTAATTGATTAAAATCTAATTAATAACTAAGAAATACTTTTCTGTGAGAGATTCTCAGAAGACATTATTTTACCAGCACAGTAGCTATCTGCAACAAGTCCTCCTTGATTCTAGTAAGCAATACCAGTTTTGTCGGGTTTCAGAGAATCTCTCCTGGCAGAGGAGCTTGGCCAAAGCATAAGCACTGGGTGTTTGAAGAAGTGACTGACAGGAATTAGCCCTGCCACGGCCTAAGCTCCCAATGTGTCTGTCACAATCTTCCATTTTTGTGTGTTTTGGAGTGTAGTAGTTCAGGCCAATAACTCACATATGTGGTCTGATAAGGTGTGACATAATATTCTCATTGAGAGAAGGATTACAGTCCATGTTCTTATCACAACAAAACACATGCCAGTCACATAGCAAATTATGTGTTTGGAATCATTTCAAGGTTCATAACATACTTCACCTCAATGTCCTAACCCTGAAACTTAGATGCCACTCCAGAAAGAAAGAAGGGGCGAAGAAAATGCTGAATTGAACATGCGACATCAAAAAGATTTCCTTTTTTGCCTCGATTTGACTACACATTTTAAGATAAAATTAATATATAGTACAATAAACTTTTATTACATTCTGTTTACTCTAATATGTATAAAATTTTAATAACAATTTATAACAAAGACATAATCAACACAAGGAAAAATTGTAGTCTTAGATAACTGATAAATTTCACAATTTAAAAAACTCATAGTAATGCCCAGCGTGGCGGCACATGCTTGTAATCCCTGCGCTTGGGAGGTGGAGAAAGGAGGATTGCGCAGGTTCGAAGCCAGCCTTGCTGGCTTAAGAGACCCTGTTTCCAAATAAAAAATATAAAAATAGGTCTGGGAGTGTAGCCTGTATTTGAGCCTGTTACTACAGGCTCAAATACAAAACATATATAGTTATACATTTATTCATATAGATGTATGAAAACAGATAAATCTAAGTTTATCTGTCTAAAACAGATAAATCTATATTGTGTAGTTACTATTTATTCACAATAATATCAAAGCAAAAATTTTGCATAAGTTTCTTGAAAGTGCCCACATATTTCAGATATGAGTCTCACATTCAAATAGCAACATAAACTTTGTTTGGGTAATACTTTAAGGCAACAATTAGTTGTGTGTTTAATATCATATACTTATTTATCTGTGTATTTAATATAATATAATTTTGTTACTTTAGAATGTACCTCTTTTACTTACCAAAAATTACTGTAAAATGGAATACTTTGTTATGATGGCAACAGTTTCAGATGGCTTTTGCACCTCTTGATTGTAATATTTTCTCCTATACTTAATTTATTCTTGTGTTGTTTCATTTATTGTGGATATTAAGTATACAAGATCTACTACTAATGTTGGAAGTGAGGAGCCACATTGAGCAGTTGGTCTGGAAATTAAACTAAAAGTTATTAAAAACTATGAAGTTAGGACAGTGATAGTCATCACTCATGTCAGACATGTCCCACTTCACCACAGCTATGAAAAAGAGTAAAGAAGTGATGAAAACTGTTAAATTCCCTCTCTTTCCTTCTTTTTCTTTCTTTCTCTTTCTCTCTTTCTCTCTTTCTCTCTTTCTTTCTCTCTTTCTTTCTTTCTTTCTTTCTTTCTTTCTTTCTTTCTTTCTTTCTTTCTTTCTTTCTTTCTTTCTTTCTTTCTTTCTTCTTTCTCCTTTTTTGTCTTTGAATTAAACCCAGAAGCACTCTACCACTAAGCTACAAGAATCTTCTTTCTTAAAGGCAGCAAGATGAGGAGGGCCTTTTTAAATGTGGAAACTCTTTTAATGACCTGAGTTGACGATCATATAGAGAAGCATACCTTTATTGGTACCATGCCCATCACAGAAAAAGCAAAATTGTATGATGTTGAAAGAAAAGACAGAGCTCAAATGTGATGATGAAGCCAGAGTTGGTGGCACATGCCTATAATCCCAGTAACTGGTAAACTGAGATAGGAAGATCACAGATTCAAAGCCAGTCTCAACATCTTAGTGAGACTCTGTTTCAAAAATAAAAATAAAATAGGGCTGGGGGTGTAGCTCAGAGGAAGAACATCCCTGGATACAATCCCCGGTAAACCTAATCCTCACACCACACATACACAAAATGATGATGAATTTACTGCTACTTCTGTGTGGTTAAACAATTAAAGAATTATTATTCAATACATAATGTGGAACTGATGGTGAGTCTGAGTGCTGATGTGATGGCAGCAGGCTATAGAGGACTTGTCAGAGTGAATCTGCATTGTAGAACATCCCTTAGTCTAGAAATAGATGCCTAAAAGGATAGGACTGTTGTCAATAAGGAAGGGGGTAAAGTGAGTCAACACCAAGCTCTCAGGCTTTTGAGGACAAGATAAAAATAACAGTGGGGTTCAATGTTTTAGGACACAAATTGAAACCTTTTGTGATCTGGCACAGTAAGAATCTCCGGGAAGTCAAGGTTATCATTAAGCACATAATGCAACATGATACAGAAGTGACACAAAGTCACAGACAACTCATCTCTTCTTTCAGGATGCACTCCTGATTCACTATAATAGAAAACTGAGAAGAGTATACCATGAAGCAAATAATAAGATTTTGCAATTGTCAAGATTGTGCTTTTTCATGGTAATACTCCCACCAGTGAAATGCTTTTGAATGCTCTTCACATTCCTTGCATTACATAATTTAAGAGTAATGAACAGCTTTCATCATGATCTGAATCACATATCCCAAAACCATAATATAATAATTGCTATTCATTGTTATATAATGAATAGATTTTATAATTTAAAGGTGTATCCACATTGATGGTAAAATCTATTGAGTGCTAAAGGCTTAACAAAGCTTACTGTAAGAGTACCAGCAGATTAAATGACCATTTAGACTAATAGTTCATTTCAACATACATCCTTTAAAATTCCTTTTACTATATTAGCAATTTATTGATAGTTGGCTCTTCGATTGTTCTTTTCTTTGATATGACACCAAAAGTGACAGAGTTCTATGAAAACTCTTTTTAAATAGCTCTTGCTAGAATATAATGATTAGATTTAAAATTATCAAAAAAATTGGGAATATTGTTATTAAAATGCACAATGAACATATGAAATGTTTCCCTCTATCTTCCTGCTTAAAGCCTTGAATTATGAAGTTGATATTAAGCTGCGTGTAGATAAACATGACTATTCTCAGCTAGTCTCAAATGCACTGGGGATTTTCTAAATAAGGTATAAAGTCTTATCTACTTGCACATGTTTAGTTTTATAATCATGCAGATAATCATATACAAATAAAAGCAGAAGTGGAGAATATCAAAATATAAGTTAATAGAAAATATTATAATAATTATACTTATAGAAACTTTATCTTATTTTTTTCTGAGGACACAAACCAAAACTTTTTGATCATGAAGCAACTTTTCTGATAATAAAATGATGATTTATTATTGTTAAAAATGGACTTTCATAATAATCTTTTATATATAGTAAGAGATTAAAGATAATCACTATCTATCCATCAACATTTATAGCAGTAGTGTCCTTTCTATATCAAGCTCAAAAGATGCCTCATTTCTACCAGATAATAACAACTTCATTTTCAAGATGCAATAGGACTAGCTTTTATTTCTTTCGTGTTTCTATATTCTATTTTTATTTATTTAAAATTGAAGGAAGATTTTGAATGTATTTTTGTGTCCAATAAAACATATATACATTGTGGAATGGTTAAGTCTGATTCGTATAGGCCTTGTTTCACATAGTCATCATTTTTGTGGTGAGAACAAATAACCTGCAATCTCCTTGTAATTTTTATTGGTACACTATAGTTTTACATCATAATGTGGATCATATTGACAATGGCCTGCATTCACACAGTATTGGTGCCCTCCTCCTCACATTTTCCCTCCTCCCCAACAATGAGTGACGCAGGTTCAAGCCAGCCTCCACTGGCTTAAGAGACCGTTTCCAAATAAAAAATTTAAAATAGGTCTGGGAGTATAGCCCAGAGGTAGAAGGGCTTCTAGGAACCCCAGTACCACCAAAAAAAAAAAAATCCTATGGTTTGGTAATTTATTCATCTGTTGATGGACATCTTGGCTGATTCTATAGCTTGTCAATTGTGAATTGAGCAGCTATGAACATAGATTCCCGTGCATTAGTATGGTAGTTTGGTTTCCATTCTTTTGGGTAGATACCCAAAAGTGGTATTGCTGGATCATATGATAAGTTTGTTCCCATTCTTTGGAGAATCCTCCATACTGTTTTTTAAAGTGGTTTCACTAGTATGCAATCCTAGCAACAATGTATTAGAGTCTCCACTTTTTCTCATCCTCACCATCAGTTGTTTATGTTTGTGTTTAGAATGATTGCCATTCTTAATTGAAGTTATATGAAATCTCAGGGTAGTTTTGATTTACATCTCTTTGGTTGCTAATGTTGTTGATCATTTTTGCAAACATTTGTTGGCCATTTGAATTTTTTCTTTTGTGAAGTGTCTATTTAGTTCACTTGCCCATTTTTTAATTGGGTTAATTTCTTTCTTAGTACTGAGTTTCTTGAGTTCTCTGTATATTTTAGATATCAGTCCTCTATTTGAGTAGTTATCAAAAACCTTCTCCAATTCTGATTGCTCTCTGTTGAGGATCTTTTGCTATGCAGAAGCTTTTCAATTTAATGCAATTCCCCAAATTGATTTGCCTTTTAGTTTCTTGTGCCTTTGAGGTCTTGTTGAGAAAATTTTTACCTGTGCCAAGTGTTACAGTGTTGGACCTATGCCCCCTTCAAGGAGCCTCAAGGTCCCTGGTCTAATTTCCAAGTCTTTGATCCATTTTAGGTTGACTCTTCTGCAGCATGAGAAAGTGAGGTTTATTTCCATTTTTCTGCATATGGTTGAACAGTTTTGCCAGCATGATTTATTAAACAAGCCATCTTTTTTCCAGTGTATATCAGTTGATTGTAAGTGTGTATATTTGTTTTTAAGTCTTCTATTCTGCTCCATTATTCTATGTATAGGTTTTTGTGCCAGTACCATGTTGTTTTTATTATTACGGCTTTGTACCATAGTTTAAAGTCAGATATTGTAATTCCTCCTCCATGTTTTTTTGTTTCTGAGAACTACTTTGGCTATTTCAGGTTATTTTGTTGTTGTTCCAAATGAATTTAATGACTGAATTTTCTATGTATGTAAGGAATGACCTTTGTAATTTATTGGTATGGTATTGCACTGAATCTGTAGATTGCTTTCCATTTTGTGCTATAAAAGTTTTGATAATGATCAATTGGCAATAAATATACATGAGTTTACCAATGAGTTCTCTATTTTTTTTCCAATGATCTGTGTATCTATTTGTATACCAGCTTTCCTTGTTTTTACTTTAACCAGAATTACCCATACTCCTTACCAAGACTTTCTTTTTACCTCACACAGTACTGACCTGATCTGGTGGCACTGAGAAATTTTTCCACTTAAATCATTTTGACAGTTGCAGAACCTGCCTCATTTCTATTGTCCTCTCCAACCTCCATTGTTCTTTTAATTCTAGAGTATCTATTGTGAACTGCTGTTATTATAAATTGCTCAGTAGAATCTAGAACTTATTTTACTTTGAAAGACAGCTGCAACATTTATTTCTCTCTTTTATGCCACTGATATTTATTCATTTACTTATTAAAAAGTTTTCTATATAGTTCATTCCTAGTGTCTCAATATAATTGAATAAATGCTGAAAAGATCTACCTTAGTTCACAAAGAATTGATATTTTATTGGCAAAGAGAGGGAATGACATGAAAAACTGTAACATTATGCATGAACCCTTTAGGGGGTTCTGCAAGCTCTGATTCACTATTTATAGGATCCAAAAGTGAAAGTTGTTAACCAGCCATAAAGGAGAAAAGATTTTTCTAAAGAAAGAATTTCTTTCTAAAAAACTGAAAAAAGAGTAAGAGTTAACCTAACATAGGCAGTTTTGGAAAAGTATAACACATTCCAAATAATGGGACTAGGAAGGACCCAACCCAGGAAGCATTTTGGTAATACACTTTATACCATAGATGTGGTGTCCACTCATCTTTAGGAAACTAAGTAATCAATAGAAAAGCTCTTCCACAACTGAACGTGCTATAAATTTAAAATTTTTTTATCACTAATAAACCTTCTCTGATTGATAAAAATAAAAGACACAAGATTAAAAGCCTATTTAATTTCAAACATATTTTCCCATAGGCCATAGGCAAAGAATATAGCTACATTTAAATGCTTTTTATTTCTTTTAAATTCCTCTCTTAATTTGTACTGTGATGTTTTGGTAATATCATAGAATTAGGTTTTTTAAGAAAATTTTATATAACTACTTTTCCCCATAGGGATTTTCTGAAATTTAGTTGCATTTGTATTTGAAACAATTATCTAGCAAGAAGAAATGTTATGAGTGTTGTGCACATTAATTCAGGAGGAAGTGTCATAACTACATACAAGTAACAATGTGAAACTCATACCTGATGAAATATTTCACTGATACATAATTTATGTAAAGATAAGAGAAGAGACTATGAAAATTGATTATCTTTTAAGAGGAAAGTTAGTATATCATGGCTTTCCAGTTCCACTCTTGGGGAAAGTATCTAATAATGAAACACATCTGGAGTGGACACAGGGCAGAAGCTCTGAATACCTGTCCATGTATAGGATATATCAAATGCCACATGTGACTTAAAAATACAAGAGCTTGTCAGGCGTGGTGGTGCACTCTTGTAATTCCCGCACTTGGGAGGCAGAGACAGGAGGATCACACAGGTTCAAAGCCAGCTGCGCTGGTTTAAGAGACCCTGTTTCCAAATAAAAATATAAAAATAGGTCTGGGAGTGAAACTTGGAGGTAGAAGGGTTTCTAGGAACCCTAGTACCACACACACACACACACACACACACACACACACACACACACACACAAAGAGCTTTCCCTCACAAATGGTGACTAGATTAGATTTCAAATTGAATATCTAGCAGATGATCCAGAAATTTGTAATTTTACAGCAAAATGTTGCAAATGCTAAAAAAATATTGCTTAAAGATGCTACATATAGAACTTCTCCAAGTATAAAGTATATTTGTCTTGTGACAGAATGCACTCTAAGCTACCACTTTTCTGCTAGCATTTGGTAGGAATAAACCATTCTTCTTGTGTAGGAATGGATTTTCTAGATTGAAATTATGTTCTCATCTAAATAATGCAGCATCTGAAAAATCTGATGCTTAAGTTTAGTCCAGTAATAAACATATATACAATAAAACATCTGTTCAGGAAAAAGCTCTTTATCTGGGAGAAGAATTTCAGTTAATTTCTCTTGCTGAGGCTAAGACCTCTGGAATACACACAGTGTAGATAATTCATGGTTTGATATTTAATATGAACCCTCAGTTTTGTAGGTAGTTTAATTATATCAGGCTCACATCATTATGTAAAATATAAAATATTGTATCCTTTGAGGAGGAATTTATTAAGAAAACAAACACAACTTAGAATATATGGTAGTTGGTTGCCTCTGCATCTACACATACATGGGAGAATAATTTGTAATGTCAGAAAAAAAATTTTAGTAAATATTTATCAAATATTATAATTTCTATCACCAAATGCAAAGCAAGTGTCAGATAATGAAGATAGTCTAAAATTAGGAATATAACCTTTCATCACTGAATTTAAGCAACATGAATGTGAGAAAACAATCTCACTGAAGCATAATAAATACAAAGAAACCAGTGAATGCTTGATAGCTTAATGCATAGGGTCATAAAATTGTCATGGAATCAGGATTTTGGCTCATTGTGGTTTAGTTAATATGTGTGACATTTTTCTGGTTCCAAAGCTGTGATATCGATGATACTTAAAAGATAATGTTTATGGCATTGAAGACTGTAGAGTTTCCCATTGTAATTGTTCTAAACTTTAATGTGCAAATGGAAGTGAAATACTAGTAGGGAACTGCATTGTTTAAAGTCACTGTATTCATAAAGAAAGTGAGAAAGATAGGCTTGTAGTGAGGCCTTATGTTAATCTGACAAGTGTAATGTTTACTATAATTCTCTGTGCCAGAGTCTTTAAATCCATACACCAAAATGATGTGTTCTTGTTGTCAATGAACTTCTCTAAGATCTCCTTTGAAATTGTTTGCATCTTGTAGTTCTGTCATCTAAAATGAACTGCCAGTTACCTGGTGCCCTACTGATGTGATGATAAAATGAGAGAAATAAACACTTGCTTTGGTTTTTATAATTAAGCAATGTTGCCCCATCATTCCAGATGTGGAGCATCTGTGAAAAACTTATAATAACCATACAGCTCTAGATGATGATTTCCAATCTATTTTAATGGACCTGTGCCAATTTCATTGAAAAATTTGCATAATGAAAAATCTAGGAATTAATGGATTAAGTCTGGGTGTTTTTCTGCCTAATATTTTCACATATATTTCCAAATGCCCTTTTTCCTTCCTTTTATTGTTTCTCCCCATTCATAGGTTAGAGAGGAAAGCCAAAGAGGGATTGACTGACTTGGAAGAGATCCTCTCCTCTAGGGTTTAATAAAGTCTTTTACCTTTAAGGAGAAAGTTAGCTTTTTTATAAGGGAGATAGAAACCATTTTATAATGATTATTCTTCCCCTCTGCCAGAGTAATAATAGAATTTTCTGAGATATTCATTAGAAATGTTCTTTTGGTCTCCCAAAAACCAGAGGGCCCCTGATACTGTGGCCTCCAGGATATTATCACTGTATTTCAGGACTCCAGCAAACTTTTCTCCATGTAGACAAAGCCCAGTTGTGACTATTTAGAATCATCTGTCTCTTACTATTTCCTAATGGTGATTTGCTAAAATATTAATTCTACAAAGTGTCTGAGAAAAGCATATTTTTTCATTTGCTCAGGCTTCTCTTGTTATAAAAAAACTATTGTGACATTTTCCCAAGCTCATTATGTGATAAAGATAAAACAATAAGTCATTATTATTAATATTTAATTTACATTTCCCTTATAACTACTGACATTGAATACTTTTTTTTTTTTTTTTTGGTGGTGGTACTGGGAGTGGAACCCAGGGGCCGTCTACTTCTGGGCTACACTCCAAGACCTATTTTATATTTTATTTGGAAACATGGTCTCACTAAGTTGTTGAGAGCCTCACTAAGTAGCTGAGGCTGGCTTCTAGCCTGCGCGATCCTCCTGTCTCAGCCTCCCAAGTGTGGAATTACAAGTGTGCACCACCACGCCCAGCTTGAATACTTTTCATGTGTTTACCTGTTATTAGTATTTATTTTTTCAATTATCTGTCCAATGTGTTTGTTCAATTTCTTTGTTACTTTTCCTGGGATTATGATATAGACTAAATCTTGTCCACCAAAAGCCATCGTCTTTTGTACTCTTTAGCCCTCATATTTCCAGATGTGAATTGGGTTTATAAAACTGTCAGTAAGATTAAACAAAGGTATGGGGATGAGCATCACTCTTACTCATGTTCTTATAAGAAGAGGATATATGGACAGAAATACAGTCAGTCGGCCAACCATAAGAGAATAAAGCAAGAAGTTAGCCATCTGACACCCACAGAGACAGACTTCAGGAGAAACTAGACCTGCTGACACCCTCATATTGGCCTTGTAGCCTTCAGAACTGTGAGGAAATCAATTTCTATCATGAAAGATATACAGACTATGGCAGTACTAGCAAGCTAAAACAGGTTATTTATTACAGCATTAAATAGTGTCTCTCCAAAATTAGCATCTACCAGAAACTCAGAATATGATTTAATTTGTAAATAGAATCTTTGTTGATAGGATTAGTTAGAAATCTCAAGAAAAAACTATCCTGGATTCAGGTACAGCCCTAAAAGCAATACTTGGTATTTTCATAACAAGAAAGGATACATAGAGACACAAGACAATTATGACAAGATAGTGTCAGAAATTAAAGTGACAAAAATATTGTCAGAAACCACCAAAATCTAAGACAGTAGCATGATATGGTTTCATCTTCTAAGTATCAAAACATTCAAAGATGATGATGTCTTGTTTTCATACTTCTAGCTTCTAAAACTGTGAGATAACAAAGCTGTGATAATTTCTTGAAGCCACAGGAAACTAATATCATTGCTTTACAATAAATTTGTAAATATTATTTGTAAATAATATCACTCACATTTCATTGTTCAAAATCACATGGCAAAAATAAGAGGAGGGCCTGGTGTGGTGGCGCATGCTTGTAATCCCCGCGCTTGGGAGGCAGAGACAGGAGGATCGCGCAGGTTCGAAGCCAGCCGCGCACACTGGTTTAGGAGACCCTGTTTCCAAATAAAAATGTAAAAATAGGTCTAGGAGTGTAGCCCGGATGTAAAAGGGCTTCCAGGAACCCCTGTACCACCAAAAAAATAAAAATAAAAAAATAATAAGAGGAGGGCTGAGCATGGTGGCACACACCTGTAATCCCAGGACTTGGAAGGCTGATACAGGAGGATCCCATGTTCAGAGCCAGCCTCAGCAACTTCAAAAATAAAATAAAATAAAATAAGGTAAAATAAATAAAATAAGATAAAACAAAATAGAATTAGAGTGTAGTTGAAAGTTAGAATGCCCCTGGGTTTAATCGCCAGTACTACAAGATGAAGAAAGGAAAGAAGAATAACAGAAAAGGAAGAGGAAGAGGAAGAGGAAGAGGAAGAGGAAGAGGAAGAAGAAGAAGAAGAAGAAGAAGAAGAAGAAGAAGAAGAAGAAGAAGAGAAGAAAAGAAGATGATGATGAAGAAGAGAAAAAGAAGGAGAAAAGAAGATGATGATGATGATGAAGAGAAAAAGAAAAGAAGAAGAAGAAGAAGAAGAAGAAGAAGAAGAAGATGATGATGAAAAGAAAAGAAGAAGAAGAAGAAGAAGGAGAAGAAGAAGATGATGATGATGATGGAGAAGGAGGAGGAAGAGGAGGAGAAGGAAGAGGAGAAGAAAGGTGGTTATAATTGTATAACTTCCTTTATGAGAAAAGTGAATCTGAATTTGGGAAACATAATAATGTAGCCTACTACACTCAATCTTTATATCTTAATGTATATAAATTATAAACATGTACTTCTGTGCTAAGGCTTAAGAAATGTCTCAGATAATACAAACATTTTACTGGATATTATATATGTATATTATATATTAATGTAATAATATTTATTAATGCTATAAAATCTATATAATTCTCACTTTCTGATTGAAGATACATTATTTATTAAAATTTATTATAAGATTTATATAACAATTGTCATGTATATAAATTTATAATTTCAAACTTGACTTGCATATTTAGTTATTTGCTGACATAAATGAAAAAGAAAACCAACAAAGTAGCAAGTTATGTATAATAAAAAAGAATGGTTTAATTTTCTGTGCTTTCTAAATCACAGTCTTTTTCAGTCTGTATCCCATTATGTAATCTTTCTTTCAAAGCTGTTGATTTTTGTCTTTGCTACATTTCAGAACCAGCTGAAACTCTTTATTTGGATGATTATTTGTTTCTAAGTTGTTTGCCTCTTTTTATTCTGGAATACACATGTTAGTTTTTATTTTTAAACTTCAGCATAATTCAAGTCTTCAATTATCTAACAATGGAAATATTTTCAAACATACATTTTAAAAATGTTTTGTTCATAACAAATTTATTTCAAAATGCATTGTTTTCTCTTAATTTTTAGAAAAATTATTTCTTTAAAACAACTAATCACTAAAACTATTTTCCTTTTAAAATTTCTATTGCACACTTCTGACTTTCTTTTCATCACAGGCAATGTGGAATAGTTGAGTTTTATGAATTCTTAATCTAAAATATTTTATGAACAGTTAACCAGCATTTCTGTGTGGGCTAAAAAGTCTTCCTTATAGCTTTTTTAAAATCTCATGAGAAAGTATGAAAATTATTATTTTTCATTTTAATTAACCACATAAATAACATCTTAAAATGTATGACTTAAAATTATGTTTTGCATTCAGTTGCCTATATATTATGAAATGAATGAATTCCATTCATTTATCAATTTAATCCACACAGTTTTTGTTATACGAGGGCAGGAAAAGTAATGTATTGGCATATTTTAACTTTAAATTTTCTTTGTTAAATTTTTATCAAGTCGTTGGGATCAGAATTAATAATTTCATGTATGTAAATAGTACTATTTAAACTGTTACCTTCATTATATCTTTATGCTCCATTTTCCCTCTTATAACCCCACCCCCAATGCCCAATTTGAGTATCTACTTCTTTATTTAGGTCTATTTTGTTACCCAACTTCTCTGTAGCTTTCATATTTGAAGTAAAACAAACAAATATTCACTTTCTGAACTGGCTACTTAACATAATATTTTCTAGTTCCATTCATTTTCTTGCAAAGCAATACTTATCTAAATGACTTGCATGGGGAAGGGGAGGGAATGGAGTAGCATCCCCAGGAAAAACACCAAGTGCTGTATGCATGTACTCTTGTATCACTCTGCACCTCGCTGTTATGATGCACAATTGCAACATACCAGTAAAAGCATGAACATTTCTTTAAATCTGTTCGAACTGTTCTTGCTTTAACCTCATATTTCTAGCTAAGAACTTATGCTAAGGTTCCTGTCAGCACTATCATTTTGTTCTTAGTTACTTGTGCTTACATGAAACATTTGCTTATGATAATTATTTTGTGGCAGCTCTGCATTCTGTGAGGATCAGGTTCACTAAAATTAAGGGATATAATATGTACATCCAGAGAAAGTATAATGCATTGGAGAAGACTACAGGTGAAGAATGCAATTGTCACTTTGCTATATACCATGTCTCCCACAGGATGAGATCAGGTGGCTAGTATGTGACAGGTAACCATCTCTCAAACAGACTGTGACAAAAGCCTGTTTTCAGATTTAAACAGAATTGTCTAAAGAATTTGTGATGTTCTTTCTTACACCAACTATCCTCTCACACATCTTGACAGTGTTTTATAACCCCACTTTGGTTTGTATTCCCCTAAAGAAAATTTGAGATTACCTTCCTTACCAGAATTTCTGAAAAAAACATTTTCTGTCCTGCTCCTTATTTCTCATTTTGGCCTATGCTACAGAAAGAATAATAGTAATATTGAAACACAGAAGAAGAAATTCAGTTCCATAGTCTTTTCTTTCGTACTCTAGATAACATTTGCAAGTCTGTATTAATTTAGTTCTTTTACACAACTGCTTTCTCTTTATTTACTATAATTTTCTTTTGTACCAATAAGCCTTTAAATTTGTACTCATCATTTTATTCTTTCTAGCAATGAAAGTAAATAAAATTATATTTTAACCATTAATGTTAATCCTATTCTTAATAAAGTTTATGCTTTCTCTAATCTCTTTCTCTTACCATTCTTGCTTTTCTTAGAATTTTAAATCTCTACAATTTCCATCATCAGACTCAGCTACTTTTTATTGATTATACTGGCAATCTTTTCCACTCTTAAATCTGAGTACTGCCAGGGATGGTGGTGCACGCTTGTAATCCCAGCATTTGGGAGGCTGAGAACAGAGGAACGCTGTTGGTGGACAGCCTCAGCTACTTAGTGAGGTCCTCTGTAACTTAGTGAGATCCTGTTTCAAAGTAAAGAATAAAAAGCCTAAAAAGCCGGGCGTGGTGGCCCACGCTAGTAATTCCTGTGCTTGGGAGGCAGAGATAGGAGGATCTCACAGGTTCCAAGCCAGCCTTGCTGGTTTAAGAGACCCTGTTTTCAAATAAAATATAAAATAGGTCTGGGAGTGTAGCCCGGAGGTAGAAGGGTTCCATTCCCAGTACCACCAAAGAAAGAAAAAGAGAAAGAAAGAGAGAGAAAGAGAGAGAAAGAAAGGAAGGAAGGAAGGAAGGAAGGAAGGAAGGAAGGAAGGAAGGAAGGAAGGAAGGAAGAAAAAAATAGGGCATGGGATGTAGCTCAGAGGTGAATTCTCCTGGATTCCACCCCCAGACCCGCAAAAAAAAAAAATTATTTTTGAAGTACCACCTAAAATCATAATCTCTAACCAGCATTTTCAATACTGGCCTCTCGTTTATTTCTATCCCATTGCTTGCTAAATATGTTCATTTGAATGTCCATTAAACTCCGTAGGTTAAAAACCGAATGTATTCACATGTGTCCATGTAACTCAAACTCTTTGCTCTCTGTCACGTAATTTCAGTGTGGTGATCTCAATTTAAAATAATGCTGGGGAACTATGTGTCTATATAACTTTGAATTTGGCTTTAATAATTTCTTATTTTGCCTATATAATAGATTTTTAATATTGTTTTTTATTTATTCTGTACATTTTTGAGATAGAGATAGTAATTTAATATAGTACTTAAATTTGTTAGAATTCATTTAAATAATGTAAACTACTTAAGCAGAACTTGGCTGATGATAGAATGTCAAGAAATATTTCCTAGTACCATTGCTAAATAAAACTACAATTATTATTTTTAAATGCCCTGAATCAATTTTTCACAACCAAAATGAGTAAAGCTGAACTAGCAAAAAGCAAATAATCAAAAAATATAAATAAAATAAAATACAAATACAAAAATGGGCGGATTGATGTTATCAGATTAAAAATTACTAATCAGAGAGAAGATCGATATAAGGCTAAAGAAAGATTGGGTCAAGGTTTTAAAAGGCCCAGAAAAAGCACAGTAATAAGTGAGAACAGCAAATATAAAATCCCACATAATAGTCAAATCACTCAGAATGACATAGGAAAGACCTTCAAAATATGTTCTTCCACAGAAGTCATGAGAGTAATGATAATCAAAATTATTGTTTTTTATACTCCTTATGAATATAAAAGTAGTATAACTCATATAAGGGTATCAAATAAGAATAATGTTTTTATTTGTAGTAAAGAGGCTGATTTTTCGTAGTACTAGTACGCTCTTTCTTTTTCTTTTTTTAATGCTTTTGGCTTCATAGTCATGTTGGTTTGTGAAAATTCATTGAGCTTCCCTTGTGGTATGTAAACATTTTTGTATTTATATTATACTTCAAAAAGATGAAATAGAGAAATTATATGTTGAAATTATTTTATGTGCTGCTCATAGAAAAAATTAAATAGAAAACTGTGTTAGTGAGCTTCCTATTACTGTAATAAACAACTAAAGTAATCAGCTGATAAAATGGAAAATTTTATTTTTGCGCATAGTTTGGGAAGTTCACAACTGATTTAATCTATTGCTTTGGATCTGTAGCAAGGTAGCAGTTCTTGGTGGGAGCTTTGTTACCTCATATCAGTAAAGAAGCAAAGAGAGATTGTAGAAGAGATAGGGCTACTGCAACTCCCTCAGTGACCTAAGACTTTTCAAGAGGCCCTACCTCTTACAGGTTCCACAGCCTCCCAAATGTGCCAAGATAAGTCCAAGCTTTTTTAAGACATAGGCCTTACCCCAAACCTAAACTTTGGAATAAATTAAGGGAATTGTATCTGAGAATTGGAATCAATATCATTTAAGAAAACCAGATAGGAATATAACTAACTAGCTTTTTAAATGTATTTAAGTGATATATGATGGTTACATAAAAGTATTATAGACAATTATAATGATTATTTATTAATATTCCATATTATACTGTGCTAATGCATGAGTTATGAGTTTTGTGAAAAATCCCTCAAACACATTAAAATGATTTATTTTTCAGCAGAAATAATACTTCAATACATTTCTCTTCATGATAAGCTTATTTATTGTTGTTTTAACTTAAAATATAAATAATTCATGGATAGATAGCAAGATATATATCTGAACCTTAGACATATGAAATGTTTCCTTTGTTTCAAAAATTCCAAGTCTCTGAACATTTTCAGGGTTATAAAAATCTTTCTAAATTTCAGAACAGCTATGCCATATTTAGCTAAATGATTCTGGATGCACATGAGTGGATACTTCTGATAGACTAATAATGTAGAGAGACTTTATTACATAGATAAATACAGAATATTATAACTTTATGAACAATTTAGATTTTATTTTCTTCTGGTACTTCTAAACCCAAAGTATACTTATGAAACATTGTATTAATATGACATTTTGCAGAATCACCAGCTTTAATTTTTCAATATGCATATAAATTGAAAGGGACACTTTCAAATGGCTCCGATAATTATAAACAACCGTAGTATCTGCTGGAGCATTGTTTCCAGAGTAAATGTGTTTTTCCTCATATTAATCTTCCATGTAGAATAAAACAGTTAACAAAGTTATTGTGCAAATACAATGCTAGTTTTCTCTAGATCAAATTTGAATTTAATGTATTTTTAACACTCTATAATAAAGAAAAGGCAAATAAAAATCTCAAACAACATACACAACATACAAATGCATTAGTAATAAAAGTTCTCTCCAGAAATCAAGCCAAATCTTTAGGAAAGAGAGTAGATTACACTTTTTTAAAGAATAAATTATCTAAAAAGTTACGTAACTCACTTATCATAGTTATTAGAGTAACTACAATGGGCATATCTTCATCTTCTCATCACATATTGAGGACTAACTGATCCATAGGACTGTGGCAGAGGCACACTATTCAGAAAAAAAAAATATGGACAGAAATTTTAAACTCATCGACTTTATATTATAGCAAAAGAAAAATTTCGCAAATTACATTTAAAACAGCTCTAAAAAAAGAAATTGTTATTTACTGCTTCTAAATTCTATAGTAATGTGTTACATAAGTTCAGTATGTTATAGATATCAAACATAATGATAAATTTCTTCAATTTCTTACAATTCTACTCTTTATTTAAAACTAGCTTTAAGCCGGGCGTGGTGGCGCACGCTTGTAATCCCCGCGCTTGGGAGGCAGAGACAGTAGGATCGCGCAGGTTCGAAGCCAGCCGCGTGCTGGCTTAGGAGACCCTGTTTCCAAAAATGAAAATGTAAAAAATAGGTCTGGGAGTGTAGCCCGGAGGTAGAAGGGCTTCCAGGAACCCCAGTACCACCAAAATAAATAAATAAATAAATAAATAAATAAATAAATAAATAAATAAATAAAACTAGCTTTAAATGTTATGATGCAGTCAGGCATGGTGGCACATCCCTGTAATTCAAGTACTTGGGAATCTTTTTTTTTTAATATTTAAAGAAGTTTATTAGAAAGATAGAAACACAGAAAATAGAAATACAGCCCCATGCCAAAATGGCATGGGGGGTGACTCAAAATGAATACACCCGTACTTGGGAATCTGATATTAAAAGATTGCAGGTTTAAGGCCAGTATCAGCAACTTAATGAGGCTCTGAGAACTTAGTGAGATCCTGTTTCTAAATAAAAAATAAAAAGAGATGGCAACATAGCTTAGAATCATAGAGATAGAATGTCCCTAGGTTCAACTCCAAGTACCCAAAATAAAAATTATAGTGCATGTTTTTAAATGCTTCTCTCTTCTTCCTTTTCTTCCTTTCTCCCTTCCTCTTTTCCTTACCTTCCTTTTCTTTTCCTTTCTTCCATTCTTCCTTTCTTTCTTACTTTTTTCTTTTTTCTTTAATATTCCTCTATGTAAACAATTTTTCAATCTGTATATCTAATTACTTATTTAGGTATAGTATTTTTTCACATTTTTATTTAATAGTAACAAAATATGCATTCTGTCAGTATTT
Organism: Muscardinus avellanarius; assembly: GCF_963383645.1. NCBI lineage: Eukaryota > Metazoa > Chordata > Mammalia > Rodentia > Gliridae > Muscardinus > Muscardinus avellanarius. Next base: position 91,434,290 of record NC_137791.1, read on the forward strand.
GTATATGTGCATTTATTTAAATATATTTGTATATTTAACTCTTGGATTATGTGCAGTTGTTTCTTACTGAAACATGTGCTTCAATGGACATTGTTGATTGTAAATCTTTGGATAATAGCAAAATGTTATTAGAAAGTACTGCCTATAAATTAATTGTTCTAATATTTATATAACACTTAGATACAGTGACTATTAGTTCTTGTAAATGTGCTCAAGTATATACTTCCATGAAATTTTATCAAATATTGATTTCTAGTACTTTGGTAATATACTATATATTAACAATATTTTATAGTAGTTTTAAGTCAATTATTTTAAAATGAAATATTTTTTCTATCATATGTATTGTTATTACTAAAGTCCTTGTACTTCTTTATATGATCATTTTATAAGTTGTATTTCTTCTGAGAATTGACTATTTTCATCATATAGATTATTATATTGAATCTGTATATCTAATTACTTATTTAGGTATGGTATTTTTTCACATTTTATTAACAGTACCAAAATATGCATTCTGTCAGTATTTGTATATGTGCAAATACATCCTTTTCTTTTAGAACAGTCTAAACTTGTCCCTATCAATAATAATTCATGATATATTATGAGTATTGATCCTCTTATGGCTTCTCACATATTTTTGTTATAGAAAATAACTATTTTTCATGTATAAATATATTCATTTATTGTATTTTAAGTAAACTAATACAAATGTTAAATATTTTCTCATTGTAATACTTAATTTGGTGAATATTGGTAAATAGTATATAAATAAAACCACTAATAGTCATCAAAACTTTAAAATGCATAAATAGTTCTTGAGACTAAAAGTTTAAAAACCTCTGCACCTAGAATAGAAGACCCAGAAACAAGCCCACACACTTTCAGCCAATTGATTTTTGACAAAGGGGCCAAAAACATACACTGGAAAAAAGATAGCCTCTTCAACAAATGGTGTTGGCAAAACTGGTTAACCATATGCAGAAAATTGGATGTTAATCCCACTTTTTCACCCTGTACAAAAGTCAACTCACGATGGATCAAAGACTTGGAAATTAAACCAGAGACTTTGAAGCTCCTTGAAGAGGGCATAGGTCCAACACTACAACACATAGGCACAGACAAACATTTCCTCAATAAGACCCCAAAGGCACAACAAATTAAAAGGAGAATCAATACATGGGATTGCATGAAACTGAAGAGCTTCTGTTCAGCAAAGGAAACGATCAAGAACCTCAATCGAGAGCCAACAGAATGGGAGAAGATTTTTGCCACCTACACCACCGATAGAGGTCTAATATCTAGAATATACAGAGAACTCGAGAAACTCAACACTAAGTAAACAAAGCATCCAATAACAAAATGGGCAAATGAACTAAATAGACACTTCACAAAGGAAGAAATTCAAATGGCCAATAAATGCATGAAAAAATGCTCAACATCACTGGCAATCAGAGAGATGCAAATCAAAACTACCCTGAGATTTCACCTAACTCCAACTAGAATGGCAATCATTCAAAACACAAACAACAACAGATGCTGGCGAGGATGTGGAGAAGTGGGAACTCTAAGACATTGTTGGTGGGATTGCAAATTAGTGCAACCACTTTGGAAAACAGTATGGAGAATCCTCAGAAGAATGGGAACACACCTACCATTTGATCCAGCAATACCACTGTTGGGTATCTACCCAAAAGAAAGGAAACCAAACTACCAAACTAATGCATGTGTATCTATGTTCATAGCTGCACAATTCACCATAGCCAAACTATGGAACCAGCCAAGATGTCCATCAACAGATGAATGGATTACAAAACTGTGGGATATGTACACAATGGAATTTTACTCAGCCATCAAAAAAACCTCAATTACGTCATTTCCAGGGAAATGGATGGAACTGGAGGACATTATGCTAAGTGAGATTAGTCAGTCACAAAAAATAAGAAATCAGATGCTTTCCCTAATATGTGAGAGTTAGGGAGAAAAGAGGAGCAAACAAGATAACCTAAAGGAAGAGAAAGGAGGGGGAAGAGAAAAATCTCTAAAGCACACAATGTACTTAAACATATTGAAGTCAATCACTAAGCCAAGCAAGGAAGGGAGGGACGGGGAGGAATTGGGGTGGTATTTGGGTAGGGGTTAAATCAGCGATGAGTACATGTTTGTACACACAAGTTTTTTACCCCAATAAGTTGTATGAATATAATGCACCAATAAAAAATAAAAAAAAACCTCTGCACCTTTATAGAGAAAAAATTTGAACAATCTATCAAAAATGTATAATCTAATTGCAACTAAATATTTGAAAAGTCTTTAAATATAAAAAGTAAATTACTTTTCAAAAGATAATTAGGGAAATCTATGTTATATATAAATCTAACTCTCTAAATCTAACAAATCTTACTTGAAATATAATCTAAATGTAATGGTAAATTAAATTTAAACTACATGCAAATAACCTAAATTTAAGTAAATCACTAAGTATATAAAAAGAGTTAAGTCAAATAGTACAGAAAAAATCCAAGGATAATAGAATATTCATAAAAACCTGCCCAAGATTATCTTATATTTCTGACATAGAATAGAACAAGATTGGATTTTATAATAACAAAGAACTTCAATAATCTATTGAAAAGGGGATGGTAATAGGACTTGAAGAATTGAAATGGAGCATGAGAGTAGAAATTGTTGGAAGTAACCATATGAAAAGACTTAACAATATTTTATGATTCACTGTAAGTAGTTGTACAGTGAGGGAGTTGTGTTAGATATTGCCAAGTTGTTCACTTGGAAGAAGAGAGTTATATGCCATCTAACACGGAAACTTATGTGCAGGGATAATTTTAGTTTGGAAGTGCTGAGTTTTAAGTGTTATAAAAAGGAGAAGTTTAAAAAGAAGAAAGATGAGAGCCCTGTGAGGTTGTCAGAGGGAGAAGACGAGAAGAGCGATTATAGACTATGTGGAGCACACACACATGCATGCACGCATGCACACACACATGCACACATATACATACATACAAGTATTTTATAAAGCCTTCATTAAGACCAAAGAGGAACTTAACTCAAAGCACACCTGGGTGTGGTTCCCCATACTCCAGTATAATGTGCAGTGTACAAGCATAGCCCTCACAGCACACACAGGTGTGGCACAATACACCCAGAGTATCGGAGGCATCACATAGGCACCAGGCATAGGGTGCAACATCCAAGACACATCAGGCAGTGTGCAGGCATATGTTCTGCTGACCAGGAGCACCTTGACAACCACAAGGAATTCCTAGCCACCCGAGGAATATAAATGTTACCATCTGAGACTGAAAACCCACAGCTTCTTCTTCTGCCAAGGAACTTGTCACCTTCCATTTGATCACTAATAATAAATCTGAATGTTGGCCATGGTCAGCTCTGCTGGTCACTAGTTCCTCCCCTTCAGATCTGGTTGGGCACTGGACATACTAGTGATAAGAGGATATTGTGGACACAGAGTAGGAGATGAATGAGAACGGAAAGCAGACATACTAATCAAAATATGAACAGCAGATACACAATCATTTTATCATTGGTTTCTGAGAATTCTAGTGTTGTGGATAAATGCCATTTCCCCAATGCCACTGAAGCTAAGTTGTTTTAAAATCCCTAGAACTATCAATAAAAGGATAGCATTTAAAACTGAAGGCTTGCCGGGAGTGGTGGCGCACGCTTGCAGTCCCTTTGCTTGGGAGGCTGAGACAGGAGGATCGTGCAGGTTCAAAGCCAGCCTCAGCTACTTAGTGAAGCTCTCAGCAACTTAGTGAGACCCTGTTTCCAAATAAAAAATATGAAATGGATCTGGGAGTATAGCCCGGAGGTAGAAAGCCTCTGGGTTCCACCCCTAAGTACCAAAAAAAAACTGAAGGCTTTTTCTTAAAAAATCAAATATCATCAAGTTGACAAAGTGTTTAATTGCTTCAACTATGCCAAATCTAACTGCTATTTACACCACTTTATATATTAATAGTATCATACAAAGAGATTGTTCTAATATTTGACTAATTTTATTTTTTATTTTAAGTTAAAAATTATAAATACCTAAATTCATATGGCATCTTTTATCCTTTTATTTGCAGCGCTGGGGGTGGAACGCAGGGGCATTCTACCTCCGAGCCACACCCCTAGACCTATTTTTTATTCTTTATTTTGAAACAGGGTCTCACTGAGTTGTAAAGGGCCTCACTAAGTAACTATGGCTGCCTGTGAACCTTGCTTCTCCTGTCTCAGCCTCCAAAATGCTGGGATTACAAGCATGAACAACCATGCTCAGCAGCAACTTTTATCTTTAAACTTTCTAAATCTCATCTGTCCTTCTAATAACCAATGGCACAGACATATTATTAACTCTGCTTTAAATAAAACTTATACTTGTTTTCTATGATAACCTATACCATACACACATGGATTAACACTTAGTAAACTGAGATTTTATATCACTAAACATTTGAGTGAAAAATATTACTTTCTCTTAGGTACTAAATATCTAACACTTTTTTCAACATTTAACATACCAAGGCATACATTAAGTATTTTTTACATATTATTTGTTCCTCAAACTAATTCTAATTAGGGGGTTGTGTTGTTATTTGAACAAACTGATAATGGAAAAGGTAAGTGAATTTAGTATTTATGTCACATAATACTAAATAAAGGGGTTAGGAATTCAAATTTGTCTGACCTCATTCATTTATCAGTAAATATTAAATTCATTGCTGTTATATGACAAGCACTAGTGAACTCCCAAGACATACAATGAATAAAGCAAATATTCCAGTTTACTATCTAGTGGGGGAAAATCAGATTACAAACATCAAAAAGTAAATAATATGGTGGACAAGCACAAGTATAAATAAACCTTTTCTGAATGGTCAACTAGGACATGTTTTAGCATTTGCAGGTCATGAGGTCTTTATTTTAGCCACTGAATTCTGCCACTGTACTATGAACATAGTCAATGTCAACACAGAAATATGTGAACACAGATGTGTCCCAATAAAATATTGCAACATGATAAACGTCTGGATTTGGCCTACGGGCTGTTGTTTGCCAAGAATTGTGCTAGATTATAATAGGTGCTTGTCCTGTGTTTTGAGGTTTATGTTCTTTTTTATAATTTGGTATTTGTCTCTTGGGCATCCATTACTCATTTGGCCAAAATAACAAAGCTGTTTGCATCTATCCTATTATTCAGCTTATATGGGCAGAGAAATTTTTATCATAAACTTTCAAAAAACTCTTGTCAGTTCCCTTTTTTATATAAATCTCACATACTAAACCAATATTTTCTTTAGCCATAAATCATCTGGACCCTTGAACCAGAAGAGTGGAAGCCATTTCTGTATACCAGGGCCTGCTGACATTATTCCAACTAGTTAATCCTAAATGGTTTTTCTCCTGTCCCATAAAAAATACATCAAATGCTCTAGGCTGTAATTTCCCCTCACTCCTACTCCTGCCTTCTGACTGAACCTTGTGTTTCCTCCTTTGTCACGGCATGCTGCAGCATTGCCTCCTCTTGGTCGCTGTAACTAATTACAATAGTGTTTTTCAATGACATGGATCTCTACATGCCTTCATTCAATCACCTTTATAAATCAACACCTGAGAAAAAATTAGTTCTATGAAGAAAATATAAAATACAACACACTGTTTATTTGATTCCCCTGAGAAGCAGATGCCAAGTCCAGAACAGATATGCACTAAACTGGGTGTATGTATGTGGAGGGGGGGATTCTGGAAAGAGAAAGAGACTAAAGCTGGAAAAAGTAGAAATCACCTTCAAACTGTGATAAAAGTTTGAATTTTTTTAAAGAGAACTGGGAAGGAAAGATAATTAGGGAGTAAGAATTCTGGCTGCAAGAGAAATGTAATAAAAGTTTGGCTAGTCTAATAGAAAATATTTGAGGAAAAATATTTCATTAAAGAACTCTAATGCTTTCCATGAATGGGCCTCTGTTAAACTCCAATTATGTTCCAATTCTGTTGGCTGAAAGAGTCCATAGAAAATATGAAATGGACAAGAAGACACAGAGTATTGTTGGGTATTGTTGGGGTTGTTCCAAAATAGTAGTAGCTGAACTATGGGGAATCAACCTCATGGTGCTCTGCCTGATATACACACACCACCTCTTTATGGTGACCGCTGAAAGGAGAGACAGAGCCTGAGAAGTAGCGTGAGAATCAGTAGGATGATTACAGCATTAAAATGTTTTGTTGGAATAGGCATGATATGAACTGAATTTTGTCTTCTCCCCCAAATTGATATGTGGATTTATCAACCTCTAAATCGAAGGTATTTGGAGGAGGGGCTCCAAGAAAGTGGTATTCTCATGAATAGGATTATGGTTTTTATAAAAGACACACACAAGGCTGAGACAGGAGGATCCCAGGTTCGAAGCCAGCCTCAGCAGCTTAGTGAGACTCTGTTTCCAAATAAAATATAAAATAGGTCTGGAGGTGTAGCCTGGAGGTAGAAAGCCCTAGGGTTTCATCCCCAGTACCACAAAAAAAAAAAAAAAAGCCCTCTGTCCCCTTCCTCCTTTCTCACTGTGAGGACACAATGATAAGATGACCACCTATGAACAAGGAAGCTCTTTCTCCCTGACGCTAAATCTGCTACAGCCTTGATTTTGGACTTCACAACTTCCAGAAGTCCCCAGCCTCCAGAAATCCCCAACCTTCAGAAATAAATATTTGTTTTTCAATCAAGCCAGTCTTTGGTGTTTGTGTTATAGCAAATACCCAAATACACAAAAACAAGGCCTTGATAAAAAAAAAAGTTGGTGTCTGAGCAAAGATTTGAAGGTATGAGGAAACAAAGATATCCTTGAATTAAAACACTTTAAGCAGAAAATGTGTTCTTGGTAATATCCAGAAACAGCAAAGATGCTAAAGATGCTAATATGTGGCTGAGAAAGAGAAAAGGAGAGAGAGAGAGAGAAAGAGAGAGAAAGAAGAGGTCTTTTTTTTTGGTGGCACTGGGAATGGAACCCAGGGGCCTTCTACCTCTGGGCTACACTCCCAGGTATATTTTATATTTTATTTGGAAACAGGGTCTCTTAAGCCAGGGAGACTGGCTTGGAACTTGTGCAATCCTCCTGCTCCACCTCCCAAGCTCAGGGATTACAAGCGTGCGCCACCACGCAGAGCCAGATCTTTTTAAATATACTTGTATTGTAATTCTAAATCTCGGTGAGGTTACAAGTCATACAGATAAACATGCACACGTGTCTTCCTGTGATTTTCTTCAGATTCCATCTACTACTCACCCCCTCTCCTACATAATAATGATATTGATGGCAATATATTCACACATGAGCAATGAGCATAGCATTATATGAACTCTTTATTTAATAATTTCTTGATTTGTCTCTACTTGTCTTTGTCCCCTGTCCTCTTCCACTATTTTGATTATTTTTTCACAAATATTTAAAATTTCCTTTTTCTCCCTCTCATCCCCCACAGTTATGTTGCCTTATTTTCTTGCTTATGGATGTCTCATTATGTTTCTGTGGCAGGACTTGAACCTGCCATCCTCTTGTCTCAACCACCTCAGTACTAAGATTACAAGTATGTGCGATTATATCTGATTTTTTGTGTTTTTTACATTGAAAGTATAGAGTTTTTACAATTTAGTTCACTCATTCAACTAGAAATATTTATCAAATATTTGCTATGAGCCAAATACAGTTTTAGATTCTGAAACAGTAAAACTCAGTTCTTAGTGTGAACTGACAGACTAAGATATTGATTATAGATTAGATGATGATATAGCCACAGGCATACATATACTTATAGGAAAGGGTAAATACAAAGAAACAGTGAGAGAAAACAATGTTCAACCAAGTGTTATGGGTAATGTAGTAGGGGTTTGATAATAAAGCAAAGGTAAAAATACAGACACTCGAGTTGCTATTTCTCTGTAGGTAAGAGAAAACAGGATATACTTTACCTAGTAAAATATACGAGGTGAAGTATTGAAATGGTCAGGTAGGAGGTAACAGTGAGACTGGGAGGGGGTACGAACCGAGGAGAGAACACTGTGAGCCTGGGGATTGGCATGATCAGAAGCACTGAGGCAGGAAACAGGCTGTGAGAAAACCAGATAAATCCGGGGCTTAGGCAGGAGCCACATAATGGTGAAACTTGTAGGATACACTAAGGAGTTAAGGTTTATCCTTTTGTCATTTACAGAACCAGTGAAGTTTCAAGTAGGGAATTCAAAAAAAATCAAAATCGTATTTGTGAAAAATCTCTATGGCGGCAAACAGGATACAGATAGCATTGGGTAAGAAATCACAGTAAAGTGAAGAACAAAATATAAGACTTTTTATTTCTTGAAAGAGATTACAGTAAAAAATGAGAACTCTCTAAACAAATACAAGACAGCAAAATAAGTACTGGTGAGAATTCCATAAAATAAATACATTATATGATATGCAGATGTATACACATATTTTATTAAAGCATGTGTTTCTAAGAAATAAAATAGAAAACTTTACAATTATGCCCTTGATGCTACCTTTTTAGTCAAAATATGTGTACATTTATTTGAGAGTGAAAACTTAAGTGACCAAATAGCTTTTTTCAAATAGCAGACAAATTTATGATTTTGCTTATCTGGATGAATGAAAACGCTGGTTAAGATGACTAATATGGTTTTAGAAACATAAATACTTTAAAGTCAAACATATTGAGCATATAGTAATTGCTCATTCAAAGCATAAGAAAATGAAAACAAGGCCATATTCAAATAAAGACAAATACTGCCTTATTACTGGCCTTAATATATTTCTATTTGCTTAATAAATCATTTTATGTCATAAATGAATTTAATACACAGCTGTGTTGTTAAAGAAGCCACAAATGTGAGTTTGAGTCATGGTTTAAATATGATATTATATATCTAAGCATTTTTATGAACAATTAATATTACTTAATAAATGAATGTCAAAGAACATATTTCTTTGTGGAATTCATATTCTTATAAGGTTTTTTTATTCTTTTCTTTCAAACTCATGAAATTTTAATTCCAGAAGGAAAAAGTAAGTATACTACCAAGATGTGCTGAATGAAGCTATGCTTTTGATATGGTGGCTGAAAATACATTTTATTTTATTCTTCAATTTATAATCCCTTTTATCTTCTTTATTTTTCTCCTAGGAGATTTTCTGAATGTGGCTTGAATACCATATTATTTATTTATTTTCTACCATGATTCACAAAGTGTTATAGGCACTAAGCATAAAACAATAAAGTATAAAATAACAAATATAAATTTTCTAATACTAATTTTTCAGAGAAGAAATGTAATTATTATAAATGAATATAAAATTAGTTGACACCATCATTTTTAGATACTTCTTACCTTTTTCCTGTTCTATCTTATTCTCCTTGTTCTTACATTATACAACTCTACCTGGAAAATGTTACTAAAGATCAAGACTCCAGCATATATATGCTGGAATATATATGATGTTTTCTACTAAATATATACACAAAGCACCACATTGCTATAAATAACCACCAGCAAGCTATTGCAACATGGATATTCCTCAGGGAATTTGAACTTGACTTGGTAAAAACAACATCAAATCTATCTATCCTGTACAATTTCTTTTTTTTTCTTTTTCTTTTTTCTTTCTCTCTTTTCTGTGGTACTATAAATTGAAATCAGGTGCATTTTACCAATGAGATATGACCCCAGCATTTTTACTTTTTTGTCTTAAAATGGGGTTTCCTTGGATTACTGAGTGTCTTGCTATTTTAAGCTAAAGCTGTATTTGAACCTGCAATCCTCCTGTCTCAGTCTTCCAAGTATAGGGAGTACAGGTGTAAACTACTACACCCAGAATATCCTCCACAATTTGTATCTTCTTTATCCTCAGTCCCATAACCAACAACATAATTAGGTTATTTTTCTCTGCTTATAAAACACAACATCATTATCTTTCCCATGATTCAAGTTAGAAATCCATGAGTCGTTTTACAGCCTATTTCTTTCTTCAACCTCATTAATTTCTTTCATATAAAATTGGTTATTAAGTTCTTGCAATACCGATACTCACATGTTCTCTTTTTAAAATTAATTAATAATTTTTCTTCTATTTTTGCATTTCAGTTTTGTCATCTCACATCATAATGAAGCTCATAGTAACATACATGCACACAGCAATTTGTGAATATCACACTCCCTACCATCTTCCTCCCTGATTCTCACTTCCCTGGACCTAATCTTGAGGTTGGCATTGACATTCTCACACATGTATATAATGTCAATGAAGGTGTTACATACATACATACATGCATGCATATGTGTGTGTGTTTGTATGTATACACCTGCGGACAAAAATCCTTTCAGAGTAAATGCCTTATATCTTTATTATGAATCCTCAATTCCCATTTAAGGAATAGTGTATATTATAAGCCACAAAACTAGTTGTTGGATGAATAAGTATTTTTTCTTTTCTTATTAGTGCATTATAATCATATATCTTAATGGGATAAAAGATGGAAGAGGCGTACATGTATACATCATTCATTTAGCAATTCCTCAGTTGCCAGTCCATTCTCTCTACCCTCCATTTCCCCTCCTTCTTGCTCATATTTTGCTTAGTGATTGACTTTGATTTGTTTGTGAATGTATATCAGGTGCATTTGGGAATTTCCCTCTTCCGTCCTCCCATCACCCTTGGTTAGATTGCATTTTTGCTCATCTCTGGTTTCTTCTTTTTGTCTAGAGTTCCTTCCTCTCATTTTCTTCTTAACTTCCACATACTAGGGAGAGCATCCAGTTTTTTATTTTTGTTACTGACTAATCTTACTTAGCATAATGTTTTTGGTTTCATCTATTTCTCTGCAAATAACATAATTGTTTCTTCTTTATGGCTGAGTAAAATTCCATTGTGTACATATCCCATAGTTTTGTAATTCATTCATCTGTTGATGGACATCTTGACTATTTCATAGTTTGGAAAATTTTCATAGTTTGGAAATTGTGAATTGTGTGGCTATGAGCATAGATACCCATACATTCATTTGGTAGTTTGGTTTCCATTTCTTTGAGTAGAGACCCCAAAGTGGTATTGCTGGATCATATGATAAGTTCATTCCCATTCTTCTGAGGGTCCTCTATACTGTTTTTGAAAGTGCTGGGCATGGTGACACACACTAGTAATCCCAACATTGAGGAGGCAGAGAACAGAGGATTGCAGTTTGTGGACGGCCTCAACTACTTAGCATGGCCCTTCGCAACTCAGTGAGACCCTGTTCTGAAAAATAAGAATACTATCCAGGTGTGTTGACACATGCTTGTAATCTCAGTACTTGGGAGGTTTAGGCAGGAGGATCTTGCAGGATTGAAGCCAGCCTCAGCTACTTAGTGAGGCTCTCAGAAATGTAGTGAGACCCTGTTTCCAAATAAAACATAAAATAGGTCTGAGAGTGTAGCCTGCAAGTAGAATCCCTGGTTTCATCCCCAGTACCACACACATACACACACACACACAAAACTAGAATACTAAAAAAATAGGGCTGAGGGGGTGTAGCTCAGAGGCAGAATAGCCCTGGGTTCCATCCACAATACCTAAAAACAACAACAACAACAACAACAACAACAACAACAACAAAAATGACAACAACAAAGTGGTTAAACTAATTGGCAAACCCACCAACAATTTTTTAGAGTTCCCACTTCTCCAAATCCTCCCCAGATTTTGTTGTTATGTTTTTATTATTTATTTTATTTTATTTTATTTTATTTATTTATTTTGGTGGTACTGGAGTGCCTGGAAACCCTTTTACCTCTGGGTTACACTCCTAGACCTATTATATACTTTTTTTTTTTAATTTTGGAACAGAGTCTCTTAAGCCAGCACAGCTAGCTTCGAACCTGCGTGATCCTGTCTCTGCCTCCGAAGCACCAGGATTACAAGAGTGTGCCACCATGCCCGGCTATTGTTGTGTTTTTAATGATTGCCATTCTAATTGGAGTTAGATGAAATTTTATATTCAAAATGAGTTGGCCCATTTATATTCAGACATAATCTCTTGGATTCTCATCACTGTGCATTTCATGTAAAGGCTAAACAAAATAGCATCACTTATACACCCTTGGTACACTGTAGGCACTCAGTAAGTCTCTGCTGATAATCATAAGAGCCTTGGCTCCTTCATCCACTGAGTGGATTCTGTTCCACTTTTCTCATTTGTTACATTTTTCTCATTTGTAAAATAAACTTGATTATATTTAAAATAAAATATTGCCAAAAGTCAAATAGAATAATGTATATACATATTTAGAAAATAATAAATCATATATATATTTTATTAGAACATCTATCATTGAAACATTTTTGCTTATATTTGTCATTAAAACTAACTCTAAGCCTGGCGTGGTAGCACATACTTGTAATCCCAGCATTCAGGAGGCTGAGATGGGAGGATCACAGTTCATAGACAGCCTCAGCTACATAGCAAGGCCCTTTGCAACTCAGTGAGACTCTGTTTCAAAAATAAAAAAAAGATTAAAAAATAGGGCTGGGTGTGTAGATTGGTGGTACAATGCCCCTGTATTCCATCCTCTGTACTGCAAAAATAATAATTAATTAATTAATTAGTTAATTAATTCTGGGGAAGATTTGAAGAAGTGGGAACTCTAATAAATTGCTAGTGGGATTGCCACCAATATATAAATAAAAATAAAAAGACTAAAACAAAGAGCTAGGGATATAGCTTGGGTGTAGCTCAGAGATACCACACACACACACACACACACACACACACACACACACACACACACACACACACTGTATTTGGAAAATCCTGGAGTGATTGTTTTCCAACCCCCTGTAATGCAACCAGATAGATCAGATTCTTTTGACATAATCGGTCAAAACCTCATAATAGTTGCCGGGCTAGGTGGCGCACGCTTGTAATCCCCGCACTTGGGAGGCAGAGACAGGAGGATCCCGCAGGTTTGAAGCCAGACTCGCTGGCTTAAGAGAACCTGTTTCCAAATAAAAAATATAAAAATAGATCTGGGAGTGCAGCCTGAAGGTAAAAGGGTTCCATCCCCAGTACCACCAAATAAAAAATTATAATAGTTATAAAAAGAAAAATACTTTGTGTTAGAATTCAAAATCACATGAATTAGGATCTTATGACAACAGAAAATAGAAAATGCAGCCCCCAAATAAAATTGAGACCTTGTTTGTACATAAATTGTATATCTTAATGAAGAATAATTCATTTATAACATGGGATACTTAAATTCTTCATTTTTCTTTTATCTAAGAGATGTTCCTTCTAAGTAGTCCCACATATTAATGAAAGTGGTTCTGAATGATACTGAATATATATTTCAAAATTAGTACACAATATGCAGATACCAGTTATAGTACTTTTTTAAAAGATAATGAGTTTCAGCATTTATAAAGACAATATTTGTGGATATTTAATGGTATAAATGTCAACCAGAAGGCAATCTATTGTATTAAAATTTGGATTAAATTTGCATAGAGATGGTTTCTTAATCTAACTCTTTTTATAGTTAATATTTTATTAAATTGCATACTTTGCTGTGCAATTTAAGCAGAAATTATTTTTTAAATAAAGTTCCCAAAATGATACAATTAATGAATAGTTGAAATTCAAATTAAAGTTTTCAAATCTTCTACTGTACCTCAAGGACCAGAATAATATTTTCTAAGCCATAACCTATGAGTTCTTTCTGAAGTGCAATATCTTCATAATAACATTATCTGAGTGTCTGTGTCTAATTAGAAATGGCAGTTAATAAAAGCACTTTATAAAATGTTGCCAACTACCAATTTATTCTGGTGCTATATTTCAATAACCTGAACTAAGTAAAGATTCTGCCTACACAGAAGTGGCCTCGCCTATCATGATAAGCAGCTGAAAAATACACATAAGTTGTATGAACCCAGCAGAATCCATCTGGTGAACCATCTGTGTGAAGACTTACAAAAATTATACCCCATCTGTTGTTTCATCTCTGCTAAGATTGCCAACCCTGTCCTCACTCCATTATCTGACTATTTTCTTTCCCTATGGACATCGTCTGTACATTTGCTTTTATTCCCCATTGGCAATGTATATCTAATTTACAAAGCACTCTCCTCATTTTTGAAAGGAAGTAATTTATGAAATTAATTTATGCTTATGCAACTCAGAACACTCTTGAGAAAACAATGGAAAAGAATTGCAGCAATATTCTAGTGTTGTTAGAAAATGAATACACTATTATAAACATCAATTTCTGTAGGATTTATAACTAAATACATAACTACTCAGTATTTAACTAATTTTCATCTCAATATTTATTAGAGCATCTCTCATCTTTCGGATCTAATACACATTTTAACTCATAATATTGCTGTCTAAAACATTCCTGTTGTCTGATTTTCTCCAATTATCAGTCATCAATGACTTTTCTTTTTTCTCACAATAACCTCCTTTGAGAGCAAACAGTCAAATTTCCACTTACTCAGCAAAGGTTTATTACATATACCTATGATCAGCTGGGCATAGTGGTGCAGGCCTGCAACCCCAGCACTTGGGAAACAGGGTGGAGAAGCACAGGTTTGATACCCACCTCAGAACCTAGTGAGAACCTGTTTCAAACCAGAAATAAAATACAATAGAATAAAATGGAGCAGCTGGAGATGTGGCTCAGTGGTGCAGTGGCCCTCAGTTCAATCCCCAGTACCAAAGTAAATAAATAAGTTAATAAATAAGTAAATAACTAAGCATACTTACTATCATTTAAGCATAATTCATGCCAGTAACACTTCTTTAACACTTGTTTCACCTTTCCCTATTGTGCACGTCACTGATCTTTTATGTGTTTAGTTCTACTTTTATGATTCATCTAGATGTATATCTTTGTTCAAATATGGCTATTTTATTTTTAAAGAAGCGGATAAATTTCACCTTTTTTCCTGCGTGTGTTTGTGTGTGTGTGTGTGTGTGTGTGTGTGTGTGTGTGTGTTATTGATGATTAAACCCAAAGGAGTCTTGTTTTCTTTTTTAGTAGTACTGGGGTTCCTGGAAACCCTTCTACCTCCGGGCTACACTCCCAGACCTATAATATATGTGTATGTGTATATATATAAATATATATATATTTGTGTATATTATATATATTTATATATATATAAATTTATATATATATTTGTATATATAAATTTATATAATATATATTTGTATATATAAATTTATATAATATATATATTTGTATATATAAATTTATATATAATATATATTTTATATATAAATTTATATATAATATATGTATGTGTGTATATATATATATATATATATATTATTTTTTGAAAACAGGGTCTCTTAAGCTAGCAAGGCTGACTTCGAACCTGCATGATCTTCCTGTCTCTGCCTCCCAAGCATGAGGACTACAAGCATGTGTCACCATGCAAGACCCCCAAAGGAGTTCTACTTCTTTTTTTTTTTTAATCGTGGTATTGAGGGTAGAACCCAGAGGCTTTCTACCTCCGGGGTGTACTCCCAGACCTATTTTATATATTTTTTTGGAAACAAGGTCTCACTAAGTTGCTGAGAGCCTCACTAAGTGGCTGAGGCTGGCTTCGAACCTATGTTTCTGTCAGCCTCCCAAGGGCAGGGATTACAGGCGTGCACCACCATGCCTGGCCCAAAGGAGTTCTGCTTCTGAGATACAATCCCACCACTTTTTTATTTTTTATTTTGAAACATGTTCTCACTAAGTTGCCCAGGCTGACCTCCAAGCTGTGATCCTGTATGAGTTTCCCAAGTACTGGGGTTACAAACGTGCCATTGCACCTGGCTATTGTATATTTTAACATGTGCATTAATAGCTCCGAGTCCTTCTCACTTAAAATTTTCATTTAAAAATTGTTTATAAATTTGAATTATTAAGGATATATTATGATTCAATTTCAGGTCAAATAAATATTAAAAATAGAATAATGCTGTCTTTCACTCTGGCCTTAAAACAATCTTAATGATATGCACTTATTTTTTAGATATATTTCTGGTTTATGGGTATGAAGAACTTGGTTGATAAAATCTAGTGAATTTGAATTAATTAGTATTTTTATTTCATTCCTAATTTGCTGCTGCTCTTTGGTTTGAAAATAAATGAAAAGAAGAAAAAAAAAAAAACAATCTCCTGCTGAACTTGCTACATATTTCTCAATATACAGCATGGTTGTACAATATACTTTCTGAGAGTTAACATTTGTTCAGATCTATAGAGGTGAAACTATTGGTTAAGAGTTCAGTAAACATGAGACATGTTTCCATGATGTCAGACTATATCTGAAACAAAACACTTTAACAGCCAATGTAACACTTTGTCTCTGTGTCTTACCTGTCTTTTATCTGTACCTATGTTTCTATCTATAGAAATATATACCTAAATAGACATTAATTAATAAATAAATACAATTATAAACTAATATAGAAGACAGAATGCATAAGCATAGTTCTGAAGAATGCATGTGTGTGTGTGTGTGTGTGTGTGTGTGTGTGTGTGTGTGTGTGTTCTTAAGTTGGATAAGATTCCATCTTCCCAAAGAACTGCGGAGAATAAAGTCATGCATTCAAAAATAAATTGAGTCAGCACATTTGTTTCATTGATAACTAGCACATAAATCAATTTTAGAGTTTGCTTATTTCTTATGAATTTATAAAAATATATAAGGTATTTATAGCAAAATCATAGACTTCATTAAATCAAGAAATATAAATTCACACACGCACACACACACACACACACACACACACAACCAGTTCTTACAATGATTACTTGCTTAGAAAGGACTTCCTTGCAGCTTATCTAAAATAACATTGCCTGTCACATTCTTATATCTTATTCTTATGATTCTTCATGCCATTTTCCCTGAATCATCTTTAGTTTCTATATTAAGTTATCTACTTGTTATTTTTCCTCTTCTGTCAAGTGTAACCTGTCTCAGCCTCCCACGTCAGTACTTGAGAGGAATGAAGATCCATAACCAGCCTCAGCAACTTAGCAAGGCTCTCAGCAACCTAGGGAGACCATTTTCAGATAAATAAAATCGGGCTGTGGGTGTAGTTACAAAAAACAAAAAGCAAAAAAAAAAAAAAATTATTTGTTTTCTGTTGTGCCCATGTCTGGTTTAATGTGGTGGCCTCAGGGCTGTAATATTTGTCATTTTGGGAGAATCAGTATTTACAAATCTATTTTTATTTTAAAAATAAGTATCAAGAGCTTCTGAAGATACTGGCATTAGTTTCTGTTGGAGAAAATATCTCTATCCAGTATGGTGGACTCAGTTCTTACCCATATGCATTCAGTAAGCATATACCTAATTTAACTTTTAATTTAAATTATCTTCAGTAACTACAGTAATATTTTTTATAAACTCTGTCCACCCCAGCTGAAAAGTGAGACTAGCATCCCAATCATTTTATTTCAACCTTACATGCTACAAAACATGATATACATTCAGTTTCCTGCTAGTGATTTTCCAGATCTCCAGGAGTGCACAGCAAATGGGTTTCATGTGTCAATCCTTCTCATGATTACATGTGTCAGTCACTTTTTTTTTTTTTTACTACAACAAAATGCCTGAGATAATCAACATAAAAAAATACTTGTTTTGGCTCACATTGTTAGTGATTTTAATCCATGATCAGCTGGTCTTTTTGCTTTGGGGACAGTTTCCAGGCAGCCTGTCATAGTGGGAATTTATGTAGAACAAAAGCACTCACCACATGGATGCAAAATGGAATAAATCAGAAAGGAACCAAAGCCTCTCTGTCCTCTTAAAAGGAGTACCTCTGCTAGAGCCTACCAAAGGCCATAAAGGTTCCTATAACTAATGCACCTTTCTCCCAGTGGTGGTTATCAATGTACCAGTCTTTTCCAAAAGTTGTTTCCTCTAATAACTGCAGTGGGCCTCTTAGTGCTGAATGCTGAGGGGGCTATCACTGAACCTGTTATTGCATCAATCAATTTTTTTCCTACCCAATGTTGTAAAAGTTACTTGCAATTACAGACCAGAGATATTCATACTCAGTTGGTCCGGTAGATAATACTAGACAGCAAAAAAAAAAAAAAAAAAAAAAAAAAGCTTTTAATTTAAACACATCCTTTATTCCTCATGGACTTGCCTGTGGAGTCAGGCATATGTCCATGGCAGCTGGGTTGAGGGATTAACTAGGGGAGAGCTGTAACCCTTTGTCTTTGATGCTGACCTGCCATCATTGAAACAAAACTCTGCATTGAAAAATACTTAGAACAAGTTCCTTCCCATGAGGCATCTTGTTCCTTCAAGTAAATCTTAAGGCGAGTGTAACTTAATCTCAAGCTGGCATGCCCACTACAGAAAGCATAGGAACTGGGCAACACACGGAATCATTGATGCATTTTAAAGGCATTTGAGTGAGGTTCTGTTCAAAGGGTAAGCATGAAAGCACAGTAGCTAGCAGTCTTCTCAGGAGGAAAATATTCAAAGGCTCTTTGATGAAAGCCAGGTGACTTTTTTTTTCATATTTGGAGTGAGATAGCACAGCAAGTCCTTCTTCCTTACCAGCAAACCAGCCAAGGCAGACATATGAGAGCTACCAGCTATGGCTCTGGGACTGTAATATTTTGGCATATTTGAAGAGTGGAGCAAAAGGTATTTTATTTATTTAAGAAGCTGTTATGACAGGTCTAGTTTTTCAGATTTCAAGTTCTCAAAACCTTGCACCTGTAGAAATGTGATTAGTGTTTTTGGAGATGTACAGTGCATCTAAAAATAATGAAACCAACAGAGAATTTGTCAGGCTTAGGATTTGGTATCATGATTCATTCAAGCTACAAAGTGGTACCTCCTATGGCTCAGAGACATCTGACAAGCCACCCATCAGGCTTTGGATTAAGAACTCCCAAGTGAAGGTTGGATGCTTCCCCAAAGACAAATATCTTCTTAGCAAAGTAATGACCAAAGGATTTGTCTTAATCCATTTTAGTGTGACTAAGAAATATTTGTAAGTTATTAGAATAATTTAAATAAGTGGATATTAACAAAATATTTTAAGTATAAAATATATCTGGCAAGTGAAGTTATTTTAACTTATATTCATCTCTTTTCAGAATATTTCTGTTTTCTTAGCCAAGTGAAGTCACTTTCTCATTCTTTTTTCCAAAAGAGAAACAAATCACAGAATTAGAAATTGCATTTTTATTCCACCGAGTTTTCTAAGAAAAGTGTTGCAGAATTCTTTTTAGGTTTTCAGGGTAGGTAAATTAAAATGAAAGAAGATTTAAAATACAGGGGATATATTATATTAAAAAGCCCTCCAAAAACAGTCTCTAAGATTTCTGAGTTCACTCATAGTTTCACAGTCAAAAGTGCAGAATAGACTATTAAGTTGATGTCTATAAAAAAGTATCCAATAAATCTAGGGTATTCTGTTTGGTAGTTTATTTGGAAATACTTTAGAGTTGCTTTCCATGCTTGGTTGGTATTAAAAGCATATGCCTGTCATGGAAGTGTAGTGCAACGCCATGGAATTGGTAGCTGGATCACCATTGTCAATGACTTTATTTAAATTGTATTGATTCACCTCATACAAGATGATAACTTGGCACACAAAATATATTTGCAATAGCTCTCTAACTACTGTATTTTACACTAAATCTACCTTGTGGTTGAAGGGAGACTTAAGAATGTGTTAGAGGAGATAACTTCTATAACTATGGTTATTAACTCATATCTATCTTTCCTCTTCATTTCTCTGGCATCTAAACATTTATCCATGTGGATTTTTAGATCTTTCAAAAAAAATTCCATTGATCTTACAACTTCCTCTCAATCTCATTTCCAATAAGTGTTAGAAGTCAAGAGGTTGGTTAAAGCAGATAAAATAGTGGTTGGTTGTTTATTATGTATCAAGCTACATGGATGGAATAGTTATTTACAAATTGAGCTATCACCTAGATCCATGTGCTAAAACAGGACACAAGCACATGAATATAAGGTGGCGTAAAGTTTAAGAAAGCTAGGTGAGAACAAAGTAAAAAGAAAAAAAGAGTTATTAAATGAGCTTAAATATAAGCTCTCATCCAAGTACCCAGCACACAGGATATATTTAAGAAAAGTCCTTAGAGTATATGGCTGCCATATACTGCAAGTAAGGGTGTTTATATTTAGAAAGAATGTAATAAACCATTTTTATCCATATGTAATTGTATTAACTTGCACAATTACATGCCATTTTAATTTTCTCAGAATCATCAATTTTTTCCAAAAAGATATGAAAGGACCGAGAAAATAAATAAAAATTTTATTGTTTAAAGGCTTTTTTTTTTTTTTTTTAGAAAATCTTGAAGATAGCCGAGCATGGTGGCACATGCTTGTACTCGCAGTACTTGAGAGGCTGAGGCAAGAAAATCGCAACTTACTGAGACTCTGTTTCAAAAATACAGAATAAAAAATAGGGCTGCAGGTGTAGCTCTGAGGTAGAATGCCCGTGGGTTCAATCTTCAGTTTTTGGAAAGAAAAGAAAAGAAAAGAAAAGATTGAAGATAGTTCTGTCTAATTTTGTCTTTGTGAATTCATGAGAGTTTATATGCAGTTTACTGTAAGTTAGACAAGATTTATTTATTTTTATTTGTGCATTGTGGTCATGCATCTTAATGGGGAACAAGATGGTAGAGGCATACATACATCACTCATGTAGCCCTTCCTCACTTCCCACCCATTCCCTCTTCCCTCCCTCCTTCTTGTGTTTGGCTTAAAAATTGACTTTAGTATGTTTGTGAATGTATAGCATGTACATTATATTTCTTAATACAGCAAAATGTTCAGAATTTTAATATGTGCAAGTATTATAATTCTTATGAAAGCTTAATAATTTAACTTTTATCTTATTTATAGAAACTACTTTTGCTACTGGACTTGTATCTCTCACATGTAAAAATGATAATAAATATATATTAATAACATTTTATCAGCGTGAGTTGGAAAATGTTCCCCCAAAGAAACCTCAGTTATGCACTTACAGTGTTGCTTCATCACTCCAAATAAAAGTTTTAAATAAATGGCCACCTGGGGGAGGCAGGAAATATTAATGTTTGAAAAAGTGTTTTTGCTAACTATGACATTTTAAAAAATGTGAGATACAAGTAGGTCTAGGGGGTTTAAGATCTTAAGGTATACTAATGAATAGAATCCATCATCTTTTTCTGATTCTTAGTAAAATGAGAAGTAACAGAAAAGCAAGACACTCAAGATGAAATTTAAATTATTATCATTGTCATAACTGATAAAGGCTAACTGAATTATATAGTTCAAGTGACCAGCCGGATGGGGATGCAAATTCAAGCATAGCAAGGCAGAGTGGTTTATCTCTTATGAATGTAAAAAAAAGGTGGGGAGTCTTTAAGGACTTACAAAAATAATTGGTCTGTTTTATATGATACCCATTCAGGAGCAATTTTAAACAATGTCAGCTATATAAGATATTACCATTACCTGAGTGAATGACTCTTATCTCTTCCATCTTAACATACCATCATTAATGGGCAAATTTCCTTAGACTAAGGTAACAATGGATGAGGGCAGGGTCTATTTTGTGTGTAATAGAAGTAAATTATTGTTTCCCAAAATGGGGAAAAAGTAAACTGTGTTGTGCATTGTATTTCTTACCCAATTTACAAATCATGTTAGTTGTTCTATCTCTCATGGGGCAGTCAATAAAAGAAGAAAGAAAACAGGCCATAAGTATTATAGTATTCAGGATCCCTACATGCATTATTTCATTTTTAATACTGTAACTAGATACCTGAGGCTGGGTAATTTGTAAAGAAAAGATGTTTATTTAGCTAGTGGTTCTGAATGTTTAAAATTATGATCTCAACATTGGATTAGCTTCCATGAAGAACCCCTTGGCCAACCAGCATAGTGAATGCCATCATTTTTGGAGTGTGTTCAGGAAGAGATCAAGATGTAAGACAATAAGTCAGAGAGAAGGAAAAGTAATTTTCTCATGAGACCCAATTAGGCTCTCATGAGAAACACCTTAATCTATTCTGAGGGTAGTATCCCCATGGAGCTAGTTATCTTCCACTTGGCAAAACCTCTTTTCTTTATTTTTTTGATGGTACTGGGGGTGGAGCCCAGGGGTTTTTCTACCTCTGGGCTATACTCCCAGACCTATTTTATATTTTATTTGGAAACAGGGTCTCACTAAGTATCTGAAAGCCTCACTAAGTAGCTGAGGCTGGCTTCGAACCTGTGTGATCCTCCTGTCTCAGCCTCCCAAGCACTGGGATCACCAGTTTGCGCCACCACCCACAATGTCTGGCTTGGCAAAACCTCTTAAAGTGTCCACTCAACCTGCCCACATCAGTACACTGAGGACTGAACTTCCAACAAAGAACTCCTGGAGACACAATCATGTGATATCTAATTCATAGCACATATTATGGATAAAATCACTACAAGAGGGACAAAAGGATCTATGAAGAATAATTAGATATGTAATAAGAGGAGATAAAAGAAACAGAAATAAAATATGTATCCTTAAGGATACTATACAAAAACACTTGAATTATTTCTGATTTACTTATATTTTTGAGAGAAATAAAATATTACAATCTAGAATATTTGATGAAATAGTCAATGGCAAATAGGTTAAAATTATTATTCTGATCTTAAAATTATTTAAAAATAATTCAATAATTCTTGTTACAGAAAAGAGTTTAACAAGTTAATAAATTTCAGAATCCTAATTCTCCAGGTATTATGGTGTTCTCAATTCAATAATGAATATTAAAATTGTTAGTTGAATCCAGCATTTGCTCTGAAATGAAAATCCACATGCACTAATAGTGATATTTGAAAAACACTTATTTTGTTTTTATTCTACTTATAGTTATTTTTTTTAAGAATATTGTGAAAGTCAGGTGTGGTGGCACACACTTGTAATCTCAGCATTTGGGAGGCTAATACTGGAGGATCACAGTTCTCAGACAGCCTCAGCTACTTAGTGAGGCCCTGTTTCAAAATAAAGAATAGGGTAGGGGGTGTAGATTGCAGGTCAAATGCCCTGAGTTTCATCCCCAGACCCGGAAAAAAAAAGTATATTGTGAGATATCAAATTTTTGTTTCTCTACCTAGGTGTCTGTTAGTTTTATTGTCACCATGACAAAGGTACCCAAGAAGAATTTAGAGAAAGAAAAATTGATTTGGGCTCATTGTTTCATAGGATTCAATATATGAATAACTGACTATGAGTCGAAACATCATGGCAAAAGGTGTAGCAGAGGAAAGTTGCTCAGCTCCTGGCAGCCAGGAAGGAGAAGACAGTCATGATACTGTATTAAGGTATTAAGAAAGTAAATGTAAGTCAGAATACAAGAAAACATGTTACAGAGTCCTGGACAACTCTGACATTAAAAGATCTATGAATAAAACCAAAACAGAAGACAAAAGAAACAGCCCATGAGGAAATTACAAAAGCTGATATTGAGGGGAGGAAGAGAAGGGACAGTGTTTAACCTGTATGTCATATACTGCCATCTTCTAGTAGCATTGCATCAAAACAAACAAAAATAATAACTATATATCTATAAACATGGAAGTGCCTAGTAAAATGAATACACCTGGATTATATAAGAAAAGCTAAATAAACAATGAGTACATTTAAAAGAGATTACCAGGACTGGGGTATAGGTCAGGAATAGAACATGTGTTATCATTCATGATTCAGTCCCCAGGTCACCCAAATTAATAAACAGACAAAAATAAAAGATTAGAACAAGAAAGACTTAGAATCATGAGTATAACTATCTCTCTAAAAAAATTCTATAAATATTCCTTCTGTTGTGTGAAAATATATTTTAATTCAACTGTGATTGAACATAAACAACTTCAAGAATTATCACTAATTAAAGGAATAGGTCAATATATGTGCATTCTGAAAACTTTCTTCATATCTTTTCTTGGTAAACCACTTTCTGGTCTAAAAATCCTTATCCTCTCTTCTTTTCCTATTTTACTATTTTTTGTAAGATTTGCTGATAGCCTGACATTTTCTAATCTATTTTAAACTAACCTTTTAACCTTCCATTTACTTAGTTCATCCCACAGTTTTTAGAAGCAGTTCTTTGGATAGCAATCTCTATCTACGTCAGAGTTCCCACTTCAAATGTCTAAACTAATGCCATACCATTTTTTTATCTGCCAGCACAGCCACTATTTCTTTTTTTCTTCTCACCATCATGACCCAGCTGATAGACACAATTCCAAAAAGTGATCTAATATATTAGCTACATTATATGTACATATTTAACATTTATTTTAAGCAGCAAGTTATTTGAGACTTACTCTATGAGAGGTAGTAGACACAGGTAAAATCACATGCTTCAGATTATCAAGGTGAAAATATTTTTAACTGATGAAAGCCAGAAGATGAGAAAAATCACCTTGGAACTGGACTTAACACAAGTTTCTTTGTTAAATTTATCAGCTAGAATCAAACCTCCTAAACAAATCCAACAATTTTTAGTCAATATTATTTTAGAGAAGATATAAAGTCTCTAATAATCTACACAAAGGGTTTTTATCTTTGTCATTTTCAACCTCTTTTGGTGAACACAGGAGTGGCTTAAATATGAATTGCTTAAAACTTGTTTCCCTCTGTTACTTGGACTGCAGTCAGTAGTCTGAGATGCACATTAAGAAACCCATGAGAATTGAAATTCACTGAAGAAAGACTCATGTCTTACCTTCCAGATGTATTTGTATTTAGGCATAGGTTACTAAATAGAATAACAGTCTGTATTATATACATTGTATAAATAATTATAGTCATTTATTTTATATTTCATATACACATATACACATTCATGCAAATATATACAGATGCATTTATGTAATGCATAAATTGCCAAAAATTGTGGCTATGTTAAATGCATTTATTATTTAATATTTGATTATTGAATACCCATTGGAACTTAAAAAATGAAATAGAATCCATGGACCCAAGACACCTTTAACAGTGAGAAAAGCCAATGTCACTTTCTAGATTCAAAATTTTCTAGATGTTGAGTAAGTTTTTACCTATGCCTATGTGTTGCAGTAATGGACCTATGCCCTCTTCAAGGAGCCTCAACATCTCTGGTTTAATTTCCAAGTCTTCATCCAACTTGAATTGACTTTTGTGCAAGGTGAGAAAGGGGTATTTATTTCCACTGTTTTGGCACAAGGGTATTGATTGACCTATTTGCGATGCATATGTGCTTTGGATATGTCTTTATTGTATTCAGTTGGTGATAGCATGAGGATATTGATTGACACGAAACTGTATAAATACTTCAAGAGAAATAAACCTGGGGTTGGCCCAATAGAGATTGTTGACCCTCCCGTGCTTCAAGAAAAGTAAATTAAAATTCTTTGAATCAAATTCTTAGAATTTCTTTCATCCTCACTCCTGTCTTTGGAACCCATACTTTTGTTGGCTGGCTCTGACAGCAAACTGTGATCCTCCGGTCTCCACCTCCTGCTGAGATTATAAGCATGCACCACTAAGTCTGACTGACCTTGGCAATGTAATGGGTATTGGACTGAATCTGTAGATCACTTTCAGAAAAATGGCCATTTTGATATTTATTCTGCCTATCCATGAAAATGGAAGATCTTTCCATCTTCTGAGCTCTTCTTCAATTTTTTTCAATGTTTTATAATTTTATTTGTACAGATCTTTTACCTCCTTTGTTAAGATTATTCCTAAGTATTTTATTTTTTTGTGGAATAAACAGAGTGTAAATGCTTTATGTATGTACTTTTAGTGAATTTATTATTGCTATACAAGATAGCTTCCAATTTTTTGAGATTGATTTTTTTATCCAGACACTTTGCTGAATTTGTTGATTATTTCTATTAACATTTTGGTTGAGTTTGTTGGGAATTCTAAGTATAGTATCATGTCATCTGCAAATGGTTAAAGTTTGACTTCTTTTTATTTGTACTTCTTTAATTTCATTTTCTTGCTTTACTGCTCTGACTAGCATCTCAAGTAGTATATTGAAAGAAACCTTCTCAGCAAGACTTCAAAAGCTCAAGAAACTAAAAGGTAAATCAACACATGGAATTGCATTAAAATGAAGAACTTTTAGCCTGGTGTGGTGGCGCACACTTGTAATCCCCATGCTTGGGAAGTGGAGACAAGAGGATCCTACAGGTTCGAAGCCAGTCGCACTGGCTTAAGAGACCCTGTTTCCAAATTAAAAAGTATAAAAATAGGTCTGGGAGTGTAACCCGAAAGTAGAAGGTTTTCTAGTACCACCAAAAAAAAAAAAGAACTTTTGTATAGCAAATCAAAGTATCAAAGGGCTCAAACAAGAGCCAACAGAATGGGAAGATTTATGCCACCTACTCCTCTGGAAGAGGACTAATATCTAGAATATACAAAGAATTTAAAAATCTCAGCACCAAACAAAATTAAACAAAAAACAACCCAATCAAAAAATGGTGTATTTTAGTAAGACCTTACTTCCAAATAAAGAATAAAAAATAGGGCATGGAGTTTATCTCAGAGGTCAAATGCCCCTGTTTTCCATCTCCAGACCCACAAAAAAATGGACATGTGAACTAAATAGACACCTCATAAAAGAAGAAATTTAAATGGCCAACAAATGCATAAAAAATGCTTAACAACATTAGCAGTCAGAGTGATGCAAATCAAAACTGCCCTGAGATTACACCTTACTCCGACTAGAATGGCATTCAAAACACAAACAACAACAACAAATGCTGACAAGGATGTGAAGAAGTGAAAACTCTAATACATTGTTGGTGCGATTGCAAATAAGTACAACCACTTTGGAAAACATTATGGAGGATCCGCAGAAGAATGGGGAATGAACTTACCATTTGATCCAGTAATACCACTTCTGGGTATCTACTCAAAGGAATGGAAACCAACTACCAAACTAATGCTTCTGTACCTGTTTTCATAGCTACACAGTTCACCATTGCCAAACTCTAGAACCAGCCAAGATGTTCATCAATAGATGAATGGATTACAAAACTATGGGATATGTACACAATGGAATTTTATTCAGCTATAAAGAAAAACACAATTACATCATTTACAGTGAAATGGATTGAACTGAAGAATATTATGCCAAGTATGATTAGTCAGTCACAAAAAATAAGAAATCAGATGCTCTTCCTACTGTGTGGAAGCTAGGGGAAAATAGATTATAGTAGGACTCTAGGTGAAGAAGGAGATACTATAGATGAGCAAATAAGGCAACCTACTTGGGGATATTAGAAGGAGGGAGGGAAATTCCCTAATGTACATTATGTACATTATCAAACATGTCAAAATCAATCTCTAAGCCAAACATGAGTAGGAGAGAGGAGGGAAGAGGGAGGAAATGGGGCAAGAATTGGGAAAGCAGTAATTGGGTGATGTGTGCATGTACGCCTATACCATCTTGCACTTTATTAAGTTGTACAACTACAATGCCCCAATAAAATAGTTTAAAAAGTTGCCAGACTACCAAATTTGGTTAAATCTGGTTTTAAGATGAATATATCTGGTTTATTTTTAAAGACTCTATGATGTAAATCCACAAACATATCAAAGTCAGTCATTAAGCCAAATATGAGAAGGAGGGAGGGGG
Organism: Muscardinus avellanarius; assembly: GCF_963383645.1. Classification (NCBI taxonomy): domain Eukaryota; kingdom Metazoa; phylum Chordata; class Mammalia; order Rodentia; family Gliridae; genus Muscardinus; species Muscardinus avellanarius. The sequence continues at coordinate 91,462,008 of NC_137791.1, forward strand.
GAGGAAATAGAGTGGAAAATGGAGGAGGGCTAAATGAATGAATGCATGTATGCCTCCAACATCATGTACTCCATTAAGATGTATGACTATAATGCACCAATAAAAATTAATTAATAATTTTTTAAAAATTGAAAAACTATCCTATGAAATGTAAAGCCCAAAGTACTGTACAGTTTCAAAATTATTATTCCATTCTTATAGTACATATTACTATTAACAGTGAAAAGTGTTTTTTTTTTTGCTTTTTTACATAGTTGTGAAAATATTAAGAAGGGCGCAGAGCTAATTTATGCAGAGTGAAGAGAATTGCTTGAGATCCTGTTGGTCAAAGTAGGAGCAAAAGTATTTCTCTATGCATAAAAGTTAATTGGGTTCAAATGTGTAATGGTGGAGTTACCAGGAAAGTTTATAATCCAGTTTAAACCATTTTAATCACTAGAGCATCTTATGCTGCCATTTAACAGGAAAGCACAGGTATGTCAATAAAGGAAATCACCAAACTTTCTGGAATGCTTGCTCTCATATCAGCTGCTTGATCCAGTTTTAAGACATTGATAAGTCCATCTTTAAAGAAAAATGATAGCATAAATATTTGGTTGAATTTAGACATTAATTCTCCCTAGCATGACAGTTATGAATTTCAGAAAGCAAATTGTATTACTTTTCCAAAAGAATATTTCAATGAAGCCATCCACCTCAGAATTTAGTTAGAATAAAACAAGATAAACGTTCCACAAAATAGTATTTCTTCTTAGAAAAGATACCATATAACACAAGTAAAAGTACTAATTAAACTTAATGGAGTAAACATAAATTATTTTTAGTCTTTTCCTGTTTTTAAACCTTAACTTGAACTAAAAAAATCTAAAATGAGGATCCATTAAATATATAAGTAATTGAATACTGTATTGTTGCAGTAGAATTATATTAAAGTCAAAGTATAAAACTAAAGAAAATCTGTGAAGTTCACATTTTAAATCTTTCCCAATAGAGCTAATCTTCTATTTTGTTAAATAAAAACACTAATGTTTGTTGAATGACTGGACATGCCAATGCTAATTTACAAGAATGAGTATTCATGGCAAATACATACAATAATCTTGCAATATATGGTGGTTGTACAAATTTGCTCATATTAAATATTTTGTAGTAAAAATAATAGGATGAGTAATGTAATAGAAACCTATATCATATCAATCACAAAATCATTATTTAATGTGTTAAGTGAAGATTATGGGTTTTTCAGAAAATCAATGGAAAGTCATTTATTATACTTGGCTAATTTTAATGACACAATATTTTACTGTCCCCAACCAGCAATATTTTGTAAATTTTCTTTTCAGTGTCTATGTTCTGACTGCCAACATGGGTATTAATTAGGATCAATTTTGCTGGTAATATTTTTCTTCTCTTGAGGACTGACTATAGCTGTTCACTAAGAACAGAAATAGGAGTACTGTCCCCTCCCTCTGATTTGTGTGGACCAGTGGACTGTGGTAATTGATTTTAGTCATAGCTAATCCAAGCTAGTTTAGAACTCCATAACTGACTGTATATCCTATTAGCGATCCCATTAACCATCAAGCTTCCCTAAAGTGACAAGGAAAACAACTCAATAGCACCAAACTCAGCTACCGTGGAAAATAAACTCACCTGGCGTGGAGTGACAGGGCTCACTGGTAAACGAGGCTTCTCTAACTGAATGTATTTTCAAGAAACACTCTGGAAGCATGAAATGGAGTTTTCTTTATGACTTTCATTTAAAAATACATTAGAAAAACCACTTGGCTCTCCTTTGCTGTTGCCAAGTTTGGAATGTCTGATTGCCAGACCCGCAGAAGAACTATAACTAATTTAATAAATTATAAAAATGCATTTTCATTCCAGTTTATAGCAGTGAGTATCCAGGTTTGAAACTTTTCTTCACAGAAGACACGCAATATTAGCCTCTCAATATACTTCAGTTTAACATCTAACAAAACATTGGTGCTGGCTAAGATTGATGAAAGTTTTTTATGTAAAAGATAAAAATTTACATTCCATGGGGGAAATGGAATATATTGTTGGAGTATGGAAATTTCCAGCTGCTTCTAAGAAATTTCTACCTGAGTGAATAACCCTCAGAGCAAATAAATCCCATCTCTGAGGACCTTTCTAAAAACTTTCCCCAAAATACTAAAATTTCTACTGTCTACAATTCAGTCTGGAATCTTGCTCCTGTCTTTGTTTTCAAAGAATAATTTATCTATCACTGAGCACTGACATTTCTCCTTTTAAAACATACAATTTGATCTTTCCTTGTGACTCCTCCTTTCCTTTTCATTAATCCCTGGATTATAGTAGCAGTCTCCAACCAGAATACCCATTACACCCCATTTTTATTTATTCTAAGAAAATTTTAGTAAACCAAGATCCAAAGTTATTCTGATTTAATTGATCTCTAGTGCAGCCCATATGAGGGTTTTATTTCTCCTCCTCCTCATCCTCCTCCTCGTCCTCCTCGTCCTCCTCCTCATCCTCCTTCTTCTTCTTCTTCTCCTCCTGCTTCTTCTTCATCTTCTCTTCTCCTTTCTCTCTCTCTCTCTCTTTCTTTCTTTCTTTCTTTCTTTCTTTCATTTCATTCATGTGCATTAGTTGGAATTGAATTGAGGTGTGCTCTACCACTAAGCAGAACATTACAGAATATCTCCAGCCTCACAAAGCTAATATCTAAGCCTTTAGCTTTTTTTTAAGTGTATTATGTGCTATGTAATTCTTCATGACTGGTATCTTTTGTGCCAAGATGGTTTGTTTATTTCATACATATTTTATATTTTGTGATGTATAATGTTACATTGGGTGAGTTTACAAAGTTTATCCTGTTTATTGATAATGGACATTTGGATAGTTTCCAGCTGTAATTAATATAAATAGCTTTGCTGTCCTTATTTTATCCAGCAATTGTAACACCTCCTCAAGATAACTTACCATATGATCTTTGACCCCTCATTCTCATTCCTTTTCAGATACTACTTAGGAAAGAACACAGGAGCAAAAAAGGTCTCTGTCTCCAGAAAATAGTCAAGGGTAGGACCCTCAGAAATTAAATTCAAACATTTTCATTTTATTCCATACATTCATGAAAGACATTTGGCATCTCTTAATTACCACAAAATATATATGTATATATAAATCATTATATTATATATGAGATATCTCATATTATATAGTACATATTTATGAGAGAGAGAGAGAGAGAGAGAGAGAGAGAGAGAGAGAGAGAGAGAGAGAGAGAGAGAGAACACAGAAGCATGGACCAAGGGAGTTCAGGCAGCTAGAATGTACAGGTGCTTTTTATAATATGGTACTAGGTCTAGATGCAAACTCAAGGAAACTTTTAATTTTTTCATGAGGCAGATTTCACAGAACATATCTTCTATTTGTTCTTAAATTCAATAAAATTGTGAACATATATTAGCAAAAATGATGATAAAAACACAATGGGTTGTTCATCTAGATTGTGCTTGCTCTTCTGACATGACATAGTAAATACTTTGGAGAGTCAACTGCAAAATGGATGGAACTAGAAAATATTATGCTAAGTGAGATCAGTGAGACTCAAAATGTCAATAATCATATATTTTCTTTAAATTTTTAAAACTATAGGTAAAATAAAATGTAAAAGGAATTTCACATTATTGAGGAAAAAGACCAGAAAAATAGTGTATGGGATTTGGAAGAAGGTGATGGAAAGGGGAAATATGTTAGTGGGATTGTAAATTAGTGCAACCACTTTGGAAAGCAGTATGAAGGATCTTCAGAAGAATGGAACAGATTTACCATATGATCTAGCAATACCACTTCTGGGTATCTACTAAAAAAAATGGAAAGCAAACTACCGAACTAATGCATGCATATCTATGTTCATAGCTGCGCAATGCACCATTGCTGTACAATGGAACGAGCCAAGATGTCCATCAACAGATATATGGATTACAAAACTATGGAATATGTACACAGTTAAATTTTACTCAGCCATAAAGAAAAACACAATTATGCCATTTACAGGGAAATCAAGGGAAATGGAGGACATTATACAAAGTGAGATTAGTCAGTCACAAAAAATAAGAAATCAGAAGCTCTCCCTAATATGCAGATGTTATGGAGAAAATGGGTCATAGGAGGAACTCTAAATGAAAAAGGAGATACTATAAATGAGGATATAAGGCAATTGCAGGGGGAAGAGGGAAATTCTCTAATGTATATGATATACATTCACAAACATAAAAGTCAATCACTAAGTCAAACATGAGAAGGAGGGAAGGGAAGGGAATGGGCAGGAATTGGGAAAGGGCTAATTGGGTGATGTGTGCAGGTATGCCTCTACCATCTTGTACTGCATTTAGATGTATGCCTACAATGCATTAATAAAAAAAATTTTAAATGGAGAAAGAAACATTTCAAATAATGTTTTGCCCATATATAAAGGTATAATTACCAATCTTATTAACATGAACAGGGGGTGGAGGTATTCAGAAATAAACAAATATAGTGCTATGTGAAAGTCATAATGTCTTCTTCTATAAAAGAAAGTACCAGAGATAAAGAGAGAAGGTAACAGATGATTGATAATTAAATGACCCTCACCTCGATTCTAGCTCTACTATATGTTGATTTTTATAAGCAATTAACACATGATTTTAAATGGCACTGGAAATATTAAAGGTTCTCTATTCAGGTATCAAGGAGAGAACTGGTCTAATGATGGAAAGAGCTGAGGTTGTTCTGACAAAAAAGAACAAAGGTAGTTTTCAGATTCACTGTATTTTTCTCAATTTTCAATATTAAGGTGTAAGTTATTGTACTTCTATACTCAAATGATTTTGCTTTAATTTTAGATAAAAATTACATTTCAGAACTTGAACTTAAAAATGTTCTGCCTAATGATCTATATTAATTCATTTACATTTATGTAGTTTCTTGAGACTTTCTTGATAGCACAACTTGTTGCTAAATCAATTTATCAGATATAAAAATAAAATATAATATTTTATCTTATGAATCTTCCCAAATTAATGTGCATAGTCATAACAATAATTAGACCATTTAAAATTCCTGAAAATTACTTTACTCTTCCTCTCCTAACACTTTTGTATGTTTTATATGAAATATAATTTTTTTGTGGTACTGGGGTTCCTGGAAGCCATTCTACCTCTGGGCTACACTCCCAGACCTATTTTTATATTTTTATTTGGAAACAGAGTCCCTTAAGCCAGCACAGCTGGCTTCAAACCTGCGTGATCCTCCTGTCTCCACCTCCCAAGCTCGGGTATTACAAGCGTGCGCCACTACGCCCGGCGTGAAATATAAATTTTTGAACTATTTTCCTGGTGAATGTGCTGAAGTCATTCACTACTCAACTGAGTGTGAAGTTCTTCATTGAGTGCTGGCTCACAGAATCTCCCACCCCCTTCATCTAATGAATATTCTGGGTGTGTTCATCCTATCAGCCTGATTTAAAAATCATACACAAACTAAGAATAACTATGTCTTTTGGAATTCTGTACATTTATACCAGAGTAATAGTTGAATGAACATCTTGATGTTCTCTACATGTTAAACTGCTATTCATACAGCTAGACTTTTGCACAAGTTGGTATTCCCTCACTGCAATGTTCAACTCCATCAAATTTCCAAGTCAATAACTGTATATGATACTTTTGGCTCTGTGTTCATCTCTAAGCTCAGATATGTATTTATGCTGATTTGAAAATATTTTCCTCCATTTTAAACGCACACTGTGAAATAAATATTCAATGCCATTATTTCAGTTTGCTATGTAGATGTTTCTCTATATATCAAACACTCTCACTGTCTCAGTTCCAGCCTTGAAATTATTATCAATTGTATTTGCAGGATGTCAATCTGTGATAGTAAGTCACAGTCTAGGTAGCAAAAAAAAAAAAAAAAAGGTTAAGCCACAGTCACCAGTGTAAACTATTTTAGTGTTATATTAATGTACCTATCTCCCGGACATGTGTCTTCAAGCTGTTTTTTAGAGCTAAGACCACTTTGTATATCATACAGGAGCTTGTACACAGCATGACTGTAATGAAGAATTGGAAAACCAAATGAAATATGCTGTTCATGTTTGAAGTTGCATAGCAGTAATACAGAGGGATTCTACTAATTTATGAAAAGAAATGGGCACTCTTTGAAGCTGGTTGAGTTAAAATTAGTCACTAGAATTGGAAAATGTTTACATGTATTTTTGTCTTGACTACAAAGAAAATTATATCCACTTGACAATGATGGAATGCAAGGAGTTGAGGCAAATGTACTTGCAGTGTAGGAAAATAAATTCTAAAGATTTACATAAATGACACAGAAGAAATACAAGCAGCTTGAATGTGTTTTGGTTGCTTGGGCTGCAATGCTTTTTTTTATATCAGAATTATTTTTACTCTTTCCTTTAGATAACAGATTTAAAAGATACAGTTTTAACTACCAACATTCCTGTTAATTTAAGGGTTCATTTGAAAAAAATTACCTTTTCAAACTTTGCTCATATTTCTATACTTTTTCTCCTCTTTGAACTTCTTTAGAATATATTATACCTTCTTATTATATTTCTGTGCTTTTTTTCTGTGCAGACATCATGGTGCTGATGATTTGGGTCTGTAAAATAAATTTCTATGAGTAGAAGTTTGAAACAATCTATTTATAATCAAAGTGATTTATACCAGCCAATGGTAGTTAGTGCATATCTAAAAGCATGCACTATTTGAACTACATCTGATAATCTAAGCTTGTATCAGCAGTAAAGGACTTGATATCATACTGGCTTATATCCTCAGCTTGTTCAAATCTCTTATTATATATTTATTATATAAAACATAAACCTAAGATACTTATATAGCCATTTTTCCCTAAATTCTCACTTTCTTTATAGGCAAACTTAAAAAACAAGTATATGTATGTATCTGTGTGTGTGTGTGTGTGTGTGTGTGTGTGTGTGTGTATACACTGAAAGAATTTTTCTTGTTATTTTTTGTGTTGTAAAGCAACATAAAATTCTTTGCAAAAATAATATTAATACAACTTATTAAACATTTAAGCACTTTAATAATTTGGATGTGACATTGAGTATTAGTTAATAGGCAAGATATCTGTTTCGCAGGACCCACTGTAAACTGCTCTAAATTGGAGAGAAATTTTGTTCCATGTATGTACAGATAATACTTCCATCAATGCAATGATAATATTTTTAAACTTATCATCAAATTTTAAAGTTGTTTTGGTACAATATAACTCAACACAGTTTCCTTGAACTGTGATTATGTATTCGTTTTGAAAACTAAATTTACTTTTTTTTCATCTAAAGATGTTTTTTCATCTAAAGAAATTATCTGGGGAATGGTTTTCCAGTTGTTACCTGACAAGCTGTCACGGTCTTTTTTAGCTAAAAATAATAAATGTGAGAAGTAGATGCATTTAAATTTGCTTAGAAACTAACCACACTGAAATCCTGAGATCTTTGTTTAAGAGTTTTATTTTAGTGTTTTAAGTGTGTTTCTTCTAAAACTAACAAGTTGAAACAATATAATTTTTGATTTTCCAGTGGATAAAATCACCATATGACATTTTTCACAGATGAAAAAAGAAGACATATGGAAGAAAGTCTCTGTGAGAAATTCGAGTCAGTATAATATTTCCAAAGAAAAGATTTTTGTGTTTGTATTTAGCTACAAGACTTATAAAAAGCAAGCACATAGGTTATTGTTCGTAATATTATAGAGAAAAACATATGCTACTAAATATGTATTTATTACACAAATTATTCTTAATAAAGCTGATTTGAATCACTAATGTAATATTCACACTCTATAGGGCAGTAGTATCTTGTGGCTACACACACACACACACACACACACACACACACACACACACACACACACATATATATATATATATGTACTGGGGGTGGAACTCAGGGGCTTTTCTACCTCCAGGCTATACTCCGAGACCTATTTTATATTTTATTTAGAAACAGGGTCTCAGTAAGTTGCTGAGAGCCTCACTAAGTAGCTAAGGCTGGCTTCGAACCTATGCAATCCTCCTGTCTCAACCTCTCAAGCGCAGGGATTATAAGCATGCGCCACCACACCCAGTTAGATATATATATTTTTAAAATGTACATATGTAAGAGTTAATCCATTGATATTTTTGTTTTTAACCCTGATAAAATGATTTTTGGGAAAAATACTGTTTTTGCCTGAATCCAAATTAGAATATATTGCAAGGTATGTATAGTATATATTTCTATTTGTTTTAGTCTTTGTAAAATATATATATATATATATATATATGTATATATATATATATATATATATTTATCATAGGTATAATATATTTACTGATAGCTTTCAATTTTTATTACTAATTTTTGTACTAGTGAAAGTTTAATAATAACTTTAATGAATAATTATTATGATAATACTATTTTTGCTTTAAATTCTATGTCATGATTTTAGTTTTGACTAATTTATTTTATGTACATATTGTCTTGCATGTTTTCCTATGCCTTTTTTCAAACTTTTGTGATGGTTTGTTTTATACATCACACATTCCCAATTAATAGAATCTGCTCACTTACTCTAAATTCCCTGGAACAGATGACTAAACACACAGGTTAAAATTTATACAAAATAAAAGCTATTGATAAAATGAACTGTTAAAGATTCTTTTTTATATAAATTCAGGTATACAAATTAAGGAAAACCTTTTTTTTCTTTGGTGGTACTGGGGTTCCTGGGAACTCTTCTACTTCCAGGGTACACTCCCAGACCTATTTTATGTTTTTATTTGGAAACAGGGTCTCTTAAGCCTGTGAGGCTGTCTTCGAACCTGCACAATCCTCTGTCTTGCCTCACAAACGTGGGGATTACAAGTGTGCACCACCGTGCCCAGCCTTAAGAAAATTTTTTTTATTTTATTAACTCTGACTAAATACAATAAGGACTTTCAAACATTTATTTTTCACATTTAAAAAAGACCTGTTTTTTTATTTGAGAGACCTTTTTCTTTTACATTGTAAATGTTTTTATTGGTGTATACAAATTGGGAGATTTAAAGTTTGAAATCCTTATTCATTAATTACTCTGAATTTTATGTTTATATTTTTAATTATTGCATACAAATATGTGAAAGATTTAAAAACTATATAAACAGTGTTATTTTGTTTTGAAAATATAGTTTAGTTTTAACCTATGAAATTTTGTTTTATATGCCAATTTATATATTTTTTCATTTTTAGCTACGGGAAACCTTTTATTTAAACTGTGCAATCAATCAGTATTTAGACAGCAGTTTCATAAAAATTTTGGCATTTAAACTTTTACTCATTTTTGGCATGAATGGTAGGGTAGAATATAAACTACCTTAATAAGGGAGGGAAAATACTAAGAAATATTTACTACGATGCCAGAAAAAGAAAACAAACCCACCTTATTAAACAAAATATATTTTAAGATGATATTTTTAAAGTACATTCAGAATCAAGGCATAGATTCACTTTCTTCATGCAATAGGCTTTACAGAGCTGATCCCCTGAGTCAAGTATAAAATTAATATAGTTCACTCTATGTCCATAGCAAGTCTGCCCTTACAAGGAAAATGTAGGTTACAAAAATTTATTTTTCTATGAAGCTTTTAAAAACAAAATTATTAACACATTGTACCTTAAATGGTATTTCTTCCCTTTATGACATTCTATATATCTATTTTGTTTTCAAATGAAAATTATTACTATGGTTAGAAACTTAAGAGTGTTATAGGAAATTGCAATGCCTGAACACACACACACACACACACACACACACACACACATTGTCTCAGCATTTCAGTGGAAGCAGAGGACATGTGTTAAGAAAATTTGTCTGCTTGTTGCTGTTGTTAGAATTCTATGTCTGTGTATGTTATTTTATTCTATCTTCTTCCAAGTTGTTCATTTAATAAGTATGGGAGCCAGTTAAGTTATTCTATATTGTGGGTGTTCTGGATGCCACCACTCTATATGCAAATTTATATTGACAGTAATAGGAAATTATATTATTATATTTGAAACTATTTTTTACTTTCTTTAAACATGTTATTTTTGTCTTCTCCATGTTGTTTTGTAGATTCTATTTTCAAAGATTTTATTTTCTGAGATTAATAGAAAATATTTTAGTTTATTTAACTTCTTAATGTTTATCTTAAAATCTTTTCAAGTCTTTTACTCTGAAAATTTTATTTCATTTGGAGTGTGAGTATATATATATATATATATATATATATATATATATATATATATATATGCTCATATATGTATATTAGTGTGTATACATACACACATGTGCATTTATTTGTGTAAAGTATACATCTGCACATGGATCATTCACAGATCTTATGTTGGTATGTATATATTTGTTTATAATTAAGCAAGTCTTTTATCTTGGTCTATTTAGGTTAGTATTAATAAAAATACCATAAACTTAACGGCTTATAAACAAAATATATTTTTCACAATTCTGTAGCTAATAGATTATATATTTCCAACTCTGCTCAGTCATACTCTGAGACTTAAGAAGAAGAGTCTTTGCATTTTGCAATGTTTTACTCTTATTTGTTCCCTTTCTACATGGTAAAGAGTCAGGTGGGCTTCGATGACTCAATGAGTCCCTCTGATTATCAATGTGATAGTATCTAAAGGTGAGAGGAGATTGTGTCAAGAGAGTGGAACCCCTATGCCTAGGATAAATGACCACTTCATTAAAGACACTGAAGGGAGTATTCTATCTCATTTTGCCCTTCTGACATGTGAAGGCACAGCATTTGTCTGCTCTGGAGGATACATCAAAGAGGTACAATCTTAGAAGTAGAGAGCAAATTCTTATCATATTCTGAGTCTGTCAGAACCTTGATCTTGTGTTTGTTAGTCTTCAAATATGTAAAAATAAATTTCTTTAGCTTAAAAATTTCCTAATCTGTGGTATTTTATCATAGAAGCAGGAAGGGACTAAAGCATGAACCACAGAGACTTCATTAAGTTATTAAGTTAAACTCTAGAAAGATAATAGTTATATCTTTATTTATGATATCAATGCATTAGAAATAAAATTTCTTCCACTAGAGTCTAAATAGGTCAGTATTAGACTATGTGTTTTTGTTAGCTGATTATTTATCATCTTTCTCTCACATATAAAATATAAATTATATAAATTTTGGTATGCAGTTAGTTGAATCTATGAATGCAGAATACAAGGCTACCAAGAGACAACTGTAGTGTATGTATATATAAATATACTATCTATACTGGACGTATTATTATATTTTAATAATTTATTTTTGTTAATTAACTAATGGAGATGTTTTATATTTGTATTTACCTTTCTCTGATTGTATCAAGAGTCTTCTGGGAATGGTATGAATACAACCAAGGGAAAACAACATGAATATCAGGTGGTAGAGCAATGCAGGTGAGTAGAGACATCAGGGGATCTACAAACCCAGAATCAGCCCTTCCTGTGATGCCACAATCTTGTGAAGTAAGGAGGAATCAAGAAAATCTAAATGTAAAGTTAGTCTTGCTCCTTATTTTGGAAAGGCCTGGAGTAGCAGTATAAATTGAATCCTTGCCACATTTGTTGTTATTTGATTTCTTTATACTAAAGGGGCTCTAGATAATGGAAGGGAAACCTCAGCAAAGCTAGAATGAAAGGGTAGGAGAGGAAGAAGGCTGAGGTTGATTAATGTAGGAGCTATATCTGAATATGTGTAAAAGAATGAATGTAGCATGGTCAACCTGGACACTCATTGCTGGGGGAGGCAAGGAAAGTGAGGGGGAGAGGGCACCAAACACAGTCTGAATATATGCCAATTTCAATATAATCCACATTAAAATAAAAAATTTAAAAAATTGGATCCTACATGTCACAGTTCCAAATATGTAAATGTTAAAAATCAATGTAATAAAGGCAGTGTTTTCTTTTTCATTTCTTCATTTTTTTAAATTTGTGGTACTGGGGATTCTACCACTAAGATACACCTCCAGCCCTATTTTTTTAATCTTTATTTTGAAACAGGATCTCACTAAGTTGCAGAGGACTTCACTAAGCACCTGGCACTGGCCATGAGCCTGCGACCCTCCTGTTTCAGCCTCCCAGGTACTGGGATTACAAGCATGCACCAACAAACTGGCTATCAGGCTATCATCAATGTTTTCTATCTGCTCTGATAAAATACTTCATAAAACCTCGCAGACTTGAGAAAATTATGCTGTGAAATTATTCAATCACAAAAAGTAAAAACTCAGATGTTCTCCCTTATATTTGGAAGCTAGGGACAGAAAGGGTCATAGGAGGAACTCTAGATAAAAAAGGAGAAATCATAGATGAGCAAACAAGGTGACCTAACTGAAGAGGATGAGAGAAGAAAATAGAAAATCCTCTACTGTACATGATGGACATTAACAAACGTAAGAAACTCAATCACTAAATCAAGCATAAACAGGAGGAGGGGGAGAGAAAGGAGTGGACATTGGTGAAGAGTTAAATGAATGATGTGTGCATGTATGCTTTTACCATTTTGTACTCCATTAAGAAGTATGATTACAATTTACCAATTTAAAACAAATCTGGTAAAACAGAAAAATAAACCTTTCATGTTACACTTAATCATCTGATAAAAATTTTATTATATGATAGCTCAGAGTATTTTAAATATAATACTCTTATTTCCTTATAGAAATATTTATGTGTAGATTTATTTTTCATTAGTAGGCAGTAGGTTCATATATTCTATATTAACGTTATTATAACATATTCCTGTGAATGGGTAAAGGCTGCTAATTTGGAATATAGCACTGTTAACTGTACTCTCATAGAAAAGTTGAAAAGGCAATTGTGGGTTCCAGTGAGCATCCAGTTCACACATGTTGCTCTCAAATGGGTGATGAATTGACCATTCACTGTCAGTCCAAGATAGTAATGATAATTCCAGCTGTGACCATTTAGGTTAATTACATATTTCAACGTATGAGACAGGTGAATTTTTAGAAGGGTGAAGCAGTCATATCCAGACACAAAAACTTATCAGCTATCCACAGTCATATTAATGATGAAAACTCATGGGAATCTCTCCTTTCAACATTTCCATTCTTGGTCACATAATCACCATAATCAAACCACATAGAGATAATGACAGTGCTTGGCCTTTGCATTAGCCTTTCAGTTAAAAACCCACAGGAGATATTGATTAATTAATCCCTTTCTGTCTTTTATGCTTGACAGTTTTATCCATACCAAAAAGTGGCCTTGGCAGAAGGCATAGATACAAGATATCAGAAAATATAACAAATTGCGAAATCTCATTCACTCTGCTGAGGATTTACCTTAATAACTTTTTCTCTTATAATATGGTACAAAGTGTACAGTAATGGTAAAAACAACTACAACAAAAATATATTATATAGAACAATATTAAAGAGATTTATTATGATGGTTTTGATACTTTTGACCAGTCTCAATCTTAGGACACTTAAAATCCTGTCCATATGCTTAGTTTTCCCCATGGCTTTCTGAGAAGTATCATCCACAGAGTGTTCTCCAGGCAAGTGTGTACTTCAAGCAATTGCAAGCTATCAAGGGTTTTGAGTGCACACCCCTATGTAATTTTCTCTGCTGCTGGATGAACTGAAACAGTCAAGATGTGTTAAAAATTTTTATTTCAACCTTTCAAAATTAAGTTTTTGACTAGAGTCAAGATAAATTGGCTATCTTTATGAAGCATGCCTTCATATTCTCTGCCCTAAACATGTTTGTCTGTTTCTTCATTGGTTGGTTAGTTTGATTTGTTTTGTTTATTTTTTCTTGTCTCATTTGTTTGCTATGAAGGTAGCAATGTAGAGAATGTTATCACTTAAGTATATGAGACTCTCAATTCATCATTGTCTAATTATTACAGGGAGTTTTGGAAGAAGAATAGTTATCTAAAGTCAGGGAATAGAGTGAAAAATATTCCAAAATGTATGAAAAACTAATGAGAAATATATTTTTATAACTTATTTATGGTATAGTATTCTTTAATAACCTGTAAATGTGAATTGCCATGTTAAAATAAACAAAAAATTCACAATAATAACATAATTACAAAGTAAAACAAAAGCTTAGACCAAATAAAACAACCAAATGTCAGAAGCTAAGAAGAAATCAACTACAGGTTTAAAATAGATAAAAGTAAAGATTTTTGGTGTCTTACCATATGACATAAACATTTTATTATCAAAATAGGAATTATCATTATAAACTGACAAAATGATAATCTATATATTCTCTACCACTTAGAGCTGAGCTCAAATATGAGTTTGTACTATAGTATTTGCAACAATATTGATTTTTATATATTAGTTACTACTCAGTGATACTTACCGAATATAATTCTCAATGTACATATTTAATAATTTTTTATACATCTAATCAGAAATTTGCATGTAAAGTTACAGAAGATAGCAGAGAAGATATATGAGGGCACAATGCTTTTGATGCAGTTACTTTGGAAGAAATATTTCCTTACAAAACTCTATGTAAGAAGGCCAGGGAAACAAAAAGACCTGGGGTACTCTTAGGTCAAGGATTGTGGAATTTTATTCATGCCATCACTAAAAATTATAAAAAAATTTTGCAGGTAATAGAAATTCATCAGTATTGAATGAAAGTATACTGGGACAATATGCTGTATTAGGAGGTTTGGTTATTCAATCTATACACATATCTTATCAAATCAAAACCAAAATGCAAACAAAAAAATGCAAAAAAATAAAGAGAAAGAACTATTGACTCAAATGTGTGGATGTACTGAATAACAAATTAGAGAGATACTATGATCTGAATGTGTGTGCTTCCTCATACCCTAAATTTTATGTCAAAGTCTAAACTCTCAAGGTGATTACAGTGTGGGGCTTAGGGAGATGATAAGGTAATCAGGGTGGAGGTTTTATAAATGGAATTAGAACTGTTATAATAAAAGACCCAGACAGAGATTGTTTATTATCATTTTCCATGAGAATATGGTTAATCATTTTGCAATGAGAAAGTGGTAGGCTGTCTAATAAAGTAGCTGAACCAAGAAGTGTCCCCATGGAAAACTGGATCTGACAATGTCTTGGTTCTTGGTTGTGTCTTTAATGAAGTGGTCATTTATCCTAGGCATAGGGGTTCCACTCTCTTGACACAATCTCCTCTCACCTTTAGATACTATCACATTGATAATCAGAGGGACTCATTGAGTCATCGAAGCCCACCTGACTCTTTACCATGTAGAAAGGGAACAAATAAGAGTAAAACATTGCAAAATGCAAAGACTCTTCTTCTTAAGTCTCAGAGTATGACTGAGCAGAGTTGGAAATATATAAATGGCATGTGGCATCCCTTGTAAGGAACTAGAGGTTTTCACTGCAACATATGTGTCTTGAGGTATAGTATTGAGTGAGAAGAGTAGATAGAAGAATGATATTCATTGAAACTAAACAAATTATTTATGTTTAAAACATTAAAAATGCATTTTTCAAAAATAACTATTTGCATAAGAATACATCAAATGTACTAATGTGGATACTTATTAAGGAGAAAGGAATAAGTTAGATATTAGCATGTAGGAAACAATAAATATAATATCTTCTTAATTGAGGAATAAATTTAATCTGATTTTTTACTTTTGTATTAATAATAAAAATAAATAAATAATTAAAATTACTAAAAACAAAACATGTGAACCCTTGAGTTCAGACCTCTTACTACCTGTTGCATAAACCTCATCTTTTCATCATCCTCTCTTTATTTAGCCAACTTCCTGTGTTTGAAATATGTTTCTTTATTCCAGTTTTTGTCCCTTGGACAAGCTGCATAGTCCAAATACAGTTCTGCTTATTATTCATATCCAATCTCTTCCAAGAAACTTACTTTGACAATCTGACTCATTGCGATAATTTACTTTTGTGACAGAACATGACACATTTTATGTTAACATATATCATACCATTTCATAACATTTGATTATATACCATTACTTATTATTCTTTAGTTTTTATTTGTATTTGTTCTGTTAGTAATGTCATATGGGCCTCAAAGCATACTTATTCATTATTTCTCACTCTTTTCATTTATTTTATCAACATTTTATTGAAGTTTATCTATTCTCAAATCAATGCACCAGTCGTCTTGAGGATAAAGATAATCCTGATAGCTTAAGAATTACACTTAATCAAATAAATGTAATAAATATGAATATTGAGTTTTTTATAATGTGGTATGTATACTAAAGAGCATACTTAGAATACTATACTATATTATCAAATAATTAGTTAAGAGGCTGAAATATAAATCATGTAATGCTATATATTAACTATTAATAATAATTTAATTATCCCACATTAGCAATACCCTCATACATCAGTTTATCAATAATATTAATATACTATTAAAAATACTATATTCTGTTAATTGATAACTATTTGTGTTTTTGGGGGGGATAAACAGGGAATCATTTAATGTATAAGCAGAATTTAGAAAGTATACAAAGGAACAAAATTTGCTGGGTTAAAGAATAAAACTAACTTTCAATTCCATTCTCCAAAGCCTATAAATGATTTCAAATAAAATGAAGTCAGAGGAAAATTGCAGGCAAGGAAATGACTGTAAATAGCATAATCTGATCAAACTTCTAAAACATTTAAGACAGTGCATAGTGACACTAAATTATACCAGGGGTTTTCAGCCTCCACACTGCCAGTGTTGGATTCAGGTAATTCTTTCTTGTGAAGGGTTTCTATATGTTGAAATAGGTTTAGACATATCCCTAGCCTTCTCCCATTAGATGCCATATCAATGCGCTTATCTCACTTGTAACAAAAAAATGTTTCAGGACATTGTCTAATGTCTCCTGAAGGGCAAAATCCCTCTCAGTTGAGAGCCAGAGTCAGGCAAATGGTAGTCTAAAGGTTTTGCAATATTTGTACACAGAAGTTAAAAATGGACACAATGGAAAAAGGCCTACCTCAAAAAGAACTATTGGGGTACATTTTGTTGAGCAGAATGGGCCATAATCTGAGGAAAAGAAACTTCAAAGATGTTTAAAGAAGTTACACTAACAAATGAGCACATCAAATTAGGAAATGTGATTGTTCAAGTTGCAAAAAGGTACTAAGACTCTACTACACCATAAGCATAAACTATATTTTTACATAAAAGGAAAATACATGTAAGTGGGTGATAACCAGAGCACAGGTGGAAAAGTTAAGAGCAATGGACACTAATAGATAAAGGAGGGGGAGGGTAATTTTTAAGGAGCTGTATTGGGCCCATGAAGAAACATCGCTTGCTCTCCAATGTAAGGGGCTTGGCAACAGACACCATTCTGGACTTCAGGAAGCTAACATAGCAACAGGTTTTATGTGCCTCTTGTTTTTCTTCCTTTTGAGTTGGAGAATCATTTGTGATCACCTGGTTCCAAGTTCAACAACAGGTTTTGAGTGCATGGAGAGCATGACTTCTCTTTTGATTTCATAGTTTTCTAAATCAAAATAAATTACCCTTAAATATCCCACTTAATATGACTGTAGATTCTATAGTCTTGAATTTTGAGGTTGAATTAATGAGAATTAATTATTCATGAAACTTCTGAAGATTCTGGTAAGAAATGAATTGCTTTACATTGTGAGGATATTGAGCCATTGGAGTCTCAGAGCACACAGTTGATGGATCTTGTTATAGTTATGATTCTTCATTTTTTCATGCTTTGCATATTCATTCTTAAATATTCTCTTTAAACATTGGATCTTGGCCTAGCCCCATGTTATTCTTATTTAGAATGGCCCTTGAAGAGCTCATAAATTGATATTTTGAGATGACATAATTATGCTATGAGTATTGTAATACCAGAAGTGGATACATCCACTGTAATATGTTATCTGGATTGTGGCCCAGACCAGTAGAGTGTGACTGGAGAAGAGAAGTCTCTAGGGATATGGTTCTTCCCCCTCTTGCTCTCTCTCTCTCTCTCTCTCTCTCTCTCTCTCTCTCGCTCTCTCTCTCTCTCTCTCTCTCTCTCTCGCTCTCTCTCGCTCTCTCTTGCTTCTTGCCTCCATGATGTGAGGAGTGAAGCCTTGTACTATCCTGTTTCTGCTTCCCACCGCCTGCCCCAGATTCACAGTCCTGGGACTCAAATGGGTTGAACTACAAATCATAAGCTAATAAATCTTCCTTTCTCTAAGTTACATGGTTAGGTCTCTGGATTAAAGCAGTAAAATGCTAATACATGCTATAATTGATTCTGGTTAATAGGATAATATCAAATCTGTTTGATATAAATAGATCACTGAAGAAAGCTTGCCCTGGTGGGACACCTTCTCATGATACACCTTGACCCTCCAACTTTCCACCTTGTACAGATGCCTGAGTTACCCTCATCTCAATTGACAATAGTCAACCTGTATATACAAAAGCAACACAGAAGCAGAAATCAGCCAAGGGACTGAACCCAGCCAAGCCCAGCAGAATTAGTCCAGGTGAATGGGTCTTGATTCGCCCAGGTGAAATCACTAACTGACCTGTGCTCAAATTTTGATCTAAATAAATTGTTGCCATATAAAGCCACTAAATTATGAAGTTATTTGTAACACAATATTTAGACAATTATTTCCTAAGGATCTATTGCTGTTTGTAAATCATGGTAAAACTATTAGATGAATGTCACATTTCTGACATTCTTTCCATTTTATTATTTCATGCATAAAGCTACCCATGATAGGACCTCTACATATATTTGGTCAAGAGAAATTGTAACCCATTTTTAGTTTTTGGTTTGGTAGTGTTTTCAGTTATCAAATTTTCTTCAAAGATGTGAAAAATGTTTCATTTTTAGAATTTCTTCTAACATTTTTTTCAATACTTTATTTTATTTATAAGTGGAACATATTGAAAATGGTGTACATTTAGATTGTGCTCTGTGCCCTCTCCTCCCCAATTCCCTTCCCCCTCCCAAAAATGAGTGTCCAGGTTAACCATGTTATATTTATACTATTACACATATTCATGTGTAGCTCCTCCATTGAAAAAAAACTCAGCTTTCTTCCTCTCCTCTCCTTCCATACTAGCTTTGCTGAGATTTCCCCTCCATCATCTGGAGTCCCTCTGGTATTACCACTACTCCCCCGCTTGGGCATTAGAGAAAACATATGTCCCTTCTCTTTCTGCGCTTGACTAATCTCACTTAACACAATGTTCTCCAGTTCCTTCCATCTTCTTGCAAATGCTATTATTTTATTCTTCTTTATACCTAAATAGAATTCCATTGTGTGTACTTCCCATAATTTTGCAATCCATTCATCTGTTGATGGAGATCTAGGTTGGTTCCATATTTTGGCTATTACAAACTGAGCTGCTATGAACATGGGTATGTATATGTTAATGTAGTACTCTGATTTCAACCCCTTTGGAAAGATACCCAGTAGTGGTATAGCCAGATCAAATCGTGGATCTATTACCCGTTTTCTAATGAATATCCATACTGATCTCCATAGTGGCTGAACTACTTTGCACTCCCACCAACAGTGTAGAAGAGTTCCTCTTTCCCCACATCCTCGCCAGCATTTGTTGTTGTTTAATTTCTTTATGTTTGCCACTCTGATTGGGGTTAGATGGAATCTCAGCGTAGTTTTGATTTGCATCTCCCTGATGGCTAGTGATGTTGAACATCTTTTCATGTATCTATTGGCCATTTGTATTTCTTCTTTTTTGAAGTGTCTATTTAGTTCAGTTGCCCATTTCTTGATTGGGTTGTTTGTTTTGCTAGTGTAGAGTCTTTTGAATATTCTGGATATTAGCCCCCTATCAGAGTGGTGGCTGGTAAAGATTTCCCATTCTTCCTCTTTAGGTTCTTGATGGTTTCCTTTAATTAGAAGAAACTTTTAAGTTTGATTAGATTCTACTTATTAATTCTTGCTTTAATTTCCTGCACTTTGGAAGTCTTATTGAGGAAGTTACTGCCTTTGCCTATATGTTGAAGTGTTGATCTATGCCTTTCTCTAGTAACTTCACAGTCTCTGGTTTCATTGCTAAGTCTTTGATCCATCTCAAATTGATTCCTGTGCATGGTGAGAAGTAAGGATTCAGATCCAACTTTCTACAAATAGATAGCCAGTTTTTCTAGCACCATTTGTTAAAAAGGCTGTCTTTTCTCCAGCGTATGAGTTTGACCCCTTTATTAAAGATCAATTGACCAAAACTGTGTGGGTTTGTTTCTGTATCTTCTATTCTGTTCCACCGGTCAGTCTGCCTGGTGTTGCGCCAGTACCATGCTGTTTTTACTACTATTGCTCTATAGTATAATTTGAAGTATGAGAATGTGATGCCTCCTGCCTGGTTCTTGTTGCTGAGAATTGCTTTGGCTATTCTGGATCTTTTCTTTCTCCATACAAAATTCATAACTGATTTTTCCAGGTCTATGAGAAATGTTGTTGGTATTTTAATAGGGATTGCATTGAATCTATAGATCACTTTTGGAAGAATAGCCATTTTGATATTAATTCTGCCTATCCATGAGCACAGGAAATCTTTTCATTATCCAAGGTCTTCTTCAATTTCAGCAACTTTGCTGAATTGGTTAATCAGCTCCAGAAGTCTTTTGGTTGAGTTCATTGAATCTTTTAGATAAAGAATCATATCATCTGCAAATAAGTATAGTTTTAGCTCCTCTCTTCCTATTTGAATTACATTGATTTCCTTCTCTTGTCTTGTTGCTGTGGCAAGATTCTTAAGGACTACATTGAAAAGGAGTGGGGATAATGGGCATCCTTGTCTTGTTCCTGATTTTAAAGGGAATTCTTGCATTTTTTTTCTTCATTCAGTATGTTGTTGGCTTTGGGTTTATTGTATATATTCCTAATGATGTTGAAATATGTTCCTTCTATTCCAATTTTCTGCAATGTTTTTAACATAAATGGGTGTTGGATTTTGTTGAATGCTTTTCAGCATCTATTGAAATGATCAAGTGGTTTTTGTTCTTAGTTCTGTTTATGTGGTGAATAATATGTATTGATTTGCATATGTTGAACCAGCCTGTCTTTTCTGGGATGAAACCAACTTGGTAATGGTGTACAATTCTCTTGATATGGTTTTGAATGTGTATATCTAGTATTTTGTTTAGAATTTTTGCATCTATGTTCATTAAGGATATTGGTCTGTAATTTTCCTTTCTAGAAGCATCTTTATTTGGTTTGGGAATTAATGTGATACTGGCCTCATAAAAGGAATTATGAAGAATTCCATCTCTTTCAATTTCCCAGAACAAGTTGTGAAGTATTGGTATTAGTTCTTCACTGAAAGTTTTGTAGAATTCAGCTGGAAATCCATCAGGGCCTGGGCTTTTCTTTGATGGAGGAATTTTGGTTGATTTGTTTTCTTTCTTTGTTTCTATTTCTTTCTTTGGTTTAGGCTTGCTATGTCCTCTTGGTTCAGTTTAGGTAGGTTATATGTATTAGAAATCTTTTGAATACTATATCCTATTAATTGATAACTACTCGAACCAAGTAAATTTTGAAGAAAAACTTACAAAATCAAAAACATTGTTTGTGTCATCTACTTTGTGTGAATTTTGCATCCTTTCGTTAATTGTAAATAGCCAGAAGTTGATTATATATCCATTAAACATCAAAATTCACAAAGTAATTACTAGTGGTGGTTTATGCTGTTGTCAGAAATATGCAAGAAATAAATATGCGTATAATTTTGTTTCTACCACTTGCAAATATATTTATATATATATATATATGGTTCAAGATTTGCTGGTTACTTACAATCTTTTTTTTTTTTTTCTTTTTTTTGCGGGTCTGGGGATGGAATCCAGGGACATTCAACCTCCGAGATACACCCCTGCCCTATTTTTTTTATTCTTTATTTTGAAACCGGGTCTCACTGAGTTGCAGAGGGCCTCACTTAGTAGCTGAGGCTGTCTGCGAACAGTGATCCTCTGGTCTCAGCCTCCCAAATGCTGGGATTACAAGCGTGCACCACCATGGCCAGCTTACTTACAATCTCAGAAGACATAAATATCAAGTCTTTCAAGGACATAACCAAAACTCCATTACACATAATCTTCAATTATCTCCCTTTTTCAATTTAAAAATGATCCCCGAATTTATCAGTATGCCTGAATCAATGAGTTGATTTAAAGTATAAAATGGTATAAATTACAAAAGACATATTTTAGGGAACTATTTGCAAACATTCAGTGACCAATTTGCCTAAATGCTCCAATACCATAATTCTTTTCAATAATTTTTTTGGGTGGTTCTGGGGTTCCTGGAAGCCCTTCTACCTCCGGGCTACACTCCCAGACCTGTTTTTATATTTTTATTTGGAAACAGGGTCTCATGAGCCAGCGTGCGTGGCTGGCTTCGAACCTGCGTGATCCTCCTGTCTCTGCCTCCCAAGCGTGGGGATTACAAGCATGCGCCACCACGCCCGGCTTCAATAATTATTTTTAACTAAATAGAATAAAATTTTTCAGATATATCTTGTGGTAATTGTCTAACACTTATTGTCTGGGAATTGCATTTAAGTAACATTTCAATTATTTCTCTAATCTACTCTCCATATTAATTTTTAGGATAGTTATAATTTTCTTTTCCCTCTCTTACCCATAATATGCATTTGGATTCTTAACTAGAAGTGGATCATTCTCCATTATACTCTGGATAAGAAGGAATGGAAATCGCTTGTGGTATTTCCATACTCATGTCATTTTACGTTTTCCTCAATATACTTTTGAGATTCTTTTGGCTCCTTCAGTAACTCCAGTAATTCAATATTCATGCACTCATTCATTAAACCACCCAGGGCTGAGTGTTGGACCTGTAAAGTTGCTCAGAAGGGCCTTTCACTTGTTTAATGAACTGATGTTGTCATCTTAAATTTCTTAATCATTTTTGAACCAGGAGGCTTGCATTTTTATATCATACTGAAACCTACAAATTAGGTAGGCTGTCCACCTAATATTTACAAATTACATGTAATAAATATAGAAGAATGATGGATTTTTATGTAAAATATTAATAGTTATCATAAGATGGTGGTTGTTTTTAGTCTGTCATTTCTATGAAAACAAAATACTTAAAACTGAGTAATGTGTAAAGAATGGAACTTATTTCTTATAGTTCAGAAGGCTAGGGAAGTGCAAGATCAAGGTGCTGGCAGGTTTAGTGTCTCATGGAGGCTTATTCCTCACAGACAGAACCATCTGTGTATCTTAATATAATTGAATGAACAGAAGGGCAAAAAGGAGGTGAACACTGTGTCCTCATATGGCAGAAGCACAAAAGAAAAAATAGAACCTAAGTTGTTACCACCATACATTTTATAAAGTACTGGTTTATTCATGAGGGTTCCATATATATCATAATAAGTTCTCTATTGGCTCCACTAATATAGTTTAAATCTGCCATGTCTCTTGAAGACTCATGTGTTGAACATTAGATCTTCAATGCAGCAGTGTTCAGAGGTAAGGCTTTTGGGAAGTAATAATGAGGGCTTTAACATCATCCATGGATTGTTCAAATTATGAATTTCTAATTAGATAAAAAAAGGAAAGGTGATGGAAACTTTAAAAGGTGGGTCTTAGTTGGAAGTGTAGGTCACTGAGGAATGTCCTTGAAAGGTATATCATATCCTAGCCCCTTCCTTACTGTCTCTCTGCTTATTGGCAGACATGAAGTGAGCAGTTTTGCCCTGTCATGCCCATACACTATGATATTCTGTCTCACCACAGGCCCAGAAACAATGAAGCAAACTTCCCAAGACTAAAATGTCTGAAACACTGAGCCAAAATGAATGCATTTCCCTATAAGTTGTTTTTTCCCCCATGTGTTTTACCCTGCTATGAAAAAAACTGGCTCACATACCCATCTTTTAATATCACTACATTGGGAATGAAGGTTATTATTAATTTGGAGAGATATTCAAATCATAGTATTTTGCCCCGACCCACAAAATTTACGTCTTCTCAAATGTAAAATACATATATTACATTCTAGCAGCCCCAAAGAAATACCTAAATTTTATTATCAACTCTAACGTCCATAGTTTCATCTAAATCAGATGTGGCTGAAATACAAGGTATAGTTCATTCTCTGGCAAATTACTTTCCAGATAAAAACCTGTGAAATCAAACAAGTTACTTGCTTTTGAAGTGCATTGTGGAGCAGACATAAAATAGACATTTCTATACTAAAATGAGAAGTAGGCAAAAAGAAAGATATAAGATGTCCAAAATAAATTCAAAATCAATCCAGTAAGGTAAGCAGCATTAAATGCCAAGGCTTGGAATAATTTCTGACTTCATCTAATGCCTTCTGGATGCAGTGAGGCCTGAGTTGCGTCCTCCATCCTAAAAGGACCCCAGCCCCTGGCTATGCTGACAGCTCTGCAAGCTGCTCCCTCAGATGGGAATCCAGTGCCTGTGGCTCTCTGAGGTTGGATTTTCACCTCAGTGGCTCTATACTTCTAGGGTATTGGGAACATCTCTATCCCCCCATGTTTCCACTAGACATTGTCGTACTATTTTCTGTCTTTGGCACTTCTGTTTTCAAGTTCTACTAGGCATTCTACCAGTGTGGGCTCTTAATAGTAGTCCCATTTTTGTGATAGATAGTTCTCTGCTGGGCTTTCTGAGCCATCCTTTGAAATCTAGCTGGAAGTAGGCGTGTGTCCATTGTTCTTGCATTCTGTGTAGAGCTAGCACCATGGAGACACTTCCAATGCTTGCTGTGTTTGCCTTCTGGTCTTCACCTGGGCACCCTTTGCCAAAGAGTGCAGAAATGGAATGGAAAGAACAGAGGCTTGAAGCTACACTGAGCAGAGAATGCTGATGTCCTTAGGACAGGATCTCTCTGTTATAGTTCTATGTCTTACACTTTCTCTCTGGACACTGTCATGATGAAGCAGCTGCTTATTTCTACCACATTAACTTTACAAAATTTTGTTTGTAGACACACACTGAAAGCGTTTTTAAATTTGATATTATAACAGAGCCAGATTGAGAATTCCTCAAATCTTTATCTTGTTTCCCTTTTGATTATAAATTCATTCTTTAATTTGTTTTGTCTCACATTTTACTATAACTATCTAAGAAGATTATGCAGTCTCCTGAATTTTTTTATTTTATTGTTGCATTGTACTTGTACATCTTAATGGAAGCAATAGTAGAGGCATATGTGCACACATCACTCAGTTAGCCCTTCCCCAAATCCCACCCCATTTAGTGCCCTCTTCTTATTTCTTTTCTTTGGCTTAGTGATGGACTAAATGATTTGTCTTTGGTATGTTTGTGAATGTACATCGTGTACATTAAGAACCTTCCCTCTACCCCCTTCCAGTCCTCCTCACTTGGACCATCTTATTTGCTTATCTATGTCTTCTCCTTCTTCATCTAGAATTTCTCCTATGACCCTTTTTAACCCCAAACACTTTGCTTAGAGATTTTTTCCTCTTAAAGTCTGCCTTCCACAATGCATTAGCATAGTAATGCGATTCAAACAAGTTTTTTAGCACTTTGTAACAAGGATAGCCTTCCCTTCACTTTCAATTTTAGAGGCATTGAGATATTCAATTTCAATATAAAAATTTGGGAGGCCATGGTGAGAGTAATATGGTCGAAATGTGTCCTTCAAAAGTCATATGTTGAAATATACCTATAACAGAGAATTGAAAAATGCTTTTGCTACAAGCACTGACCCTTCACCTGGGCCTACAGAGGTCTAGTGTATAACTAAAATCAGGCTAAAGCTTGGCATTTCTGTTTTAATTTTGTACCTATCTTTAGATTCCTATTTCGTTCTGTACATAAACATGAATATAATGTAAAATTATTTATACAGTCATGTATTTTAAAAATATTTTATAAGTACTGATCAAAAATCAAAGTAGGGACAAAGAAAAAACATGGGGATTTAGGTTAAATTACTGTCTGAAATCAGATCAGAAAACACAGATTGTAGCCAATATTTGTGTACATTCCACATTTCTCCTGTCTCCATGAAAAGTCATCATGGTTCTACTAAAGTTTATTTTTTACAGTTATAATAATAACAATCATAATAATAATAATAATAATTATTATTATTATTATTATTATTATTATTTTGAATACATAGTCTGACTAATCCAGTGTTTATTTGCAAAAATTCAATTTGATAGCAACATTATGAAAAGGCAAAGCAAACCATTTTTTCTCTTATTATAGTCAATTAGTACTGTGTTAATATTTATCATATGAAGTGTTCATATACTCATATGCTGATGCCACTGGTTGTCATTGAACTTTAATATATAAAAGTTAAAATTTAAATAATTATACTCTTATAATTCTTAATGTTTATTTACTTATTTGGGCTACCTTAGAATATATCTGTAATTTCATGAATATTGGAAGATGTAGATTTTAGGAATCTTGTTTTATTTATTATTCTACCTTTGACTATATCTGAACACAATGTCTGCAGTATAGCTTGTGACTAACAATGAAAAATACAAATAAAGAACACAGAAGTTTCTATAGTTCTATAACTGACTCTATTTCTGCTTAATTATAGACTTTGGTATCTGGAACAACAATTCAGGAGCCATCTTTGAAAAGAATAGACTAAACACAACCTCTTCCTTTCTCACACAGAATAAGCACATGATCCTGAGAGATAGGGCTAGAAGGAAGAAAAATAGATGCAAAGGGGAGGACAAAAACTAATGCACATCTTTCTGAGAAAGTTGTGTTTGCTGATATTTGAAGATTTCTGCTGTTTTCCATTGGGTAACAAAAATATGTATATTACTATATAGTAGAGGAGGAAAATATTCAAAACTTGTTCTTCCACAATTCTTCTAATAGAAAAAATAAAGCTCTCTACTTACACATTGACTTTGACAACTGAAGCTTAAAATGAGTATAGAAAGAAACCACTTTCTGATGTTACTAAAAGTGCAATTTTACATAGGGCTGATACTTGTTCTCCATAGTTAAGAGAAATTAAAAATTGAAATTTTATACTATATACACCAAAGCAAGATAATGATTCTTTATAAATATTTAAGGCTGTGCATTCTATTGTAAGACTTTGACTAATATAAAAAATGAATCTCAGTATTTTATCAACTGCCTTGGTTTACATTGAAAGGTTTTCTTGTTTATGTCCTAACTGAGATTCTATAACTTCGATTGAGTACTCATTAGCTAGTCTAATGATTTAAAATGCCAAATGATTTCATATAATGTTCAATTACAACAAATTCCACTAATAATCTGAAAAAATCTGTCAAAGAGAATTTTAAAATGAAGCAGGAGCATACAGCTTTCCTAATGGAAAATTATAGTTTAGGAAATATTTTGAGGTATTCTGTCACATTAGTTCAAACTGAATCTCTTATTTTAATTTTTATTAGTGCATTATAGTCATACATCTTAATGGAGTACAAGATGGTAGAGGCATACATATACACATCACTCAATTTAGCCTTCCCCAATTTCAACTCCATTCTCTCTACCCTTCCTCCTGCTTATGTTTGGCTTACTGATTAATTTTGATATATTTATGAATGTACATCATGTACATTAGGGAATTTACCTCTTCACCCTTCATATGCTCCTTAGTTAGGTCCCCTTATTTGCTCATATATGGTTTTTCCTTCCTCAAATAGAATTTCCCTTATGACCCCTTTTCTCTCTAGCTTCTGGATATTAGGGAGACTATCCAATTTTTTACATTTTGTGACAGACTAATATCACTTAACATAATGTTCTCCAGTTTCATCCATTTCCCTGCAAATGGCATACTTTTATTCTTCTTTATAGCTGAGTAAAATTTCACTGTGTACATATTTCATAGTTTTGTAATCAATTAATTTGTTGATGGGCATCTTGGTTGTTCCATTGTTTGAAAACTGAATAGTGTGGCTATAACTATAGATACACATACATTAGTTTGGTAGTTTGATTGGCATTCTTTTGGATATACCCAGAAGTGGCATTGATTGTTCCCATTCTTCCGAGGATATTTCATACTGTTTTCACACGTGGATGCACTAATTTGCAATCCCACCAACAAAGTAATAGAATTCCCTCTTCTCCATATTCTCACTAGCATTTTTTGTTATTTGGGTTTCAAATGAATGCCATTCTAATTGGAGTTTGTTAAATCTCAGGATAGTTTTGATTTGCATATTTCTGGTTGTTATGATGTTAAATCTTTTTTATTTGCCATTTGAATTTCTTCTTTTGTGAAGTGTCTATTTAGTTCTCTTGCCCATTTTTGATTGGATTATTTGAGAATTTTTGCCAATGAGTTTCTTGAGTTCTCTGTATATTTTAGATATTAGTACTTTATCAGAGGAATAGTTGAACCCAGTGGCCTTTGAACACTGAAGTATACTTCCATCGCCATAGTTAGTTAGGCTTGTTTTGAAATAGAGTCTCACTATATTAACGCAGGCCGAGCTTGTAATTGTGAGCCACCTGTTTCAGCTTCCCAAGTACTGGGACAATGTAGGTGTTTGCCACTGAATACAGCTGAGAAATGCATTCTTTATTTAATTTCATATCATAAGGTTTGCAGCACATTAATCCATTAGGAAAATATCAATGACTAACAAAAATAAAGACATATAAACTTGAAAACTCAACAAAACCAAACTTTAATTTTTGTAGTATAGAAAGGGTGGCTTCTCATAATCACTGAGCTATTTCAAATGATCACTTGAGAATTTTTATTTCAGTGAGTTGTTTTCTGAAAGTAATTTTAATGAATATATATATGTGCAAACACATATGCTTATGCACCTTCTTTGACCTTTTCAAAACTTTGTGCTGATTTTTAAGGAATTGGATGTTCTATGTAAAGAGTTTCTGAGATCTTCATTTGCCAATTTTCCCCATTTGTCTAATTGTAACAGCTGTTACCTTAGAAAACATCTGTTCCCTATTAACTCCTCAGAAAGACACTTTGAAGGGTCATAAGGATCAAAATGGTGATATACCTAGAGATTCAGCACCCTCAAAATTATTGTGATTAGTTTCATATGATGCTTTAAGTATTATGACACATCTATAGCTCAAAGAAAATCTATGAGGATTAAACGTTCAATATATCCAATAATAGAACAGCGTTAAAATTTGAATCGTGTCAAACTCTTCCCAAATTAATTTTACTTCTTTTGTAATTTAAAAAAAATTGATAACATTGCTTTGGTTTCTTCCATTTTCTTTTTCCTTTGAGATAGGGAACCTCCACAAAGCCAAAGATGGAATAATTAGAACACAAGGCAGAGAAATTGTGCCTTTACACAGAGAAAAATACTTTGGAAGGACTCTGGAAGGACTCATACATTTCAAATATTCTTAAACTGAAAATTCAGATTCGTTGTAGTATTAATAATTCACTCTTACACTTTGTGGTGGTTATTTATGTAATTAGGTATTGACTATAGGAAACATGTTGAATATTTATTTATTTAATATATTAAATCTATATGTTTATTATATATATTAAAACTGATGCTCAAATTTAAGAAAAACTATACAATAAACCATGAAACAATTTTTTTGTGTGTGGTACTGGGGTTCCTGGAAGCCCTTCTACCTCCGGGCTACACTCCCAAAACTATTTCATTTTTTTTTTTTTTTTAATTTGGAAACAGGGTCTCTTAAGCCAGCGAGGCTGGCTCAGAAGGAGCACGATCCTCCTGTCTCAGCCTCCCAAGCGTGGGGAGTACAAGCCTGCGCCACCACGCCCGGCTACCATGAAACAAATTTAAAGCTAGTTTTTTGTTTGCTTAAATTCCCCTTAGTATTTATAATATTCTATCTAGAAAGGTAATAACAAACCCATTTATAATACATTGGCAACACTAGGCACTTAAATTTTGTAGAATGGTTTTAATTTATTCCTAGGAGCTAACCTGTTATTGAGGGACACTGTTTACAAACTGAATTTGTAAAGGCAACTAACTCCCTTTAGGTTTTAAGTCTTGAGTCCCAAATGGAAAACAAGAATTATTGTTACTGACAAGTCTGGTTAACTTCAGAATAGATAAAAACAGTGAAATGTCTCAGCTCTCTCCCAAGTTCCCTGTTGCATAATAATGCAGAAAGCCATCAAAGATACATGTGAATCAAATGAAAAGTAAAAGTCAGGAAATCTTGAAGAGACAGTTTATTTAAATCACATTTCGTCTCCTAATTCAGACCGACATAGCTGATTTTATGTATTTCAAATATTATAACTGGGTTATGAATAAACAAGTTTACATAATAATAATAATAATAATAATAATAATAATAATAATTTTACTTTAGACAGACACAATCAGCTAGAAGGTGGGAGGAGGCTTTCAAACTACAAATTTTAATCAAAGTTTCATCAGTTAGTAGTTACATATAATTTTGGAGCCAGATATTATTTTTTCTCCATAAAAGTCACAGAACCCTACTTTGTATTAAACTAAACTAAAATATTATATAGTAGAGCACAGAATAATAATGTTTTGGATAGTGAAGGATCATGTATACAATGGTGGTTTCATAACATTATATAACCTAGTAATGTTGTAGTTAGTTTGTGTAGGCACAGGCTAGGATGTTTTCATACTGATGGAACCGCCTAACTACCCATCTGTCTCACCATGCCCCTATTATTAAATTGATGTGTAACTAGAAAACAATATTTTGGAAACTAAAATATTCAGTAACAAGTTACTTTAAATGTTTAAAGATTTCCTTTTGAGGGCAAGAGGGAAGATAAAAAGTGCATATTTCAAGATTCCTTTTTACAACATTCAAGAATTAATCTAAGATGTAAAAATCAGAATTCTGGTCATTTAGGTGAGAGGAGTGCCTTTTGTTTCTCCTTAGCCACTCATGGAAGAAGTCAACTGATTTACCAGTATTCACCGTTTGTGGACTTCAGACCTTTTACAGGCTTCACAAAAACCTTGGCACAAGGTGAAAGGAGCTTCAGAACTCTGTAATATCTTATTTATTTTTTCTTATTTTATTGGTGCATTGTAGTCTTACATATGAATGGGTACAAGATGGTAGAGGCATACATGTGCACATCACTCAGCCAATTTCCATCACATTCCCTCCTCTTCCTTCCTTCTTTCTTTCTTTCTTTCTTTCTTTCTTTCTTTCTTTCTTTCTTTCTTTCTTTCTTTCTTTCTCTCTCTCTCATGTTTGGCTCAGTGATTGACTTTAATATGTTTGTTTTTCTTGACAATATTTACAGTGTCTATACTATTTTTAACAGAGAAATTTGAATTAGGAATCACATGTTCTGTTCCTTTATTTCACTCCTCATTTCTAACGCTCAAATTCTGATAGACTATCAGAGATCATTCAGTTTCTGATCTCTCACTCTGCCCTTCCTCCTAAAATATGTCCACCATACATTCTGGATGTAATTTATCATCAAAATTCTGCAAATTCTAAACGGTTTTACCTTATTACACTAAATAAAATCAAGATTGTTTTAGTTTTTTAATATACTTTTATTGGTGCATTGTAATCTCACATAATGTAGTTCAGAATGATAAGAACATACATGCACACAGAACTTGGTGAGTTTCCTTCGGCTCTCTCCCTGTTCCCTCCCCTTCCCAATAACATAGTACATGATATTGAGATTGTCATTGATAATTTCACATATGTACATACATCAGTGGGAGTGTTACTTTCATTAATTCTTTCTCCTTACTACCACTACTCTTCTCAAAACTTCTTCCATCACACCACTGTGGTTTCTTTTACTTTTTCCAAAGTCCCTATTGTATCCCAATTATTCACTAGCTTCCACATATGAGAGAAAATATATGACCTTTCACTTTCATTAACATAATGTTCTCTAGGTTCATCTATTTTTTTCTGCAAACGACATTGATAATGTCAATCCTTTTTTCTTTGTTTTGTTTTTGATAAATGATTTCTTAATCTTCAGAATATTCCCAAATGATAAGAAAGTTCTGTTATTTTTAGTGGACCATTGGGATCATGTCTCAGTTTATTCTAAAAAATAATGTGTGTCATGCTAGGTTCCTAGAAAGTTTTAAGATGGAAACCTGACTAGAAAGACCAGCCATGTTATTAAAGGATCGAGATGTTGAATCATGTGATATCACCTTCAAATAGGAAAGGAAGTTGGAGAGTGAGTTTAGTTATGTGGTCAATGAGTCAATCACTTATTCTTGTCAAATGAAATTCCCAATAAAACTTTGGATATCAAAGCTAAATTGTACTTCATGGCTTATGAGCATATTTATGGGTCATGAAGATAATTCATCCTAATTTTCTTAATTCCATTGCAGAAGATAAGCAAGCTCTGTATATAGGACATTGAGACCTCACTTAGAGGACTCTTCTCATAGATGATTCTTGATTTGCATTCCTATAATACAATTTCAATTAAAATAGGATGTTTTGAGTTCTGTGATTGGTTCCTAAGTTGGTTTTAGTGAATTATTTAACAATGAAATTTTACTCAGCAATTAAAAACAATTGCAGCATTTACAGGGAAATGGATGGATCTTGAGGACATTATGCTAAGTGAAATTAGTCAAAGGAAGTAAGGAATCTGATGCTTTCCCTAATATGTGAAAGCTAAGGTGAAAGAGGTCATAGGAGGAACTCCAGGTGAAAAAGGAGATCATATAGAGGAGCAAATAAGGCCACCTCACTGTGGGGATGGGAGGGGGAGAAGGAAACGCTTTAAAGCGCATGATGTACTAATTCATATCATAGTCAACCACTAAGCCAATCACGAGAGGGAGGGATGGGGAAGGAGTGCGGTGAGGCCTGGGAGGGGGCTGGTGGGGTGATGTGTGCATTTATGTCTACACAAATTTCTTGCTTCATCATGATGTATAAATACAATGCACCAATAAAAAATTAAGAAAAAAGATAAAACCAAAATAAAAAAAAGAAAAAACTCTAAAACTTGTAGCCATTTGTCAGAAGTGTGGACAGCCTATGTAACCCTAAACTTAGAGATGGTGTCTGAAATGAAACAAAGTCACCTGGGAGACTGATTTTTTCTTTCTTTCTTTTTTTTATTGGTACATTGTAGTAATACAACTCATTGGGATACAAGAGGCATACACATGCACTCATAACTCATTTATCCCTTCCCTACTTCTCACCCCATTTCTTCCTCCTCCCTCCTTCTCATAATTGGCTTAGTGGTTGACTTTGATATGTTTGTGAGATTAGTAA
Source organism: Muscardinus avellanarius (assembly GCF_963383645.1). Lineage (NCBI taxonomy): Eukaryota > Metazoa > Chordata > Mammalia > Rodentia > Gliridae > Muscardinus > Muscardinus avellanarius. The sequence continues at coordinate 91,495,326 of NC_137791.1, forward strand.
GTCACAAAAAGTAAAAGATCAATCAAATGTATTCCTTAATGTGCAGAAGCTAGGGAGAAAATGTGTCACAGGTGGAACTCTAGACTAGGAAGAAGAAACCACTAAGAAGCAAATAAGGGAACCTAACTGAGAGTAATAGAAGGGGAGAAGAGGGAGATTTCCCTAATATATATGATTTCCAATTCTTTTTTTTTCTTTTTATTGATGCATGATTACCAATTCTTTATGGTGAGACATGAGTTCATTTTTTATACCATTACTTGAGTGTTTTCACCCCCCAAAAGTCAGCAAGTAATACTCCTTCATGTACTTCTGGGCAACACATCACACACACACACACACACACACACACACACGCACACACGCACACATGCACACACACACACAAAACAAAAAACAACAACAACAACAAAAAAAACATTTCCAGAAATCCTTTCAAAACATACTCCCTTCCTTCTCTTATCCTCTGTTTTGGGATTAGCAGATAATGAGCACAGGAAAGTAGGTCACAGATTTCTGACCTTGTGGGATATAGCTCATAATACTGAAATGTCACGCCTGGGGAAAGAAAAGGGAGAGCATCACTTTCTCATCCTGACATTTTTCCACATCATAACTCACAAGTACTTCATTAAAGATAAATATAAAATAGAGTAATAAGACTATATTGACAACCATAGTAAATAAAAATAAAATCTATATATTTAAGGCTGGGTACCTCACATTAAAGCTTAGAATTTGACATTTGGATAAATAGATATTCATTATAAAGAAATTTAAACTACACACTAACCTCGTACAGAACAGAAGAAAAATAGAATATGTTTACAATCTGAGCTCTCTTTAACCAAGTGATGCATGTGTCAACATAAAAAAATGTGACCCAAATGAGGAGAGGTTACAAATTATTAAGAAAAAAAAAACTAAAAACAAATCAATCCTGAGAAGAAAACATAGTATAATTTTATGTGTGTCATTTAAGAGTCTTCATTATCCATTTGTCTGTTGACAGACACCTAGGTTGGTTACATAATTTGATTTTGATGAATCATAATGCAATAAACATGAATATGCATGCATCACTGTAGTATACTCACTTTGCTTCTTTGTGAAACATATCAAGAACTGGTCCAGCGGGGTTATATGATGGTTCAATTCCTAATCTTTTGAGGAATCTCCACACTGATCTCCATAGTGATTATACTACTTTACGTTACCATCAAAAATATGAATTCCTATTTTCCCTTCACACACTAGCCATCATTCATTATTGTTTGTATTATTAATGATTGCCCTTCTAACTAGATTTAGATGTAATCTCAGTCTAGTTTTGATTATTCTATGATGAGGGGACAGTGAGGTGGATGCAGAGAAAAATACACCAGGTGACATGAACATGTATGTTTGTATCATTTTCAGTCTCACTAGGATGAACATTTATGATACATCAATAAAAGTAAAAAATAAAATAAGAGACAGTATTAGCAATTTTTTTCTGTAATGTAATACTAACAATCATCTCTTGTCTATCTTGTAATGCCTTATAAATACTTTTTGTTTTCATTATTTTCACTAGTAACCTACAGCATATTATTTAATTGACTATTCTTGTATTATTCAATAAAACCTGAAGTTTATGAACTGCAGACTTTCCGTACTCCATCTCAAATTCTCTGGCTCATCTCGTATTTCAGTGACATCAGAATAATGTGAGAGACATGAGATAAAATCTAGTTATATTTTTGTCCTTACAACTCACAGAAATATTCCTTTTCACGAAACTTCTTCAACTGATGGATATGACTTGACATAAGCAAAAATGGAAGGGGGTTTGGGGATTTTCCAAAAGAGGTCATTGACGGAAGAAGAAACTGAAGATGTATTCATGTTGACATGAATGAAGGAGATGATAACTGTTCTGGAGTTACAAAGATGGAATTTTTCTCAGCAGAGCTTTTAGATTTGTATTTGGTAGATTAGAAGACTCCATAATTTTTATTGAGAAATATAATCATAATATTCTGAATATCTGAATAATTTTAGAATTTTACATATATAACTAAAAGATAAATGATCTTTTCTCTGGTTTACAAAGAATGGAATGTTCATTTGACAGCATACAATTTCTGACTCAAAGTCATAAACCTGTGGAGAAGCGGGATGAAAGGCATTCAGTACGCAAATTGTTGCAAAGGCATTTTCTCATTTTCTTTGTCCTCTGCTTTTCTTTACTCTCCTTTTGATTTTCTCTCATTTGTACCAACTTATTTAAATAAATTTCTCCATTAATATAAATAGCTTAAGAATGTGTATTTGGATGATCACATTATTTTCTTTATAGTGAAAGATAAGTTTTAGAAAAACCTTGTAGAACATGCTACCAATTTTACATTCATTCATATGCAAATTATGCCTATGTGGTAGAGTAATATATGACATTAACAACATAATAGCACTAATATCCTAACTTCAGGATTATGGTTCTCAAATTAAAGGAGCTACAGATGACAGTAATAGTAGCTAATTTTATTGAATAATTTTCTGACTAATTTTATCTGTTTTTAATGTACACAAATTACTTGAAGTAACTACTATCCTTTTTCTCATGCAATATTGGAGGCTTAGAGAGCTTCTAGCTCAATGTCTCAGAACTAGTAAATATAGAAACTGAAGAGTCTATTTCAAATCATTTTTTTACTACACATGATCTTCCTATATTAGAGTAAAAGTATTCTAAACCAATGCTTGTGGAGGAGGGTTCTAAAAGTAATGTCTAATGTATAGCTTCATAAGATGTTTTTAAATTTAAAAGCATTCAAAGTGATTAGTTTTATAGTCTAACATACTTATTTATTTTTGTTGTTGTTTGTTTGTTTGTTTTTGGTGGTGGTACTGGAGATGGAACCCTTCTACCTCCTGGCTACACTCCCAGACCTATTTATATTTTTTATTTGGAAACAGGGTCTCTTAAGCCATCAAGGCTGGCTTCGAACCTGCACGATCCTCCTGTCTCTGCCTCCCAATCGTGCGGATTAAAAGCGTGTGCCACCACGCCAGGCTAAAAAAACTTCTTTATAATTAGCATCCTGTTAAAACAATCAAGGGAAAATCATTTCTATTTTAAAATTCTATCATCACAACACCATGTTAACTTTTTATTCTTAAATTCTACATTTGGGAATCCCTGTAAATAATGATTAATTTTGGGTAGGCCAGAACATACAATTGAATTTAAGTGCTCTAAAAAATAATCAAATATCATAATTATGCATATCAAAAGTACAAAGCTGTCTCCTGATCAATGTTCATCATTTCCCTAGGTTATTTAGTCCCAGGAACATCTCTCCTCCCTAGTGAGACCAAATAACCTTTGTCTAAAATATTGTTCTAATTTTCTTCGAGGCCTAGCCAGAACTTTAACATCTCTTAAATCTTAACATTGCACCGTATTTGTGTATTTATCTTTTTTACGATATACTCACGGCAAAAGGTCCACTGATAGAGACAAGGGGTAAGTGAGCTCCTGGGATTTACCTCAAAGCATGCTAATTACTCACATTTTAGTATTGTGCCTCAGAGAATCTTATCAGCTTTAGAAATCACATGCATCAAACATTCAGGATAAACCTACTGCTTGTGGCTTGTTAATTGTCATGGTTTATGCTTTCTTCTACTCTCTATCTGTGCACTCCAGAACTCATTATAATGCAGAGATGTTTATACAAGATGTGGCATTTATGAAAATCTTCCTTGGCTTTAGACTGCCAAACTGGCCATGGCCTCAGACGTTAACCTGACCACACACACAGAAAAAGTTACATTTGAAATGTGTTTAAAGTCAGTTAGTATTCCTAAATCCTTATCCCCCTTCTTAACAGCTCTGCTCACATGAAAAAAAACTTAGTTTTCACTCTTCTCGTGTTGCATTTTCCTGACTACTAATAAGATTGAGCGTCCTTCTTGTTACCTTGTTAATAATATTTTTATATTATGTTCTATTGTACCCATTTCTTTCCTAATGGGATATTTCAGAAATGTGTTAAAGAAGTAAGGTTTTTAATATGCATTGTAAATACAGTCTATTAGTGCCTTATCTTTTAGCTTTGTGATGCATTATTTGTTCTATAGAAATTTTCCTTAAATTCAATATAATCAAATTTATCAACATGCTCTCCTGTGGTCTACAGTCATTAAATTTATTCAAACAGTTTTTTATGATCTAATGTACCAAAATTCTTCCTGTATTCCTTTCTAAATGTATTACAATTTTGCTTCTCATACTTAGATTTAATTGATTATTATGTATGATAAGGGCTCATTATTTTTAATAAAAATATTCACTTTTTCAGCACTATATTTTGATTAGTTCAGTCTATGCATACCTGTTAATAATACCACTCCATTATAGAGCAAGTTTCAGCACACACAGGGCTCTGTTCTTGGCTCTGAGTTACTGTTTGCTCCCGCTAAATCAAAGAGAAGCCATTTTTATTTATACATATGGGAGTGTAGGCTTTTTAACTCATTCTTCACCTCTCTTGCCTCATCCTCATTCTCTTTCACTTCTGCCTTCTGCCCTTTATCTTTTTTCTTTCTTTCTCTTTGCTTACTTCCCTTTTTTTCTCTGTCCTCCTGCTCTTCTTTCTTAAGAGAAGGATAACTCTCTTTAACATGTTAAAGAGCATTGATCAAGAAAATCTATTAACATTTTGAATGGAATAAATTAGACTTATATGTTAATTTAGAGACATTTAATTTTCTTATATATCTATTGTCTTCTTCAATAAATATCATGTTTCTAAATTTTTCAGTATGCTATTTTCTCAAATTTATTGTTTGGATAATATTATAACTTGTGAATGAAGTATTTGACATATTACATTTTTGAATGTTTGGTATATATATAATATATATATATATATATATATTATATTATATATTATATATTATATTTATTAAAACAATTTTTTATAATCTAATGTACCAAAACTCTTCCTCTATTCCTTTCTAAATGTATTACATAAATGTATTACATATACATATATGGTATATATATATGAATATTATATATGTTCATATTTTGATCTTATTTATATCATACTATATTATCATCATTTTATTTTACATAATTTTTCTGCTTATAGCTTTGATAGGTTTTCTGTGCATTATTTGCAATTAATGTAAACTATACTGTTTCTTATTTTTACAACCCTTAGTATAATGTTGAATATGAGTGATGAAAACAGCCATCCTGACATGGTCAGTGATTTTAAAGGGAAATATGTTTACAGTAAAAAATAATTGGGATGTTTTGTGCATAACATTTCTCAGTTTAAGACTAATTTTTCCTAACTTGTTAACACTTTATCACAGAACAGCTCTAATTCTTATTAACTATGAGATCTAGGATTAGTCCTTGTAGTGGATTGAAAAGAAGAACCCAAAATATGTGCATGCCCAAATCCCTGGAAATGTGAATATTACTTTATTTGAAAACAGAATCTTAACCCGGTGTGGTGGCGCACCCTTGAAATCCCAGCATTTGGGAGGCTGAGACAGGAGGATCATGGTTTGTGAACAGCCTCAGATATTTAGTAAGGCCCTTTGCAACTTTGTGAGGCCCTCATTCAAAATAAAGAATAAAAAATAGGGCTGGGGATGTAGCTCAGAGGTAGAATTCCTCTGGGTTCCATCCTCAGTACTACAAAAATAAAAAAAGAAAAAGAAAACGGAAAGCAGATCTTTTTAGATGTAAGTAACATAAAGACTCTAATAACATCACCCTTATCAGCCACACAGTAGTGTGGGCTCCAAAACCAATGACAAACGTCCTCAAAAGAGAAAGAAGAGGAGATTTATAGAGAAGGTGATATTATAAACACAGATGCAGAGATTGCAGTGTTGTGACCACAATCACTGAAGCCAGAGAATACCAGAAGCTACCAGAGCAGAAAGTGTCAAGGCAGGATTCACTCCTTGATCTTTCGAAGTGAATATATACTTAGCACCTTGATTTCCAATTTTGGCCTCCAGAAAGAACTGTGAGGAAATTATTTTTGTTGTTTTAAGCCATTTAGTCTGTGGCACTTAGTTAGGTAGCTGTAGGAAACTAATATAGTTACTTAGCATCACAGCTTTTCCATTTACAAAAGCTGACAATATTAACTAACAAATTAGGGTTGAAGAATGAATAAATGCAATAATAAGCAGCTTTTAATTTAGTGTCTACCATAAATTAGCTATTATATTCTTGTTTGATTTTTATAGTCACTTTGTGGTGTTTAATCTTGCACACCATGTGGTTTCTTAATGAGATAAGTGTATTTCTTTTTCTTTTTTTTTTTTTTTTCGGGTTTGTAGATGGAATCCAGGGGCGTTCTACCTCTGAGCTACACCCTCTGCCCTATTTTTTTATTCTTTATTTTGAAACCTGGTCTCACTGAGTTGCAAAGGGTCTCACTAAGTAGCTGAGGCTGTCCACGAACCGCGATCCTCTGGTCTCAGCCTCCCGAATGCTGGGATTACAAGCGTGTGCCACCACACCTGGCTAGATAAGTGTATTTCACAGAATTTACATGTCTTTGAGGTTGCAAGTAGAGGACTGCCAGTGAGTATGATGCCAGAATAAGAAAATACTAGCAAGTGGTTTATGGAAATTAAGAAATTTAGCTGTCAGTCATGGTGGTGTGTGGCTGCAATCCCAGTCCGTGGGAGACAGAGACAGGGGCATCACAGGTTTGAGGCCAACATCAGCAGCTAGGCAAGGCCCTCAGCAAAACCATGTTCCAAAATAAAAATGTGCTGGAGGTATAGCTTGGAGGTAGAAAGCCATGGTGTTCAACCCCCAGTACCAAAAATCACAGAAAAGAAATTAAGAAACACTTGACAAATATCAAAACCAATATCTTAGAAAATCATAGCAGTGCTTCAAAAACAAGCTTTTATGGAAATGCAGTATCTTCTAACTATTTATTAAATACTGTGTGATGATACAGGATTCAGGTCATCTCACATAAAACTGTGAGGTGATAGTCTATACTGGCTGACATGGATAACAGAAGAAAATCACTTAAGTGTTCCATATTTAATGAGACAAATTAAAATATCAATTATATATCTGTATCTTCTCTAAACAATCCATAACATTATTATTTTTTGCTCTTACATATGCATAGATATTTCACTCTGATATGTTATAAGCATACAAAATTTGCTTCAGATACCTAGTATCCTGACAGAAATATTTGATGAATTCTGAAAATTACAAAATAAAAAATATCATTAGGTTCTCAATCTTTTTTATGTTTTTTAACATCTCTTTAGTTAATTCAGTTGTCCAGTATTACAATATAACATGTTTGTTTGTGTCCTCTCAAAATTTATATGTTGAAGCCTAAGTTCCTGACATGATGATATCAGGATGTGGGAGTATTTATTGTATACTTAGATTCAGATGTCATGAGAGTTGAGCTTCCATATGAAATATTGTATTTCTTCTTTATAGCAGGAGAACTGGACAGCAGAAGATGTCCACTGAGGATATAGCAGAAATTCAGCTATCTGAAAACTGGAAGAGGGCCCTCACCAGAACCTGACATTGCTGTACTTCGCCTCTGACTTTGTACCCTCCAGAAGTAAGATATAAGTGTTTATTTCTTAAGCCACCCAATAATTTACAATGACAGCCTGATCTGACTTTGCCACCTCACTTCAAATAAAATGATTCTTGATGGATCTTAATTTTGTATTCCCACTCTTGAGTCACAACTAAACTCTAGAATTACAGCTCATAGTTTACTAAATATTGACCTATATTTTCTATTACGAGCAGCTCTCATTTAATGTAAGTGACGAAAAGCTCATATATTTTAAAATATTTTATTGATGCATTACAGTCATACATCTTAATGGAGTACAAAATGGTAGAGGCATCCATGCACACATCACCCAATTAGCTCTTAACCAAGTCCCACCCCATTTTCTTCCCTCTCCCTCCTCATATTTGGCTTAGTGATTAACTTTGATATGTTTGTTAATGTACATGATGCACATTGAATAATTGTCCTCTCCCCCTCCCATCCCCCTCAGTTAGGTGGCCTTAAAACACCATAACTTGAAAAAGAACACGATTAAATTAAAGGCAGTAGAAAAAACGGAGCTAGCAGCTCAGATTTTATGTAAGTAAACTAAATATTTTCATTTCTCTTTCAAAGCATTACTTCTAAGCCCCTCTTCATGGCATAGCATACAGCACTATCAGCCCCTGAATTCCTCAGCTGAAATATCTGAAATATCTAGTCACCTACCAAGTTTCTTCCATTTCATTCACCAATATGCACCACATCAGCAATCTTTTGATGATCTTTCTCCAAATTAAATCCTATATAGTTGACCATTCTGTTAAAATATTTGCTCAAAACATCATCTATCATCTGGAGTATGGCAAAATTTTCTTAACTGGTGTCCTTGCCACAACTTTTCTTCAAAAATCTGTTATCCAACTAAAACCCACAGTAATATTTTATAAAAATTTTTCATATCTCTCAATTGGTGGTTTAATATTTGAAACATGTTCTAGCTATTTTATCATACCATAACAGCTTAAAATAACCTGTTCCTTAGCATCTCTCAGACCTCATTTAAGTCTTCTCCATCTATGCAATAAGCTTCAAGTAGATTAATTGTTGCTTTTTGTCCTTATTGTTTTAAAGACAATATTAAACTGGTTGCTTTCTTTTAATTATTTTCTCGTTGAACATGCCTCCCCTTCTTCTTTCGTTTCAATCATGTCTCAATGCACAAAGCAACTCAGAGAAGTTTTTCTCAATAATACAATCTAAATTTCAATTGCTCCCTTCTTAAATAATATACCCAGGCATAGTACATCATAGCAGTCTATATATCTTTAATAGCACTTAATATCATCTTTCTCATCTGCATATTGTAATAATATATTATACTAAAATTTCCTAAATTATTATCACACAGATTTAGATATCAAATATTAACATACTAGAAAATGGGGCAGTTTTTAAACATGGCTACATATTTTTAAATATTTCTCCCAGAGAGATAATTATTTATCTTTTCTCCTTGAACTTGGGAGATATTTTAACTAATCTAATTAATGAAGAGTAGTCCAAAGGTCCTGTGATTTCTCAGATAGGAATGCAACATCAATCTTGATCACAGGACACTTGCTCTTTAGAGTCCTGAGATAGTCATCCAGCTGGAACACCGTGGTAAAACAGACACATATTGGAAGGTCCAAATTGACCCAGTTCTTAAGTATTTTAGCTAGGTAGTCAGATGTGAGGGAAGTTATCTTAGACTTTACAGAAGAGCCATGTTCTGTATGAACATCATTTAGTGGATTCTATGAATAGAGTGTAGAATAAGAAGATTCATCTAGACAAATAACTCTCAATTTTCAGTAGATAGCATACTGTTTTTAGCCAGTAAGATTTAGAGGTGTTTTGTTGGACTTTTATAGATAACTGTAACACAAATAAACATATCTGTTTACTTCAAAATTGCATAAATTCAGATACAGTTAAAGTTAACAAGAAAACTGTCTCAACCTCTTTATTTTCCAAAAAACAAAATACACAACACTGGATAATTTATAAAAATAAAATTTTGTTTTTCACAGTTTTAGATGTTAGAAATTCCAAGATTAATGTTCTGTGGTTCAAAGATTGTCTCTGCTTCAGAGATGATTCCATGAACACTGTGTCCTCATATGGCAGAAGCACAAAATGGGTCAGATGGTTCCTCTTATGCACTTTTTTTGTAAGGTCAACAGTCCATTAGTGAGATCCTGGATGGCCTTGTGTCGGTGTTTTTATGCTGTGTTCTATTTTGCAAAACTGCCTTTCTGATATGTTTCTGGCTAGGGTAGAGTATAAAGCAGATTCTTTCATGAGAACTAGAGAATGTAAAGGAGCCAGCAACCATTTGTAGTGTAGTTCCCCTGCATGAACACACACATACACTCATACAACGTGTGCATGTGCACACTATTACTAATCTGCTGATTCGTCTTATCATGTGTGAAGCAGCAGCAAAGCCTGCAGCTGTTTTACCTAATCCTGGATGCCTCAAGTTCTCCAATTCCTGATCCAAAAGTGTATGTTGAAATCTTTGATTCAGGGTCTGACTTCTGCAATGATATTTCTGTCACTCGTATTAGAAAAGAACAAGAATAATCACATTTTTCAGTCCATTCTTACAGGATACAGTCTCCTTGTTGTCTGCCATTCCTTACTTGGGTTATGTTGAGTTAGAGCACAAGACTCAAAACCTTCATTGAAAAACTGCACAACAAACTCTCACATTTATTTAGCTTATTCCCTGTTTTATAATAGCTGTCTATCTATCTCTCGTCGTACTTATCGATTATCTATCCAATCCACTGTACTACACCTCTGGTTGACTCTTGAAAACAGTAGAGTAGGTTAATAAAATTACTTTAAAAAAATATGTCCGGGCGTGGTGGCGCACGCTTGTAATCCCCACGCTTGGGAGGCTGAGACAGGAGGATCGCACAGGTTCGAAGCCAGCCTCAGCTACTTAGTGAGGCTCTCAGCAACTTAGTGAGACCCTGTTTTCAAATAAAATATAAAAAAAGGTCTGGGAGTATAGCCTGGAGGTAGGAAGCCTCTGGGTTCCACACCCAGTACCACCAAAAAAATATATAATAATAAAAAATCTGTAGGCTGGGGGATCCAAGGATAGAATGTAGACTTTGAAAAATTCACCTTTATTTATAAATAAATAGATATTATACTTTTTTATTTGTAAATAAATATATAAAATATCTTCACGGAAGAGGGTGAGAAATGTAATATTTAACCTAAAGAACTTTAAAAAACAGTATTTTGGTTGGTTATTATAAGCTAAAAGCAACCTTAAATATGCATGTAAATATTGTAGTCTAGTTATTAATTTTATTTCTCATAGGTATGTATGCTAACTATTCTGAAAGTACATATAAACTAAAATTAAACATATAAATAAATTTATCATAGATAATGTGCCAGTTTGTAAGTATCAGAGAAAAAAGTTATAAACTGCCAGAGATAAAATGTAAAAATCACCTCTGTGGTCAGGACAAATTGATACATGCTTATAATCGCACTAGGTGAAGGTTTGAGACAGAGGAACTGTTTTGGGGTTCAGGGCAGCCTGAGCAACTTAGTGACACCCTGTTTCAAAAAAAAAAACCCTTTCATTGTTTGTGTGATTGTAAATTAGTGCAACCACTTTAAAAAAACTATATGAAGGATCCTCAGAAGAATGGAAATGAACTTACCTTATGACCTAGCAATATCACTTATAGGTATCTACCCAAAAGAATGAAAACCAAACTACCAAACTAATGCATGCTTATCTATGTTCATAGCTGCACAATCCACCATTGCCAAAATATGGAGCCATCCAAGATGTCCATCAACAGATGAATAGATTACAAAACTATGGGATATATACACAATAGAATTTTACTCAGCCATAAAGAAGAAAACAATCGTGTAATTTACAGGGAAATAGATGGAACTGAAGAATATTATGGTAAGTGAGATTAGTCAGTCACAAAAAATAAGAAATCGGATGCTCTACTTAATATGCAGAAGCTAGAGAGAACATGAGGCATAGAAGGAACTCTAGAGGAAGGAGATACTATAGATAAGCAAATAAGGCAATCTAAAAGGGATGGGAGGAAGGAAAAGAGAAATCCCTTAAAGCACATGATGTACATTCACAAACATATCAATGTCAATCACTAAGTCAAACATGAGAAGGAGGAAGAGGGAAAGAAATGGGGTGGGAATTGGGTAAGGGCTACTTGGGTGATGTGAGCATGTGTGTCTCTACTATGTTGTTCTCCATTAAGATGTATGACTAAAATGCACCAAAGAAAAATTTTAAAATATATATAAAGGGCTACGAGATATAGTTTACTGGTTGAGCACCTCTGAATTCAAACTCCAGTATTACCACTAAAAAAGAAAAAAGAAAAAACTAAAAACTCTAGTGCTTATTAGAGAAGATAGAAAGTCTTTCATACTTTAATACATAGTTATTAAAATAAAGGTAATAATTACATATGTATGTGTATATATGTTTGTACAAAATATAAGTAATTTAATATAAATTCACACAGGAATAACTCATTGACATTTAGGAATAATACATAGTTTTATCTATATTTTAGTTTTATTTTTCAATGCTGGGAAGAGAACCCAGGGTCACATGTATGCTAATCAAGCACTCTACACTGAGTTACACCCCCATCCAAGTGTATAGTTTTATAAAAATAATTATTCACGAAATAAAAAGCTGTGGGCATGTTTTGTTTATACCACTGATATATGCTCTTATGTATTTGGTTCTATAGAAATTATTTTCTATATTATGGGAAATGAATATTGATTCAGTATAGAAAGGTCTACAATTGAAGTTTATAGATTTGGAACTAATCCCAGGTATACAGCTACTTATCTGACCATTATCAATCATTATATCACTTAGGTAGTTTTTTTTCATCTTTCAATTTCAAATGAAATGTTAATCTCAAAGGGCTACTGGTGGGACTCCATAACGTTATGGAATTAAGATTGAATCATAAACTCCCCCCTTGATGACAAGTGTGACTAAACTCATAGCAATAGAAATTTATTGATAATCTGCTATTTATAGAGTGCTTTTCATGGTGTTGAGTGTATTAGAAAACAAACAAATGCCTGTTCTTGAGAAAATTATAATCTCATTAGATAATATTTACATATAGAGAAGTAAGTAACAATAAATCAGTATTTGCTAAATGTTCCAAACAGGGTAGGCTTGGTACTAAGCATTTTGAGAAAATTGTGATCATATATATGTGACTTTCCCTTCGTATTTAAACTTGACTTTACTGTACTATAAATTCAATGTGATCTGTTTTTTAAAGTATCTTTCCAGCTGTGGCTATAATTTGACTCCGATTAATTTAAACTTACTTTTGCACATTTTATTTCCAATAGTATTTTTTCTTTATTAAAATCTTCGAGTTGAGCCGGGCAAGGTGGTGCATGCTTGTAAACCCAGCATTTGGGAGGCTGAGACATGAGGTTTGTGGTTCGTGGACAGCCTGAGCTACTACTTAGTGAGGCCTTTCACAATTCAATGAGACTCTTTTTCAAAAATAAAGAATAAAAAATAGGGCTGGGGGTGTAGCTTGGAGATAGAAAGAATGCCCCTGGTTTCCATCCCCATTACCAAAAAAAAAAAAAAAGAGAGAGAGAGAGAGAGAGAGAGAAATCTTCAAGTTAGAACACAAGGAATAAACTGATATTTGAAAACTTGGTATTTTTATACACAAATACATTAATAACATTCTTGAATATCTGAATATTTATGGATATAATTTAATAAAAATGATCATTTAGGCATATATCCCAGCCACTAATAAGTTCTTTGTGTATCATTCTAGCCTTTAAATAAATAGTTTTATTTACTAGAGATTACATATTTAAAACATTCAATCTGATTCCAATTAATCTAAAACAATCATGTCAGAAAAGAACAAAAATACATATATATGTGCATGGTCATAGTGCAGACATTCTAAATTTTATTTGCTATATTTGCAATAGGAGATGATATGAAAAATCAAATAGTATGGCTTTCCTAAAGAAGAATTTGGCTAAAATCGTACAACCATCCTTCTTCATTTAATTAAAGTCTCAATTCCTGATTTAGAGATGCATTACATTCGATCCCATTTAGTCACTGGATCCTGGATAAGCATATTCTTGGTGCATCTCCAGGCATTGCTGAATCAATCCCTGGTGTCCCTACACTTTGTATTCTAACCTCTTGCTTTTCTCAGTGCACCAACCTGAAGCCTCTCACTGCCCCACAGCTTTTCAAATAGATTTGTGTGGTATGTCTAGCAATCAGACCACCGGGAAGCACAAAGGTTATACACTCTAGGGCCTTCTTATCCACTGGGAGATATGAGACAGTGGGAAAATGCTCACCAATTTCTTCCATTAGGTGGAAAATTCTAAATTAATTTTGTTCAACAAACCAGAGGATTTGGGGAGGACCAAGCATTAATCAAATGCCTATGTAGAGATCACCTGGAGTGAATGCCCTGGCTTTCCTTTACAGCCTTGTCTCTTTCCATTTCTTTTCTCTTTCTTTCTTTCTTTTTCTTTTTTTTTTTTTTTTTTTGTGGTACTGGGGATGGAACCCAGAGGCTTTCTACCTCTGAACTATACTCCCAGACATACATGCACACATCACCCAGTTAGCCCCTCCGCAACCCCCTCCCCATTCCCTCCCCATCCCTCCTCCCCATGCTTGGCTTAGTGGTTGACATCTAATATTATAGCACTTTATCCAAAATAACAACGATAATCTCACATAACAGATTCATTTGTCTGATATCAAACGTAATAACTTAGAGATAACATTTCTTTTTGCTTGCTTTCTTACCAGAGGATTTTTTTTTCTTTTTTTTTAAGGAGAAACTATCATACATTTTTTTTCAGAAAAAATCTATCCTAACATGAAATATGAACTCTAAATACCCAAAAAAATCTCTAAAAAGAACAAAGCTAGAAGATGTACATTTTCTGATTTCAAACCTTATAAAGCTACAATAATTGAAACAGTATAGTACTGCTATAAAGGCAGATATATAAACCAGTGGAGTAAAATAAAAAGCCTAGAAATAAATTCTTCCATATATGATCAAGTTATTTTTGACAAGGTTTCCAAGAAAATTTGGTGAAGGAAGTAATAATCTTCTCACTAAATATTGTTGAAAAATAATAATTACATGAAAAAAATTGGACCCTTACCTAACACCATATACAAATATTAACTCAAAATAGATAAAAGACCTAAATGTGAATCTTAAGACTATAAATTTTTGAAGAAAACCTGGGTCATAACACTTCACAACATTGAAATTGGCAGTGATTTCTTGGATATGATTTCAAAGGCACAGGCAACAAAAGAATAAACAAACTTCCTAAAAAATAAAAAAAAATTGTACACCCAAAGATAATGTAAACAGAGTTAAAAGTTACTGATAAATCCAGCAGACAACTAAGCAAAGAAGAATATATTCATGTGTTTATTGGTTAAAATCTTTGGAGATTCATTATTTATTTTAGTCTTTTACCTATTTCTAAATTGTATCATTTGCTTTTATTGTTGCTAATTTTTAGGATTTCTATTTGTAATATTAATATGCCTTCAGATATAGCATTTGGAAATATTTTATCTAGGCACTATTTCTAACTGGGAATCCAGCTAAGACATTGACCTTGAAGTTTCTGTCTTTTATTTTTAATAAATTATGGTTGTGTTCTATGAGGTAATATGTAAAAAATGGACAAGTCATTTAACTGTGCCTGGAGTTATCTGTCCATTCTATAATTTTAGAAGTTAATTATTTTTAGACTTATGAAGCAGTAAACTGATTATTACTATATATGAACCATGATCAGCAATGCTAGCCTGCAGAAAGAGATTTTATTCTTGATACCACCGCTGTCAACAGAATAAAAGATATGAAACAAAGCTAAAGTGTCTATGAATAATAAAGTCCTGGCACTTGAGAACAGAATGTTTTATTTGACAGAGGCAGAAATAAGAGAGATAAAAAAAAGAAGGGCAACTATAGATATTCAATATTTTCCTTACAAAGAAATAGCAAGGTCACATTTATAATTTTAATTGTTTCATAACTTATTTTAGGTGCCTTGTCATCTATCTGTATCTTAATCTTCAGAATTGCATTTTTACTTATTATTTTATTCTATAAATTAAACATATCTTTAGCACCATGAGATAACATTTTATGATGCCCACTACTTTTTTGTTTTTAAAAGGCAGTAAAGTCTACACAATGTGTTCTATAAACATATTATTTTACTTGTAAATGGTATCTTGATGGTACTTATTTATTTACTTATTGATTTATTTTGGCACTGGGGATTGAAACCAGGGGTATTCTACCTCTAAGCTATACATCCTGCACTATTTTATTATTTTCAAACAGGATTTTTCCAAGTCACTGAGGTCGACTGCAAACCTGTGATCTTTTTGTTTTAGCCTCCCAAGTACTGGGATTACAAGCATGTACCACTACACCTGCCTAGTGGTATATATTTAAATATAGAAGTTATATCATTTGAAATCAGCAGCAATGTGTTTTTCCTGAAGCATAGTTATTTGCAAAATAATGAAAAAACAACATAAAATAGCATAGAATCCTTAGAGAATAATATAAAAATTCATTCTTTTAGGTAGAGCACTATTTTATTCATACTTGTTATTTGGTGAACCTTAAAGATGTGAGTTGGTAGGCTTTTTTAGAAAGCATTATGATCATTGAAGATATATCTATATTTTCTTGCATCTCATTTTGCTAAATATAAAACATGGTGTGAATATTGAGTAATCCCTTCTGATGCTGAACTTATGACACATGCCATACTTTAGAGGCTGAGACAGGAGGATCACCCATTCTAAGCCAGCCTCAGTAATTTAGTGAGGCTCTATTTCCAAATAAAAAATAAAAATAGGACTGGGTGTGGCTCAGAGGTTGAAGTTAACTGGGTTCAACCTCCAGCATTAAGTATGCCTATATGCACGTGATAGTGCATGCCCGTGCACACACACACACACACACACACACACACACACACACACACACACACGTCCCCTTTCTCTGTATTTCTCTCTCTCTTAACAATGTATCCCTTAGCCCAGCTGACTTTTTGAAAGTTTCTATTTGGATACCCCATAGGTGCCTCATCATCCTCCAAACTAAAATAACTCCCACCCAAAATTTACCTCTGATATTGTTTATTATTTTGATAAAGAATACTGAGGCCTCTATTTTCTTAAGAAATCAATGTAAACCTCACTTTTGATGACTTTTTGTGACCTCACATCATCTGCAGCCAAATGGAGTTTATTATCTAGAAAGCTATCTGATTTAACTGGCATCCTCATAACCACTGTGGAAATCTAAAGTACTCATGTTCATCATTACTCATGGAATTACTTTCAGGAAAACTCTACACTGCTTAGATTTAGATTGATCAGTTTCGTATTGTTGGAAGTTCTTCCAAAAGTCAGAATCAATAGACTGTAGGGTAGATATGCAGATAGAGAGGTGTGTGGATAGATACAATGAAAGGAGATGAATTAAAGGATTAGGCTAGAAAGCTATCAAGGCTGAGGAATTCCACAGGTCTCTGCAAGCTGGAGGACTAGTGGGTTTAGTAGAGATTCAGTTCAAGCTCAAAGTCCTCAGAACTAGGGATGCTGACAGTCAAACTCTTAGTTCCAGTCCAAAGGTTGAGAAGCTGGGGAGTGTTTGATGGAAGCTCCAGAGTCCAAAGGGACAGAAAACCAAGTTCTTATGTTTAAGAGTAGAAAAAGAAGGGTATCTGGGATCCAGAAGAGAAAGAAATGACATTTTATTTTCCTCTGCCTTTTGTTCTGTAGTGGAAGCTGCTGTCTTCCAACTGAGTGCCAACAGATCTACTTACTTCTTCCACAATTAAGATGCCAGTCTTATCAAGATACACCTATACAGAAATAACTAAAAATAATGCTCTGAAAGTCTATCTCTGTATCTCTTAACCAATCAAGTGGACACTTAAAACTAACCATCATAAATCCCTTCTTTTTCTAAAGGGAAGATGTGAGCTGTAGAGAGGTAAGACAAGAGTAAAGAAAGAGTTTAACTTTCATTCGTTTAATATGATCCTGTAAACAAGAGCCAGGCCAACCTAAGCGTCAGAGGTCTTGACAGCCATACCAATCTGCTATGAAAAAGGTAGCTTTCCCAAGAAGCCTGTTCAGTAAGTCTTTCTTAATTGCCTATGCTTGGGACTGAAAAATTACAAATGTGTGCATTGTAGCAATGAGTGAGACATCTCACCTCTTGGTTATTTTCCTCACTTCTGCCTTCCTCTTGCTATATACACCACAATTTTCCATGGGTCCAAGCTTCCACGTCTTGTTTATTCAGCTTCTTCTACCTTGCCCACTCTCTCAACCCATTCTGTTATGCCTGTCTTCTTGTACTTCAAATCATAGGTGATATACTACATGCTCCAGGAAATCTCCTAAAACCTGCTAATTAAATTTTCAATTTATGTTTTGAGCTTTTAAACTGTCTTGATATTCAATTCTGGGTATACATCAAAAATTCATTGAGATCATTTGTGTCCTGGAACTATTTTTAAGTTTGTGCATTATTTCAAGATGAGTACTTTCTAGATTTCCTCCAGTATATATAACAACTTGAGAATAAAACACGTTTTGAAAAGAATTTTTCAAATAATGGAAGATAGTCTAGAATAGATATCTATTTTCTTGTTAAACAGACAAAAAAATTCACTTAGGAATGACTGTACACATTATAAAATTATTTTTATAAGATATATAATATACTTTAAATTCTTAGTACTTATTAAAACTTATTTTGTACTCTGTTTTCTTTAATGCTTGATATTCATTCATTATTTGAAAATAGGTAACAGTACTCCTATCAAATATTCTCTCTGTCTTTAGCAATTTTAAAATGTGAATAGGTTTTAGATCTTTTCTCACTCCAAATATTATCATTTTCATGGACTCCTATCTCTAAACATTCCTATAAAATGTAATCCCATGAAAGAACAAAATAAAACTGATAGAATCTTAGTTTCATACACTGGAACTATATTAACTTACTTGATCCGGTTACTGTAATTCTTATCCAGGTTTATTTATCATCCTATAAATTGCATTATAGATATCTTGAATATTCACATATGTATTAATAACCTCTTTCCCTTTAATGCTAGCTAGAAATAAGTGAGTTCTTAAGATATGTGTGCATATTGAAGTTATAAACTAATTTTTTACTTTATCATTTTCAGTAAATGTGTGGACATTAAGCCTTTTTATCTCCTCTACTTATAGTTCCTTTCTAATATTTACTCTTTAACTCAGATATAATTCTGTGATATTGTCAGTCAAGAAGATTCTATGTAGAGAATCCATGGACAGCTACTAATGTCAGTGGCTACTGAACTGAACTTAGCCAGAAGAAAAAGAGTAGCATATTCCAGAGGCTCAGAGTCTTCTGTTAATAAGGTTTCATGAATGCCAATAAGGTCCCGCGTGGGTGTGGTTATTCCATTCACCCTAACTACTAAATATTATTTAAAAAATAAACATTTTTAACTTGATCTTTTGAAAACTTATTCTAAAAGACTGTACCCAATTTTCTTCTCATACACTTAGAAATTAAAGTTTTCTGTACAAAAATTCCTGGTAAATATACTTTGATGGAATCCAATAGAAAGAAATTAATATCATGTGTAAATATATGTGTTTTAATCATTCAGTCTATCTCTGGTCTATGAAATGCAGAGCATGTGAAAATCAATTTGGTCATTTCCAAGTAAGATTTAATAATATGACATGTCAAAAATATTTTATGGAATCCAATTACAGTTCATCTCTAACAAAATTAAGATGATAAGATTGAAGTACTTTAGCTGCAGAAGAGATGTACAATCATTTGCAGAATGATTTAAGAAGAAACAGTGAGCTTCTGTTGACAGTGACATATAAGAAATACACATTAACTCTTAAGTAAGGATATAGAAGTAATTCAATAAATAATTTAAATCCTTATTTTAAGTAAATGTTTAGAATATTTCTTAGACACGAAAATAATTGTAGGAGTAAGAGATTTTTTGAACCTGGCTCTGAGAAATGTGTTCTTAGAAATAAAGAACTGGCAGGCAGTGCAAGGCAGGTGTTAAATTCAAATAAAAGGGTAGTTAGGTAAGCTACTAATATGGAGATTTAAGTATAGAGAACCAGTTAGGAAGCTTCTTACCAAAACATATTAAAGATGAATTTTCATGAGGAAAGGCAGAACCATGTCTGAAGAAACAGACAACAGGATAAAGACTGAACTGCAGTCAAGTGTAACAAGATTCTGCATGTTCTGCAGGTAAGGCAGCAGTTCCTTAAATTCCTCGGATTAAGGTAAAAAATGATCAGAGGGAGAAAGCAGAGTTGGATTTGTATGTTGGATTTAGTTTCCCTGTAGAGAGGGAAAGAATGAAAAGACTCAGAATGAAGAAACACCCTAAAATTCCCCTAGTTCTTATAGTCGGACCTCAAACTATGCTTAATTCTTATAATTTAAACAAGATTGCTTACATTTATTGAAATAAAGTTTTTTTTTATTTTTGCAATAGTGCCACAACACTGACCTGATGCAATTTTTGTTTTAGTAATTTTTTAAAAATTCAGAAATATTTTTACTGGCAATTCAAAATTGCTATGTCTGGTTAAATATACCTGTTCAACAGTTTCATTCTGATATTGGTTATCATGAGAGTAAGCTCCTGAAGTAATTTAAAGTGATGAGGACTTATATATGACTGCATTCAAAACCCATCTGAAAGCATTAACAGAAAGTACAGATCTTACCGCACCTTTTTCAAGGTTATGGATCAGAGGCCACATCTCATTGTACATAAGTCCTCCTACTGATCCTAGTCAGGTTCTTCACGTCCACTGGTCATTTGCCTCTTATCCTGTGTCTCGCACACCTCCATCATCTCCTCTTTGGACACGTTTATACCTTTAGTATTCAAGGAGACTCAGTTTTTCTTGATTTTTTCCAATTTGCTTTTCCAGCTACCCACAACTTTTCCCCATTGGATGATTTTTTTTTCTTACCTGATTCAAGTGAATAAGTAAAAAATATAAAGACATAATATATTTGTATTTTCATAATTATTGAATAGCAAAATCATGATTATGTTCTTATAATTATAAGCATATAATTGTTGTAATATCAATTTTATTAAAATATTATCTAAGATCATATCCTAGAGTTCAAACCCAAATCAAACTGTGAGTGAATTTAAGCCTTAGCTTACCTCATATTTTTTCTGTCAGTGAACTGAGACTTTGGAAAAGGAGATGAATGAAGTGGTAAGTTATGGCTAAGGGCTAGCTTGAGGAAGACAACATTTGCTTTAGAAGTTCTCAATGGAATTATATAATGAGTATTATACCTTAAAACCATATATGATATGCTATATATATTATACATTAAAAGGAGGAATATATGTATATATTCTAAAAATAAATATATGTAAATATTCTAAAAATAATAGGAAGATAATATTTTCCAAAAAATCTATCTGAATTGAATAGACACTTCACACAAAAGAGATACAAATGGCCAGTAGATATATGAAAAAATATTCAACATTATTATCAATCAAAAAGATGCAAATCAAAACTACACTAAAATTCTATCTAACTCCAAACAGAATGGCAAGCATAAAGAAGTCAAATAACAACAAATGTTAGAGAGGATGTGGGGAAATAGGAGTGCTTCTACACTGTTGGTGAGACTACAAACTAGTTCAGCCACTATGGAGATCAGTATGGCATTCCCTTAGAAAACTGGAAATGGATTCACCATGTAATCTGGCTATACCACTACTGGGTATCTTTCCAAAAGGGGTAAAATCAGAGAACTACAGTAATATGTATATCCATGTTCATTACAGAACACTTTGCAATAGTCAAACTATCGAACCAACCTAAATTTCCATCAAAAGATTAATGGATTACAAAATTATGGGAAACACAATGGCACTCTATTCAGCAATAAAGAAGAACTATGGCACTTGTAAGATGGAAAGACCTGGAGAACATTATGTTAAGTAGGATTATCCAAACACAGAAAGAGAAAGGATGTTTCTCTTTATACTCAAGCTGGGGAGTTTTAGAGATACCAGAAGGACTCCAGATAATGGAGGGGAAACCTCAGCTAAGCCAGGAAGGAAGGGTAAAGGAGAAAGAAGTCTGAGATCACTAATAAAAAAGTGACATGCGACTATGTGTATACACGTGAATATAATATTGTTAACCTGGACATTCAGTATCAAGAGAGAGAGAGAGAAATGGGAAAGTGTGGAGGGGAGATGGCATCAAGTACCGTATGAATATATGACATTGTCAACATTATCCATATTCTGATGTGATATCTTTAAGGTCCTGGGATAAAATCCAGGAAAATTCTACCTTCAAGCCCCACCCCTGTTTTTTTATTCTTTATATTGAAACAGGGTCTCACTGAGTTGCATGTAGTTGAGGCTGTCCCCAAACCATGATCCTCCTGTCTCAACCTCCCAAATGCTGGAATTACAGGAATGTGATACCACATCTAGCTACCTCCAGCCCTTTATATACTTATTTTTTATATTGAAACAAAGTCTAACTAAGTTATTGCATTTTGGCTTCACACCTGTAATCCTCCAGACCCAGTTGTTCAAGAACTAGGATTCTTGTTAAAGTTTAACATAATTTGCTTCTCAGGGGAAAAAAAGGCTCTTTTATCATTGCTTTACTTGTAATAAGTCATGGGCATGTTATTATTATGCTTAAAATACTTCAAAAGAATAATATCATTCTAATGAACCTTAAATATTCGAATTCCTTTCAACAACTTTAATGCTTTAATAACATTTTTTCTCTCATTTTTATATTCTTCTATTATAACTCCAGGAGCAACACACGCAAAATTATTTACATAATTTGGGATTTCCATATTGCATAATTACAGAGAATTTTAAATTTGGCAAATATGTTTTTTCAACAGCTGTTAGGACAGATGCATACCATTTTCCACTCTTAACATCAGAATATAAACACATAATGTAAAAATGAGTACTGGATGCTAACATGATTATATAAGCCATAGATTTT
The DNA here is from genome assembly GCF_963383645.1 of Muscardinus avellanarius. Lineage (NCBI taxonomy): Eukaryota > Metazoa > Chordata > Mammalia > Rodentia > Gliridae > Muscardinus > Muscardinus avellanarius. The sequence goes on from NC_137791.1 coordinate 91,518,138, forward strand.
TCCTTAATCTGATTATGCTTCCTAATATAATAAGAAAAGGTTAATTGAAATATAACTAATTTTACATTAAAGCTAAGGTGCTTTTTTACTATCTACTCATGTCAGATTCCTAGGCACAAGTAACAGAATTATTCCAAAGAAATAACTTATTTAAATGTACAGAAGTCTTTTTTTCCCAAAACAGTGTATCATACTTCTATAAGCACCTAATATTTATTTAAAATTAGTCAAAAAATGTCTGCCTATGTGTAAATGTTCAAAGCTTTTATTTATTATATTGACATATACTTGAATCAAAATCACAATACATAAAATCAACAAAACCACTTGAATCAAAATCACAATATATAGATAGAATCAACAAAACCAAAAGCTGGTTTCTTAAAAAAAATTAACAAGATATATAAACTACTAGCCAATTTAACCAAAAAATCAAGAGAGAATCTATTCAAATTATGAAGATAAGAGATGAAAACAGAGATATTTCCACTGAAACAATTCCAGAAGATTATCATAAAATACTTTGAAAAAGTATACTCCAACAGAATAGAAAATCTGGAAGAAATTGAAAATTCTCTAGATAAATATAACCTCCCTAAACTAAGTCAAGAAGATACAGAAAATGTAAACCAACCAATAATAATCCAATTGAAACAGCAACAAAAAGCCTACCATCAAAGAAAATTCCAGGACCAGATGGTTTCCCAAGTGAATTTTTATTAAACCTTTATAAAAAAGCTAAACCAAATACTCCTCAAATTATTTCATGAAATAGAAAGAAACAAGACTCTCCCAAATACATTCTATGAAACCAACATCACATTAACACCAAAACCAAAACCAAATAAAAACAGCTCAAGGAAGAACTACAGGCCTATATTGTGTGTGTGTGTGTGTGTGTGTGTGTGTGTGTGTGTGTGTGTATGTGTGTTATTAGAGTTCCTGGAAGCCCTTCTGGGCTACACTCCCAGACCTATTTTATACTTTCTATGTGAAAACAGGGTCTCTTAAGCCAGTATGCTGGCTTCAAACCTGCGTGATCCTCCTGTCTCTGTCTCCCAAGTGTGGGGATTACAAGAGTGTGCCACCACACCTGGCAGGCCTATATCCTTGATGAACTCCAATGCAAAACTGCTAAACAAAATACAAGTAACATGCACTCAAAACCACATAAAAAAAAACACCATACATCATGATCAAATAGGGTTCATCCCAAGAATGCAAGGCTGGCTCAACATACAAAAATCAATCTATGTAATCCATCATGTAAACAGAACCAAAGCATTTGGGAAAATTCAATATTCATTTATGCTAAAAGCACTGTAGAGAATCATAATAGAAGGAACATACTTCAACATCATTAAGGCAATCTACAATAGGCCTATAACCAACATCATATTAAACAGGGAAAACTTCAGAGAATTTCCCCCAAAACAGGAATAAGACAAGGCTGTCCATTATCACCACTTCTTTTCAGTATAGTATTTGAGACTCTTGCCAGACCAATAAGACAAGAAAAGAAAATCAAAGGAGTTCAAATAGGAAAAGAAGAACTCAAACTTTCATTATTTGCAGATGACATGATACTATATTTAGAAGACCCAACAAACTCAGCCAAAAGGCTTATGTAACTGATCACCAAATTCAGCAATGTCTCTGGATACAAAATCAATATTTAAAAATCAGAAACATTTTTGTATATCAACCATAAATCCACTGAAAAAGAAATCCAGAAAACACCTCCAACGTAGGATATTCTAACAAAAAAAAACTTACTTAGGAATAAACTCAACCAAGGAGGTTAAAGACCTCTACAAATAATATTATAAAATATTGAAAAAAGAAATTGAAGAAGACTTTAGAAGATGGAAAGATGTTCCATGTTCATAGATAGGCAGAATCAATATCATCAGAAAGGCCATACTTCCCGAAGTGATCCATAGATTCAAAGCAATACCTATAAAATTACCAAGATCATTCCTTACTGATATAGAAAAATCAATCCTTAAATCCATTTGGAACAACAAAAAACCCAGAATAGCCAAATTAGTTCTCAGCAACAAAAGCCATTCAGGAGGAATCACAACACCAGACTTTAAACTATACTTCAAAACCATAGTAATAAATAAAGCAGCATGGTACTGTCACAAAAACAGATACATAGATCAATAAAGCATAATAGAAGGCTCAAAAACAAATCTGCACAGTTACAGCCAATTGTTTTTTGAGGGGCCAAAAACATACACTAGAAAAAAGATACCCTGTTCAACAAATGGTGTTGGCAAAGATTGTTAATCATATGCAGAAAAATGAAAATAAACGTCACTTCTTTAACCTGCACAAGAGTCAATCCTAGATGGATCAAAGAGTTGGAAATTAGACTACAGACCTTGAGGCTCCTTGAAGAGGGCATAGATTTAGCACTGCAACATTTTGGCACAGGTAAAATCTTTCTCAACAAGACCCAAAATGCACAAGAAACTAAAAGGTGAATCAATATATGGGATTGCATGAAACTGAAATGCTTCTGTACAGTAAATGACACTATCAAGAACCTCAACCTAGAGCCAATGGAACTGGAGAAGATTTTTGCCACCTACTCTTCCAATAGAGGACTAATATGTAAAATACACAGAGAACTCAATAATCTCAGCTTTGAGAAAACAAATAACACAATAAAAATGGACAAGAGAACTAAATAGACACTAAAGAAAAAAGAAATTCAAATGGACAATAAGTGCATGAAAGAAGTTCAACATCGGCCTGGTGTAGTGGTGCATGCTTGTAATCCCAGCACTTGGGAGGAGGAGACTGGAGGATAATGGTTCATGGACAGCCTCAGTTAAATAGTGAGGCCCTTCACAACTCAGTGAGACCCTGTTTCAAAAAATACAAAAAGGTAGAACGTCCCTGAGTTTCATCCCTATTACCACAAAGAAAGAAAGAAAAAAACAAAAGCTCAACATCATTAGCAATCAGAGATGCAAATCAAAATTACCCTGAGAATTCACCTAACTCCAACTAGAATGCCAATTATTCTAAACACAAACAACAAATGCTGACAAGTATGTGGAGAAATGGGAACTTTAATATATTGTTGGTGAGATTCCATATTAGTGCAACCACTTTGAAAACAGTATGGAGGATCCTCAGAAGAATGGAAATGAATTTCCTGTATGATCCAACAATAGTACTTCTGGGTATCTATTCAAAAGAATGGAAGCCAAACTACCAAAATAATGAATGCATATCTATATTCATGGTTGTACAATTCACCATTGCCAAACTATGAAACCAGCCAAGATGTCCATCAACAGATGAATGGATTACAAAGCTATGAGAAATGCACACAATGAAATTTTACTTAGCCATAAAGAAAATGCAATTACATCATTTACGAGGAAATGGATGGAACTGGAGAACATGATGCTAAGTGAGATTAGTCAGTCATCAAAAAAATAAATCTGCTGCTCTCCCTAATATGTGTAAGCTAGGGAGAACATGGGTCATAGGAGGAACTCTAGACGAAAAAAGAGATAAAATAGATGAGCAAATAAGACCACTTAACTGAGGAGATGGGAGGGGGAAAGAGAAAACCTCTCTAATATTCATAATGTACATTCAAAAACATAGCAAAGTTAATCACTAAGCCAAACATGAGAAAGGGGAAGGATGAGGAAATGGGGCAGAAATTGAGTAAGGGCTAATTAGTGATATGTGCATGTATGTCTTCATGATTTGTACTTTATTAAGATGTATGACTAAAATGCACCAATAAAAAATTTAAAACAAACAAACAGAAAAACAAAATACAATGCTACAAACCTCTCATTGTCTGAAAGAATAGTCATGCACAACAATCCAAGGCTTTTTTTTTTTTTTTTTTTGGTGGTACTGGGGTTCCTGGAAGCCCTTCTACCTCCGGGCTACACTCCCAGACCTATTTTATATATTTATTTGGAAAAATGGTCTCCTAAGCCAGCAAGGCTGGCTTCAAAACCACGCGATCCTCCTGTCTCTGCCTCCCAAGCACGGGGATCACGAGCCCAGCAATCCAAGGCATTGTTATGGACTTATTTTTTTGCAGTCAAATAAATAGGCCTGTGTATATTATACTGAAACATTTCTCTAAGTTTAACATTAAACATGGCATGCTTTATTGCAAAGAAGACCCTTGACTTTTCTGACCCATCTCTTCATTTTAATATTAAATGATTAGAATAAGTGTTGTCTAGGTTCCTTTTAATAATTTAATTCTATATTCAAATAAAATTCTATAAAATAGGTAATTATAAAAGTAGTTATTTAGAATTAGATATATTATTTTGAAATTCTCAATCCCTATATAATATGGTTGTAAAATGATAAATCCATTGTCATTATTCTAAGACAACTTCAAAATATGTTCTTGTAAGATATCTTTATTTTTTTTATAATTATAAAAAAAAGGTCTGGGAGTATAGCCTGGAGGTAGAAAGCCTCTGGGTTCCACCCCCAGTACCACCAAAAAAAAAAAAAAAAAAAAGAAAAGAAAAAGAAAATGACAACAGAAAGCAGAGGAGTTAGGGAGAAGAAGCATCTCTATTGTATGCAATTTGAATGCTTATCCTGATTATTAAAGGGACCAATGGAAACAATAGAACTGTAGATTATTTTTTGTTTGATAGCAATACGTTTTGCAGAGGGTGTTTTGGGTATGGGCTGACATAACTTGATATATTCTCTGGTCCCATTAGGTTGAAGAGTTCCTGGAAAAGCAAATGCAGCCTGTTCCAGAAACATGAACAGATGTATCCAGGGACCATGGGATAAATTACACCTTTAGGGAGTATCATAGAGGCTATTGATATAACCACAGACACTATCCTTCAGTGACTTTATGTGGGATATTTACCAAATCCTAGGATTTATGCCTCCAGATACCCAGCCCCATTGGCTTGGAAACAAAGATTTCTTTATGCCTCTTTATGCCTCTCTCCTATAAATTTAATTCTAGACAGGAGATGGTAAGTATACTCTTAGAGAAAAAGAATGACAATCAGATCCTATCTGATAAAGAAGAAAGAAAGGAAGAAAGGAAGAAAGAAAGAAAGAAAGAAAGAAAGAAAGAAAGAAAGAAAGAAAGGGAAGATAACAAAGGATTGTGGGCTACTTACAGGAGACAGGATAAAACAGTAGGTACAGCTCTGGTTTTAAATATAGCTCTGGTTTCATACCCAGGCTCTGCACTACTGGGAAACTGTCAGGCCTTCTCTGAGTCTCTATTTCTCATACATGAAACAACTAACTCATAGGACTTAAATAAGTTATGTAAGCACCTGTGCAACTGAAGTCTCTGAAAATTCAGATCTTTGCTCTTTGAATAGTGTGTGTGTGTGTGTGTGTGTGTGTGTGTGTGTGTGTGCGCGCATGTTTTTGTCCCTAGAGGTTGAAGCCAGAGGCATTCTACCTCAGTACTATACCCCAGCCCTATGTTCTTTTTTATTAAGCAATATCTCACTGAGTTTCTGGCAGTCTCAGTAAGTTACTGAGGTTGGCCATGAACCTCCAATCCTCCTGTCTCAGCCTCTCAAGAACTGGGATTATAGATGTGGGCGACTATGGCCAGCATGTTCTTTGAATTATTATTTTTTGTGATGCTTGTGATTGAACCCAGGGGAATTCTACCTCTGAACTATAACTTCATCTTTATTTTTTATTTCTCTATTTTGAAACAGGGCCTCACTAAGTTGTAGCGGGCTTCACTAAGTTGCTGAGGCTGAGGATGGCTTCAAACCTGAGATCCTTCTGTCTCAGACTCCCAAGTACTGAAATTAAAAGCATTCATGACCACGCCCAGCTATGCTCTTTGAATTTAACAATCACTTATTTGGTTGATAATTCAGATGCAGAATTACTAATTATTTTCTTGAGATTAATAAACTTTCTTTTTATGATGAAAGAGAGATATTGAGGATGGTCAAAAACCCTTCCTATTCTTCTGAGTTACTTCTAAATGTTAACTAAGTCATTAGCATCAAAGTCAGCGGTAAATTTACCTTGGAATATTGTTTAGCAAGGTCCCAGAGAAAAAGGATAATGTTAGGACAATTTATGTATATTGTGCCATTTTTCTTAATGACTATGGCTTTGCTTTCCAAGCATCTCTGGGAGATATGAATGGTATGTATTTAAGCAATTATTATATACACAAACACATATATATACACACACACACCTCTGTGTATGTGTGATGGTTTGGAAAGGAAAGTCTCATATATATGTATATGAGATAAGTTTTGTGACTCTTTGTGACTTTGCCGAAGTCAAAAGTCTTTGAGGTGAGTCTAAGAGTCAGTTCTCTTTTTCCCCTGCTCTGTTCATGGGGCTACAAACACCTCATGCCACATACAAATAAATAAATTCATTGGATACTTATAAAAATATATCTTTATCTGAATTTCCCATTTGATGTCTATGAACTATATTTAAGTGGATTAGTGGCAATTAAGTTTACTTTTGCTCAATCACTTAAAATTTTTATAATTATCCAAATCTTCAACTTCTCACAAGATTTTCTTATAACTTTAGCAGCTTACTAATTTATAAACTGTAATTTCATAATTAGAAAAGAGGCTTCTTAGCTCTAACTAGCTCTTGTCTCATTAGTATATTTTTATAAGGTTAAATTTAAGAAACATAAAGACACTTAAAATTATTCTCTCCTTTTTTATTTCTTCAGAAAACTAAGATAATCTTGTTTGAGTTGATGATCAAAACTAAGGATCTAGCCGGGCGTGGTGGCACACGCTTGTAATCCCAGCATTCGAGAGGCTGAGACCAGAAGATTGTGATTTATGGACAGCCTCAGCTACTTAGTGAGGCCCTCCGTAACTTAGTGAGACCCTGTCTCAAAATAAAGAATAAAAAATAGGGCAGGGGATGTAGCTCCGATGTTGAATGCCCCTGGTTCCATCCCCAGACCTGTGAAAAGTAAACAAACAAACAAACAAATAAATAAATAATAAAAAATAGGGTAGGGGGTATACCTCAAAAGTCGAATGCCCCTGGATTCCATCTTCAGACCCACACACACAAAATTAAGTACCTACATTTTACATTTTACATTGTAGAGAAATCAGAATGCATGAGAAATAAGAGTTACTATAATTCTAAACTTTGCATTTTACGTGTTAGCCAAGCATGTTGGTACATGTCTGTAATCCTAAAACTTAGGAGGCTGAGACAGGAGGATTACAGATTCAAGACCAGTTTCAGCCACTTAAAACTGTTTCAAAATAAGAAATAAATTAATGCATGCCTAGCTATGTTCATAGCCTCAAAATCACAATTACCAAACTATGTAACCAGCCAAGATGTCTATCAACAGATGAACGGATTACAAATCTATGGAATATGTACACAATGAAATTTTACTCATCCATAAAGAAGAACAAAATTATATTATTTACAGGAAATGGATGGAACTGGAGAACATTATGCTAAGTGAGATTAGTCAGTCACAAAAAGTAAGAAATTGGATGTTCTTCCTAATATGCAGAAGCTAGGGAGAAAGAGGATTATAGGAAGAACTCTAGACAAAGGAGAGAAGAAACCATAGATGAGAAAATAAGGAGATATAACTGGGGGGTGATGGAATGGAGGAAAAGGGAAATTCTCTAATGTATATAATGTACATTCACAAATATATCAAGGTCAATCACTAAACCAAACATGAGAAGGAGAAAGGAGGGAGGGAATGAGATGAGAATTGGGAAAGGGCTAAATGAGGGATGTGTGCAAGTATGCCTCTGCCATCTTGTACTTCATTGAGATGTATGACTACAATGCACTAATAATAAGTAAATAAGGAGTAAATAAGTAAATAAATAAATAATATAGGGCTGGGGGTGTACCTTGGTGGTAGAATGCTCCTGGGTTCCATCCTCAGTACCACAAAAATAAAGGAAGGAAGGAAGGAAGGAAGGAAGGAAGGAAGGAAGGAAGGAAGGAAGGAAGGAAGGAAGGAGAGAGAGAAAGAAAGAGAAAGAAAGAATGGCATGTATCACAACAAAGAATAAAAAATATTAAAAATTGCCCCATGCCAGGTATGGTGATGCATGCTTGTAATCCCCATGCTTGGAAGGCCTAAACAGGAGGATCACACAGGTTCGAAGACAGCTTCAGCTACTTAGTAAGGCTCTCAGCAGCTTAGTGAAATCCTGTTTCCAAATAAAAATATAAAATAGGTCTGGGAGTATAGCCCAGAGGTAGAAAGCCTCTGGGTTTCACCCCCAGTACCACCAAAAAAAAAAAAAAAAACTCACCTCACAAAATTTGCAAAATTAGAAATAGTACTGTTTGCCATAAAAAATTCAAAGAATTTGGTATATTTCGTTTTAACACATAAAGAGTAGGTGTTGAAAGAGATTTTTGGAAGATGGTGGCAACCGCAGTCGCAGTGGCGGCCACAGCCACAGCAACAGTAGCTGGCAGCGGCCAAATAGGGCATTTATTCCTCTGAGAAACACCTGACATCAGATTTTGGTTTAATATCTGATTGGGAAAACATATAGAGACATTTATAGCCATGACTTTTTACCTAAAATATGAGAAAAGAGACAGACCTAGATGGCAGAAATGGCAGTGGCTACCAGTATTCCAGAGCTAGATAAATCCAATCCAACCAACCTTGAACTGTTGGAGAAATCTCCCCCCAAAAAGACTTCTCCTGCCCCCACAAGCTTAGGAATGCTGGACAACATTCTATGTAAGAAAAATGTTCAGGAGGAGGGCCAAGATGGCAGTGGCAGTGGTGGCCAGTATCGGGGAGAGATTGGGGATATAGCTTAAGAGTCAGAATATTCCTGAGTTCAATCCCCATTGCCCAAAAAAGAAAAGAATAAAGCATAATAATATATCTATTGTAAATTTTGTATTGTCTTTATTTTTCACTGTACTTGGTTTTATAGAGTTAATTTTCAATGCTCTTGTGAAATGAATTTTTTACAGTACAGCACTGAATATGAGCAGATGCAACCAATTATAACAAAATTTTCATACTAAATGTTGTAGTTCCTCGGTATTTTATGTATGTAATATACAAAATACAATTATAGGTTTTTTCCTATATGTTATATTAATTTTAATAAACTTTTATTTTTATTTAATTTAAATCCACAATTTCTGGTTCCAAAGATTCTGAACTTTATTATTTCTAAAATGGAGTAGTTGCGAAAAGCAAGAAATATTGACTCAAAAGTAAAATATCTATTTAAAATATTAAAAAATGGAGTTTCTCTATGTTGTATCTTGAATTTGTCTAAACATGTCAAGTTTAGGAAAGCTGTCTGCTCTGCTCATAAGCCATCAAATATCTTAGAGAAAACAATTTACATCCTGTTTGAATGAATGAATAAAAAAATAAAGCTAGTTCCACAGTGGTAGAAGGAGACCTCAAAAAAATGTTGAAGGTTATGTCATAGGAAACTGAAAAAATGGAGAAAAGTGAAGCATCCTCAATAAAAGTACACAGAACGTGGATGGGGAGGTGCATTAGAGACCATATGGAAATCTTAAAAGACAAAACACAATACATTTATAGTGTTTTTGTTGTTTTAATTTGGTTTTTATATTTTTTTAGTTGAAAGTATGATAAAGTCAAGTGAAATTGGCATAAAGATGCTGTTTATGGGGTAGCAGAAGATAGGAAGTTGTTGCCTTAGGTAACTAAAATTTTTATACCTAAATTATGTTGGACCAAATTATTAAATATACTATAAAAGTTTGTTTTCCTCTATCTTACTATGTTTTTATTCTTAGTTGGGCTCTCCTTATGTTGTGGCAAAACTAATATACAAAGACTAATCAAGGTTATTCAAGACAAACATAAAAGACCATATGTTTCTTATCAAATCTGCAAGCTTTTACAGGTATTATGACCATTTGTATGCCATAGACTCAACCTGAGACAGTGATAGTCAGGGGATAAACCCTAATGACTGAAGACAGTTTCTTGACCAACCATAGGGATTGTTACTTTTGTCTAAATGATATAATCTAAAAGCGGATATAAGATCTAGGACAGAGAACAGGGTATGGGATAAAAACAAAAAAAAAAAAGATGTGAATAAGATAGAAAAGTGCAGTTGGAAGGAAACATAAGACATATCTGAAGAAAAATGTTAAAAGCTGATCACAAGCAGGAGATAAATATATACATATATAAGCACGATCATAAATATATAGAAAATAGTATAATTATATTAAGTAATATATAAATATACACATATTAGGATATATAATAAAATGATAAATAAATATATTTATTTATCAATGATGATTGGTTCCAGGGACCCCACAGATATTAAAATCCATGAATGCTCAAATATATTAAATGGTGTACTACTTGGATACTTTAGAGTATTCTTTTTAGAATACTAATTTAGAATTCTTATTAGAATATTATTAAGCATTATTAGCATATTATTATTTTGAATATGATAGTGTAATATATTTATTTATTTTATTTATTTATTTTTTTGGTGCTACTGGGGTTCCTGGAAAAACTTCTACCTCTGGGCTACACTCCCAGACACCTATTTTTTTATATTTTTATTTGGAAACAGGGTCTCCTAAGCCAGAGCTGCTGGCTTCAAACTTGTGCGATCCTCCTGTCTCTGCCTCCCAAGAGCAGGGATTACAAGCGTGCGCCACCACGCCTGGCATGCAGAATATACATGCATTGATATGACTAGATTTCTTTGACCTTAACTAATTCTTTCTGTATACTTTAAATAATTTATAGATTATCCACTAATAGAAAGTAAATACCACAGAATTAGTTGTGTTGTGCAGTTAAAAAATAATAACAAAAAAGTTTATATATGTTTAGTACAGAAACAATTTTTTTCCTGAATATCTTCAATCTGTGGTTGACTGAAATTTTAAATGTGAAACCTGAGAATATGGAAGGCTGACCATGCAAATATATTCACACACACATGTGCGCACACACACGCACACATATGCATATATACACACACTATACATCACTAACAATATGCTGATGGTATTTTAATTTATTCATGCATATGCATACATAATGTGTGTATTGCTTTGGATATGAGTAGAAATATAGGTAGATTTTTTTAAACTAAATTATAAATTTACCACAGAATTAGTGTTTGATAGTTGTGACAAGAAATCTGAAACACAACATGCATTCCTTAAATCTCATTTTCTTTACCAAGCTACTTGGTTCGATTAGATGATACAGTAAACAAAACATAAAGTAGCTCAATAACCTTCCCAAATAAGCATTTGCTCTTGGTAAGTGGGAGGGGACAGATTTAAAGTGGGCACCTATAATAAATAGGCATTGTTATGACCAAATGGCTTTAACTAATCCCAAACTTAGAAAGAGTGGTGCTGAAAACATAATGGTATTGTGCATGGCTGCATATGGGTGGTGTTATTACGCTTAAAACATTGCAAACCTCTTTGAAGTGGATGAGGGCTAAAGGTTGAGTGGTTGTAATGAAGCAAAATTGCAGGTTCCCAAGGGCAGGGTGGAAAAGCAAATGAACTGTGTTTTTAGTTCCTTAGAAATTACTTTGGCAATTAAGAGGTGTGCGTATGTGTGGTTTGACTGCAATCAGGATACCCAGTGGAACACACAGACATTTCTTAATGTATGTTGGCCATTATTTCAGCAATTATAAAAGGGATATAAATGCTAACATGCACATTTCCAGTAATATGGCTTTCAGTCCCCACACCATCATTGTAGAAATGTATTATGTGGCTTCTTTAAACCCAGCTTGCTCTGCAAGGTCAATGCAACCGGCAATTCATTCCTTGCAGAGTAACCATTTTATTAGGTACAGTGGAAGCTGAAGCTCCCTATTTCATTAAATAGCAATTAAGTAATTTAAAAATAATCCTAAGCCTCTTAATCAGCTTGTTTTGCCATGTGTACCACCAGGGACTTTGGCATTCTCTATCAATTAATAAGGAAAGTGCTTTGCAAATGCAACCAATGATTTTAAGCTTTGAATTCTGCTTTAAAACCAGAGTTTTAAAAATAATTCTCTTATAAAAAGGTGGACTTTGAAAGTGTATTCTCTCTCAATTAGAGAATAGATTTTAATGAACTAATGAAGTAATTATCTGTTAGATATATTTTATTTTACAATTGTTCAGACAAGTGCTGTCACATTCTAGATGAGTAGTTATCAGTATGAGCAAATAAAAAATGCTTATAAATATCCATTGCTATTTTGTTGCTTTAATATATATATATATATATATACATATATATATATATATATATATATATATGTAACATTGAACCTGAAACAACTTTTTGAGTTATTCACTGCTGCTTAAAGAAACACCCCAAATCTTAGTGTCAAAAACAACAATGTATTTGTATCACAAATGCAGATGATCCCAGTTTCATGATGATTGAACCTATGAATATTTTACTCTGGGAAGGTACAAATTGGATATTCATTCAAGAGAAACAGAACCTTGACATTTTAATTTTGATCTTTTCTTAGGATAGCAATATGCAAGACAATATTCTCTAGCAAAGTTGGTCAGTGGCCCTGTTTATAGCTCCCATCCAGCCATGCAGTCAAGAGTGGAAACAACTGATAGCCTACATTGCTTGTGTTACTAAATTATGCTACTCAGTAGGTTAGTTTACAGAGTGTTTTCAGGAGTAACTCCATTTTAAATGAAAGCCCACCCATACCTATGTCTGTATCTGTGAACTTGCATATTATTTTTTTCTGTATGTATATATAAATATATGTATAGTCGGGTGTGGTGGTGCATGTTTGTAATCCCCATGCTTGGGAGGTGGAGACAGGAGGATCATGCAGGTTTGAAGCCAGCAGCGCTGGCTTAAGAGACCCTGTTTCCAAATATAAAAATGGATAAAATAGGTCTGGGAGTGTATCCTGGAGGTAGAAGGGCTTCCAGGAACCCCTCTACCACCAAAAATAAATAAATAAAATAAATAAATATATGTATAGAACTTTTTTCTGAGCTCTAATTTTTTTTAGAATAGGATATTTTTAGCACTTTCAAGGAGTTCTGGTCCATAATCATCAAAAATTTAAAAAAATCCTATTGTATCACAGAAAAATTAAAGGTGCTTCAAGGTTGAGATGACTATAAACACATTAACAAAAAATTAGAAACATTTTTATTATTCTAATACAGTAAAATGCCAGATTTGTTTTTACTCCAGATCTGGACCCCCAAAATAGTTTATCTGGAAGACTGGCTCCTATAATCCAGATTCATTGAGATAATAGATTATATTTGTTATCTCAGAACTTCAACCAGAGGCCAAAAAAGGAAAGAAAGAATGAATGAACAAAAGAAAGAAAGAAAAGGATTCCCTCTATAATTTTACAAGTGAAAAGACTGATAGATGACTTGCCCAGAGCTGACAATATTAGATCATTTCTTCATATAGTAATGGGTTTGACAAAGTCCATAGAAAATGGAACATATTATCAGGTTGCCATCATCAAAATAAAGAGGCTGGGTCAGAATAAGGTGAGAAAAAATTTGACAAAATAAGGATACATATCCTCTTTTAGCCTACATATTACATGAACAGGTATTAATAAAACCTATTCCTTTTATACAAACAAAAAAATTCCAACAGTTCACAACTTAAGGGAACCTACATGATTTGACAATTGGTGCAAAGGAGAACTGTATAAAAAGCATTGTTTTAGGTAAACAGGACACAATTTCAATCATTTTGAGCACTTATAACCAAATTAGCAAAAAAGTTTTTCCACTCTGTGAAATTTCTTTAATGAGTCAGAAGAATATAACTTTTATATCTTTCTATGTTAGCATAGTAATAATAAAATATTGTAAATTGTAAAATTATAGAGGTACCTAGAGCTGGACAGAAGATTAGAGGTTATCTAACATTCTGTGACTCTAGGGATCATTAGGAAACACGTACAGAATCTCAGAAGGATCATTCGCAGATCTACTACCATTGGTGGATTCTCACAGTGCCTTTTGCTGGCTGGATGCTAGTTGATGTGTGTTAATATCACATAGACTCAAAAACCTGATGCATCTAGGCCTTTGTCCCTCTGTGGTGATAGAAGTGAACGTAGTTATCCTAGGAAATAAACACTAAAGTCTCTGAGTTTTGCCTGTGTGGAATCTGACCGTGCAGTTGGTATCTAGGCAAGAATTATAGCTATAACAAAGGTGGAGATATGGGAGGATCCATTTAATTTTTTTTTTTTTATGTGAGGAGTTTCATGTTCTAGTCAACATCTGCCTCAGTGTTTTATCTAATTCCATGCCCTCTAAAAGTTCTATTGGAACAAATTGATAAACTTAGGTAGAAAAAAATGGTATGGAATTCAAGCCCAAGTCACTTACGGTTTAATGCTTAGCTCTGCTGCTTAATTTCTCTGTACCTCATGTCCTCTTCAATGAAGTGGAGACAATAATCTGGATCTACCTCACAGGGGAATTGAGGGTTTTTTTTCATACATTAGTGTGCTTTGAAGTTCACAGAAAGATACAGTGCATATCATATGTAATTTCTAAGTAGATTTTCAAAAAAAGAAAAGGATTCCCAGGGGTAAAAAAAGAAGAGGTTCAAAATTCAGGGCCTCTGGGTTGTTAAGAAGAGAGAAAAACTGTAGTGCCCAGGACAAGGTAGACTCAGGTCAATGAACCAGTTGAAGGGAAAATCTCAGGAGTGTTTTGACATGCTGGCACCAGACCTCAGACTTAAATACATTCATTTCAGAAACTACATTTTTCTCTTATTGTATATTGATGCTCTATGCTTAATATATCTCATAAGATTATTTTCACCCTTGATCTTTTACAGCCATACTTCTGTACACTTTATCACAGTGGATTTTTCACAGGAAAAAAACCAGTTGTCCACTTTCTTGCTTCTCTTTTTGTTCCACTTTGAATTTATGGAGTTATTTATGTATTGGCATAGCTCTGACATTAAATGAACAAAGCAGGTAAGAAATATTTTCTAAGAAAGAGTTGATATTAAAGAATAATATGCCAATTTCTTAATTCACATGTTTTGTACTTAGCTCATAAATTTGTTTTTATAAAGATAATTCTTTCATTTCAGATTAATTTTAAAATTAAGCTAAATTTTCAAATTTGTTTCATTTAAAATTTAGATATTTTATATTGCGTATGTATGAATGTCTCAGATTTTTAAAAAAATCCTTATTATTGATTTCCCACACAATTAGAGTGTAGACAGATAACATTATAATCATTTTTAAAATTATTTGAAAAATATGATGGTTTTTAAAAGAAATACATTTTTTTTTGCATACTGGGGATGGAACCCAGGAGCATTCTACCTCAGTGCTACAGCCCAGCCCTATTTTTTAGTCTTTTTAATTTTATAACAAGTTCTCACTGAGTTATGAAGGGCCTCACTAAGTAGCTGAGGTTGTCAGCGAACCATGATCCTCCAATCTCAATCTTCCAAATGCTGGGATTACAAGCATGCGTCACCATGGCTGGCTCCTGATTTTCTATATAAGTATATTTTAACCTGAAAGTCATTGTTTTAGTTGCAATGTTAAATGCATGTTAAGTTTTCTGATTCTCTATTTTTCAAATTTACTGTTTGTTTTTGTTTTTTCTCTTTCTTTCTTTCTTTCTTTCTTTCTTTTTTTCTCCTTTTTTTTTTTTTTTTTTCCTTTTTGGTACTGGCGATTAAACAAAAGGATATTTTAACTTTGAAATACAACTCCCAGCCCTTTTTGATTTTTATTTTGAAACAAGTTCTCACCAAGTTTCTGAGGGTTTCATTAAATTGCTGAGGCTGGCCTCAAACATAACAAATTTCCTTTCAGCCTCCCAAGTACTGAGATTTAAGGAAGATATCACCATAAATTAGACTTTTTTATTCAATCATTTCCTTCCCCCCCCCTCCCATTCCCTCAGTTAGGTCACCTTATTTGCTCATCTAAGGTTTCTCCTTCATGTAGAGTTCCTCCTATGACTCATTTTCTCCCTAGCTTCCATATATTAGGGAGAACATTCAGTTATTTACTTTTTGTGACTGACTAATCTCACTTATGTTCTCCAGTTTCATCCATTTTCCTGCAAATGTACAAATGACATTTTTTTTTCTTTTTTTTTTTTTTTTTTTTTTTTCAGTACTCGGGATTGAACTCAAGGGCATTCTACCTCTAAGATATATCCTCAGCCCTATTTTTTTATTTTTTATTCTTTATTTTAAAACAGGGCCTCACTAAGTAGTTGAGGCCGGTCACGAACCTGTGATTCTTTTGTATCAGCTTCCCAAATACTGGGATTAAAAGTATTAAGCCTGGCGTGGTGGCGCACGCTTGTAATCCCCGTGCTTGGGAGGCGGAGACAGGAGGATCGCGCAGGTTCGAAGCCAGCCGCGCTGGCTTGAGACCCTGTTTCCAAATAAAAATATAAAATAGGTCTGGGAGTGTAGCCCGGAGGTAGAAGGGCTTCCAGGAACCCCAGTACCACCAAAAACAAAAATAAAAATAAAAAAGTATGAGTCACCATGCCTGGCTAATTTTTTTCTTTTTATGGTTGAGTAAAATTTCATTTTGCATATATCTTACGGTTTTGTGATTTATTCATCTGTTGATTGACATCTGGGCTGGTTCCATACTTTGGCAATTGTAAATTGTTTGGCTATGAACGTGAATACGAAGACTACATATTATATGTTTAAATACCTTAGAAATGTACAATGTGTAGAAGAGGAATTATTGCTTTAAAAATGTAATTTCATGTGTCAATCTGTATTTTGTTTTCGATCAGCAGATCAGATTAATACATTGAATGCAATTTTTATTTTCATATTATTTAGATTATTTCTCAGAGTAAGTATAAGTCAAAAATCATGTTAAAATAATAAACAGTAGTTCAGCTAAATAAAAACTAAGTTAAAAGAAAAAATATTAAAAATATGTCCTGCTTAAAATTTAAAACATAGAAGACAAAATGTAAGTTGATTCTTTACTAACATCATCACATAAAATGTGCAGTCAAGTTAGTATAAATATTTTATTTAATAAAGATTTAATTACCAATCAAAACAATGAAAATTATCCAGAAAAGTATTCTCACATAATTTACAATTTTAACAGGTCAGATAAAATTTATGCAAATATAGATTGTTTAAAAAGTATTTTTGTGGATAATAAAATGTTGTTTACACTCAAATAAGTACAATCAAGGTGTTAAAAATCTTTTATTCTCACATAATTTACAATTTGAACAGATCAGAAAAGACTTCTGCAATTATTGATTCTTTAAAAAACTTACCTTTAGCTGGGCGTGGTTGGAGGTTGACTGTCAGGGCAAAAGATAAGATGCTTATTATTCTTAGATTTTGGCACTTTCTATTTGTACCCTTGTCTTTTCCCTCTCCCAATAAAAAAATTAGTGGTAGCCCTTTTAGTGATAAAAAAGAACAATTTTCCACAATCAGAAAAATGTTACTTAAAAAAGCATCATTTACCTCACTAATGACCAATTATTAGGGTGATTTTGAGCTCTTCCTATGCTAATGCTCTTCTACTATTTGCTGGTCACCATAGATTTGGGTGGAGAGTGGCAGATTTGACAGAATAATCATGAATAAATTCAGTTAGCTGTAGTCATTAGAGCTGAAGGTAGAGAAGATCACACTGGTGCTGGGGCAGACGTGTGTTAAGGTACAGTTATATGCTCACACTAACAGAGCTGTGATTGTATTCAAAATTTTAGTCGTTAATTTTGAGAATGTGTGACTTTGCCTATTGGACCAGGTTTACATGAGATTTGAAAGTGAAATTACTTAGTACATTATTAATTATTTTCTACCTGAATATAAGAGGACTGATCAGAAACAATATCACAATTTTATTGTATAAATTACTTTTTGAGAGTGGGAAAAATCCTAACCTTTGTTCTTTAAAAAAATTTACAAAGTAAAATATTTTCTTTCTTATATAAAGTATCTAACCAAAAATAAGGGCTAACCATAATTATTCTTAAACCAAGATCATTGGCTTTGATAGGGAGTTTTTTAAGATCAGAAGATTTATATCAAATTACTTCATGTAACAAGTCAATTCATTCTGCTATCAAGAACGGTAGTTTGCTAGTAATTAATCCTGGCAGGTTCACCAAGAAATCATAGCCTAAAATCAGATAATCCATGAGAATTTTATTGACTTTTTTCTTTCTAGTACTGAATAGACTACTGGAAGTTTCTAAACCCAGCATTACACTGTCAACATTTTTGGAGTAATGCCTCCCATTATTCAATCATGGAGAACCTACACACAAGGTATAGAAGGCAAATAACTTCTACAAAAGAGTGGAGTCACACGAACAGCTGTGACCCAGTGCCTACATAATGGATAGCACACTTCTGTAGAGTTGTTGGATGATCTTTACTTCCATAAGTCTTTAAATTCCTCAAATAAGATCTTGTTTTGACAGAAAAATATAGCACAATTAACCAACATTTTAGAATAAAGCCATTCTAAAAATTAGGTTTTTATTTATTTTTTATTTTTTTTATTTTTTGGTGGTACTGGGGGTGGAACCCAGAGGCTTTCTACCTCTAGGCTATACTCCCAGACCTATTTTATATTTTTATTTGGAAACAGGGTCTCACTAAGTTGCTGAGAGCCTCACTAAGTAGCTGAGGCTGGCTTCTAACCTGCGCGATCCTCCTTTCTCAGCCTCCCAAGCGAGGGGATTTACAAGCGTGCGCCACCACGCCCGGCTAAAAATTAGGTTTTTTAAAGTATAATGCATTGCACTTGAGCCGGGCGTGGTGGCGCACGCTTGTAATCCCTGCACTTGGGAGGATTGTGTGGGTTTGAAGCCAGCCTCACTGGCTTAAGAGACCCTGTTTCCAAATAAAAATATAAAAATATAGGTCTGGGAATGTAGTCCAGAGGTAGAAGGGTTTCCGGGAACCCAAGTACCACCAAAAAATACAAAATTAAAAAAAAAATAATACATTGCACTTTTCTGCATTTCTTGTCTTAAATCTAGATAACAAAGAAATTTTGTAAAAAAAAAATTGCTAAAGCGAACACACCTTATCTCTCCCAGTGTTAATAGACAATTTCAAATTTTATCTTAAAACACTAATTTTGTGGTTCTTAAATTTGGTATGAATTTAGTTGGGTGCTTCTGTCTCAATGAATCTAATGAGGCTGTTGTCAAGATGTTGGCTGTGACTGCTTATCGTGTGCTGAAAAAGGTCCTTTCTGAGATGGGTTGCCACCAGGAGCCCACTGTTTCATTGCCACAGTGATCTTGATCTCTCCATAGGGATTCTTGAGTGTTCTTATGACAGGACAGCTAGTTTCCTTCAGTGCAAATGATCCAAGAGAAAGAGCAAAAGTCAGGATGCCTCTTGTTTTTTGTTGTTGTTGTTGTTTTTCAGTACTGGGGACGAACCCAGGCACATTCTACCTCTGATCTACACCCGCAACCCTATTTTTTATTCTTTATTTTGAAACAGAGTCTCACTGATTGCAAAGGGCCTCACTAAGTAGCTGAGGCTATCTGTGAATCACGATTCTCCTGTCTCAGCCTCCCAAATGCTGGGATTACAAATGTGGACCACCAGGCCCCACTCAAGAAGCCTTTTATATTCTAATGCCTTTTATATTCTGGCCTCAGAAGACACAATCATAGCTCTGACATTATTGGTCATGCAAATAAAAATTAATACAATGTAGGAGAGAAATAAGCAATGTTGTAAGTCCCAGGAGTAGGATATCATTTAGAGTTGTCTTCACATGGGGCTACCATGATATACAATATAGAATATCTCCTTCTGTGAATTTTATAAACTTTGTTTTGGGGTCAGAACTAATAAGAAGTTTTATGTATTCCTGCACCACATTAGTTATCTCTTATAGAAGCATTTTCACTGAGTTATCAATGAATATAAGTGTATTTTTTATTTGTCTTTTGACTTTTCTCTGAAGTTTCAAGAAATAATAAAACTATAAAGTTCAATGTCACCCTTTTTAGTATATTATTCATTTTGCCATTTCTCTTATGAGATATATTTCCAACTGAGAAACTTCATGTGTAATTTAACACTAAGAGAATTTTATTTCTCTGAAGACTTTGTGAAGAACACTAGGCAATTGATCATGTTTGCCTCATTTTTATTTTTCTCTTCTTACGTGAAGGTTTAGAGACAAATGTGAACTTCAGCTCCATTTATCGGGTTTCCATTCTGACTTAAATGCTTACGTGCTTCTTTTGTTTGTCTCATAAATGTTTTTTTAATGCTCTCTTGTTTACATAATATTGAAAATGAGTGAGTATATACCTATTTCTCTATGTAGAATTAATTATGTTTGTCATGGAAAATTAAGGAAGAGTAGAAAGTATAAAAAAGAAAATAATATCAGTTCTTGTTCCATTAGTTAGAGTAAAATAATATTACAACTCTATGCCACAATCAGTTCATCCTTTTTCATAATAATGACCAATCCATCCTCATTACACATTTGCTGGCACTGTTTAATTAAAATATCACTGAAGGATCTGGTTTCATTTCAGAAAAATAAAGAATTTGAATGTCATTATTTCCATCTTAACAAGAACAAAAAGCGGGCTAAACTGGGAAGCAGTAAGGTTTCCTTTAGAGAAATGAAGTTATAGGATGAAACAGCACTCTGATGTCTTCAGGTACAGATGCCTCCAGGAAAGCCTGAAAATCCCAGCAACTGTGTTTCTTGAGAAAAGCTGCCAGAAGCCAAGTAAGCATCAAGAACATAAAGTTACTAATTTTAGCTAGCTGATGTGAGATAAATATATGCTAGAGACGGGGCAACAGCTTCTGAAGGTCAGTGTCAGGGAGCAAGGAGGGAACCTATTCATTTATGCCTTACAGATCTGTCTTTCTTTAGGTACTTTTCAGAAAACTCTATTAGATTCTCACTGGAAGGATTGGCAGAATACCGAAAAAGCCTGACTTCCCTGCCCACCATGGAACTGGCAAGGTAAGAGAAGAGTAACATTGGGAAAACTGTCTAGAACATTCCTGTCTTTATATAACAAGAGTCAATCTCTAGAGTTAATAAAAATTCTGAGACATGACTCAAAGATTATGAAGTACTTCCTCACACCTTACCAACACATTAACTAAGATCTAAAAATAATAAAAATGTGTTATAGCTAGGCGTAGGTGCCCACGCTTGTAATCCCAGGATTTGAGAGGCTGAGGCAGGAGGATCACAGTTTGCGGACAGACTCAGCTACTTAGTGAAGCCCTCTGCAACTTAGTAAGACCCTGCTTCAAAATGAAGAATAAAAAATAGGGCAGGGAGAATAGCTTGGAGGTCAAATTTCCCTGGGTTTCATCCCCAGACCCATACACACATACAAAAAAAAGTGCTATAATGAAAATAGAATTGCAAGAGATACATTGGGTGGCACATGAATAAGACCAAAAGCAAAGAATATAAAATAAAGTAAGAATATTGGGATGACCTGAGCCTCAGGCTCCTTGTCACAAGTCAAATACAACACAACTCTCAGCCAGATTAACGTATTTCCTCACACTAAAGTCTAATTTTCTTTTTTTCCAGGTCTGGGAATGGTACCCAAGAGCATTCGACCTCCGAGCTACAGCCCTGCCCTATTTTTATTCTTTGTTTTGCAACAGGGTCTCACTAAGTTACGGAGGGCCTCACTAAGTATCTGAGGCTGTTCTTGAACTACGATCCTTCATCTCGGCCTCCCAAATGCTGGGATTACAAGCTTGCGCCACCTCGCCCGGCTAAAGTCCAATTTATTACATCAACTAAAGCACACATCTTCTCTACACAGAGTCATTTGGTATTATATGAAGGTAATCTCTTAAAAACGAATATCATAAATCATAGAACAAATACTGGGTTTAATATGTCCTCCAAACATATATATTTACTCAAAATTTGTGAATACAAAATTATTTGTAAATAAAATCTTTGCAGATACAATCAAGTTAAATGAGATTATATTAGATTATGATATGTCGTCAATTGAATATTATCCTGGTCACTATAACAAGAAAGGGATTAGGACACAGCTGTATGGAATTAAGCTATGTGAAGAGGAAGTTAGAGACTAGAGTTATGCAAGTACATACTAATTGCTAACTGATACTAAACTAGAAAAGACAAGGAAGAGGCCTCATTTAAAAAGTTAAAAGAGATTGTGGCCTTTAGATCCCTTGATGTCTAGCCCTGCAAATTGTGAAAGAATGTTTCTGTTGTTATAAGACATGCATTCTGTAGCCTCTGCTACTTAGCAAGGCCCTTCGCAACTCAGTGAGAGGCTGTTTCAAAAATTAAAAATACTGCCGGGCGTGGTGGCACACACTTGTAATCCCCATTTGTAATATCCGCACTTGGGAGGCAGAGACAGGAGGATTGCGCAGGTTCGAAACCAGCCACGCTGGCTTAAGAGACCCTGTTTCCAAATAAAAAGTATATGTGTATGTATATATATATATATATATATATATATATATATATATATATATAATAGGTCTGGGAGTGTAGCCGGAGGTAGAAGGGCTTCCAGGAACCCCAGTACTACCAAAAAAAAAAAAAAAAAGTAAATAAATAAATAAATAAACTAAAAAATAGAACTGGGGGGTGCAGCTCAGAGGTACAATGCCCTTGGGTTCCATCCCTGGTATTGCAAAGAATAAATAAATATATAAATAAATAAAACAGTAAAAATAAATTATCAATGATAAAAATCATAAAAAGAGAATAGAAAGAAGGGCGTGGTGGCGCAGGCTTGTAATCCCCGCGCTTGGGAGGCTGAAATAGGAGGATCGCGCAGGTTCAAAGCCAGCCTCAGCTACTTAGTGAGGCTCTCAGCAACTTAGTGAGACCCTATTTCCAAATAAAATATAAAATGGGTCTGGGAGTGTAGCCTGGAAGTAGAAAGCCTCTGAGTTCCACCCCCAGTACCACCAAAAAAAAAAAAAAAGAGTATAGAAAAAGAGTAAATGTAAATTTGAACAAGTTGATAACTTTTAATCAAAACCTATCAGTACTTATTTTAAACAGATTTGTTCCAAATGCAAGAGTTAAATTTCTTAGATTCAGCTGGGTGTGGGTACACTTGTAATCCCCGCATTTGGGAGGCAGAGACAGGAGGATCGTGCGGATTCGAAGTCAGCCGCACTGGTTTAAGAGACTCTGTTTCCAAATAAAAATATATAAAAAAAAAATTGGTGTCTGGGAGTGTAGCCCGGAGGTAGAAGGGTTTCCAGGAACCCCAGTACCAACAACAACAAAATTTCTTAGATTCTGTACAGGTGCAGTACACATCTCTGTAATCCCAGTATTTTGAAGGATGAGACAGGAGACTATCTGGTTTGAGGTTAGCTGATGGTAATTTAATGAAACCCTGTTTTAAAATAAAAAATAAAATACAACTGAGAGTGTATCTTAGGGGGGAAATATCCCTGGGTTCAGTCCCCAATACCACAAACAACAAAAAAAAAAAAAAAAAAAAAAAGGAAAAAACCTGGAGCACTTACATTAATTTCTGATGAAGCAAACTTCAGAAAGAGGGAGACTCTCATTAAAACTTTGTGTCATTAATTACAAATAGTAAATTATCTTTCTTACACATGCATACAACTAACAAATGAATGTCAAAAATATAAGAGGCAGCCAGGCATGGAGGTGCATGCCTGTAATCTCAGCACTTAGAAGGCTGTGATAGGAGGATCTCAGTTTTCAGGCCAGCCTTGTAAATTAGCAAGACACTTGGCAACCTAAAGATATCCTGTTCCAAGCCAGGCATGGTGACACAGGCTTGTAATCCCAGCATTCAGGAGGCTGAGACAGGAGGATCGCGGTTCGCAGTCAGCCTGGGCTACTTACTGAGGCCCTCTGCAACTTAGTGAGACCCTGTTTTAAATAAAGAATAAAATATAGGGCAGGGGATGTAGCTTGAAGATCAAATGCCCCTGGGTTCCAACCCCAACCCGCAAAAAAAAAAAAAAAAAAAAAGATACCCTGTTCCATAAATAAATAAATGCATAATGCATAAGGCTGGGGTTCATAGACTGCCGCTTGATTCAGTTTCCAGTACCAAAAATAATTTATATGAGGAAAACCAGATGTGGTGGTACGTAACTGTTGTTATTTTAGTATTTCAAAGGCTGAGACAAAAAGACTACAGTTTTGAGGACAGCCTCACTAATTTAGAGAGGCACTCAGCAATTTAGCAAGACCTTGCTCCAAGATAAAGAAAGAAAGAAAGAAAGAAAGAAAGAAAGAAAGAAAGAAAGAAAGAAAGAAAGAAAGAAAGAAAGGAAGAAAAGGTTGTGGGTGTATCTCAGAGGTAGAATGTCCCTAGGTTCAACCCCCAGTAGCCTTCCCACAAACACACATATGGCAAAAACAAAACTGGAAGAAAAAAACTAGGTGAATCAGCAATTATATTTGGCCCTTTACCTCTTATCTCTTAGTAATTTATAGTAATCTATAGATCATCAGGCAGAAAATCAATAATGATATAAATGACCTGAAGACTACTATCAATCAACTTCCTGAGATAGGTATTCACAGATACTTCATCTACTGTGGAACAATCTACTTCTATACTTTAAAAATTATTCTTTGGGAGTTTTATAGTCTACATTCAATAAAAAAAAAATATATATATATATATATATATATATAGTGTGTGTGTGTGTGTGAATATATATATATGTATATTTGAATATAAATATTGGTATAAATTCATATATGTTTGTATGTATGTATGTGCACATATATGCAGATAGTAGTTGCCCTTTTTATTTTTGTCTTATAAGACCTACTATTTTATGTTTTCAAAAAATTGTCTAAAATTGATGTATTAAAAGGACTCCTGGACTATTCAATATGTTAAATTTGCCTATTTCCAATATTTATAAAATTATTTTTGATTGTTATTTTACTTCAAAGGAAATGGAACAGGATACATTGTGAGTAAAAGGCTTGCATTTAGAAATACATTTTTTTCTCTTAATATCAATGTGACAGCAGTTGGTTTGAAAATATATATGTATATATAGATATTATAAATATTTATTATAATCATTTACATTTTTAGTATTTTGATCATTTAGCCGGGCGTGGTGGCGCACACTTGTAATCCCCGTGCTTGGGAGGCAGAGACAGGAGGATGACGCTGGTTCAAAGCCAGCCTCGCTAGCTTAAGAGAGCCTGTTTCCAAATAAAAAATATAAAAATAGATCTCAGAGTGTAACCTGGAGATAGAAGGGTTTCCAGGAACCCCAGTACCACCAAAAATATAATAAACAAATGCTTTGATCATTTGATTGCACTACATCACAACATAGGTCATTAGCCTTTACCAGTATCTAAATTCTTTTAAGAAAACTTTCACATTTTAGTTGAACATAGGGATATACAGAATAAAAACTACATTTTAAAAACTCCCTCGAAGACCAGTATAATCATTTCCTGTTGAGAAGAATATAAAGAAGTGTTTTGTACCAATATTCTTAAAGGGATGAGTTATATGTCCACTTATAAGATTCTTCCTCATAATAATGGAATGTCCAAGTCAAATCTAGTATTTATTTATTTATTTATTTATTTTTTATTTTTTTTGTGGTACTGGGGGTAGAACCCAGAGACTTTCTACCTCCGGGCTATACTCCCAGACCTATTTTATACTTTATTTGGAGACAGGGTTTCACTAAGTTTCTGAAAACCTCACTAAGTAGCTGAGGCTGGCTTTGAACCCATGCGATCCTCCTGTCTCAGACTGCCAAGCGCGGGGATTACAAGCCTGCGTTACCACGCCTGGCTTTCAAATCTAGTATTTAGAGAGTTATCTAAAATCATGAGCTACAACAATTAAGTCTCAAATACTGAGTCAATAAGAAGAAATAGCCCTAATCTTGAGCCATCATAGGGTCCATACGTCTGTTTTTACCTTTGGCAGTTACTGTTAGACTGTATTACCAGAGATAAATATTTGTGTATAATTAGAGATTATAGTTATTGAAATAATATGATTATAGTTAGTAAATATTTGTAAAGAAAGCATCTGCCAGATAGTTTATTATTTTACATTTGTTTGTATTTATACATTTACATTTATACATTTTGGAAATACATATTAATATGTATTCACATATTAAGTCATTCGTACACATAGGGTAGATGAGCATTAAATCTTTATTATTACAAACTTATAAAAGAAATCTATAAAGTCAGTCTTCATAGCTTCATAAACACGTCACCGTTCTCAACAAAGTAAATAATATATTTTTATAAAGTGGCAGTAAAAAAAATCCATATGGTGCCGGGCATGGTGGCACATGCTTGTAAGCCCCGCGCTTGGGAGGCGGAGACAGGAGGATCGCGCAGGTTCGAAGCCAGCCGCGCTGGATTAAGAGACCCTGTTTCCAAATAAAATATTAAAAAATAGGTCTGGGAGTGTAGTCCAGAGGTGGAAGGGCTTCCAGGAATCCCCAGTACCACACACACACACACAAAATCCATATGATACAGATATGTAAATATTCCTATAAAATAAAGGCTGTAATGCTGCAAGACTGCTATTATGTATTTAACTCAATAATACTTGAAGTTTACATAACTATCAGACTTTTCTTAGGAGAATATTTAAATCATATTTCTGCTTTGAATATTCATCCATTTTTGTAAGAAGTATAGAGTCATGAGTAAAAGTAACTAAATACAAACAATATTAACCTAATAAAAGTATATTATGGGCGGGCATGGTGGTGCACGTTTGTAATCCCCGCGCTTGGGAGGGAGAGACAGGAGGATCGCGCAGGTTCAAAGCCAGCCTCGCTGGCTTAAGAGACCCTGTTTCCAAATAAAAAATAAATATAAAAGTAGGTCTGGGAGTATAGCCTGGAGGTAGAAGTGTTTCCGGGAACCCCAGTAACACTAAATATATATATTATGAGGAACTCAGTAACTATATATAGTATATTTTCATTAAAAAAATATCTAGTGAGTATATATTTAAAGAATGTTGAAGTCATTATTTTGGACATCAGGATGTTTCCAGTCTAATAAATAAAGTAGTAAGCTAAGTTGTTTTAAGAATAAAATATTTATTTTTACTTTTAATCCCATATTAAAAGTTATCATAATGTATTTGTATTTTGTGAAATGTATCATAGTATTGGCTGTAATCTTTACTTTGATTTTGGCCCCTTACTATTGGTGAGTATGTTGGGTGTACATACAACTACACAGATCAAAATAAAGATCAGTATTAAGAATGAGTTTTCCTTGGATCTCCACACACTTCCCTCTGTCTCTCCAATGCCTACAGGACAAGTTTACTTCAGTATAAAAATTTTACATTAAAGCATAAAAAATGTAATAATATCTGAGTCAAATTTCAAAAACACATATTTACACATATCTGCATTTGTTCCTATTTGTATGTTCCTATGTAAGAGGAAAAAATGCCAGTTCATTTAGAATCAAAGTGAACTATCTTCTTATGGTTTAGTGTAGAGCCATTTCTGTATGTTTTGAAAAGAATTACATAATTAATATGATTAATAAGCAAGCTTATGGGGATAAGATTGCATGATATCTTCCAAAATTTTATTTTTAAAACAAATGCAGATTATAATGTATATTTCAAAGAAAATAGCTCCTAGCATACATGTGTATGAATTAAAACATAAATTTTCTTTATGTTGTATAAATAAAACATTTTAAAATAATTTTAGTATAGGTGTATCTAAAATACACATATGAAAAAACGTACACATCCTTAGATGTATACTTTTCTTGTATAAACCATTGCTTCATACTAAATCTTACAATTTTAAATTGACTGTAGTAATCTCAATTATCTGAATCAGTCAAAAGTTGACTCCACAAGAATAGTCTCCAGGGCACATAAATCACTTTTATGAGGTCTTAGGAGAGTAATTACTTAAATATAATAAAATATATTTTTTATAACAATGGCAAACATTTCAGAGCAGTCAATCTAAAGTAATAAAAATTATGAATTTCCAACTTCAATTTAATTTTTACTTTTGGAAATATAAGGATAATCAATCTCCAATCTCACCAAATTTTTGTACACAGATTTCTTTTGTACATTTATTCTTTTACTTCATTTATCCATTACCCTCACACATATTCTTTTCTCATAATCAGCAGGGACATGAATGGTCTTGGAAGCCTTGGGCCCTTTAGCCAACAGGCTCTCAACATCTGTGACAGGAGATGAGAGTCTTACTGTGTAAGTATAATTGTCCAAAAGATGCTCATAAATCCACAGTGCTGTAGTCATTGGTTCTGAGATACCCACTTCCACCTCTATTCCATTTTTAACCTAGTCCTCCTGAGAAAACATTTGTGATGTTATCATTTCCCATTGCACCATCACAAATTCTCTTCTTGTCCATTCAACAAACAATGCGTATCTATGACACATACTATATTTTGATCATACCCAGGGTTGTATAAAACTTGGGAGTGCCAAGAAAGTAACACTTTGAAATATTGGTATCAGTTTTGAGTAAATGAATGACTTTAATGAGTGAGAAACAAATCACTTTATAAAGCTAGAAGTTTCCAACAATTTGCTTTCAAGAAAATTGAAGGAGAACAACAAATTGTCATCTAATAAATCATTAAAGATATTTTTGATGATAGAATATTTTGTAACTTGGGACGTATAACTCAGATAGTGACAAAAGTAATTGAGTTGCATGGCTATAACAAAATGTATTCAAATTTCAACTACTTTTTGCAATATGAACATCATTTCTCAGGACTTGTAGCTATACATTTTTGCCGGGGTCCAGCCCGTGTGCTGATGAGGGGAAACCGAGGTCGAAAATGAAAGAAGAATGACCACACAAAATAGATTCAACCTTCTTCCTTTTATTCAGCATTTGTTACAGTTTTTATACTTTCTTTTCTGGCAGAAAAGCAAGAGCATAGTCATGCAAGCAGGATTGCCAAGGACGGGAAAAAGTTATTATTTTCTATAAAGTTTAGGGCAAGGGTGCTAGACATTTAAACAATCATAGTGTGTTTTGTCTCACTTCACAAAGCTGACTTAAACTTAATCTTAGACAGTGGCTCTAACTAAGGTCAGTTTGAACTTATTATTTGGCCCAATAACTTTATCCGTGGGAAAGAATCTGCTGTCTGAGTCTCTCACAAGCCACTGCCCATCAGTTTTAGTTATAATGTTTATACACAAAATTCCAATTATATATATTAATCCAAATAATCCTAAAATAATTTTATGAAGAAAGGAATGCTAGACATTCTTCATGGGGGATCTACGCTGTTGCGGATCCCCTGATCGAGCTTTCTCAAGATCTACATGATATGCAGTAGCACATTTTTAATAAAGTAAAATATTTAATGGTGAAACTTTTTAAATTCTTGTATGGTACATGTAAAATTAAGCCAGAAATACTGATTATTAACCTTAGTTCTTTTTTTCTTGATGATATAAGAGTCAAATGTTTGATTTATGAGTGATTCACGAAAAATTTAAAATAGTTAATATGTACTTCTAGACTATTCTCTTCTTTAGGTTAGGCATCTCAGTTTTGCCAAACATTTCATGATATTATCTGAAGGCTGCTGATCATTTGGCTTTGGGTTTAGATGTATAAGTCCCCCCCCCCCGCCAAGATCATATTGTGAGGTTTGCTTAATGGAGTGGTACTATACGGACACAGGAAATTTAAAGAGGTAGGCCCTAGTGAGAGGTCTTGGGCCATTCAGAGCCTGCCATTGAAGGGCATAATGGGACTGTAAGCCCTCTTCTTCCTCTATCACTGCTTTCTGGTCACCTTGAATAAAACAAATTGCTCTATCACACACTCAATCACTCGATGCCTCAATGTTCTGTCTTACCATACACCCACCAGTAGGCAATGGGGCCCAGAGACCAGAACTAAAATTGCTAAAACTGTGAGTAAAAAATAAGCCAACAAAACTTTCTTTCTTTTTTTTTTTTTCTTCTTGCTAGTAGGAATTGAACTAAGGAGCATTCTCCCTCCATGCTTCACACCCATCCTACTTTATTTGTTGTTTTGAAACAGGATCTCACTAGGCTGCTGAGACTCTCACTAATTTTTAAGATTGGCCTTAACACCTGTGATCTTCCTGTCTCAGCCTCCAAAAGTATTGGGATTATCAGCTTGTGCTATGAAGTCTGGTCCTGAAATTTCAGTGTTTGGTAAGCTGAGACAGGAGGATCTTAGGTACAAAGCCAGCCTCAGTATTTAGCAAGGCTCTTAGCAACCTAGCGAAGCCCTGTTTCCCAAAAAGAAATTTAAAAAATGGCTGGGATGTACCTCAGAGGCAAAAAAGCCTCTGGGTTCAATTCCAAGTGTACCTACCGCACAGACACACACACACACACACACACACACACACACACACACACACACAGTAAATGGTTTGATTTAGAGGAGCTACTGAGTATAGAGTAGCTGGACATTATTTGGAAAAACAGTAGGAAAAAATATTTGGATTAAGGTGATCACTCTGTAATCTCATCAGTTATCCCAAAAACTAAGCTTAATCAAAAGTAGTCATTAAAAGAGATATAAATCCACCTGGCGTTATGGTGAATGCCTGTAATCCTGGTACTTGGGAGGCTGAGAGAGGAGGATTACAGGTTCACACCCAGACTCAGCAATTTTGGGAGGCCTTCAGCAAATTAGGAACACCCTGTTTCAAAATAAAAAGGTAAAATATGGTTGGGGATGAGGCTCAGAGTTAAAAATGCCTCTGGTTTCAATCTCCAGTTATACACACACACACACACACACACACACACACACACACACCACACAGAGTGATGTGTAAAAAGAACTAGAGCACTAACATGACATTTAAATCTATAACTGTTGGGCATGATGGCACAGGTCTGTAACCCCAGTACATGGGAAGCTGAGACAGAAAGATCACAGGTTCAAGGACAGCCTCAGGAAGTAATGAGACTCATCATCCTTGTTTCAAAATAAAAATAAAATAGAGCTGGGGGTGTGGCTTGGAAGTATAATGCCCCTGGATTCAATCTTCAGTAGCAAACACACACATACACAACACACACACACACACACACACACACACACATCATTTCTTTATAATTTCTTTTTCTAATTTTATTATTGGTTTAATTTCAGAAATTAAAATGGTATAAAGTTACTATAATTTAGGGATTTCACAATACAAATATGAAAATTTACTATTTGGAATTTTTTTCAAATTTTAAAATTTTACACTTAGTATTGGTTGTACCTGGCACTCAATACTCTATAAGTATTACATATGTGCAATGAAGCAGGGACAGCACAAATTTAAACATACATGAATATATACAGGCTTATTTAGATTATACTTGTTATCCAGCTGCATAGATATATAAGAAGATTGATAATGTCTCCCCTGCCACCTCTCTTTTTATTTGGAACTATTACAATGAAAAGAGAACCTGAGCTAAGAATTCCAATTTCTAATACATGTCAGGACATGCCGATCTTTTCTGGATTACTTCATGACTTTGCTTTACCCGTAGAAAAAGAAAATGAAATGTTTATGCTAAGATAACATGTCTCTATTTTTGGATTTGTAAATAGAGAAACAAATTATCTTAGTGCAAAGTAATAACTTTTAGATAGTGCGCTGATTGATGTGTTCAAAAAGATAACCAGCCAGCGGTCTGGTTGCATGAGTTAATAATGCTTTAAGATGCTTTCAAATGACTAGTCTAGAATGGCCTATTTAAGAAACAAATTATAATGTAAGCACTAAAAATAGACAACTAAGCTTTTTACTGTTATTTTGTTCTCTCATGATGTAATATTTCCTCTTTGATATGTTTTGGCTCATAGAACTATTTAATTTGATATAAAGAATTTAAGTATTTAAGTTTTTTATAACTTAAATAATATTAATAACATTGCAGCAAAAATATTTGAATGTTTAGAAAAGACAAATAAAATAGAAAATTAAAAAAAGAATTGCTCTTTTGCTATAAACATTACCTTTATTAAAACAGTTTTAAACTGTTGTCATTAGAATATATCTTCTATTTTTCACCATCATCATTTAATAAAGAACAAGATATTTTAACACAACTACATAGGAAAGAGCATAATCCCATGCAACTTGAAAACCTTAACTTCATGAAAAGTTAACTAGAGAATAATTTTCTTTTTCTCATTATGCATCTAGCTGTACATTGACATTTGGAAATAGCTGGTTTAGATACATTTTTCTTTAGTTAAAAGCATATCATTGAGAAGAGCTAACATGGCAGCGAGGACATGGTTTTGGTGTGTCTCTGCAACGATGGTGTTGGTGGTGCTGATCATTTACAAGGTTCCTTAGGCCTCTGCCCAAAGAAAGAAGAAGATGGTGTTACCCGAAAAGGCTAGCCAGCTGAT
The DNA here is from genome assembly GCF_963383645.1 of Muscardinus avellanarius. NCBI lineage: Eukaryota > Metazoa > Chordata > Mammalia > Rodentia > Gliridae > Muscardinus > Muscardinus avellanarius. The sequence goes on from NC_137791.1 coordinate 91,550,635, forward strand.
GGATGGTCCAAAGAAAGACCTACTGTAAGAGTAAATGGAGACAAGTTCTGTTGTTTTGTTGAAGCTCCACCAAGAAATTACTTTGATTTCTTTTTTCAGTGTTTTATAATTTTCTTTGTTGAGACCTTTTACCTCCTTGGTCAAATTTATTTCTAAGTATTTTATTTTTTTGTGGGAGATCCTGAGTGGAAGCGTTTTCTGAATTTCCTTTTCAGTGGATTTATGGTTGGTGTACAGGAAAGCTTCTGATTTTTTAAGGTTGATTTTGTATCCAGATACTTTGCTGAATTTTTTATCAGTTCTATAAGCCTTTTTGTTGAGTTTGTTGGGTTTTCTAAATATAATATCATGTCATATGCAAATAGTGAAAGTTTGAGTTCTTCTTTTCCTATTTGTACTCCTTCAATTTCCTTTTCTTGCCTTATTGCTCTGGCTAGAGTCTCTAGTACTATATTGAAGAGAAGTGGTGATAATGGACATCCTTGTCTCGTTCCTGATTTTAGGGGGAATTCTTGAAGTTTTTCCCCATTTAATATTATGTTGGCAGTGGGCTTATTGTAGATTGCCTTAATAATGTTGAGATATGTTCCTTCTATTCCAATTCTCTGCAGTGTTTTTATCATAAATGGATGTTGAATTTTATCAAATGCTTTTTCAGTGTCTATTGAAATGATCATGTGATTTTTGTCTTTGATTCAGTTTATATGATGAATTACATGAATTGATTTTCGTATATTGAACCAGTCTTGCATCCCTGGGATGAACCCTACCTGGTCATGGTGTATGATTTTCTTGATGTGGTTTTGAATGTGTGTTGATATTATTTTGTTTAATAGTTTTGCATCCAAGTTAATCAGAGATATAGGCCTGTAGTTTTCCCTCCTTGAAATGGAATTTTACTCAGACATAAAAAAAACTCAATTACATTATTTTCAGCGAAATGGATGGAACTGGAGGACATTATGCTAAGTGAGATTAGTCAGTCACAAAAAATAAGAAATCAGATGCTTTCCCTAATATGTGAGAGTTAGGGAGAATTGGGTCATAGGAGGAACTCTAGATGAAAAAGGAAATCCTATAGAGGAGCAAACAAGACAACCTAAAGGAGGAGAAAGGAGGGAGGAAGAGGAGAATCTCTAAAACACACAATGTACTTAAACATATCGAAGTCAACCACTAAGCCGAGCAAGGGAGGGAGGGAAGGGGAGGGGGTGGGAGTTGGGTAGGGGTTAAATCAGTGATGTGTGTATGTCTCTACACACAAGTTTTTTACCCCAATATGATGTATGAATATAATGCACCAATTAAAAAAAAGAAAAAGAAAAGAAATTACTCTGTTATTGTCATGTTTACTGCTCTCTAGCTGCATAGACAGTGTGTTGTGTGCAAGCAAGCTGATAAAGAATTCTAGATCCTGATAAAATCCTGGCGATACTCCAGGGCATTTACCAACACGATATTTTTTGCCATGGTTGATTTTGATGAAAGTTCTGATGTATTTCAAATGCTAAACATGAATTCAGCTCCAACTTTCATCAACTTTCCTGCAAAAGGGAAACCCAAAGGAGGTGTTACATATGAGTTAGAAGTACGGGGTTTTTCAGCTGAGCAGATTGCCTGGTGGATCGCAGACAGAACAGATGTCAATATTAGAGTAATTGGACCCCAAAATTATGCTGGTCCCCTTATGTTGGGATTGCTTTTGGCTGTTATTGGTGGACTCGTGTATCTTAAGGAAGCAATATGGATTTCTCTTTAACAAAACAGGATGGACTTTTGCAGTTTTGTGTTTTGTGCTTACTATGACATCTGGTCAAATGTGAAACCATATAAGAGAACCACCGTATGCTTCTAAGAATACACACACAGGACATGTGAATTATATCCATGGAAGCAGCCAAGCCCAGTTTGTAGCTAAAACACACATTGTTCTTCTGTTCAATCGTGGAGTGACCTTATGGATGGTGCTTTTATGTGAAGCTGCTACCTCTGACATGGATATTGGGAAGCTAAGATAGTGTGTGTAGCTGGTATTGACTTGTATTATTCTTCAATTGGATGCTTTTTATTTTCAGATTTAAATATCATGGATACCATACAGATTTATGATGAGTTAAAAATGACTGCAGAGATGTGTATACATTGTAGTAATGGAACGGAAAGATAAGAAATGTATGGATTTGAAAAGAAGAATGCAACTTGTGTCTTTTGCATTACTTCTTTTTTTCAAGTGGTTTAAATAGTTAATCATTTAACCAAAAAAGATGTGTAGTGACTTCACAAGCAATTTATTGTCAAAATCACAAAGTATTTAGAAATTATGCCCCCCTTCACTTTCTCTTCCCAGTGAATTTTATGGACTATCTTAATTTTGTAGAATTAAGTGCATTATTAAAAATTTTAAAACTATTACTTCAAAAAAGCACATCATTGAGGAATATTTGTGTTATCAATTATGAAATCTCAATGATTGTATAATTAAAGAAATGTTCGAGACTCATAGAATCTCAGGCTACAAAGAATTATTGAGAATATAATACTTCACTTTACTCCTAAAAATTCAAGTTATTTCATATTATTTTCTTTCTCCAGTATTTCATATCTACTCTTATCCACTCTACTTACTTCCCATTACAATGAATGATTTGACCCTGACACTCTCCAAGGACAATTAACTGTTCCACTTGTCCCAGAAAACTACTTCCTTTTTTGAATTGTACATGGCCACTTCTCTCCTGCAGCATTATGCTGTGTTGGATCATTAGTATCACTAAATAAACAATCTGTAATTCTTCTATTCAAATGTACTGCACTTGCTTTCTAGCTTAATGAGACCAGGGTCCTCTACTAGCAAGACTTCTCCATAGTGTTCTTCAGTTCTCGCCATTCTCCACATAAAATCTTTGCACTAGCATCCTCTGTGAATTAGAATAAATATCAAGTAACATAGTTTTAAGGACATATTTAAAATGCACCATTATGACTTTTCCTAATTCACCTTGAATACTCCACATCCCTCACTTGCTTTCCACTATGTAAGGTCTCATTATTCTTCCTTCAAGTCCTCAAGGAGGTCGATAGCTTTGTTACTGTAAGAGTCATTAGAGCCTGGTACAGTGATGTACAACCTTAATCCCAGTACTTGGAAGGCCAAGACAAGAAGATAGAAGGTTTGAGGCCAGCCTCAACCAATTAGTGAGACTCACGCCCATCAAAATAAAAATTAAAAATAAAGAGGGTTGATGTGAATAAAACAGGACCACAAAAAATGTAAAATAAAAATGGTGGAGGTAGAATGACCCTAGGTTCAGTTCCTAGCACCAAAAAATAATATTAATTGAACTTTCTTTACCATCTTCTAGAATGATCATCATTCAGAAATCAACAGTGCTATCAAATGCAGGTCTGCAATAAAGCCAAATTTTTATAGTGCACCCACTATAGTCTTTTTCTTTCACCAACTATAGCCATGCACCACACAATGACATTTTGGTCAACAGATGACTATATAAATGACAGTGTATCCATAAGATTATAATGCAGCTAAAATATTTCCATCACTCATTAAGTTTATACTTGTAATGTCATACTATGATAAATTATTTAATGTGTGCATGGTGATAAAGTTATTGCACAGTAAGTAATATAATTGCATATACTACATAATACTTCATAATAATGATAAATAACTGTTAACTGGCTTGTATATTTACTATGTTGGAATTTTTATTGTTATTATAGAGTGTGCTCCTTTAGAGTTAAAAACTATATCCCAAAAGTATAACTCATAAAAGATATTATTCTGGCGGCAAACCTATACCTCTCATGTTTTGTTGCCTCAAGGGTCCATGTTAAGTGATTGACCTGTGCTATTTCAGATTGTGTAAGTTCATTCAATGATATTCACAAAATCGTGAGCCACCTAATGATACAGACCTCAGAATGTATGTATGTCATTAAAACATACATGAATGTATTTTAGTTTCCTTATATCAGTATCTGCAATTGTTTTTAACTTGTTTGATAATTATGTAATTCTTACTCTGAGATAAAAATTCTATGAGCAAAAAGACTTTTTCTGTTTTACTTATTGCTATACATATTGAAGTTTATGGCTCTGGCTAGTAGGCCATAACATTTTCCGTTACTATATATAAACAATTATACATCGGTGATTTTTTTCATACACACACCAATATAAATTTTAACATACTATTAATTAACCTATATATTAGTTTGTTAAGAAATTTAACTTTATAATTGTTTTGATAAAATGATAAATAATTGCAAACATCCATCTTTGAAGTGTTCAAATAGCACAAATAATTAGAATTTTATTATACTATTTGTATTGTGAATTGCATTACATCTTCAAAATTAAAAAAACTTTAATTTTTCAAAAAGATGTTTAAATTTAAATAAGAACATATAAATATGTGTATGCTTGATGTTATAAAGGATATTTGAATTTTTTAGTCATAGGTGGTAATTTTTGATACTTCTATTTATCAAAATAAAACATATTTTCAATATTTTATTTTATTAATTTCTCCTATTGGTGCATTATATTCATACATCTTAATGGGATGAAAGATGGTGAAGACATACATGTACACATCACCCAATTAGCCCTTACCCAGTACTCACCCCATTCCCTCCCCCTTCCTCCTTCCCATTCTTGGATTAGTGATTGACTTTGATATGTTTAAGTACATCATGTGCTTGAGAGAGATTTCCTCTTTCTCCCTCCCTCCCATCCCCTCAGTTAGACTGCCTTATTTGCTCCTCTGTAGAATCTCTTTCTTCATCTAGAATTTCTCCTGTTACCCATTTCTCCTTAGTTTTTGCATATTAGGGAAAGCATCAATTTCTTCTTTTTTGTGACTGACTAATTTCACTTAGTATAATGTTCTCCAGCTCCATCCATTTAACTGTAAATGGCGTAATTGTGTTTTTCTTTAGAACTGAGTAAAATTCCATTGTGTACATATCCCAGAGTTTTGTAATCTATTCATATGTTGAGGGACATTTTGGCTGGTTCCATAGATTGGCAATGGTGAATTGTGCAACTATGAACATAGATACACACACATTAGTTTGGTATTTTGATTTCCTTTATTTTGGGTGGATACACAGGAGTGGTATTGCTGGGTCATATCATAAGTTCTGTCCCATTCTTCTGAAGAATCTTTATACTGTTTACCAAAGTGGTTGCACTAATTTGCAATCCCGCCAACAATGTTTTAGAGTTCCCACTTCTCCACACATTTGCCAGCATTTGTTGTTGTTTGTGTTTTAAATGATTGGCATTCTAGTTGGAGTTAGGTGGCATCTCAGGGTAGTTTTGATTTGCATCTCTCTGATTGCTAACTGGTTAACCATATGCAGAGAAATGGAAATAGACCCCACTTTCTCACCCTGCACAAGAGTCAGTTCAAGATGGATTAAAGACTTGGAAATTAGACCAGAGACCTTGAGGTTCCTTGAGGAGGCATAGGTCCAACACTTCAACACATAGGCACAATTAAACACTTTCTCAACAAGACCCCAAAGGCATAAGAAACTAAAAGGCAAATCAATATTTGGGATTGAAGATCTTCTATACAGCAAAGGAAAATATAAAGAACCTCAACTGAGGGCCAATTAAATAATGAACACATAAACAACACATTTAGAGTTTCTGTTTATCTGTTTGATCTTCACTCTGTCATTTAAATGGTTTTTTCTCACTTTTTTATTTTAAACTCATGTTTTCTTCTCTTTTAATCTCCTGAAGTCACTGTCTGTTAATAGACAGTGACTAATAATGCAATCATTTGATCAATCTTCAAGCTACTGCAGCAAGAAATAGATTGATCATTCAACCTATATGTGTGTCTGTTACTAAGTTTTTATAAATATAGACACAGATGCTTGTACATTAGGTTGAGTAGCTGAGAGAAATAGAACACATTTCAGTGGCATATGGATTGAGGAAGAAGCAGGGCTTGGCATAAATATATTGCAACTTTTCAAGAGTTGGTGAGCTTCTCAAAAATAGTTTTCCATAGTAATTTATTTTATCATATTTCTTACTGAGAATGGATAAAGACACTTTTAAGATTACATGCTTCAGTTTGAAATGACTATGTCTAGTTTTCAAAGAGTTAGTGAAATGAAGGTGAAAATCATATAGGGGCTAAAATTTCTACAAACCAGTTGCTTTAGAAAGATATATTATAGAGTTTACTCTTTATGAGAATCCAAACAGCTGAAGTGCCATTTAGGCAGCTGCCACTAAATAATCAACTTATAAAGAGAAAATATTTATTTTGGCTTAGAGTTCTAGAGGTTCCATTCTATGATTATTTCCAGTCCATTGCTTTTGGGCCCATGGCGAAGTAGCACATCAAGGCAGAATTATGTGATGGTTCAAACACACTCACCTCAATAACAAGAAGCAAAAGTGAAAAAGGAACCAACCAGGGCATCACAATTTCCTTCAAGATTATGCCTCACTGACATAAGGACCTCCCACTAGTCCCTAACTTGCAAAGGTTTCACTTCCTCCCAATAGTACCACCTGGTGACCAAAGCTCTAAGAGATGAATCTTTGTGAGACAATCCTCATCCAAAGTAGAGCAAATTTATTCCATCTTTTAGAGTGCTCTCAATACCCAGAAGTATTCAGAAATTTAGTCATTGAATTTTCAAAAGATGTTACAACCCTACCTAAATAGAGTTGAGCAACACATAGGATGACATAAGTTACTGCCCTCTTAATTCAATGAAACATATTGAAATGTGTGGATTTGTGAGTCTATTTGTGTCTATCTTGATGACTTGTTTCATCATAAAAACGATAATGTAACTTTTATGTGTGTGTGTGCCAATGGGGATTAAACCCAGGGGCATTTGACTTGTGATCTACACCTCCATCCCTATTTTATTTTGAAGCAGTGTCTCTTTATGTTGATGAGAGTCTCGCTACTTGCTGAAGCTGTTTATAAAAGTGTGAACATCCTATCTCTGCCTTTCAGTGCTGGGATTATGAGTATGCATCATTGCATCTTACAAGGACAATAACTTTAAGCACCATATACTTTTTATTTAAAAAAGGTAAAACACATATTTCAATGAAAAAACACCTATTTTTTACATTTTTCTATTATTTCTAATATGTATAATTTCTTTTTTATTTTCTTCTCTATTTTAATGTGAGGTTTATAGCACATGCATATTGTCTCAATTTTATGTTTTTTAATTTTGTACTGATGCATTGTACTCATACATCTTAATGGGATGCAAGACTTGCGTAGGCATATTTGCGCACATCACCCAATTAGCCCTTACTCAATTCCCACCCCATTCCCTCCCCATCCCTCCTTTTCATGGTTGACTTAGTGATTGACTTTGACATGTTCGTTTATGTACATCATGTGCTTTAGAGAGTTTCTCTCTTCTTCTCCCCTACCATCCCTTCAGTTAGGTCACCTTATTTGCTCTTCTATAGGATCTCCTTCTTCATCTAGAGTTCCTCCTGTTACCCATTTCTCCCTAGCTTTCACATATTAGGAAAAGCATCTGATTTCTTCTATTTTGTGACTGACTAATCTCATTTAGAATAATGTCCTCCAGTTCCATCCATTTTCCTGTAAATTATGTAATTGTGTTTTTCTTTATGGCTGAGTAAAATTTCATATTCCATAGTTTTGTAATCCATTCATCTGTTGATGGACATCTTGGCTGGTTCCATAATTTGGCTATGGTGAATTGTGGAGCTATGAACATAGATACACATGAATCGGTTTGGTAGCTTGGTTTCCTTTCTTTGGGGTAGATAACCAGAAAGTGGTATTGCTGGATCAAATGGTAAGTTTGTTCCCTTTCTTCTGAGAAGCCTCCATACTGTTTTCCAAAGTGGTTGCACTAATTTGCAATCCTGCCAACAATGTTTCAGAGTTCCCACTTCTCCACATTATCACCAGCATTTGCTGTTGTTTGTGTTTTGGATGATTGACATTCTAGTTGGAGTTAGGTGGAATCTCAGGGTAGTTTTGATTTGCATCTCTCTAATTGCCAATGATGTCGATAATTTTTTATGTGTTTATTGGCCACTTGAATTTCTTCCCTAGTGAAGTGTCTACTTAATTAATTTGCCCATTTTTATTGGCTTATTTGCTTTCTTAGTGCTGAATTTTGTGAGTTCTCTGTATATTCTAGATATCAGTCCTCTATAGGAGGAGTAGGTGGCAAAAATCTTCTCCCATTCTGTAGGCTCTCGATTGAGGATCTTGACACTTTCCTTTGCTGTACAGAAGCTCTTCAGTTTGATGCAATCCTATATATTGATTCGCCTTTTAGTTTCTTGTGCCTTTGGAGTCTTGTTGAGAAAGTTTTATCTGTGCCTATGTATTGCAGTCTTGGACCTTTGCCCTATTCAAGGAGCCTCAAGGTCTCTAGTCTGATTTCCAAGTCTTTAATTCATCTTGGTTTATTTATTTATTTATTATTTATTTTATTTTTTTATTTTTGGTGGTATTGGGGTTCCTGAACACCCTTATACCTCTGGGCTATACTCCCAGACCTATTTTATATTTCTTTTTCTTTTTCTTTTTTATATTATTATTATTATTATTATTAGTATTAGTAGTAGTAGTAGTAGTAGTAGTAGTAGTAGTACTATTTTTGGTGGTACTGGGGCTCCTGGAAGCTCTTCTACCTTGGGCAACACTCCCAGACCTATTTTATACTTTTTTATTTGGAAACAGGGTCTCTTAAGTCATCAGAGCTGGCTTTGAACCTGCGCAATTCTCCCGTCTCCACCTCCCAAGCACGGGGATTACAATCATGGGCCACCACGCCCAGCTAATGATTCATCTTGAATTGACTCTTCTGCAGGGTGAGAAAGTGGGATTTATTTCCATTTCTCTGCTTATGGTTAACCAGTTTTGCCAATACCATTTGTTGAAGAGACTCTTCCAGTGTATGTTTTTGGCCCCTTTGTCAAAAATTAATTGGCTGTAAGCATGTGCATTTGTTTCTGAGTCTTCTATTCTGCTCCATTTGTCTATGTATCTGTTTTTATGTCAGTACCATGATTTTTTTTTATTACACTGGCTTTGTAGTATAGTTTAGGAATTATTTCCACTCCTTTTAGTTCCTTGTGTTCAATGCTTTATCTACTCAATATAATCTGTGGCCAAGTTTCTGAATTTGTAGTTCTGATTTGTTTTGGATGTATGTGTGCCCATTTAAATCAAGTGTAACCATGAGTCAACTAATTATAATGTGTATATAGTAGTCTACAAAACAAATTCCATTACCATTCCTTTGATATAAAAGTTTTGTTACATAAATATGTGAAAATATTTGCAGGCTTCAAGGAGGATGACTCATGAGTGAAGCTATAGGCTTTTGTTTATTAAGTGAGATTGGCATTGCATATACCCCCTTATTTCTCAATGTCATTTGTCAAAATAAATACAGAATGACACACCTTAATATTTTGAATGTATTGAAGCAAATAATTTATAGAAAGATCATATTGAAATGCATAATTCATAAAAATCAAGGCCCAGTTGGCATCAGTCTGGCTTCTATGTTGTTCTCATTCATTCCCCAGAAGTATTGCAAAGAGAGTTACAGACAGGCTTGTGAGTTTCACTTCACAGAATATTCCCTTTGTTAAGAAGTTTAATTCATTTGTTTTCTCATTGATAAATTTTAAATATTTGATTCACACACGATTGAAGATTTTTATACCTGTTTCCTCAAACATTTCCAAAACCCTTATTGCTGAATATCTTCATTTTTCTATATTTAAAATATATTATGTAATCTGTAATTATTTTTCACTTAATAAACTGTTATCATTTAAAAGGTATAAAATTAGTCTCATTCCACTTTGTTTTCTTTGCTTTTAACATAGCACCAGACAATTAATATCTTAGTAAATTATATTAGCCATTGATAACTAATTTATAATTACTAGATTTGTGTCAGACTATCACTGAAAATGACAGAAAAACAATTCTTTCATTTTTTATTTGTCATGAAATTGGTTATATAAATTAAGGACATTAGAAGGGGCTGCATATTTTTTCAATGGGTCACAGATAATTCTCCCCTTAAAGCATGTTTGTGTTCTTTATTGACTTCTTATCACATAAAAAATATACAGGACTCTAATCTGATGATAAATTTTGTGGTCTTGTCATGGTCTCTGGTTTTACCTTCAATTAAATAGTCCAAAGAACAATTAGATTTAAGGAATTCTTTCTTTATGAGTCGGCTTGGCTTCATTCATCCTTTCATTGGGAGCATCAGTACAGTCTTAGATTACTTGGAAAAATTGATAATGAATTATGCTCCTCCAGGCTGTGGTTAATTAAATTGGCTACACTTTTGTCTTCAACATGGGCAGCTGGGGCAATGGACTACAGAGGACTAATGAGTCCTACTTAAGGTAAGTCCCCAAGGGATGTGAATTCCTGCTGTCATGCAAGAAGATTCAGATCACAAAGTTCTCCAATCCACTAAGTAGGTCAATCCCTCTAAGGGACAGTATTAAGCAATTTGTTATCTGTTAAAGCAGAAACTATGAATTGAATTAGTTATTATATCCAACACATTTTAAATGCTGTGTTGGACTGCTGGTTGTGGTGAAACAAGAATTCCTTTATATTTAAGAAGAATCCTGTTATATTTATATAATTCTTGCTCCATATATTTGGATCAAGAAACTGTTTGGTTAAAAGCCCTATGTTCAGGACTCAATAACTTTCAGAAAGGTCATGTTTTTAAACAGGTCATAAGATCCTTATTAAAAATTTCAAAGTATTAGCCAAATAGGTGATTAAAACTGCCACACCTACAAATTGCAAATTATATCGTGTTGTACATCTCTTAATTATGTGTGTATATATATATATATATATATATATATATATACATATTTTTGTTGTTGTTGTTGTTGTTGTTGTTGTTGTTGTTGTTGTTGTTGTTGTACTTGGGTTCCTGGAAACCCTTCTACCTCCGGGCTACACTCCCAGACATATTTTATATTTTTATTTGGAAACAGGGCCTCCTAAGCCAGCACGGCTGGCTTCGAACCTGCGCGATCCTCCTGTCTCCACCTCCCAAGTGCGGGGATTACAAGCATGTGCCACCACGGCCGGCTAATTGTGTATATTCTTAATGTGTGTCTAATAACGTAGTGCTAATAAATGTATTGTAGAATTCTCATTTTAATTCATATTGTGTTTAGAATTTTTCAGCATAATCTTTTGCATCATGCAAACTGTATAAATATGCAGCAATATTTCTACATATGTTGATTGGTGAATTACTAGAATGAAGACCAAATTAGAAGTGAAAAATTTATAATAAAAGTATCGATACCAAAAAACACTTAAATAAGAAATTAATGTAATAATCATTTTAATTGATGAAGTATTTACAAAATTAAATTTATAGTTATCATTACTTTGCTTTCAAGCTCACTTTGACAGTTTAAAAATAAACTCCAGTTCCATCCATTTTCCTATAAATGACATAATTGTGTTTTTCTTTATAGCTGAGTAAAATTTCATTGTGTACATATCCCATAGTTTTGTAATCCATTCTTCTGTTGAGGGACATCTTGGTTGGTTCCATAGTTTGGCAATGGTGAATTGGTGCATCTATGAACATAGATATGCATGCTTTCGTTTGGTAGTTTGCTTTCCTTTCTTTTGGGAGAATACCCAGAAGTGGTATTGCTGAATCATATGGTAAGTTTGTTCTCATTCTTCTGAGGATCCTCCATACTTTTTTCTAAAGTGGATTCACTAACTTGCAATCTTACCAACAATGTATTAGAGTTCAGGCTTCTCCACATCTTTGCCAACATTTGTTGTTTGTGTTTTAAATGATTGCATTCTAGTTGGAGTTAGGTGAAATCTTGGTTATGCTAAGTGACATTAGTCAGTCACAAAAAAATAAGAAATCGGATGCTCTACTTAATATGTGGAAGCTAAGGATAAAATGGGTCATAGGAGGAACTCAAGACAAAGAAAAAGATTCTATAGAAGAGCAAATAAGGTGAATTAACTGAGGGGTAGGAAGGAAATTCTCTAATGCACAGGATGTACTTTAACAAACATATCCGTGTCAATCACCAAGCCAAAGATGAGAAAAAGAGAGGGGGAGGGAATGGGGTGGGAATTGGATAAGGGCTAATTGTGTGATGTGTGCATGTATGTCTCCACCATCTTGTATCCCATTACAATGTATGACTACAATGCACCAATAAAAAGTTAAAAATAAATAAATAAATGAACTGAATCATAGAAAAAATAAGAAGCTTTCTCATGCATGTACAGCAAATTCAAAGTGCAACATGATTTTATACTCATGCTGAAAACAAAGCCCACACTTAAAGAAATATTGCCTTCACTTAGCAATGAGTTGAAGTGTTTTGAATATCATATATTTCCAATATGGTGGCATCTTAAAGACAAGATAATTCTTTAATATTCAGCATGTTCTGTGGACAAGCAAAAGCAACATAATCTGGTATGTTGTTAAGAACTGAAGAATCTCAGCCTCAATAAAACCCACTGAACCGAAATAACCAGTTTAACATGATTCCTAGGTGCTTTGAATACATATTAAATTTGAGATAGATTGATCTATCACAGAATCTCTCAAACATGAATGCACATTTATAAGCACCTGGGAAAATGTATGTGTACACATACATACACACACGATACCCAATTTCAGGTTAAAAAAAGTTATAAATTATAATTTTGGGAGAGTTTACTGAAGTTTCAGTGTTTGTTAAGCCCTAGAGATAATTTTAACATGCAGTCAGGCTTGAGAAACATGATACAATACTCTATCTAACAGTTTTCAAATTTTGATGTGCAGCAGAATAAGTAAAAGGATTTCTTAAATATTTATGATGAATTTCACTTCTAGTTTTTTATGCAGTACATTTGAAATGGGACTTCTGGGTTTGTGTTTTTACCATATCTCCAAGTGATGTTGATCTAGTAAACTCACTTTCATAACCAATTGTGTCATAGGAGAAATCATTAAGTCTAACTGGGTATGGAAGGAAGGAAAGGTAGAAAGCTCAGACTTTAAATCATGTACACCCAAATTAAGTCTTTCTTCTTTTACTTATTATCTTCATAAACCTGAACAAAAATCTTACACTTAATCTGTTTGAGAAAGTCTATAAACATATACAGTGAAGATGAAAATTTAATTTAATAAAGATATGCAAGAATAAAACAAAACTGCATAAATAGCTAGGATGGAATCTGGCACAGAAATTCTTTGCTTAATCTATATTGTAACAAATTATTGGCAAGAATGTAAATGGAACTCAACCGTCATAACTTTCTCTTTATATCTCAATTTTATCAGTTAGTATTAAGCTTTGTATTTCTAACTAGGGTACTACCAGTTCATAGAGATAACCAAACATATTGCAAAAATATTGGTGAATTTGAATATTTATTATAAATTCATTATCCCAAAGCTAACCACACTGGGAAATCTCAACCACAAACATCACTTGCACTAAATTGAAAGGTTTTCTTCTCTCTTTTCAAATTTAGCAATGAGCAACCTTCCTACGACCGTAAATAGAATCTTTGTTAAAGAAGCACATACGATGTACATTTACCTGTATTCCTCTTACACTTTATACCCTTTATACTCTAAGTTCTGAAAATCTTAAAAAGCTTATTCCTGTCTCCCTCCACAGTCAAGACTTCCTATGTTCACACATACAACTTTCACTCTAGCTAAAAGAATGATCTGGCTGACTGGTGATGTGAAAATTCTATTTTAAATATCAACCTTCTCTAGATGAATTTTCTATTGTATTTTTAAGTATAATTCTATCACTGCATTGTAATGGTACAGAATATCAAGGTTCATTGTGATCCAAACACAAAATACACAGCACTTGGTGAGATTCCCTCCAGATCCTGGTAGTGATACCTGACTTTTCTTCATCAAGTTTTCTTTTTTCTCCTCTCCACCATTCTTGATAAATTCCCTTGCACTATTCTACTAATTCCTCTCCTAATTTCTGGAAAGTCTGTTTACTATTTCTCTCTAGCATCCACATACTAAAGAAAACATAAAATCTTTGACTTTCTGAGACTGATGATCCCTCTTAGTATAATATTCTCTAGGTCTATTGATTTCCCTAAAAATTGTGTAATTTTGTTCTTTACTATTCTTCTCAATTCTTCTGTAAATGCAGAGAACCTTGTATGATTATCTGAAATGGAATTAGCATTGTATTATATTGAAATATATGGTGTTGTTTCTATCTTTAACATTAAGCTGTTTTAACATTATACCTTGAGACGGTACATTTTCATTATTTACTTTTATATTCCAAAACCTCCCACGAAATTTTTATTATAGACACACAGTAGACATTTATTGAATGGATGATGGAACAGAGTAGTACAAAGTCAAATATCCACACTGAAAAAAAATGAAGCATAAAGTAAGAATATATGAGTGCCACACAGGGATGATAAGTATGATCATAGAGCAGGTTTAATAAATTGTTCTTGACTAGCATTTTTAAAAACAGAACAAGAAACATTGAAGACCATAAAGTAATATTTTATGTTAATAATAATGTTTTTGTCTCTTATAAAATGAATCATTTCAGCCGGGTGTGGTGACGCACGCTTGTAATCCCGTGCTTGAGAGGCGGAGACACGAGAATCACGCAGGTTCGAAGCCAGCCATGCTGGCTTAAGAGAGCCTGTTTCCAAATAAAAATATAAAATAGGTCTGGGATTGTAACCCGGAGGTAGAAGGGTTTCCAGGAACCCCAGTACCACCAAAAAAAAAAAAAAAAGAATCATTTCAATGTAATAAGTAACTAATAAAAAAATTATTGTGTGAATGTACTCTAAAGTAAAAATATTATCATGCAATAGTCTCCATGAAAGTCTCTTGTAATCCTCAGGGAGGCTGAGACGGAAGAATTGCACAGGTTCAAAGCCAGCCTCAGCTACTTAGTGAGGCTCTCAGCAACATAGTGAGACCCTGTTTCCAAATAAAGTATAAAATAGGTCTGGAAGTATAGCCTGGAGGTAGAAAAGCCCCTGGGTTCTACCCCCAGTACCACCAAAAATAATAATAATGAGTACTAGTCAAGGACAATGGAAAGTAAAAAACTACAGACTTACAATCACAAATATGCTTCATTTTATGTGGTTGGGTTATAGAAAATTTAAACAAAAACTTCAAAATTATTTAAAGAAAGGTCCAAATTGACTTTATTTTAAAGGAAAATTGCAATTAGGGCAGCCAACAAGGTTATGGAGCAAGAAACATTTTATGAAATTGTGGAGGAAGCTGTGAATCTTGCTGTGCCAAAATAAATAAGCCACAAGATAAAAATAACTCAGAAGTAGAACAAGCAAGAAATGATATCATTAACAACCAACTTGGTCAATTACTTTTTTCAGGTAAAGCAAAATTACTGTTTACAAAGACATAATAGGACATCAAGTAAATAATTTAAAATGCCAGTAATATTAACATAATATCGAAATATAAGACTGAGCACATACATTTTATTTTAGATTGTCAAAGAATCTATATATAAATGACACAGGAGAAAGATTACTGAATTTAAGAGATCAAAACAAATAAATTTTCTGAACATACTGATTTTGTATCCTTGAGCATTATAATTCTGAACTTTAATACCTCATCTCTCTTTGTGTGCATCTGTTTAATGAATTAATAGTCATAAACACCCTTAACTTACTATATGATGCATGGTGTATATTTGATCTATTTTTGTATTCTGCATTAAATATGCAATCCTGAGATTTTGTAAATTTGTTTAGATTATAACATTCATTTTTATCAAACAGAACTTGGAAGTGAGGCACAATTTTAACATTAGACAAAAAAAAAAAGCCAAAGTCCATCTGAAAAAACAGGTATATTTATTATTTTTAACAATTAACCAACTCATAAGAATTCCATTTTGCTATTCAAATGTAGAACTATTCATTTATATATTATTCTCTAGTTTCATATTTTATATGATAATTTACAATTCCTCATTTATATTTATAATTGCAGTTAGGATCAGTTGTAAATTCATTATGCATACAAAGTTTAAATAAATAGTTAGAAAATTACCTGAACAAATCAGCATAACAACCAAGCACTTTGTATTTTGCAATTAGTGGTAATGTTCTTAAAATCCAGTTTATTTTGCACAAGGAAAAAAAAAGTGTGTAATTATAAGAGACCTTCCTAAACTATCTAAATCACCCATGATTGGCAACGTAGTCGTTTGCATGTAATTTATTTGGTGGATTTTGCATATTTTGTCTATTAAATATGCAAGGAATTCTTCTCATATGCAATTTTAGTGAATGTAGTTATAAGAAAAATTAAGGCTCAAATCTAAGAATAAGAACAACATATTCTGTACCATAGTGTTTGGAATACTTATCTATCCCTGATTAGAAAACAGATTTTACTTGATGTAAAGTCGTGAGTTTTTCTTTCTTTGTCCAGTTTCCCCTATGACCCTTTTTCTTTGTGGCTTCTACATACTGTGGAGTGCATTTTATATTTAGAATGTGATTCTGCATTGAGTTGACTAGACATATTCTGGTTTGCCAGGATACATACTTTAATGAAGTTTGAAAGGCTGTTTCGTTTATGAATGAAGAGTGTCTGTGATATTTAGTACCTTGTATTCACTCACTTAGAATATCCTTAGCAATTTGCCCTGAGACTTCTTTGTGATAAATTATCAAAAGAGAATCAGGAAGTGAAAACTCCTGTCACTTCTAACATTAACAATAATTACTCCAGCAACAATAATAATGATCATGGAAGACATAAAAAATCATCTCCTCTGATATCTCCTCCTTTTGACACTCTTAACTACATGAAGCGTATGTCAGTTTTACTGGACTGGCAGTATCTGATGTATGTGTTTCTCAGGAAATTATTCAGAGCTTTTGCTAAATGAAAACCTGAAGACTGCCCTGTTATTCTGTACTTTCTATTGAATGCTTTCTACATCCAATCCTCTTTAGAATTATAAATTCTGAAATCATATGTGTCTGAGAGAAAAAGAGAGGAGAGAAATGTATATATACACATATATATGTATATAAATAAACCAAATACACTCAAATAAGGAAAATATTTTGCATATTACAATAAGATAGAAAAACCCTGTGAAAAATGTAAATTATTTGTTTGATATAATTTTAAATTTATATATTTATAAATTGATGATATTGTTTCTATTTTTAAAGAAAATTAGATTTCAGACAGTGACTTCGATTGGAAGGTAGTCTTGTTTATCTGTAGAGAATTTTCAACATGAATTTACTTGAGATACATATACATATATAAACATCACTATATAGAGTGCTGAATTTATTTCATTTGATAGCTCTAGGAAAGGTTTTAGCTGTAGATACACTTAATTCTTAGTCATAGTAATAAATTCAAATACATAAAAATTATTGTATAGAAAATAGAAATAACCTGAAAAAATATAGGAAAGAGCAGAAGAATTTTTGACAATACTCACATCTGTATATCCATGATAGTATATTTTCAATAAGTTTTTTAGTATTTTTATAGTTTCTTTAATATCTGCATTTCAATTTCAAAATTTGATCATTGTTTTTGTGCATCTCTGTGTGTTTAATACAAGAAATTGAACCCAGAGACATTCTCTCTCAAATCTATACCTATAATTTTATTTTACTTTTTATTTGGAAACAGGGTCTCACTAAACAGATGAGAGTCTCACTACTTGCTGAGGCTGTCCTTGAACCTCTGATGGTCCAGCCTCAGCCAAAAAAAAAATTTGATAGAAGGTGAGTATAAATTATATTGTTACAGTGAAATGCAGTGCTTTAAAGAAGTAAGGCATTTTATTATAAATGGCCAAGAAAATCACTGTCAATCATAAGACCTGAATATCATCATCATATTGTCAAATGGGCTGTTAGCATAATAAGGAGTCAGAAAATGTCTTCCAAGTAAGAAATAGAACAAAATCACATAAAAGAATATATACATATAAGGTGCTCTTTTCTGCCGAAAATCTGAGTTATGAGAGAAAGGAGCACAATACTTAATTCTTATTAACAGAAGGGAAATCCATCTAGTGATTTATGACTGAACAATACTTCTTATTATAGCCTAAGAAATATGAAGAAATTAGAAAAAAAATCTTTAGGGATTAATTTTCCAAAATATTACAATGCTAAGAAATAAGGATTATTCAAAATAAATGTACAATAGAAGTAAAACTCTAAAACAAGAATTGGCAAACTTTATGTTATGGGTTAGATGGTAAATATTTTAGAGCTGTCCCTTACATAATTGATGTTGCAAAAATTCATTTCTATGTTTCAACATGAAAATAGTCATAAACAATATATAAATGAATCATGTGTGCTCTAAAAATTTAATTAATAATGACATTTTTTTGGTGGTAATGGGGTTCCTAGAAACCTTTCTACCTCCGGGCTACACTCCCAGACCTATTTTTTTATACATTTTTATTTGGAAATAGGGTCTCTTAAGCCCATACGGCTGGCTTCGAACCTGCGTAATCCTTCTGTCTCTGCCTCCCAAGCGCGGGGATTACAAGCATGCGCTATCACGCCCAGATAAAGACAACATTTAAATTTCATATAATTGTAGGTGTCGTATAATATTATTCTTTAAATTTTTAAGAGTTATTTAAAAGTATACAATACTTATGGGTCATACAGAAAGAGGAACCAAGGTAAATTTAGCAGCTAGGATAGTTTGCAATCTTTGCTATAAAAGTATAAATAATTGCCTAAAAACATCAAACTAGTTTGATCCAGTTCTAATATAAATACTTTATACTACAAAAGTAATTTTCTTTCAATATGATTTTTATAAGTCATAGCAATACAAAAATCAAGCATTTCTTATTTTTTGCAGAGCTCAGTATCTATTTTTTCAAGAAAATATATATATATTTCTATATAGAAGGCACAGAAAACATATATAGAAGGCACAGAAAACATCTAAAATGGTTTTATCTTTCTTTTATTCCTTTTCAAAGGCAGTGTCAGGTGATATCTAGATAGTGCTCACATTGTGCCTGCCCTCTGTCTCAAGGTGAAATTCTTCAAATATCTGACAGGAAAGTCCCAACAGTTGGTGCATTTCACCTTTGTGGAAAAATAGGATAACTTCCTATGAAAAAACTTAAACTGATTAATTTTATATCTCCACCCAAGTCAAAAACTTTTAGTTCATAAAAATACCCATACAAACTTTCAAATATTTTATACATTAATGAGGATAAAATTATTTTTATAAATATAAAATAAGCTTAATTTCTCACCAGAGGTACTGTTTGCATAGTATTTGAACATATCATATTTCTTTTTCACTGAAAATGCATGGCCATAAGAGACACAAAGACCTTAGCCTACACCCACACTTATTACTACTGTTAACTAGGTATTGACACCTTCCTGTCACCTGGTTGCATTTTATTCCCTCTCTACCTGTACTTTGAGGGAGCTGTATCATCATTCTACTCAGAGAATTATAAGAGAAAAGTGCAATGTTTCACTGCAGGGCTAAGAATTTAATTGTTTCCATAACTTTCTCTGGGGTGTTATTTACCATTGATCAGAGAAAGTATAAATGTTCCAGACTGTGGCTCCTACAGCAGTCTGTATCCCACAGTGAGAATGATGACAATGAAAATATCAGCATCCAGCTTACAATTAATATTTAGAGAGAAAAATCTGTAAGAAATATATTTTTGTTGTTTTAAGCAACTAAAATCTGCGGCTGGTGGACTATTTCCACATATCTATTAGAATTCACATGGAGGATTTTCTGAGGAGACCTAATCCCATGTACTATTTCTCAAGTGATATATATATAAGAGATTATATGTTGTTTACAACTCTCCTAAGACTCTATTTTCTTTTTTAGCATGGTTCACCTAGAGTGGGATTGACCCTTCCTTATGTCTCCGTTCTATAATCTACTAGAGCAAAGTAGCAGAGTTGAGAATGTAAGATTTCTCTGACCCTTAATCTTAAGATTTAAATGTCTCTTAAATTCTTCTGTTTAAAGTTCTGTTGACTTATGTTTATTAATACTAGCATTTATAGAATCCATTTCTTTACAAATCATAACAATTACAAATATAAAGTAAAAATAAGCAAACATATTCTGTCTTTTGAGATTCAAATAAAGTGTTAGCTTTGTTGCTGCTATGACCCAAATATATGGCAAGTGCAATTTAGAAAAGGAAAGGGGTTTTAGGGGGACTCATGGTTTCAGAGATAACAAAGGCTTCTGTTCATTGTCAATTGTCTCCAAGGCAGTAACCATTGCAGTAGTAACACTTCAGGACACTGCAGAGTAGGAAATGCAGTCCTCTGCTCATTTATTGGTATCCAGGAAGCATAGAAAGACAGAAAAGAAGCCAGGGACAGACATAGGTATCCTCAAGGTCATGCCTTCAGTAACCCTCCAGCTCCAGGTCCCACCTCTGAACCTCGCTACACTGGGAACATGCTTTCAACACATGAGACTGGGTGGACATTCCAATCCCAAACCATCTCATCTCATCCCTTAAGTTATTGAGTTGTCCCTCTCAATACTTTTTAATTTTGAGAAGTATGATAGATTGTCATGTTGTTTTGCATTGTAGCTTTTAATTTTTTTTGTCCTTGAAATGTTTATTACAGAATGATGGCAACCCAACAAGAAATTCTAAAGGGGAAAACAAATACATAATCTCATCACAACAAACAGTTCTGACTTTGCCCATGCCTCTACAGTGCTCTCTATAGGCATGCATCAGCTCCCGGCCAGTCTGCGTGCTCACAGGACCCATGTGCTCAGCTGATGCTGCCAATCATCACGTCTCCTTGTCTCTTTGTTAATTTTAAGCATCTACAAAATGTGTAACTGAATATAACTCAAAAATTAAAATAGATAAGTTTTTCTAATAATATGCTATTAATAAAATCATGGGGTAAAATGGAATTCTTCTGAGGAGAATAAAATTCTTAAAGATTGAAAACACATAGGTGACATATTTACTATGAAATTAAAAGATAAATGAATAAGACAGCCACTCAAATATTAAAGTGAAGGACAATGGACTTTTAAGTGGAGATTTGTTTGTATTGTATTTACTTTTGATGAATAAAATTTGTTAGAAACTTTCTTTTTTCTACTGAATATATTAGAACCTATTAAAAACAGTTTGATTATTTAAGTTAGAGTTTATAAACACAGATATATTTACATGTGAGTAAAAGCCTCATGACCAGAGGACTCATAAAAATTCTGTAGAAGAAATGACACATGATTCTTTTAGAACTACAACTTCAAAGAGGTTACATATGAGAATAGGGAAAGCTCAATATTGAAGTAAATATGTTAACAGTAGATACTAGAAACCTAAGCTAAATAAAGGCATTATAAATGCAAAATTGCAGCTATTCACACAATACCTCCATCCTTTAAATATGTTAAAAATTATTATCAAGATATTATGATGCAATTTGATATAGTTATTTATGTATAATAATTTATTCATTAATATATTTTAATTTCTTCTTTCCTTTGACTATACTTTATAACATGAGTAAATGCTTATATATGTTACCATATAGCCTGGCTCAAATAGCAAAAAATCCTGTCTATAAATGTTGTATTAATAATGATAAAAACCTACTGAAATCTATTTATACAATATTATCAACAAGAATAATAATAGGGAGAAAAAAAATTTAAATAACTTTTTAAGTAAGGCGTGGTAACACAGACTTGTAATATCAGTACTTGCGAAGCTGAAGCAGTAGGATCACAAATTCTCGATGAGCCTCATCAACTTAGTGAGACACTTTTCCAAATGAAACATAAAAGGGCTGAAGATACACCACAGCATTAGAGTGCCAATGGTTCAATCCTCAATACCATACACACCCAAATAATTTCCTCAAGTAAAGCTCATATATATTTAAAGCCAGTAAAAATAAATAATTATGTAACATTCACATATATATATATTTGACATAAAATAATTTTATTAAATGATATGGATAATTACAAAATAGTAATATTGACTTTATTTTATGTTAGGATGGATGCCACTATACTAATGAAGTCTTTTTCTTTACCCGACCTGAGAAAAAAAATTGAATCATAAAAGAAAATTACCCTTACCTATAAATTGTCTTTACCTTAATCACTGGACTCTATGCTAAAGAAAAATTAATTATGTTTTTTGGAAGTCAATTCATTTTATATTGAGACTATTCATGATATTCAGTGAAAGATTTTACTTAATAAGTAATCTAAATATTAAAAATTTAAATTGACATATTAAAAGGTATACTTATATTATCTAAAATTCCATTTTACATAAAACAAAATTGTATTGGTTAGAAGAGTAAATATTATTTTATAATCTCTTTTTACTTCAATAATATCCACTTAGGTACAGAGAATAAAAAACATTAATGAGTAAATTAGAGTCATTTGCATAGTTTTACTTAAATTTTCTAATATAGCAGTTCATGTAAAAATTGGGAATAAAGACACTTTTAATACTCATACTTTAAAATAGGCAAGATAAAATGTGATGCATCCAATTTACATTTAGTTTTCCATCCAGCGTGCAAGAAGTTTTGAAATTTCTTCACTCTGCCTTCACAGCAAGTAAAAAGCTGGGAAAAAAAATATCAACAATTCAAATTTTCAGATGCATGAGATTGCAGGGGAAACTACTCTTCTTCAAGTCAGACAGATTGGCATAAAAGTATAATCACTATTTATAGAAACAGAATTTCCCGAAGGAATCAGTGCCAAGATAAGAATTCCAGAACTATCACTGACAACATGTGGAGGTCCAGTGTGGACAAGTTGAGAGTTCAAACTTTCACAGAGAATTATTTACGGAGGGATATGCACCTGTTCAAATTTTATACTACATAGCTTTATTAGAGTCTCATAGTGAATACCAGAGAAAAATTCCCTTATGCTTCCAGCAAGTAGAAGAGAAGAACTAATTTAAGTATAACAAATATTCTATTCTTAATGAAGATTACCACCATAAATAAAGTAATAAATATCTTATTTAACCAGAGCTTAAACTCCTGGAGTTGTATTAGAGCCTAAATGATTTATCAAAAAAATTTTCAAATTTCCTCTATTTATCCTGATATACCCAATCCATGAGAGAGGGCAGTGATACTGAGCATTCTTGTGAAGTCTATAGTACAAATCAACTAATCACTACAAAATCAAACCTTAATGCCAGGACTAAAGAATGCTGCTATCTGCCCATCCCCCACATTTTACCACCACATTACTACAGGCCTGTTTGTGAAGGATAATTTTAACCAAAATGTCATCTCTGGCTCTCAAAAACAAAATTACAAGACATAATAAAAGGCAAAAGAAAATAGACTCAACTATTAGGACAGACTATAACAGAGATGTTGAAATTATCAGACCAGAAACTTAAATTAGTTATGATTAAGATGCTGAGAATTCTCTTGGATAAAGCAGAGAGCATGCAAAAACAGATCGGCAATGTAAACAAAAATGGGAAAATTATAAGAAAAAGTAAAGAAAGATTGGATATTTCAGTACAGCAAAACTCTGTCTCAAAAAGAAAAGAGAAATACTAGAGAATACTATAATAGAATTGAGGAATGTCTTTGGTAGATTTATTAATAGACTCAACATAACTGAGAAGAGACTCTTTGAGCTTGAGGTTATCTCAGTTTAAACCTCCTAAATTGAAAAGCAAAGAACATAAAGAAACTGTACTGCAAGTGTAACAGGTAAAAGTGCATGTAATGTTAACATCAGAAAGAGAATAAAAAATCTAAAATATAAGAAATATTTGAGTTTACTCAAATTAATAACAAACATCAAACCACAGACCAAGAAAGCTTATAGAAAACCATACAAACCATACAAAATAATGTAAAACAAAAATTTAAAAAATATATAGCTGTTTATATCATTTTCAAATTACATAAAAAGAAAAGTAAAAACTGTGAAAGAATCCAAAGGGGGAAACCTCTTATTTATATGGGATCTAAATGTATTCATCTTCTCAGAAACATGTAAGCCACAAGATTGAAATGAAATATTTTATCTTTTGAAGAAAATGCACTCTTATTATACAATCTAGAAGTTATGTTCCTTGGTATTTATTTATCCAAAGGATCAAAAAATGTATACCTTCAGAAATACCTGCAAATGGATATTTATAACTTTATTCATAATTTCTACAATTTAGAGGTATCTAAAATATCCTTTAGTAAATTAATGAACAAATAACATATGGTACATGCATACAATAGAATATTATTCAGCAATTTAAAGAAATGAGCTATGAATACAGGAGAATGCACAACAATTTAAGGTCAAAATACTAAGTAAAATAAGTGGCAATTAATAAAATAAATGGAGTGGCACACCCCTCTAATGCCAGTACTTGGGAGGTCTAGACAGGAGAATTGTAGGTTCAAGATCAGCCACAGCAATTTAGGGAGATTATCAACCCATGAGTCCCTATTTCAAAACAAAACCAAAAGAGATCTGGGAGTAGCTTATAGGTAGAGTACCCCTAAGTTCAATCTCTAGTACCATGTAAAGAAAAAAAAAATAAAGATGGAAAGCACAAAAGGAAGAAAGAAAGAAAATCTGAAAAAGATACAAACTGGTTCCAAATATATGGAATTCTAGGAGAAGTAAATCTACAAATACATTTTTTAAAAAGATTGTTGGTTTTAGGGTTCCTGGAGAGGGGAAAATGAATAGATAAAACATAAGATATTTTTTAGTCAAACTATTTTGTATAATTCTGTAATGATGGATATATCATTTCACATTTGCTCAGATTCATGGAATGTACACCAAAAGTGAGCCCTAATGACAGACACTTGATTGTTCTTAATAATGATATATAAAAGAAGGTTGATATTACTACGTAAAGGTTGTTGATATGGAGAAGCTATACATTTGTGGGGATATTAAGAATATGAAAAACTTCCATAACTTCCATTCAATGTTTCTGTAGACCTTAATCTTCTCTGAAAATAATGTGTTAAAAATTTAAAAATAAAAGCATTTGAAATTAAATTAATTAAGTGCTACAGAAAAACATTTTTTCTTTAGAAAATGTATATAAAAACATTTTTTCTTTAGAAAATGTATATAAAAACATTTTTTCTTTAGAAAATGTATATAAGCCGGGCATGGTGGCTCACACTTGTAATTTCAGCATTCAGGAGGCTGAGACCAGAGGATCGTGTTTCGTGGACAGACTCAGCTACTTAGTGAGGCCCTCTGCAATTCACTGAGACCCAATTTCAAAATAAAGAACAAAAAATACGGCAGGGGGTATAGCCCAGAGGTCGAATGCCCCTGGGTTCCATGATCAGACCCACAAAAAAAAATGTATATAGTATCCAAGGCATTAGACAGTTATAAAATAAGCCAAGCCTAGTGTATGCATTATGCAAATTAAGGTGACAGTCAAGAAAGAGTAGAGTAGATATTAATGATTAAGTCTAATGGATATCAGAAGGTTGTTTTCCTTGAGATACTCATTATTCATGATCCACAAATATTGTTTCTAGGCTAGCACTATGATGTGTTAGCTTTAATTACCACCACAGAGCAATGAAGCAGATCTTCCATAAATAACTCTTAGTTGTTATCTACAATTCAAAATCAAAGGTAGAAAGAAATAATCCCATTAGAAACAAGACTTTATTATTTAATGCTTGTCTTCATATAAAAAGCATATTTTTCTTTTGTTTTATAAAATATTTTGGGGAAATTAAGTTTTCTCATTTTTAAAATGCAAAATTTAAATAGTGATCATTCAGTATTTTAAGTGAATTTATTCAAATAAATATGTGTGGCAGTTTATGACAGTTTTGTCCATTGGAAGACACACTGAATTAATTTTTGAGATTTTAATTATATAGTTCATAAATTAAGAATTTGTAGTCTCAGGTATTTATTAGGAATCACATTCATACAATGAGAATCTCTATATTGGTAATTTAATTTTCATTTGAGCTTCCAATTTCTTGACCAAATAGAAGAGTCATTTATTTGATGAGAGTAAAGTAAGTAGAAAAAAACAAAAAGTAAACATTTTATATTTCATGATTTTAGGTGAAAACTCTAGTAACATCTTCAATTTTCTATATTTCCCTTGAGAGTTAACTAGCTGTAATGTACATAAAAGTGAAGAAATTCAATGATGCCAGAATGACACAAGGTCATGCACATCTTACTGATGTTAGTTCAGTCATAAAACACTTAAAATAATATGAGTACATATGATACACTCTCGTGCATTAAAATGTATAATTTCATTAAAAGTAACTGTTACATAAGTCAGATTAAGAGAGAGAGAGAGAGAGAGAGAGAGAGAGAGAGAGAGAGAGAGAGAGAGAGAAGAGAGAAGAGAGAAGAGAGAAGAGAGAAGAGAGAAGAGAGAAGAGAGAAGAGAGAAGAGAGAAGAGAGAAGGAGAGAGAGAGAGAGATATCGGGAAAGCACATTAGGGGTTAAAGAAATCTTGAAATTTGACACACTTTGAGCCTGGCTCAACCTAGGCATGAAGGGAACAGGGTGGTCCAAAAAGATTTTCTCAGGAGAAATCATCATTTCCTCAAACTATATTTAGCCTATTAAGTGATAATTCACAAATCCCATTGTATCCTATAGCCTCAGTCTCCTTTCAGGGTGTCAGCACTGAATAGGTAGTACAACTGAAACTAGGACGACAGTGCTTGTTCCAGGAAGGAGTTCATATCTTGTTTAGAAAGAATGTATAAGAGGGAGCATGAAGCAAGATTTCTCTCTTCTTGGTGTATAGAATATGGGCTCCCCTGCGAGAAGAGAAGATTTAGAACACTCACAGGTCACATCTTATTCTAGTGACTAGGCGGGGTTATGTCCTCCTTGTGTTTGTGCTAAGACATGCCATCCAGGGTTAGCTACCTTTTTATTTTCAAGTTTAGAAAGATGAACTTAGAAAGGAAAGCATTTACTGTGCTGAATAACTTTAACAATGATTTTCATTCTAAATAGATTTTCTAAAATAGTGTTATTCTTGGCCATTATCTAGAATCCCAAAATGCTTTTAGTACAGTGCACTATTATTTATAACTATATTCTTTTTTAAAGGATTTAGAACTTACTTGATAGGAAATAGTAGAAACTTGGACTTGGTAAACAAAACTTTCACTGCAGGTATAAAAGATTCATTGTCTTGGAAGTTTCTGGGCAAAGTTTATTAAACTGGCAACCTAGAAGTTCATATTCTTTACTCCTTGAAAACATGTCTACTTTTAGAATTCATTTTAAAGAATTAATCTATTGATATAAGAAAATGTTATGAATAGATTAATACTTTTAGTAAACTTTATTTTCCTGATAATTATAAAAATTGAGGCTTCAAAAACAGTTTATGAATGATGGAATATAACTGTGGACTAAAATGTTATTAATATGTCTGATTTTTATGGCACATTATCAATAATATATTAAGAAAGAAATATAGGCAGGGATTTCAGTACATATTTTATTTTATATCATATATATATGTGTGTGTGTGTGTGTGTGTGTGTGTGTGTCTTTAATTTTTATAGTTTGAATCGTTTTGACTTTGTTTTTTCAAAGAAAGTTTTTTATGTTTGCTGAAAAATTATTTTATAAATAAAATATGTACTATAGCATAATCATGACATAAATGATTTGTTGCCATTAGTGATGTTCAAATTTGTTTCTAGCTAAACTTTCTTCTTAAGTAAAGTGCTTTTATACTTTCTGTTTTTTTTGTAATTTAAAGATATTTTAGTTATTGAGTTGGGTTCTTTACAATCAGATCACAAGTTAAGGAGTCAGCCTTAGGAACATGAGAGTCAGTAGCTGGGTTTTTTTTTTTTTTCTCCTTCTTATGTGTCTGAACTTTTTGTTGGGATCATTGTGCCAAATCTGCAATAAGAGCTGATGAATTAATGTTCACAATCCTAGTTATTTGATCAACAAAGCCATTCATCTGTCTTTTGATATTATTGCAACTGCAGTGGGCATCTACATAAAATATTGACATTTAGTGCATTGTGAAATAACCCATATATGTTGCCACAATGTTTTCCTCCACCACTCTTTACCCTAGTCCATCCATTGATTAGTTCTTTAAACTGGAAGCCAAGTAGTCAATCTATTATAACAGACCATGAGGATATATATATAATATTGTGAAGATTTGTAATGGTGCAAGTCCTGAAACACAGCATACAATTCAGCATATCAAGTACTATCACACTATTTATTAGAAAGAGTAATTTTCCCAATGAGGATTATATGCTACCACCCTCCAATTTTTTGTTTTTACACATTTACTAGAGCCATCCATATACAAAGTATCTCATAATATTTAGGTTTAAATTTGTCTTATCATTTTAACACTTTTTGGGAGAACCAATTAACTCTTTAAGTATCTTTAAGTTCTTGGTTTATCAAAAATTTCCCATAATCAGAAGAAATGAGTTTATAGGAGTGGAAAGAAGCAAGGGTTCTGGTTAATAGAGCATATGGGAACTTAAACAAGTTTTAGTTTTTAATTTTGAACATGACTCATAGACCCTCCAGTACCTTACAGAAATATGAATGTTTTCTTTTATGGTGTTCATTGGTCCTGAACCTGCAAAACCTAAAGAAAGACAGGTTTAATTTTATGACATTTTATAAACATTGAAAGGTTTTGGACATCAGTGCCACTTTATATTTCTTTTATGAGCTGAAAACAGAAATATCACCATAAATCATAATGTAAAATATAAAGGAGAGCTAAAGTCAGAATATATCTAGTTAAATTATCTGGGCAGTATAAATGGCTCCATGAATATGAATCTTCTTTTAATCCAGAACACAAAACTTGTTTTTGGTTATACTTTCTTTCTGGGTGTTAAAGAATAAGTAGTTAGTCCAATATTGGGCAAACATAAATTTTTATAGAATTTTGTTATCAAGGTAAACCAAGGCACCTCAGCGTTACTTTTAAGCTAATTGTGAGCCATTTCCTCTACCAGTTTTTTCTTCTTCCAGGAGAAGTCCTAATCTTGCTGGCCAGCTCCAAAGAAGTTATAGAAGATAGACCTTCACCTTTCACTGACCCTCAAGATTAAGAAATCCAACTTAAAGGGGAAATGAGGTAGAATAGAAAAAATAAATGTAATAGGTAGAAAGGAGACAAACAAGAAAATAAAAGGGAGAGTGTAGCTTTAAATCTAAAAACTCCATGATGACTCTTATCTTCACAGTATAAGGTCTCTTTCTTTAGACAAACATACCCAGAAGGTCCCCACCTTTAATCCTAAAGGTCTATTTCTCCACGAAAAATTTCTAAGATGCTTGGTAAATAAATGATCCATAAGGAAGGTTCAGCACTTGGTCAAGCTCAGACTCACCCAGATACCACCAACTGATCACATGCCAAGAACCTGAGGATTCTGAGAAAATGCAGACATCCATCCATGCTGTGCACTCCTACCTTTTCCCTCATGGGGGTCCCTATAAAAAAGAACTGTGAGATTCAAAAAGTATTGCTCTCTGTCTCTCTTTAGATGATTCCTGTCCTCCCTAGAACATGCTTCCCCTACTTTCCGACGTAAATCTATATCCATGTCTCTAAAAATATTTTTTCTTGCTCTTAGTCTTGTAGTATACAATAGTATTTTTCTTTAAAGATATTTTTATCTTGTTTTTGGTCTTTCTGGCCAATGATATTTCTTGTGTGTGTGTGTGTGTGTGTGTGTGTGTGTGTGTGTGTTATTTCATTTCAGAGTGTTCTTCTAAGTAGCTATTAGTAATTTTATCTTCCTGTGAACTGAAATGCCATATGTTTGATACATTTTTATTCCTTTCTTTGAAGGATAGATATTTCTTCTCTTTCCAGAATATAAAATATGTATGAAATACCTGTTTTTATTGATGTCAGTTCAGTTTTTAAATCACTGCATTCCTTTCTAAAACATTGAATTCAGGATCTTCCTGTTAATAGAGAATTTTAAGTAGAGAAAACATAATAGGAGATGGTTTCCTTTTTACTACCATTTACATTTTTCTCCTAAAGCCGGGCGTGGTGGCACACGCTTGTAATTCCTGCACTTGGGAGGCCGAAACAGGAGGATCGCGCAGGTTCGAAGCCAGCCTCAGCAACTTAGTGAGACCTGTTTCCAAATAAAATAGAAAATAGGGCTGGGAGTATAGTCCAGAGGTAGAAAGTCTCTGGGTTCCACCCCCAGTACCACCAATCAATCAATCAATTTTTCTAATTATTTTATTATTAGAAAGTATATTATTCACTTTATAAATTCTGATTTTTTAAGTCCCTCTCTGTCCAGACTAGTCACCTTAATTATACAGAGAGTTTGATATTGAAAATTCATCAAACTTTATTTCTATACTTTTATTAGTGAAGTATAGACTCACATCATAATGTAGTTCACAGTGATTAGTGACATACATTCACACTGCTTTATAAAAATACTTTTACATTTACCTCCTAATATGGGAAACTGATTCACTTGCATTTTACACTTTATTTGAAGAGAAATATGGAAGTAAAATGCTATTTATTCTGCCTAAGACAAACTTTCAACTTATTTCTCCATCCAACTTTTCTGGTAATTTGTTTTCAGCCCAAGTACCCTAGAATTTGGAACTTGAGTGACTTTCCACCACTCCTTCATTTTCAGATAGCATGACTAAATTCGTCAATACTGTTTTGACAAGTCATTTTTACCTTCTTTCATTCGAATCTCTGAATGTTGATCAAGAGCACATTTTTTTTAAGTCAGAAGCAAACACTTCAGCACTTCAAACTCATTAAATAATTAGTGTTTTCAACAACAGTAAAATCAGAGCTAATTACCCAATATCTCTGCACAGTGAACCCTGTACTTATTCTGGGAATCAAGGTCATTGTTTGCATTTGCTTATTCTCCAGGCACTAATGACTATTTTATATTGCACGCAGCTTCTGTCCTAAGACTAGAAACAGGTTGCAAGAAACAAATACTGTTGAAAACACTTTTTCCAAAGCACTGAAGTTCAATTAAAATCATGTTTTTCAAAATGGCAAGTCTATTTTTATAGTTGAGCAGATACTAGTATTCCAGAGACTCAATTCATTAAAGCAATGTTAATGACCAATTTTCTACAAGAATAGAAATATAAGACAAGCAAGTACCAATGACTTTATAAAAGAATTAATAAAATAATTTTGTATACATTATAACTGATGTTTATATTAGTTCAAGTGATTGTTTTTCAGTGTAAGCATGCAAGAAAAATACTAATTTGCAAATGCTGTGCTATCTTCACAAAAATGAAAAAGTGGAAAACTATAAACATTTAAATGCTTTCCTAGCATTAATTTTTATAATAATGTTAAATTATAATTTTTCAAAACAAAATATTTTATAATGCCTTATTTTATTATATTTTACTTTCTGGATTTACATCTTTTTAAAAAATATTTTATTAGTTCTTTGAAATTATACATCATAGTTTCAACATGATAAAAACACATATGCATATAGAACTTAATATATTTCATTTTGCATCTCACCCTGCCTCTCTCTTCCCTTCCCATATAAGTTAGTGAGATTGGTAGTAATGCCTTCATATACCATATAGTATTATATGAATTGTTTTTTGTCAATTTTTCCTCTTCTCCTCCCCAATTTCTTTCTCTAACCATTTTCAACTATGTTATAGGCCTCTATTAATTTTTTAAAATGTCTTATTTGATTTTTAATTTTAATTTTTTTGGTGCACTGTAGTCATACATCTTAATGGGGTACAAGATGCATCACTTATTTAGTCTTTCCCCAATTTCCACCTAATTCCCTTTCTCCCCTTCTGCTCATGTTTAGTATAGTTATTTACACTGATATGTTTGTGAATGTACATCATGTGGAGCCGGGCGTGGTGGCAAGGCGGAGACAGGAGGATTGTGCAGGTTCAAAGCCAGCCTTGCTGGCTTAAGAGAACCTGTTTCCAAATAAAAAATATAAAATAGGTCTGGGAGTGTAGCCCGGCTGTAGAAGGGCTTCCAGGAACCCCAGTACCACCAAAAAAAAAAAAAATGTACATCATATACATTAGGAAAATCTCTTATTTTAAATATATAAATTACCGAGACTACTTTTTTTACCATAATATATATTATATATTAAGAATTTACTCTAATATGAAGATAGATTAGTAAATTAATAAACTATCCATTTATAAGCTAAATGACAAAATATGTGTCACTAAAATAGGTATGCACTTTTCATCATTAATTTCTATATTTATCTTGAAGTTGTATCACAGTCAATAAAATGACTAAAGGAAAATGTAGAAAAAAATCAGTACTTCTTATTGAATATATGTAATAAATTTCTTCTTTCAAAAGATATTTCACATGTTAAGACCCATTCCATCATAACTGTGAAAGTGATTTTCTATTAACTGAACTTAGTTTTTCTCTTTTCAATTTTAAGAACCAAGTAGGGTATGTGACACGCAATTATATGTTTAGATGATTATCATGGTGATGCTAATAAAAAAAGAGGAACTTCTTTAGGAGTCCAATTCTATGCGGTTTGAATATCCATTTCTATTATGAAAGGCTCAGGAACAGAAGTATTTTGGATCTCAAAATTTTGGGGCTCTTGGAATATTTGCATGTATTTTAATGAGTTATCTTGGGGATGGAATCCTAGTCTAAGTATAAAATTTAGTTATCTTCTATATATCCCCTATATGCATAGACTGAAGGTAACTGTACAGTATTTTTATTAAGCCTGCATTGTGACTGTGACCCATCACTGGTAGTCAGGTGTAAAATTTTCTGCTTGTGACATAATGTTGACACTCAAAAGTTTAAGATCTTAGAACATATTTGGTTCCAGATTTTTGGACTAGGTATACTTAACCTCTTTAAACTTGTAGTTTATCTGTGTTGTAAATTGTACTATCTTATACTTTATAGAGGATAGAATATCAGCTATAGATGAGTTGAATGAGCAATTAGCTTTTGACTTTCTTCTGTTCCCAGTATCTGGAGGATTCTGGAAGTTTATGTCCTAAAATCAAGGAGGGGAAAGACAGTATCTGTAGATTGAGTCTACTAGGAGGAGTCTTACATAACAAAATGTAATAATGGAAGTAAAATTTTTTCACCTTTGTGGAAATTTACAATTTAGAAACAAGCTATAGGTCCTACACATCCTACTCTCCCTTACGGCTGATTATACAAGTGCATGGACTCCAACAAGTGGGAATGTGAAAGCCACCTAAAAGTTTGCCTGCTCAAATATTTTTCCCACTTCAATTTCTTTTCATTTATAGCCAAAATTAACTCACCATTGGTGGAAATAAAAACAAATTCTGGAAGTTTCCATATTCTAAAATAACATTTAGAAAGTTATTACTTTAAATATAAATTTTATTATTCATGGCATACACACTGAAATACAAGTCATATGGTTGAAAGAAAGGTCATCTTTGAGCAAACAATAATAAAGTTCAGGTAGATAAATGAAATACAATCTAATTTAAACAAATTAAGCTTCAAATATAAAATATATCTTTTTTATATATGTGGAGGGTACAAAATGTTAAAATAAAACATTGCTAGTGATTCAGGTTTTATTACTAACTAGTCATTTATATATGACCGACCAATTTTAGCTTTCTTGGTTTAAACTCCTTAGTCCTCTTATAATAAACACATATATTAACATATATTAACCATGCAACTAGAGAGAAATAATAAATTTTAGTGAAATAGAAATATGGCATAAAATACTTCAAAATAATAGATTTTAATAACTTACTTCAAAATTGTAAAGTTGTACTCAGGTAATGTCTTTCTTTACATTTTAAATAGAGTTTTGTCTCTGGGAATTGAGGAAGGCTCTTCCTAATTAAGAAAGGCACGCATCCAGATGTGTGCATGTATGCCTCAATCATCTTGTACCCCACTAAGATGTGTAATTACCATGCACCAATAAAAAATTGGTTTCTAGCCGGGCATGGTGGCACAGGCTTGTAATCCCCGGGCTTGGGAGGCAGAGACAGGAGGATTGCGCAGGTTCAAAACCAGCTGCACGCACGGGCTTAGGAGAACCTGTTTCCAAATAAAAATGTAAAAATAGGTCTGGGAGTGTAGCCCGGAGGTAGAAGGACTTCCAGGAACCCCAGTACCAAAAAAAAAAAAAAAAAAAAAATTGGTTTCTAGCCCGGGGTTGGTGGCACATGTATGTAATCCCAGCATTGAGGAGGTAGAGACCTGAGGATCAAAATTCCTGGAAAACCTCAGCTACTTAGCAAGGCCCTTTGCACCTAAATGAGACCCTCCCTGTTTCAAAAAAATAAAAAAGACTACAAAATAGAACTGAGGGTGTAGCTCAGAGGTAGCATGCCCCTGGGTTCCATCCCCAGTGCCGCAAAATAAATAAATAAATAAACAAACAAATAAATAAATATTAAATTGAAATTAAATTAAAAGACTAAAAATTAGGTCTGGGTGTGTGACTTGGAAGTGGAATGCCCTTGCGTTCCATCCCTGGTACTGCAAAAATAAGTAAATAAATAAAGAAATAAATAGACTAAAAAATAAGGATGGGGGTGTAGCTCATGGGGTAGAATGCCCCTGGATTCCCTCCTTAGTACCACAAAAAAATAAATGGTTTTTATTTTTATTTCAATAGATCACTGAATAGCCAGCCGGGTGTGGTGGCACACGCTTGTAATCCCCGCGCTTGGGAGGCAAAGACAGGAGGATTGCACCGGTTTGAAGGCAGTCGCGCTGGCTTAAGAGACCCTGTTTCCAAGTAAAAATATAAAATGATAGGTCTAGGAGTATAGCTCGGAGGTAGAAGGGCTTCCAGGAACCCCAGTACCACCAAAAAAAAAAAAAAAAAAAAAAAAGAAAAGAAAAAAGAAAAAGAAAAAAGAAAGAAAGAAAATAAAGATCACAGAATAAATTAGTTAATGGAAGAATGAAAAATACATCTGACCAAAATAATCAATTTAAACTAAATTTATTAACCAATGAATACTTTGA
The DNA here is from genome assembly GCF_963383645.1 of Muscardinus avellanarius. Lineage (NCBI taxonomy): Eukaryota > Metazoa > Chordata > Mammalia > Rodentia > Gliridae > Muscardinus > Muscardinus avellanarius. The sequence goes on from NC_137791.1 coordinate 91,585,827, forward strand.
ATGATAATATGCAAACCCCCTACTTAAAAAGAAATTGCAAGAAGTCTGGGCCCTTTGGCCCCGACCCTGGGCGGATGGGCAGGCGTTGGCGGGGCACCCTTAGGCGACCCCCCCCCACTCGGAATGACCCTGAGGTCTGGGCCTCCTGGCCCCAACCCTGGGCCGGTGGCAGGTGCTGGCGGGGCACCCTTAGGCGACCCCTTCCAACCCGGAAGGACCCTGAGGTCCGTTCTCCAGGCCCCGATGCTGGGTGGGTGGCAGGCGCTGGGGGCGCACCCATAAGCAACCCCCTCTCCACCCGGAAGGACCCTGAGGCCCGGGCTGCCAAGTCCCAACCCTGGGCACGTGGGCGGGCATGGGCAGGGCACCCTTAGGCGACTCCCACTCCACACACCCAGAATGAAAAAAAATTTTCATCACCAAGTGCCTGAACCTACATCCTCCTCAAACCACACATACTCTCTTTTTTCTTTTTTTAAAAAAAGAGAAAAGAAAAAAGAAAAATATTCGAGAGGGGTTAAGATGGCCGAGGCGGCAGCTAGAATATTGGAGATGCAGACAAAACATGTACATCTGAACTGGAGCTTTTGAAAAAATTCCCTGTGAAGGAGGACTGAGGGTTCTCTACATCTTTAAGAATCCTAGACATCACCTGTAAGGAGAGAGTCTAGCAGAGACCCAGGAGGAAGGCGGTGGCAGCAGCAGTGGCCGAGATGGTGGTGGAGACTTGTCTTTGGGAGAGGAAGACATCTGATCCAACCTACCCTGATCCTCTGAAGAAATTACCCCAAAGGTCGAATGCTACCATCGCGCATGCTTTGGAACACTGGACATTGTGCGGTATAGGAAAAGAGCTTGAGAAAGATTTGAAATGGTGGAGACAGTCGCACTGGCAGCAGCAAGTACTCAGGGGAGGCAGAGATCTGATGTAATACACCTGGAACTTTTGAAGAAATTACCTCAGAGGTGGAATACTACCACCACATACCTCGGGAACGTGGGAAAACCTGATGGGTGAAGAGGGGGCTTGGATCTGAGCCTGCCATGAGGCAAGGCAGGTGATGGGGCCTCCAAGGCCGGGATCAGAGCCTGCCGTGGGGTTAGGTCGGTGCCAGGGCCAGCGAGGCCAAGATCAGAGCATGCTGTGAGGCAAGGCCAGTGCTGGGGCCTCCAAGGCCAGGTTTGGAGCCTGTCAAGGGTTTAGGCTGGCGCCAGGGCCAGTGAGGCCGGGATGAGAGCCCGCCGTGAGACAAGGCTGGTGCTGGGGCCTCCAAGGTTAGGATTGGAGCCAGCTGATGCGTTATGCCAGTGCCGGAGCCAGTGAGGCCAGAATCAAAGACTGTTGTGAGGCAAGGCCGATGCTGAGGCCTCCAAGGCCGGGATCGGAGCCTGCCGAGGGGTTAGGCCAATGCCAGGGCCAGCGAGGCCAGGATCGAGGCCTGCTGTGAGGCAAGGTGGGTGCCAGGGCCTCCGAGGCCAGAATTGGAGCCTGCTGAGGGGTGAGGTTAGTGCCGGGGCCAACCGGGCTGGGTTCAGAGCCTGCCGTGAGGCAAGGCCACTACTGAGGCCTCTGAGGCAGGGATCAGCACCAGCTGAGGGATTAGGCTAGTGCTGAGGCCAGCAAGGTCTGGATTGGAGCCTGCCGTGAGGCAGGACTGGTGCTGGGACCTCCAAGGCTGGGATCGGACTCTGCCAAGGGGTAAGGCCGGTGCCAGGGCCAGCAAGGCCAGGATCGGAAACTGCCATGAGGCAAGGACGGAGCTGGGACATGCAAGACCAGGATAGGAGACTGTCGTGAGGCTAGGCCAGTGCTGGGGCCTCTGAGGCCGGGAGAGGAGCAAGCTAAGGGGTCAGTTCTGTGTGGGGGCCAGCAAGTCCAGGATCGTGGCCTCCCATGAGGCAAAGCCAGTGCTGGAGCCAGCGAGGTTGGGATAAGAGTCCCCTGGGTGGCCAGGCCACTACAGGATCCATCAAGAGTGGGATCAGAACTTGCAATGCTGCATGCACATAGAAATAGCACAGAAAATAAAATCCAGATGCTTCCCCTAGTTAGCAAGAACTAGGAGGAAAGGGTGTAACAGGAGGAAGTCAAGTAGTAGAAAAGGCCCTATTGAGAAGCAATTAAGGTGACCAATGAGAGGGGAGGGAATGGGGGAGGATGGAATCTCTTTAAAACTCTTGAGGTGTATAAACAAATATATCAAAGATAATTTCCAATTAAGCATGGGATCGACAGAGGGGGAGGGAATGGGATGGGGATTGGATGGGGGCTTATTGGATGACATGTGCTTGTATATCCTCTCAAGTCTTGTATTCCAAAGTGATTTATGATTACAAAAATTAAAAATATATATAAAATAATAAAGTTGGCTTAACCCTTTAAAAAAAAAGAAAAAGAAACTGCAAGGTTTCAATTTTAATATGTTTTGACTAGGGTATGGGAGGGGGAAAGAGGGAAACTCATTAAAGTACAGGATGTACTTAAACAAATATATCAAAGTCAATCACTAAGGCAAGCATGGGAAGGAGGGATGGGGAGAGAATGGGGTGGGGGTCGGGTATGGACTAATTGGATGACTTGTCCATGTATGTCTCCAAAAGTCTTTTATCCCATTAAGATGCATGACTACAATGCACCAATAAAAAAAATTTAAGTGAAAACAAAAATAAAATAAAATAATAAAAAAGAGTAGCATCAACTTAAAAAATATGTTCTGCTCTATTAACTTCTAGTAAGATGATATTTTAAAAATAAAATAACAAAACATTAAAACAATTATGACTGAACACAGGGACATTCCATTTCTGAGCTACAATCGCAGTCCTATTTTTTATTTTTTTACTTAGAAACAGGGTCTCACTAAGTTATGGAGGACTTCACTGAAGTAACTAAGGCTGGCTGCATTTCAGCCTCCCAAGTACTGGTATTACAAGCATGAGCCACCATGTCAGTCTTGAATATTAGTTCTTAAAAAAAAGTTAATATAGCAGGGCATGATGATGCCGCTTGTAATCCCAGCATTCAGGAGGCTGAGATAGGAGGATTATGGTTCGCAGCCAGCCTCAGCCACTTCATGAGAACCTCTGCAACTTAGTGAGACCCTGTTTCAAAATTAAGAATAAAATATAGGTCTGGGCCTATAGCTCAAAGGCAGAATGCCCCTGGGTTTCATCCCTACTACCACAGAAAAAAAGTCACTTGAATCACTTTATTCTTATAAATTTCAATTTATGCATATCCTTAATGAAGATAGCACATAAAACCTCAGAAGTGTTTAAAAAGCTTGCTTTGGCTTTTGACATTTGTTTATCCTGATGTGGCCTACAAAATAACCTTTATTAAAATTCTATCTCATTTTTGCTTATTTTTTTTTCTCTTATTCAAAAGTCTTATTATTTGCCAACTCAGACTTTGTAGATTTTCTTGAGTATTTCTTAAATTTATTTATGGCTGTTCATATCCTCTTATGAACTAATGTTGCTCTCTTCCTAATAAATTCCAGGCTAAGTCTACAATTGATTAGTGGTCTAGAGTTATTTCCACTTAACCAGTAATGAAACAGTTCTAGACAAAATATTTCCCATATAGAAGATATGAAGGGCAGTCCAATATGAAAACATAGTGGAAAAAAGAGAAAAGATTGTCAAAGACCACAAAATTAACCTCAAATTATTACTAAATTTATCAGCTGATCTATTTATAAATAGAAAATGTTTCATGTTATAGCCCTCAATATATGCTGATATGGGTGCAAGGAAAGCTAACAAATTGGGACAAGTAATCATTGAACAACACATACACACACTTTACAAAAACACTGGTTATGCAAAAAATCTGATATCCTTTAATCTGGCAATAGCCAAATTGAGGGGGGGTAAAGCATTTGAGCAGTCAAGTCCACATCTTGATTCCGGTTTAACAGCATTCTCATAGCCCAGTCACCCAGCCAGAACCTGCAGCCACAGTGTTGCATAGCCCACTTCAACCTCCAGAGACCCAGAGCAGCACTTGACAGTAAGTTAATGGTGATTCTCAGTGGGACTCCACCCAGCAAGGGTGCAAGGACTCCTAAGGCAAGTGGATACACTTTTAGAGTCTGAATTTTTGTAATCCACCCCTGAGAAAGTAGAGTTGGAGGCTGCTGCCAAACACGGCAGAGGTCCAGGAAAGACATATAGTGTCCAGGATGCAGTATCCACACAGGGTCTCCAGGATACCTGCCACCGGTGTAGCTAGAGAGAGAGGCACAGACCCAGAACCTGTGGAAAGCACAGAGCCTTATGTTTATACAAAGTCGATTGTCAGTGACACCCACCACCTGTGTAAACAGAAGCATAGGGATAGGCCCTGTGGGAAGCTCAAAGATGCAGCCATAAAGTTGGAGAGTCACCAGCTGCACTCAATGCCTGCACTGACAAAGAAAGACACCAGCTCAGAACCCTAATACTAATAATTTCAGGAAACTAAAAAATGGGGCTGAAAAATAACATCACTACTATAAGTTACTGACCAAATAAGAATGCTTGGAACATGCTTAAGACCTTATCCTAATGAGTAGACATTAAATGACTGAACGTATCATTGCAGAACCAGAAGTACTGAAGATGTCAAGTCTGCTTTGAACTTGCATATTTGCAGGGTTGTTTTGTTGTTGTTTGGTTAGTTGGTTGTTTTGTTACTTTTTGTGTTTGTTGACTCTCATTTCCTTTCTTTTTACAAGCTACCTTCTTCTTTCCTATCTACTCTCTTTCCTCCAAACTTTTTACTTTCTCTTATATTAAATCCATTTCATATCACTATAACTAAATATAATTCTCCTATATATTTACTATCTCTCATCTCTACCATATATTACCTTACTACACTTAAACTCTCATTCAACTTGATCATATCCTCTGCCCTATTTCTGAACCCATCACTTCAGCTCCTCCTCTCTCACCCAACCTTCATGATTGAATACAACACAGCTTTATCTTGTATATACAAGCTGCCACCTCTAAATCTTTACTATTGAGATTGAACCAAAGAGTTGAAGTGCAGAAAAAAATGCCAGGCTAAACTAACTACAGCTGACAGAAAAAAATTTCCCAAAGCTTGCACATTGTGGTTTAAAGTCACATAGGTCAAAAACTACTATTCTGCTCACACCTCTAAGCCAACTCCCAATAAAGATGACAGACAGAACAACTGATTTTAACACCTAAAACCCATCACTGATACCACCTCAGTGAGCAGAATAAACTCCAGAGTAAACTGCAACCCAGTATTGATGATCTCTAGGTAAAAAAAACAGTGGGGTGATAATGGACACACTTTTCAAGGTTAGTATCAAAGGGTGATAAATGCAAAACATAGAACTGAGAATAACCACTAAGTAGAGGCTATTCAATTGTAAGGCATATCTGGTGGTAAATACCTCCACAATAAGATACTATTAAGAAAAAGAAAACAGACATAAGAAATTTACAAACTGAAAGAAAGATATCAGAAACAACAAAGATATTAACCTGGAAGCCAGAAATCATGAGAATGAAGAACAGCAAGAAAAAATGAGATCCCACAATAATAGATCCAACCAACAAAGAATTACAGAGATTGCCAGAAGGACAATTCAGAAATTTTATAGTAGAAATGAACAGGACTTCTGAAAGGAATTTAGAGAGCCTGAAAGAAATTAGGAAATAAATAAAAAAGAAATCTGATACCCTATACAGGAATAAAAAAGAAACATTAAAGTTAAGTGAAGGATGCAATCATTGAAATGAAGGCATCAATACAATGCAATCATTGAAATGAAGGCATCAATACAAGCTATGGATAGAAGACTAGACCACATGGAAAATAGAATATCACTCTCATAAGATAACCACTCCAAAAAGTAACACATAGTATATAAGTTAGAAAAAAAGTTTAGCAGAATGAATTAGACATACTCCCCTAATTAGACATGAATAACATAATGACACATCTCAAAGCCCTTGAAAAACAAGAACAGTCTAAATATAAGGCCAGTAGAAGGCAGAAATTTATTAAAATCAGCACAGAAATCAGTGAAATAGAGAATAAAAACATACAGAACATCAACAAAATCAACAAAATCGAAGCTGGTTTCATTTCAAAAAATAAATGAGCAGGATAGATAAACCACTATCCAACCTAACCAAAAGAAAAAAAAATCCAAACTACTAGAATAAGAGATGAAAAAGAGATATTATCATTAACAGCCTGAAAATTCAGAAGATTATCAAAAACTACTTTAAAAATACTATACTCGAACAAATAAAAAATCTAGAAAAAAATTGATAAATTTCCAGGTACAACCAACCTTTCTAAATGTAGTAAAAATGGTATAAAAATTTAAAATGACCAATAGCAATAAATTAAATCAACAAGAAATAGCCTATAAACAACCAAAAGCCCAGGACCAGATTATTTCTCAAGTGAATTTTATAAAACCTTTATAGAATAGCTAGTCCTAATACTCCTCGATCTATTCCATAAAAGAGAAAAAAAGGAGACTGCTCCAAGTACATTCTGTAAAGCCAAAATCACATTGATACCAAAACCAAATAAAAACAGCTCAATAAAACTATAGGCCTATATCATTGAAGAACTTAGATGCAAACCTATTAAACAAAATACTAGAAACAGGCATTCAAAATCACATAAAAAAAATAGACCATGACCAAGTAGGGTTCATTTCATGGCTGCAAGGCTGGTTCAACATATAAAGAATAATATGTATAATTCACCACAGAAGAATAACAAAAGAGAAGTATCACAAATCATTTTATTAAAAGCTAAAAATAATTTGATACAACCCAATACTCATTGATGTTAACATAATGCAGAGAACTGGAATAGAAGAAACATCCCTCAACATCAAAAAGACAATATATATTAGGCCCAGAGGCAATATTATATTAAATGAAAAAAGACTAAATATTTCCCTCTAAAAACTGAAATAAGACAAAGAAGTCCATTATCACTTTTTCAATATAATGCTTGAGACTCTAGGCAGAGCAATGAGGCAAGAGAAGGAAATCAAATGAGTATAAATAGGGAAGAATTAAAACTATCCCTCTTTGAAGATAACATGAAACTATATCTAAAAGACCCAACATACTAAATAAAAAGTCTTATAGAACTGATCAACAAATTCAGCAAAGTGTCTGGATAAAAAAATCAATCTAAAAAAATCAGAAGCTTTCCTCTATTCCAACCATAAACTTACTGAAAAAGAAATTCAGGAATTACTTCCACTCGCATGAAAAAAAAAAATACTTAGGAATAAACCTAACCAAGAATATAAAAGATTCAACAAGGAAAATTATAAAACATTAAAAAATGAAACTGAAGACCTTATGAGGTGGAAATACCTTCCATGGTTTTGGATAGGCAGAATAATTATCATAAAAATGGCCATTCTTCCAAAAGTGATTTAGAGATTCAATACCCATTAAATTGCTAAAGTCATTCCTCAGAGACACAGAAAAATAGTTTCACTTCGGGGTATCTACCCAAAAGAAAGGAAACCAAACTACCAAACTAATGCATGTTTCTCTATATTTGTAGTGGCACAATTAGCCATAGACAAACTGTGGAACCAGCCAAGATGTCCATCAACAGATGAATGGATTACAAAGCTGTGGGATATGTACACAATGGAATTTTACTCAGCCATAAAAAAGAATACGATTGCGGTATTTTCAGGGAAATGGATGGATCTTGAGGACATTATCCTAAGTGAGATTAGTCAGTCACAAAAAGTAAGGAATTGGGTGCTTTCCTTAATATGTGAAAACTAGGGTGAATGGGGTCATAGGAGGAACTTCAGGTGAAAGAAGGGATCCTATAGAGGAGCAAATAATAACTGTGGGGATGGGAGATGGGGAGAGGGAAATGCTTTAAAGCGCATGATGTACTTATTCATATTGAAGTCAACCACTAAACCAAGCATAGAAGGGAGGGATGGGGAGCGAATGAGGTGTGGACTGGGTGGGGGCTGGCTGGGTGATGTGTGCATTTATACCTACACAAGTTTTTTACCCCATTATGATGTATAAATACAATGCACCAATAAAAAATTAAATTAAAAAAAAGAAAAATATTTCTTAAATTCACCTGAATCAACAAAAATCCAGAATAGCCAAAGTAGTTCTCAGCAACAAGATCAATGCAAGAGCCATCAAAATGCCTAACTTTAAACTATACTACAAAGTCATAGTAACAAGAACAGCATGGTACTGGCACATAAACAGACACATAAACCAATGGAGGAGAATAGAAGACTCAGAAACAAATCCATAATCTTATAGCCAATTGATATTTGACAAAGGGACCAAAAACATACACTGGGAAAGAAATAGCCTTTTCAGCAAATGGTGTTGGCAAAACTGGTTAACCACATGCAGAAAAATGAAAATAAACCTCCATAAGAGTCTATTCAAAATGGTTCAAAGACTTGGAAATCAAACCAGAGATCTTGCAGCTCCTTAAAGAGGGGATAGGTCCAACACTTAAACACATAGGCAGAGGTAAAGACTTTCTCAATAAGACACCAAAGGAACAGAAAAATAAAAACTATCAATAGATAGGATTGCATTAAACTGAAGAGCTTCTGTGCAGCAAAAGAAACTATCAAAAACCTCTACAGAGCCAACAAAATGGGAGAACATTTTTCCCAACCACTCCCACAATAGAGGACTAAAATCTGGAATATATAGAAAACTCAAAAAACTCACTGCTAAAAAACAAATAACCAAATCAAAAAATGGGTGTGCAAACTAAACAGACACTTTACAAAAGAAGAAATTCAAATGGCTAATAAATGTATGAAAAAATCCTCAACCTCATTATTAATCAGAGATACAAACTCCAATAAGAATGGCAATAATTAAAAAGACAACAAAAACAGTAAGAATGTGGAGAAGTGGAAACTCTGGTACATTGTTGGTGGTATTGCAAATTAGTTCAACCACTTTAGAAAACAGCATGGGCCATCCACAGAAAAATGGGAATGGACCTACCATAGGATTCAGTAATACCACTTCTATCTACCCCACAAAAATGAAAACAAAACTATCAAATAGTGCATGTGTACCCATGTTCATAGCTGTACACGTTACAACTGCCAAACAATGGAACCAGCCATGATGTCTGTTGTTTTACTCAGACATAAAGAAGAACAAATTTACATTATTTGTAAGGAAATGGATGTAAATGAAGAACATTATGCTAAGTAAGTTTAGTGCATCACAAAAAGTAAAATATTGGATACTCTTCCTAATAAGCAGAATTTAGGGAGAAAATGGTCATAAGAGGAACTCTAGACAAAGAAGGATGAGCAAATAAGGTGACGTAACTAAGGATGATAGGAGAGGAAGAAAATTCCCTAAAACACATGATATTCATACACAAACATATCAAAGTCAATCACTAAACTACACATGAGAAGGAGAAATAATGGAAGGATTGTGGTGGGAAATGGGAAAGAGCTAAAGGAGTGATTTGTGCATGTGTGCCATTTTTTATTTTGTATGTCTTTAAGATGTATTACTACAATGCCCCAATGAGAGAGAGAGAGAGAGAGAGAGAGAGAGAGAGAGAGAGAGAGAGAGAGAGAGAGAGAAAGAGAGAGTGAAAGAAAACAAAAAAAAAATGAATATTAGATCAGATGCGGTTGTGCTGGTCTATAATCTCAGTCCTTGGGAAGCTGAGATAGGAGGATCACAAGTTTGAGACCAGCCTCTTCAATTTAGTGTGATCATATTTTAAAAAAAAATTAAAATTAAAAAAAATTTAAAAAAAAAGTGCTGGTGGTATTACTCAGAGGTAGAATGTCCATTGGTTTAATTCCCAGTATAAAACAATAAACCACTAGGCTGGGCGTGGTGGCACACACTTGTAATCCCCTTGGTTGGGAGGCAGAGACAGGAGGATTGTACAGGTTCAAAGCTAGCTTCACTGGCTTAAGAGAACTGTTTCCAAACAAAATATATATATATATATATATATATATATATATATATATATATATATATATATATATATATATATATATATAAAATAGGTCTGGGAGTGTAGCCCAAGGTAGAAGGATTTCCAGGAACCCTAGTACCACCAAAAAATAAGTAAATTAAAAAATAAACCACTAATATTTTCCAACATTTTGGTTCAAAGGTACAAGAACAATGCATATTGGCAATTCCTTGTAGACTTAAGTCATACAAACCTGGAAGAATACACTCAGAAGCTGTTGACCCTAAAACAAAGAAACAAACAAAACTTGACATTTGAAACTGCTTTTCACTTTTCCAACTGGACACAGCTCTTATCATAACAGGACAGAACTTACTACATTATGTCACATTGCAAAATTAATAAATTGGTATTGGTGGCTTCTGTGACATTTGTGTGTTTGTTCAGCATGTGTCAGAGAATACAGAAAAGAATAGGGATAAGCATTAGGAACTCTATAAGTTGGTTATTATATATGTTGAACTTGTAGCTGTTCTCTTATTTTTGATTGACTAATTAATTTTTGTTTCATGGGAACGAAAATACAAAATTCTTACCTCTATTGTTATGTCATCCATAACATAAACCCTAATGACAGAGCCACGATTTCAATAGTTTCCAACTTTACTAAAATTTAAATTACTCAAATTGGGTTGTAAATTTTTATCATAAAATATATATATATATATATATATATATATATATATATATATATACGTGTGTGTGTGTGTGTGTGTGTGTGTGTATATATATATATATATATATATATATATACACACACACACACACACACACACACGTATATATATACGTACATACACATATGAGGGTCTGGAGATGGAACCCAGAGGCATTTAACCTCTGAGCTACACCCCCTGCCCTATTTTTTATTCTTTATTTTGAAACAGGGTCTCACTAAGTTGTGGAGGGCCTCAGTAAGTAGCTGAGGCTCGCCTCAAACCTCAGTCCTCTGGTCTCAGCCTCCCAAATGCTGGGATTACAAGCAAGGGCCATCACTCCCAGCTTACTATAAATAATTAAAATAAATGTTTTCCAATAAAATTTATTTTATAACTTGATTGCTTAATTTAATTTAGCTACATATTTACATGCCTGATGAAAAATTTACAGGTATTTTTCAAATGCCAAACCAAACCTAAATACATTTCTAAGTTTTGTAACTATTGGTTTTAAAAACAAAATCAATAACAAGGGTTATTGGCTTTAAACACAATTTTTGTTTGTTTGTTTGTTTGTTTGTTTTTGGTGGTACTGGGGTTCCTGGAAGCCCTCCTACCTACAGGCTACACTTCCAGACCTATTTTATATTTTGAAACAGGGTCTCCTAAGCCAGCGCAGCTGGCTTCGAACCTACGCGATCCTCCTGTTTCTGCCTCCCAAGTGCGGGGATTACAAGCGTGCGCCACCACGCCCGGCTAAACACAATTTTTAAGGACAATTATTACTATTTTTAAGTTTTTAGAATTGATATTAGTGTTATAATTCATCTACAAGCATAAAATAGTTTTTTAAATACATTTATCTTATATTTTTAACTAAAATATTATCAAAAACATTCCTTTTCTTTTTTTCAATGAGCAAACAAAAATGCTTTCACTGCCCATTTGTATAAATTTATCTTTGAGAGAAAAATAGTTAAGCATTTCAATGCTTGTTAAATAATTAACCATTTTTAAAAACAATAAAATCAGACCTAATTACTAATATTTTGCTCAGTGAACCTTGTACCCTACTCTCAAAATCAAGGTCATTGTCGGCATTTGCTTATTCTATAGGCACTAATGAGCATTTCACACAGGACTCAACTTCTGTCCTCAGACTAAAAATGATTTAAAAGGACAATAAAAGAATTATTTTATAGTGTATTGTTCTTGTATCAACATACACATAAGCAGCCTTATCATAAAAAAGAGAAGACATTTTTTAATATAATTGCTTTATTTTCTATAACCATTGGAAATAAAATCTAATGCTTCTTGCATCTATCAGAAATATTGCTTTGGTACATACATCAAATTTTCTAAAAACAGATTATCCAAAGAAAATATTCTGGCTTTATGAGACTAATTTTTCTGAAACACTTTTATGAGGGCAATTATTCTTAATACAATTCTTTCTGATATAAAATGTGTATGCCAAAAAAATCACCTTTTTTTGAACTAGAGATTCAACCCAAGTATACCTTCAGTCCTTTTTATTTTTTATTTTGATATAGGGTCTGGTTAAGTTACCGAGGGGCTCACTAAATTTCTCTAGTTCGCCTCAAAATTGTGATCCTCCTATCTCAGCCTCCCAAAGGAATTACAGGCATATACCAACATGCATAAAAATTTAACTCAATTTTCTGTTGATAAATCATGATTATAAATACGACTATGTTTTTAGTGTGACTGAAAGAGATTTTTGTTGTATAGAGGAATATAAACCATATAAGAAAAGCAAGCAGATAAAAATAAATATATACCACAAATGACATTGTGCTAGTAGTTAGAAGAAATTTATTTATGTTTGGTATGATTTTGTAAAATTTGGGTGGCATGTTCTTCCATTTAAGAAGGTTATTTAAAACATATAAAATTATGCATGGTATTCCAGGGCATAAGTAAAACTCTTGACAGCTTATTCACCCATTTAAAAACAATTTGCACTGAGTTAGTGGCAACTGGTCCAGGAAGAGCATCGATTCTTTTCTTAAAACCTGAACTACGGTAATTTACACCCCTTTCTTACATGGCACACCTTTGAGTTTTTTATTGATCTTTCAAATTACTTGATTCTAGTAATAATAAATGACAAGGTAGATATCAGCATTCCAAATAATAATTTTGGGGATTTCTGAAACCAACTGGAAAAACAGAACATATCATAAGGTCCATATGTGCTGTGCTATCCATGTGGAAGCACATATATTCCCTCATATCTGAAATGTTTTTTCTTTTTACATTATAAGTGATATTTTTCATAAAAATGTAAAATCTTCAGCACACCCTATAACTAGCATGCAATACTAATTTCTGGAAATGAGAAGTTAACAATATATGACTATCTGTGAGTGAGAGAGAGAATATGTGGGTGAGGGTTAAAAATTATTAAGAAAGAGAGGGTATAATGCTAGGTCAGAATTCATTTCTGAAAGTGGTTAGGCATGATATGAAGCTTTAGAAAATTGAAGTAATGATATGGAAAAATCATAAAGATGTGCTCCCAGATTAAAAAAAGAAGCCAGTCATTAGATTACATATAATCTAATTTATGTGAACAACTTAGAAATGCAAATTAATAGAAGCAGAAAGAAAACTAATTACTGGGTGTGGTAGCACACACCCATGATCCCAGTTCTTGGGAGCCTGAAACAGGAGAATCATTGGTTCAAGGCCAGCCTCAGCAATTTATCGAGACCCTCAGAAACAGTGAGACCTTGTGTCAAAGATAAAATAATGTTAAGTGGGATCAGTCAGTAACAGAAAGTAAAAAATAAGATGTTCTCCTTAATGTTTGAAAGCTAGTGAGAAAATGGGTCATAGGAGAAACCCTAGATAAAGAAGGAGAAGTATACATGAAAAACTAAGGTGGCTTAATTAAAGAAGATAGGAGGGACAAAGAGGAAAATTCCTTAATGTACATGATCTACTTTCAAAAACATATCAATCAGTATGACAAACATGAGGAGGGAGGGGGAGGGAATGGGGTGCGAATTAAGGAAGAGATAAATGAGTGATGTGTGCATATATGCCTCTACCAACTTGTACCCCATTAAGATGTATGACAATGCCCCAATAAAAATATAAAAAATAAGAAAAATAAATGAATTATTAAGTTAAAAAACAAATGTTACAAATGCAAACATGTCAAAAGCAAAGTGAAAACGTTTATCTCATAGCTCTAGTTATTAAGTACCAAACACATAAAGCATAATGATTTTCAATAAAAATAGAAGACATATTTTCCATTAATATATAAAGCTAAAGCTTATCTAGGAAGCTATTAGCATCTGTAGGTAAGTAATTTGCTGAAATCGTTGTTGTTGTTAAAAATAACCTGATAAATTAACATGTGTTCATGAACTTGTAAAAAGAAAATAATTTTATCACTACAGTAAATGTTAAATTTTATGACTAAAAATATAACATAATTTAAATAATAAAATTTATCTAATTTTCAACTGGGAAGGAATTAATATCAGAAGTAACTAATAAAATTGTCAAGAAAATACATATTTTCTATATTTAGTTTCACTCTTAAAAATGAAATAAGTTAAACGAAGAACTAAGGTATAAGTTTGTTAGAGAAGTACCATGCCATAATAAAGGGCTTAAAATTTATTTATGTTTCTTACATTTGAACTCTGAAAACATTTTTTCTGTTTTTATAATATTAGATTATATATACATTGTTAGGTTTAAATAGAAAATACTGAAAATAATTGCATTTTACTATAAGATTTGAATTCTATTGTTTATCTAAAGCAATGATAAACAGTATCCTACATTGAAAAATACAAAAAATAACAATTTCAAATGAAAGGCAGTTCATTAAATGCTTAGAAAAAATACTCTTAGAGAAAACTATCTATGAAAACTGAATGTGAAAAGCACTATTTTTACCTTTCAACAAGATAAAGAAACAAGGAAGAATTACTTAATCTGAGATAGCATCTGTCCAAAATACAACTTTGCTGTGAAACCAGGAGTCATTACCCATAAGGCATATTTCATAGTTTTTCCAAATCTGGAAACTCCATGGCATATAATTGTGATTCTAAAACTACTGTTTAGTACTGTTCTTCTAGTCAGCCACAATTTCCTGAATACATGCTACACAAATTATCCTTATTTCAGAGCTTGGGGGTAAAAGAAGAAATACTTTCCAATTGTTTCTTGATCTGCAGTATTTTGTGGTCATATTTAACTAAAAGAATAATTTATTATCCATTATAGAACTCTTTTAATTCTTTATTGCCCCTGAAATCTCTAGAGAGGAGAGAGAAGAGCTTATTTGAGTCTCTTCACAATAAGGGTTCTGGCTTTTCTTAATAGGAGTCCTCTCCATAGTATCATAATAAATATAATGGTTCTCATCTACATATTGAAAAGTATACACGTGTCTATTTTAGGAAAGCTCTCTTAGAACATTTCCACCTTTATAATGGAATCTTGGAAACAGAGCCTGACTATTGAAGAATTGATAGTGTTTTCCATTGAGGGAAGAATCAATAAGGACTACAGAAAAGGGGAAAAAAAGCAAAGTACTGTAGGTACTTAAATGAAAATTGATTTCCGCCATTGACCATGGAACAAGCTCATCAGTAACACTGCATTTAGAAAGAATCTAATTGTTTCTTCTTAAGGTAGCATTTGAACTTGAAAGGGGAGTATAAGAGGGAAATCAATCCTCTGTTATCACAAGTAGCTTAGTCACCGCATACCAATTCAAGAAAATTCAATTGTTTAAGAACTAATTGTAACTACTCAATGGATTGCCTTAAAAAAAAAAACTACAATTTTCAGAAACTTAGGGCTTTAATTTTTAATTCTTTCTTTATTCATATATACCCTTGACCACTAGAGGCATTCTTAATTCCTCTCAGTCACATAATAAATAAAACACACACAAAAAAGTATAGTTGCAAATTCACTATCATAGAGGAATTATTCAAATTGCAGGCTGTGCTGGTAATTCACCTCTGTGTATATATATATATATATATATATATATATATATATATATATCAACATTATTTACTTATTTCATATCAATCATTTTAATATGATTAAAGGGAAAATAAGTAAACTTTACATGATTAAGTTATAGAACAGACTGGTAAATTTCTGGGCTAATGGAGCATCTATTCTATTTTCACATTAGTGAGGAAGGGACAGAAAATATAGAAGTAAAAAAAATTAGTGAAGAAAATACTTTTCAATAGAGATAAGCAGTGATACCCCAGCTTTCATTAGGCCATCCAAATCAAAGGGAATAAGAAGTGGAAGTAACTATACATGGTGAAGGGTCAGAGAGAATGAAGACCAGTGTGATTGGATCTGATGAAGTTAGAATTGTGCTATGAACTGACACAGAAGTGCAGGAGCCAACTCATATGTGGTCCTGAAAATCGTGCTAAGAGTGAAAGCCAGGGTTCATTGGAAGTACAATTGGAATAATTTGAAAAATTTTGGATGAGGAGAGGATGGGATTATAATTAATTAGCTCAGTCTAAAACTTTTCGCCAATCTATGAGGAATAAGTGCAAGAAGCATCAGAAATGAGGACTTTATTCTAGTCTAGAGAGCGATGTTCATAGATTTAGCTGTCGTTATTTTGTTGAAAACTATTTGATTTTTCTAATTTATTTTCAATTTGGCAATATTAAGGTGGGGCAGTTGTACAGAAAAGCCACTGAAAAATAGCTCAAAAAGAAGAAGAAAAGTATAGAATTTTCTGAATATACTCTTGAAAGGATGAAAATCATAGAGCATCAAAAAGCCAAAAGCAAACTATCAAGCTTTCCAAAAATTCTTGGAATCTAAGTCATATTTATTGATTAATATGCTGCCACACATTTAAGTTCTTTTAATTACAATAAAACTGCTAGCAAGTCTGGTTATTTCCCTTGTAATTCCTCCCCTTCCCTCAAACTTTACTAGCCACAATTCATTTGTATTTCAACATGATTCTTTAATAAGTTTGCAATGGATCCTTATTATGGTCTCATTTTAGCACAGTGAAAGTAGCATTAATTTAAAAGTATAAGGATTCCAGTTCTAATCCAATTTACTGAAGATGGTGACTTTAAAAAGTTTCATAACCTTTCTAGATTTTAATTTTCTGATCAGTAAAATTTAAAATATATATTCTTTGATGTTAAGAATATTTTATATATTAAAATTTAATCAAGCTGGGTGTGGTGGTGCATGCTTGTAATCCCAGCATTTGGGAGGCTGAGAGAGGAGGATCATGGTTTGTTGCCAATCTTAGATACTTTGTGAGGCCCTTGCAACTCAGTGAGACCCTGTTCCAAAATATAGAATAAAAAATAGGGCTGGGAGTGTCACTCAGATGTAGAATGCCCCTGAGTTCCATCCCCAGTACTACAAAAAGAAATTACTCTAAAATACAATTTATTAGTTATTATTATTCCCACTTGATGAATAAGAAAAAATGATAGATAATTAAATGAAGGTCTTTAGCTAATAAGTTGAAAATCTTAGATACATTTTGCTTGATTATATAAGCCACATTCTTAAAAACTACATCGTTATCATAGTTATTTAATAAAGATAATTTTATTTTTTTTACCTCTTCTCTCTGCCCCCATTTCAATTTGTAATACAATATAATTATATCTTAAATAATAATTGTATATATTAAAATTGTGCATTCTTGCCATACCTTCTTAGAAATCTATGTCTCTTCTTCCCAATTTTTTATATATTTCAGAAATCTTGAGCTGCTTACCACCCATTATTAAGAAAAAAATCTATTTAGTTTTGTTCTTTACTATTTTTAACCATATAACCCACACTAATAGTACTAATGGAATTCATAATGTCTTGGATAATGTTTCAAAAATTAATATGTATATTTTTACAGGTTTCAGAGAAAATGATGGAATTTTAAGCATTTAAAATAGACACTAATGTACTGCTATGATTTTATATGTCCTCATTTTCAAGTTCTAAAGAAATTTTGATAGAAAAAAGAAATATTATAGATCACCAATAATTTAAGTAACCAAACAAGTGAAGAATTTTGAGAAGTCACTTTCTATCTCTTTAGTGCTGTTTTCCTGTTTAAAATTTCTGAATGAAACATAAAATGGACATGAAAAAGATAACATACTGGTATTGGAAATTTGGGGGATAGTGATTTAAATTAAAGTATATACATATTTCATAGGTATATTTGTGGCTTAGGTTGCGTGTAATATTTCCTTTTTACTTGAGGTAAAGAAATTTTCTAAATTGACTTTTATGCTTAAGTGAGATGAAAGTTATTAAGAATAATATATTTAAATAGGAACGCTATCTAAACTAAGTTTTTTAGTTATGTAATACTCATTTATCTTTGCTTAATTTCCAAATGCTAAATAATATTTAAAGGTCTTAAGGAGGTGAAAGTCCAAGATAGCAGCTGCCGAAAAGAACATGCATTCCTCGGAGAAGCCATAGACACCAGATTTTGGTTTAATATCTGATTGGGACAGCTTAAGGAGACATTTCCAGCTTTGACTTCCTATCTATAATACAGGAGAGAGAGTGGATAACAGCGGAATTAGAAGGAAGATGACAAGAAGGCACCCACCACGTAAGAAAAGTGATTTTTGGAAGAACATCCCAGAAGAGATTAGAGAAAAGACCGCTTTAGCCAGGCATGGTGGGAACTCTTAACAACATACCTTGTAAGAAAAATGATCTGGGCATGATGGAGGGAGCTGAGCAGTGCCGGGCTGGAAGCCCAGCAGTGTGTCCTGGGACTCAGCGCGCCTGGCCGCTGCGCTCTTCTGTGCTGAACTGGGGTTCATGTTGCACTTGGAACAGCAGATCCTGCTCTACAAGATGAGGTTGTGGCCTACACTCTTGGAAGGGAGATAAAATTTATTACTGCTGTGTGCTCGATCCCACAACCCCTTAAAAACACACCTACTGTCTTCTCTTATTAAAAAAAAATATATTGGAGAGGGGCCAGGATGGCAGCAATGGCAGCCAGGATTCAGGAGATGCAAACAAATCCTATCTAATTCACCTGAAACTTTGGGAAAAAAAAAATCCCCACCGGTTGCACATGCTTAAGAATTCTGAACATCATACCATGTAAGGAAGGAACTCAGTGGAGAACCAGGAGGAAGGCGGCAGCGGCGACATTGGCAGTGGAGACTAGTATTTGGGAGAGGCAGAGATCTGACCCAACCCACCCTGATCTTCTGAAGAAATTGCCCCAAAGGTAGAATGCTACCACTGGTCATGCTCAGGAATTCTGGACAACATACAGTGTAGGAAAAGTGTTTGGGAGAGAATTGAGATGGTGGAGGCAGCAGCAATGGCAGCAGCCAGTATTCAGGAGAGGCAGAGATCTGATTCAATCCACCATGATCTTTTAAAGAAATCACCCCAAAGGTAAAATAATACCTTTGTGCATGCTTGAGAATTTGGGACAATGTGCTGTGTGAATAAGGTGCTCAGAAGAGAACCGAGATGGATGGGGCAGCGGAAGCAGTGGTCAGTATTTGGTAGAGGCAAAGATTCAGTCCAATCCACCTCATAATTTTAAAGAAATATCCTCAAAGATATATTGCTATTGCTGCACATGCCTGGGAATTCTAGAAAACAAACTGTGTGGGAAAGGTGTTCAGGAGAGAATTGAGATGGCAGTGGAGGCAGTGGCGGTGGTAGTGACCAGAATTTGGAGGGGCAGACAGATCCAGTCCAGTCCACCTTAAACTTTTGAGGAAATCTCTCCCAAAGTAGACAGCTCCTGCCACACATGCTCAAGAATTCTGGACAACATGCTAATTGATAAAAGGATTTTGGGGGTTCCAGAGGGAGCCCTGCATAGCTGGGATGAGCTGCCATGCGGCATGTTCTGGGATTCATCAGCCCTCATGGCCACCATGCTCCTCTGAGCAGAGCAGGAGGCCAGGGTGCATGGGGAACAGCAGAGCCTGCTCTCCGAAGTGAAGCTGTGGACCTCTGCCTTTGGAGGGAAGACAGAATTCATGCCACTAGGTATTTGGAGTCCCAGCATTTGCAAAAGACATGTACTGCTCTCTCATATTAAAATTAAAAAAAATCAAAGAATGCCGGGCATGGTGGCACATGCGTGTATTCCCTGCGCTTGGGAGGCAGAGACAGGAGGATCGCGCAGATTCGAGGCCAGCCGCACTGGCTTAACAGACCCTGTTTCCAAATAAAATTATAAATAAAGAATGGGTCTCCGGGAGTAGAGCCCAGAGTTAGAAGGGTTTCCAGGAACCCCAGTACCACCAAAAAAAAAAAAAGAAAAAAGAAAAATGGGAACATCTGTAGACGACCTGCTCATAGTGGCAGAGACCAAAGCCTGATGTAGAGCAAGAAAGCAAGGCTGGTGCCAGTACCTCTGTGTCCAGGATAGGAGCCTGCAGGGTGGCTAGGCTGGTGCCAGGGCCAGCAAGGCTGGGATCATAGCCTGCCATGAGGCAAGGCCAGTGCTGTGGCCTCCAAGGCCAGGATCAGAGCCTGCCGAGGGGTGAGGCTGGTGTCAGTACTAGTGAGGCCAGGATTGTAGCCTGCATAAGCCAAGGCTGGTGCTAGGGCTTCTAAGGCCAGGATTAGAGCCTGCTGAGGGGTAAGGCCTGTGCTGGGGCCAGCGAGGCCAGGATTGCAGCCTGCCATGAGGCAAGGCCAATGCTGGGGCCTCCAAGGCCAGGATCGGAGCCTGCCAAAGGGTGAGACTGGTGTCAGGGCCAGTGAGGCTAGGATTGGTGCCTGCCATGCGGTGAGGCCATAGCTGGAGCAGTGAGGTTGGAATCAGAATCTGCCGGGTGGCCAAGCTGGTGCTGGGGCTTCCAAGAGTGGAATTGGAACCTGCAATGCAGCATACACAGAGAAATATCACAGAAAATAAAAAATCAGATGCTTTCCCGAATATGAAAAAAACTAGGAAGAAATGGGTAATAGCAATTAAGGTGACCAGTCAGAGGGAATGGGATGGGGAAAGATGGAATCTCTTTAAAACACATGATATATGTAAACAAATATATCAATGTTAATTAGTAAATCAACATGGGATTGAGGGACAGGGAGGGAGTGGGTGGGATTTGATAAAAGCTAATCAGATGATGTGTACTTGGATATCCTCACAAGTCTTGTATTCCATTGTGATGTTTGACTGCAATGCACCAATAAAATATATATTTAAAAAATAAAAATAAATAAAGCTTTTAAGGAAAGAAACTATGAGCCCTATTAAACCCATGAAAAAAATTCAACAATATTAATAAAGTTTCATTAGACATCTTCTATCTCATAAATTGGCAATATAAATATTCCTATAAAACCAAAATTTGTGTTATTGTATCCACATGTATGTGTGTGTGTTTGATAAACTTAAGTTTACCAAAAAACTATCACATAGATATCAAAAATTATACTAGCAACAATTACTGATCAATTACAGTACAGTGCCAAATGTAAATTCTCTTTAAGCTATCAGTGAAACAATTTACCAGAAGAATAACCTAAAAATGAAAAAGATTAAATAACTTGTCTCATGCGAGGCAACTAGTTATTTTCAGAGTTTATGTTTGGGCATGTCTAGTATATCTTTTGAGGTCACTTATCTTATCATAATAGCTGACCATCAAAAAAGAAGATATTAATTAGCACTTTCTGTTAAAGTAATATTATAGAATTAACTGGTACCAGAGTCATCTTTTATTAACTATCAAATAGTGACAAAAAACCAATGACTTCTGGCTCAACAAGCCTGATTTAATAATCCTCTAGCATCCTGTAGAGGCATAAGATCCATATTCCATTATTGTGTTACCTTGATCTATTTATATTTTAGTGATACTAATGTGGTACTATTTCTTCTTTTTTATTGTATTGTAGAAGTATATGTTATAAACTTTTTTATAATCCCATTGTAGTAACAGTTTCTCAAAATAAATTTTCAAATACCATAGGAAGAAATAAGAATTTTCTGACAGCATAATTATGTAACATCCTTGAATGGTTTTATAAATCATATACTTAGTGTTTCTGAAACCAATCATAATAGAGTTCAATCTTAGAAAAATAACAAAAATATTTATTATTGGAAACAATACTAAATCCTCATAAAATTAATCAAAGCAGCATGTTCAATTTAGATGAAAGAATTAAGTGGTCAAAAAAAACTTTTAAAGGTAAGGTTTTAGAAAGTTCATTGCAATTATGGAACTCTTCCAGGCAAAACATTGTTTATAGATTTCTGTCTAATTATTTTGTTAATAATTAGGCAGCAAACATAAATTGTCCAAATAAAACTCGAAAGTGATCATTGAAAACCTCCAAAAATTAGTAATAAAGGAGAAAAAATCCTATGCCCAAATTTGCCCCTTTAAATATTATACACAGCCGGGCATAGTGGCCCACGCTTGTAATCCCCGTGCTTGGAAGGCAGAGACAGGATGATCGCACAGGTTCAAAGTCAGCCACGCTGGCTTAAGAGACCCTGTTTCCAAAATAAAAAAGTATAAAATAGGTCTGGGAGTGTAGCTCGGGGGTAGAAGTGTTGCCAGGAACCCCACATCACCAATAAAAATAAAAATAAATAAAAATAGGCCTGGGAATGTAGCCTGGAGGTAGAAGGGCTTCCAGGAACCCCAGTACCACAAAAATAAATAAATGAATAAATGAATAAATAAATAAATATTATACATAATTTAATAATATATTTTATCATTGCAAATTTTATAACAAATTTAACCTTAAACTGGAGATTATGTTCTATATTATGTTGTCTAAGTTTCCAGGAAACTTAATGGTAATGCAAAATTTTGTTATTTTTCTATAACTACTATTTTCAACTGAATTTATCCTCTGTGTTATACTATTTTGGCAGTTATAAAGTTTAGTAACTAATGTTTTATTATTAACATGTTATACTCAGTCCTTATACCAATAAAACCAAAGTCTTGAGTTGGCTACCTCAGTCATCTTAGAAGCATTTGTTTCTGATTTCAAAGAAGCTAGTGACTAGTATGGAAACAATAGATAAATATCAGATAATTTATCATTGAACTAATAAGAAGAATTTCAGCCCATTTCTAGACTTTAGAAGTACAAATATTATGCCCTAAATCACACTAATATGTTTTTGGTTTAATTCAAATGGCAGATAATGTGAAAAAGGGGGTGATATAAAACATGATATTAATTAGGGTTAGTAAATCAAATCAGCAAAAATATAGAACTTCCAAATATCTGTAGTAAATATAATTTTTATAAAATTTTAGTTTTTATAATATGTAAAAAACAAAATATTGATGTGAATTTTTTTATACAGCTAACAGGGAATTGATGCATCTGTGATGGAATAGTACCCAAGCCAGAAGGTAGGGATAGAAGACCCTATCCTTGAAGAAAATGTGGTAATCCAGATCACAGGCAGGAGAGAAAAAAGAGAGAAAGAAAAAAGAAAGAAGTGAGTGTATGTGCACTTCTGCCTCTATCATATTGTACCCCATTAAGATGTATGACAATAATGTGCCAATAAAAAATTTAGAAGAAAGAAAGAAAGAGAGAAAGGAAGGAAGGAAGAAAGAAAGAAAGAAAGGATGGAAGAAAGAAAGAAAATAAAAGTTGTGATCCTTGACAGTCATGGCTACCAAGCCCTCTGTTAACATTCCTCGAACCAGAACCTAGCCAAGTACATATTCTTTGATTAAGTATCAGCCTCAAATTCCTTCTTGTTCAGCTAGGGCCATCATGATTTCCATGTTGAGTATGAAGATTTTTGTCCTCAAGCAGGACACAACTCTAAACTTGGAAGAGAGAAACTTAAGAACATTTTCTCACTTGTGAAATTGGGCCATAATAGAAACCCAACCCTACTAAGATGTTATATTTTGCACCCTACAGTATTTTATTTTGCTTTCTTACTTAGAGAAAGGAGTATCTTGAGGGATTCATGTTGAAGGGGAAAAGAGAACTATCTTTTTCCAAGACAAAGTTTTTTAATCAGAAGGACAACTTTAGGCAGGCCACATCTCATTGAAATTATTTGCAAAATTGCCGAGACCGCCTACTTCCTCTTGGCATCTGCATGTGTGACAACCTCCCACGTAGTCAAAATTGGCAATTAGCCCCGAGACAAGGTGTGGTCTCTGGCCAAAAGTACTCCCCACTTTGAGATATTCTTTCATAACTATTATTCTTTTGGTAATGATTCTTTTAACTCTCCACATGAATTTCTCTGGTGGTGTAAGATCAGGACTGTGAGAGAAACTGAGTCCGTGGAAAATAAAGTTTCTGGTAATTTGTCTAAGCCTCTAAACGTCCTCGGCTTTGTTCAAATGGTAATAAAATCTACTTAGAATTTAGATGCAGTGGCAGCATTCCAGGCAGTAATTACAAATGCAGAACTCCTTCCTATCTTTGACCTTCATTCTAACCATTACAATAGAGCCAAGGGCTAGAAGGAATCTTGACCTTTGCACCTAGTGATAGCGCTGCCTGCAGACAGGGTGACACCACCTGGTTAAAATAGCTATGTCAGAACAAAGGACAGATAAAATAGATGTGTAAATGTGAAAGAAAGAAAATATGGTGAGAATAAGAAAGCATTTTTGTATGAAGAGGAGCTTATCCTAAGATTGTCCCGAATTAGAAAGATTAAAAGCAGGTTACAGAAGGATTGTGGTGAGGAAATGGATTATTAAAAGAGGAATAGGCTTCTAATAAGCCTATCGTTTGAGGAAAAGTGCTCAGCTGTTAGAGAAGTACATCTGACAACTAAATCTAAAAACTTCATGTTATTTCTTGGTGTTTACCTGCTAAACTGTGTTATGAGCTTGCTTAAGCTTTCAGACAGCAGATGGTATTGGAGACAAAATCCAGCAGACATTCATCGAAATCCTCTAAATCATCATAAATGTACACGGATTTCCCTACGCCAACTACATGTATGAAAGCTGGAATCTCCGAGTTCGTCCCCCATTCAGCTCAAAGGAGGTTGCTAGATAGAAAAGGACATTGGACTAAGCCCTAGGAATAAAAGTTCCAAAAGGGTTAAAGAAAACTCTTAAAAACTGGATTCTTCAAGTGATTTTGGGTGTGA
The DNA here is from genome assembly GCF_963383645.1 of Muscardinus avellanarius. Classification (NCBI taxonomy): domain Eukaryota; kingdom Metazoa; phylum Chordata; class Mammalia; order Rodentia; family Gliridae; genus Muscardinus; species Muscardinus avellanarius. The sequence goes on from NC_137791.1 coordinate 91,610,668, forward strand.
CTTTTGTTCTTCTGGAATTTGCCCACTAAAAGCCTCTGCAGCTGCAAGGCCAAAGGGGCTGACTCAAGCACAAGACCCACCTGTAGGGTCATGGGACTGATTTCAATCACAAGGACCTGTGATGTCACAGGCCTTACTTTTGTCTTGTTCAGGGTTGGTAATTTGCATGTGTATCTCTCTATTGTATTTTGGGTTTTTGCACTTTTCTACTAGGGAATCATGGGGAAATGGGGAAATATAAAAAATCTTGTGTCTAGAATAAAGTGTTCAATTGCACAAGAAGCATTGATCCATGTCAGATTCTTTCCAGAAGTGCCGTAAATAGGAACTTAAATTTATTTCCTAGAGGGGAAAGAATCGCTACAGATAAGTGGCTGCAGTATGGCACCCTAATTCTTCGCCCATCTTTTTTGAGATTGGTTCGATCACGAGTGGACTCATGCCCCATTTGGACTGAGCAAGTCTGTGGCACAAAATACTATAGTTTTAGGAAAATGTGACTTTATTTCAAGAGAGAAAGTCAAAATCAAATTTAAAAAGATGTAAGTATAAAAAGTTCTGACTTAGAAATCAGCTACCATGTAGGGTTAGAAACATATTTCTGAATGGAATATATGGAGAAACAATATTTGAACTAAATAATAATATTTTTATTTATTTCTATTAAAATGTTATGTATCATACAATATTTTAAGAAAAAGAGATCTGTGTATTTAAAAATGATGTGAAACTCTGCTAATAATTTTACCACAAAACTATCAACATTTCACTTGTATACACACAAGCGCACACACACACACACACACAAATGTTTTCCCTCATTTACCTATTGTGTTGTTTAATTTTGCTATTATTCATACTTAAACCCTGTGTTATCTCTTAATTATATGATAACTGAATGACACCATGACTATTGAATAGGGGGAAAGTTGTAATATTATTCAAGTCTGACAATTTAGCATGTGACATTCAAATATTTTACCTCATTTTTCCAGATAGAATTCTAGGGAGAGAATGCTTAAAGACTTATATTCTTGCATCCTGATTTTTTTCTGGAAAGAAGGAAACAAAAAGAGCCTTTTATTTCTTCTGAAAACTCTACTTCAGGGCATCATAGATTTTTGAACCTTAATTAAAACATCTTCAGATGCTAAATAATGTTACATGTATTTCCATGAGAAATAACTATGATATGAATAGTTACCCAGTGGTTAATTCAAGAGCCAATCTACATGGAATCATATATAGATAAGGTAAATTTGATTAGATGTAGTGAATGCAAAGTGCCTTTCACATATTTCTTATACTTTTAATATATCAGAAATAGTCAAAGGTTTTTAAAAGGTTGTATTATGCCTTCTGTTTTCCAAGCAGCAGTCCACTAGACATACCAGAAAAGGCCTGAGGTTGGGAATAAGGTCTTGGGACAGACTTAAAGAGATAAGACATCAAATTGAAGACCTCAGAAGCAATCTATAAAAAAGTAGTTGTTGTGATTCATCATTGATGAGAAAGACCAGAAATAAGATATAAGTGTCCAGGCAAAGATTATAGGGAATGGGGAGGGAAAATCCAAGAAGCACAACATGGCCTAGATCATGTACATCTCAGGAAATGAATTTTAATTGACATCAGAATATCTGTGACTTACCCCATGCTGGCTCCTAACTCACATTGAGATTATGAAAAGAAAGGTGATGAGCTGGCCCAGGCATTATTAGAGTTCAATAAATTCAGGTGACTATATTAATATTACCAGCAGGTATCATGTTATGTCAGATATTGAAGCCAGTAGGTTTTTCAGAGTATGTTTTCAACCTAAGTTATTAATTCTCTTACTCAAAAAATCTCTAAATAAATTTTACTTAACATGAAGAATTTCCATATGCATATTTAGAATGTTATATATTCCAGTAGATCTTAATTTTTAGAAATATAAGAACTTGAGGCTGGAGATATAGTTCTGTTGTAGAGTGCTTGTCTTCATGCATGAGGCTCAGGGTTCAATCCCCTACACTACAATCAATCAATCTATCAACCAACCAATGAAAATAATGCATATAAAAGCAAGCATCTGGGAAATAATATGCCTGCTATTGATAAATGTCCTTAATAAGCAAGGCAATCTTTCCCTGTAATACTCTAGATAAATTTAATTATTAAAAACAGATATTGAGCCTGGCATGGTGGCACATGTTTGTAATCCCCGTGCTTGGGAGGCAGAGACAGAAGGATTGCAGAGGTTTGAAGTCAGCCGCACTGGCTTAAGAGACCCTGTTTCCAAATAAAAACATATAAAATTGGGTCTGAGAGTGTAGCTCAGAAGTAGAAGGGTTTCCAGGAACCCCAGTACCACCAAAAAAAAAAAAAAAGATACTGAAATCAAAGTTCAAATATACGAATTAATCATATTTCATTCTGCATCTTCCCAAAGCCTGATTTTTGAGCCAAGCCTATGATAACCATTGATTAGAAGAATTCTTAACCTATTTCACATGTATGAGGAAATGTATACCTAATGTGTAAGAGGTAAACTGTGCCATGTATCATGTCCTATATATGCCAAGGCTGAGCGTTTTAATTTGCTCACTTAGTAAGCTCTTTGGAATTTCAAATGTATTGTTCAAAAGGTAGTAATTGAATATATACATCTTATTAGTGTGATTAAATATGACACTTTCATCTGTTGCAGTTTAGTCCAGTCCTGGCTTCATGACTCATAGGTGAGAAATGAAATAACTGAATACACACATCATGTATTTTGAACAATTTTCTCTATAAATCATTGAAATTATGTTACAATTCATCATTATTTAAACAACATGTGATGGTGACAGTTTGTGAGATATCACTGAGGAAAAATTAAAAATAGGCTTAACAGAATGTATCCATCCTTGGGGAATTCCATTTCTTTTTGATTGAAGAAGGGAACACATAAATTAATGTAATAGGCTAAAACTTTCATAATTTAAATCATATGTTACAATAGGTGGAGGAAAAAGTAAACTCAATCAGATGATCACAAATTATTTGTATATGTATGTTGGAGGGTACTGGAGATTGAATTTAATATTACCTCCTGAACTACACCCTCAGCCATAGTTTATATTATTATTTTAACAGTGGGTCTCACTAGGTTGTTGAGGGTCTCCTGAAGTTGCTACGGCTGACCTCAAGAATACTTTCTTCCACTTCCAGCCTTTCCTCCCAAGTACTGGAATTAGAGGTGTGCTGTGCAACCACACCCAGTGTCCATTTGCAAATATACAATCGGTCAGCGTACTAGATTTTATATAAATCTATACACAGAAAATAATTCAGTGTAGAAATGAAAAGTGTCCAATGTTATTTTCTTTTCTGGAAGAATATTTAAAGCTATGAAAGGTAGCTTTCTTGAAACTTCACCTTAAAATAGAATTTACCCACATCAAACACATATTTCTGAAGCCATTACAAAATTTTTCAGAGAAGCACAGTTTCTAGTGCCTTAAAGTTTTGTTATTTGAATATTTAAACTTTTGAATAACAGACCTTTACGTTCATTAAAATTTTCCAATACCAATCATTTTAATAACATTTTTAATAATAAAAATTATTCCTTCATCATAGTAAATGATATTTTCTTATTTGGTTTTTGTTTTTTAAATATTAAAAGGTATTTTAAATTATAATTTTTAAAAAGCAGAAATTTTATGAAGATAAAAAACTTGAAATACACTACAGATTTCTGGTAATATTATTTATACTCTGGGATGTAATATATAATGTACAAGAGTTTAATAAAAGGTATTTTGACTTTCATGATGATTTGTGTTGAAAGCTTTAATTCATTTTTGTACAAATGTGATTGCTAATAAACTTTAATTCTTAAAAGCACAAGAAAATAACTTAATGATATCCAATCTATAGAATTACAACAATGAAAAGAATAATAATTTTCAATAACACAAATTCCTGACTGAATATGAGGTTCAGTTTCTGCAGAAATGCGGCTGGGCTTGCAATATTGTCTATGTGTGAACTCCCTCTTGCCTATTTTTATGGGAATAAAAGTTTTATTTTTTACTAAGTTGTATGCCTTCTATTTTTGTTCAGATTCCATGCTTCATCTGATTTTCAGTTTATTAACCCTCCATATTATGTTTAAGCTCTTTTGCTATTATTTCTATCAACAGTATTATCATTACATTTCATAAAAACAGCAAATAAAAATAAAACTCAAACAACACAAACCTTCTCTTGTTCCTACATTATCACTGCCATTTGCCTCCACTCCCATTCAAAGTCCCCTTCTTGATTCTTTTAGTGCATGCCTTTGTGTTCTTTCTAAAGCAAGTCATGAGCATTCCTGCTGATCTCATGTTCATCATTTATTTTCCATCCATATTATTTTATTCATCTGCTATTCAAAATTTTATTTCACATCATCATCTTTTCCCTGGATTCCATCAGTAGCCTCTCAAATCATTTTCCTCATTGCTACTCATCTTACATCTCAATCCATTTTTTCACTCATTTTAATACAATTTTTCTGCATATTAAGTCTTTCAATAACCTCCCACTGAAATTAGAATCAAAACTAAATTATTTAGTCTGATGTGAACATGCTGTATCATATGGCTTCTCCTTATGTCTCCAACCAAATGTTTGATTACAATCATCTTTCATTAGCATCAGATATCTTGGGCATTTTAATAGCTTTTGAGTGCTTGGATCTAATCAGGACCCTTGCACATGATATGGATCATAACTGGAATAAATTTTACCTCGTTTTCAAATAACTAGAATCTTCTAATTCATCTATTTTTAAATACGATGGCAATTATACTAAACATAAGTGATACAAAAATATGTTATGGAAAGAGGTAATTGCTGTTTCATTTTTGAAAATCACTGGCAAAGATATTTTTAATTTTATATTGCAAATGTTAATTTTATTTTAAAATTTAAAACAACATTAGTTATACATACTTTTTTTCTTTTTTATTAATGCATTATAGTCATACATCTTATTGGAGTACAAGATTATAGAGGCATAGATGTTCACATCACTACATTTCTGATACATTTACTCTTTAAAAACATCAGTCTTCTAGCTGGGAGTGGTGGCACGTGCTAGTAATCCCAGCATTCTGGAGGATTGACCTGGAGGATCACGGTTCGTGGACAGCTTCAGCTACTTAGTGAGGCCCTCTGCAACTCAGTGAGACCCGGTTTCAAAATAAAGAATAAAAAATAGGGCAGGGGGTGTAGCTTGGAGGTCAAATGCCCCTGGGTTCCATCCCCAGACCTAACAATAACATAAAAAAATTAAAAATAAAAACATCAGTCTTCTGAGTGTGGTGGTACATGCTTATAATCCTATTACTTTGGAGGCTGAGACAGGAGGATCCAAATTCACAGGCAGTCTTAGCTCCTTAGTGGGGCCCTCCACAATTTACTGAAACCCTATTTCAAAATAAAAAATAAAAAAATTGGGCTAGAGGTAAGCTTAAAGGTAGAATGGCCCTGTATTCAATCCCTAGCAACACACACACACAAAGCACATCAAAAATTGGTGCAGCTTTTATATAACATTTTGTCATTATTTAAGCACTTAAGAGAAGAAACTGTCAGATAAGCACTAGACAGAAGTATTGCATGAATTAAAATATTCATGTCAAATAATTTGTCACAATAATTTTATTACTAACAATTTAACTTATAGTAGCAGTATTGACTCATAAATAATGTACATTAATTTGAGAGCTCTGACAGAATAAGTAAGTGTAGTTTTACTGGACAGAAATTTACAGTCTAATATTTGAGTTCAAATAAAGTATAAATAGTTTAGTTTTACAATATGTGTTCATAATTATAATAAAAGCTATTTGTTTGAAAGATCAGACCCCATGTAAATTGATTACAACCTGGAGGCCAAAATTTTATAATTTTCTTGAATTATTATTCTATGGTTAGTACTGATGGTTTAAATGAATCACTGAATCATAAAAATGTAGGCCTGGAAGCAATTTCAAAGTCACCTTTTCCAACAGTGCAGAAGCAATTGAAACAAATGGAGTCTATCAGATGGCTATCTGTCTTGTCATTAAAAATTTCCCTTAAGAGAAATTTACCCATCTCCCTCAGTACCTGGTTCTGAAGCTTGATTGGCTTGATTACTTTGAAACTGTATCTGCTGTATGACTAACAAGTAATGCTGGAATTATTAAGCAGCCTTTTGAAAGGCTTGGATTTCTTAGTTTCTGTACTCAAATGGAAATAAAAATGAGAAAGTTTCTTGACCATCCTCTCCACTTGCATTCTGTACCTTTTTGATGATTTGCTCTTTTCTCTAACAATACATCCTTCTCCAATGCCCTTTCAGTTGCTTTTTTTCCCATGACAATTTTTTTTCTCGTCCTCAAAATAACCTTTTTTAAACTCAAGGTGACCTCTAAAAGTTATATCTATACTTTTTAAAAATTATACCTTTATTTACTATCTTGTGCTAGAACTTATGTATTCTACCCATTTCTATTATTTTTGCATACAATATATTTTTATTTTTTATATTTAGATAATTGCTCTATTCATTAAGCAATTTTTCTTAATATTATATACAATAAAATCAATGAGGTTGAAAGAATTATGAAGTAGACACAGGGATGTGGGCAAAAGACACAAGTTTTGTTTTGCAAAACATATTTCATGATCCTAGAAATTTATTTCAGAGGTCATGAAAAAGTCTAATTGGTGTGGTAGTTTTTGCTTAGTACATACATCACTTGGTTTTTTTGGAGTGTATGATATGACTCACTTTATTTCTTGAGAATTTCCTACTTATTTTTTATTTATTTATTTTTTGGTGGTACTGGGGTTCCTGGAAACCCTTCTACCTCTGGGCTACACTCCCAGACCTATTTTTTAATGCTTTTTTTATTTGGAAACAGGGTATTTTAAGCAAGCGGAGCTGGCTTCGTACCTGCCCGATCCTCCTGTCTCTGACTCCCAAGTGTGGGGATTACAAATGTACGCCACCACGCCCGGATGAGAATTTCACACTTTAGGCTCCACAAGTATCAATCTATGAGGAAATACCTGAAAACACTGGTCCATTATAGGAATAAGATAAAAATAATGTTCCTAATAGCAAATTGATTTTATTGAGCATATCTACACTACTCTTGATGCCTAGATTCTGAAAACTCCAAATATTCTTTCTTGGTCTTGACAGATTCTGCTGCTTGACATGACAATCTTGCCACTTCAATTTTAAATATTCTCTTTGCATTTCAATAATAGTTGCCAGATTTTTACATAGTTTTATCCCAGCTTTTGTCATTCTCTCCACTGATGACTTTACAGTGCATTGCTGTACAATTATCTATCTACAACTGATCAATGATCAGGGCATGTACTTGCTTAAATTTCTTCATACATTTACACTGAGAAGTAGTCACCAAATTTCTTCTCTTACTCAAAACCAAATACTTTTTGTGTTCTTATTCCATCTATAGTAATTAGAAAACATGTTTGTTTACATACACAAACATATGCATATTCACACAAACATATAAGATTAATGAAGATGAAAACTCAAGTCTTGTTCACAAATCTATCAGCAGGATGTACCACAAAGCTTAACATATATTAAATGATTTATCAGTATACTTTAGATGCATAAATGCATACATGAATGAAAAATATTAAAGCATACCTTCTTGCAGATCTTTGAGTAAAGTTGATATTTGAGTTGTGCTGTGAATTTACCAACCCCTAGAATACTGTTATATACTGTTGGTGAGTTCCAACAAGAAAAAGAGCTCCAACTTAAATCCTCCCTTTGCAGAAGAGAAAATTGGACTTAGCACCAACCAGACAACCTTTCTAATGTTCAATAAGACCGTATTGATGTTTTCAGCTTCTGCCTAAAATGTTCTTCCTCCTTTTTTCTGTAAACTCTAATAGCTGTTCTATTGGTATTTTGAGTTTCATCTCAAAATCTCTCATTCAGGCAGTCTTCTTACAGCACTCCAGTAGAATTTCGTTTTTGCCTGTGCTGTATGAAATAAATATCTGGCTGAAATTACAAAAGACATGCCACCCCATCATATCAAGTTAGACATATTACTATCTTTTAAAAATGGTATTTAAGTCATATATTTCTCATCTTCAAAACCAGAACATTTCTTTGCTTATTGAAGAGTGAGTGTAGTTGCCCTGGTCTTGACTGAGGATGATGGGGATGTATGACAAGAAAATTAAATGGTTCATATGGATGCTAAGTTCTTGTCAGAAAATATATCTTCAAAATACCTTCAAAAACTTCAATAAATAATATGGGCAGTGTCTTTCCCAAAGCATATGCCATTACCATGAGATTGAATACAAAAATTCACTTAATTTATTTCCCAAACAGTGATATTTCTTTGAACCTCTGCTCTCATGCCCAAATGTTTGTTCTTTTCTTTTGATAGAAAATATACCAGTGAAAAAATCTGAAAAGCAGTGATTCTATAGCTTCTCTTATGGTAAACATGTGTGAACTTAAACTAAGTTTTTTCTTTAACTGAGTTGTACTTTGACATTTTATCAAAGGTGACTGTCAGAAAAGATGAGTAATCTCTTTTACTGTAGTTATACTCTGAAGATATTATATCTTTCCATGAGTAAATGTTCCACTTATATATAAAAACAGGATATATTTCTCTCAAGCTTACATTTGAAGAACAAGTTTTGGGTTCAGCAACTTGTATTTTTCTTGAGAATTTTGAACATACCAAGGATATGAAAGTAATTCTAAAAATCAGGAGGATGATTTTGAGCTCTTCTTTGCATATCCTGTATGTCATCCTTAATATCCATCTAGTTAAATGGTTGGGCAGGTGTGTGTATGTGTCTGTAAGGTATCATAATAACATAGTTTATGGTTCCCAATATGATTTAATGATTTACATCTGATATTCAACTCAAGAAAGTAAACAGTATGTGAGATATAAATATTGTGGGGAATATAATACTAAATTATAATACATATGAAATATTGTGCAATGATAGTTATATTATTAGTGAATGAGGAAAAGTAACTAAGAATAGTAAATGATGGGCTTAAAATGTTCTCCCTCCTTTTTCCTATTAAAAGTAATAGCTGTTTTTTCTAATTATATTTTTTAAAATTTTTTATTGGTGCACTGTCATCATATATCTTAATGGAATACAAGATGGTAGAGGCATACATGTACACATCACCCAATTATCCCTTACCCAGTTTTTACGCCATTTCCTCCCTCCTTGGCTTAGTGATTGACATTTATATGTTTATATGTTTGTTAATGTACATCATGAAAATTAGAAAATCTTTCTCTTCCTCCCTCCCATCCCCTCAGTTAGGTCGCCTTATTTGCTCATCTACGGTATCTTCTTCATCTAGAGTTCCTCCTATGAACCATTTTCTCCTTAGCTTTAGTATATTAGGGAGAACATCTAATTTCTTATGTTTTGTAACTGACTGATCTCACTTAGCATAATGTTCTCCAGTTCCATTCATTTCCTTGTAATAAATGTAATTATGTTTTCTTTATGGATGAGTAAAATTGCATTGTATAAATATCCCAGAGTTTTGTAATTCATTCATCTGTTCATGGACATCTTGGCTGGCTCCATAGTTTGGCAATGGTGAATTATGCAGCTATAAACATAGATTCACATGCCTTAGTTTGGTACTTTGGTGTTCATTATTTTGAGTAGATACCCAGAAGTGGTATTGCAGGATCATATAGTAAGTATGTTCCCATTCTTCTGAGGATCTGCCATACTGTTCTCCAAAGTGATTGCACTCATTTGAAATCCCACCAAAAATGTATTAGAGTTCCCACTTTTCCACATCCTCACTGAAATTTGTTGTTTGTGTTTTGAATGATTGCCATTCTAGTTGGAGTTAGATGAAATCTCAAGGCAGTTTTGATTTGGATTTCTCTGATTGCTAATAATGTTGAGCATTTTTTTTTAGTTTACTGGCCATTTGAATTTCTTCTTTCATGACGTGTCTATTTAGTTTACTTGCCCATTTTGGATTGTTTTTTTGTTTTGTTTTGTTTTGTTTTCTTAGTGCTGTGTTTCTTGAGTTCTCTGTATAGTCTAGATATTAGTACTCTTTTAGAGGAGTAAGGTGACAAAATACTTCTCCCATTTTCTTGGCTCTCAGTTGAAGTTCTCGATAGTTTTCTTTGCTGTACAAAAGCTCTAGAGTTTAATGTAGTACCATGTATTGATCTACCTTTTAGCTCCTTGTACATTTGGAGTCTTGTTGAGAAAATTTTTAACTGCACCCATATGTTGCAGTGTTGGACCTACACCCTCTTGAAGGAACCTCACACTCCAGGGGAGAAAAATGCTATGTGGAATAGCAAATCATAGCATAGCTCATTCATTATTGATGTATTTAGTCAGGTTTTTGATATAATAATTATTTATCAAGTGTTAAAGCTATGTGCCAGGCAAAATCGTAAGTGATAAGGTAAAAAACTACAGACCAATTTTAGATTATTTTATTATATACTTCTATGGAAGAACAAATTAATCTGATGAATAAAAACAACAAATACATAGCCTGGCATGGTGGCATGCACTTTGTAACCCCAGTACTTGTGCAGCTGAGATAGAAGGATTCCAGGTTCCAAGCCAGCCTTGGCAATTTATCAGGACCCTAAAAAACTTAATGAAACCTTGTTTCCAAAGAAAAACTAAGAAGGTTGGTGGTGTAGCTTGTAGATAAAATTTACCTGGGTTCAATCCTTATTTAAAAAAATAAGAAACAAAAAGTTTGCATTTTCTCTATTAAGAATTTGGGTTATTTATCCTCGGCATAAACAAATCTTGGCCAGGCATGGTAGTGCATGCTTGTAATCCCAGCATTCAGGAGAGGAGACCAGAGAGAGGATCACGGCTTCCAGACAGCCTCAACTACTTAAGGAAGCCCTTCACAAGTTAGTGAGACCCTGTTTCTATACTAAAAAGACTGGAAAAATAGGGCTTGATGTGTAGCTTGGGAGTACAATGCCCCCTGGGTTTCATCCCCAGTACCGCAAAAATAAATAATTAATTAATTTAAATTTATTTAGATCTTTGATTATTTAGGCATTGTTGTATAATGTATTTCATACCATAATAAAATTGGAGTGATGTGCTTTGAAATGAAAGAAAAGACCACAGTGACAGAATATAGGTAAGCTCTAGAAGCTGGTCCAGTTAAGACAACATATTCTTCCATGGACCTCCAAAGGAATGCAGCCTGAGCTAGGACAGTGCCCCTATAAAAGAGGACCAAGAGCCCTCCCTTGTCTCTTTCGCCCCCTGAGTACACAGCAGACAGATGTCTAAGAATCAGAAAAGAGGCCCTCACCAGAAACCTAATCCTCTGCAGCCTTCATTTTGCATTCCCTTGACTTCAGTGCAAAGGAAAAGACATTACAGTAATTATAAACACTCAGTCTATGGTATTTCTACTACAACAACCCAAACAGACTAACAGACTATTAATAAAACCATTTTGGCCGGGCGTGGTGGTGCACACTTGTAATCCCAGTGCTTGGGAGGCTGAAAACAGGTTCGAAGCCAGCCTCAGCTATTTAGTGAGGCTCTCAGCAACTTAGTGAGACCCTGTTTCCAAATAAAAATATAAAATAGGTCTGGGAGGATATCCTGGAGGTAGAAAAGCCCCTGGGTTCCACCCCAAGTACCACCAAAAAAATAAATAAATAAAAAAATAAACCATTTTGACACTGAGTTTGTTTCCTTATATTTAATAAATGTCGTAAAAACTATATATCTGTGTGTGTGTGTGTGTGTGTGTGTGTGTGTGTGTGTGAGAGAGAGAGAGAGAGAGAGAGAGAGAGAGAGAGAGAGAGAGAATTTTGTCAACTGTAGTTTTCATTACAAAGTTTGATTTCTAAATAGCACTTCAATTACTTAAGTTTTGGGAATTTTTTTTTTTTTTTTTTGGAAGAGTTGCGTTATAGGTGATAGAATCCAGGGGCATTGTACCTCCGAGCTATACCCCCAGTCCTATATTTAGTATTTTTATTTTTTGAAACGGGGTCTCACTGAGTTGCAAAAGGCCTTGCTAAGTAGCTGAGGCTGTTTACTAACTGTGATCCTCCAGTCTCAGCCTCCCAAGTGCTGAGATTACAAGCTTGTGCCACCATGCCATGTTTGGAAATTTTAAAAAGATAAAGAAGATAATATTTTGTTGCATTTACTTTTTATTATTATTGTTTTTCCTTTATTATTTTTTCAAACAGTTTGTACGATGATTATTCAAATGTATATCCCTTTACATTCAAGGCTACCTCTGAGCCTTTTTATTCTTCAGCCTTAGCTTTCTCAACCTTTCCTTTAAAACATACAGTAATATTAATGCTACTATATCCTTCTTAATCAACGGCTACCTTTGCAAAAATAGCTAAAATATATTAAAATAAAATATATTTTTCATTCATTTTTGTTTTAACTTTACCTTCAATCTGTATCTTTTGCTGTTTGACCATTAATTACAATTTTTATCTTACCAAAGATTTCTTTTCTTTTTGTTTCTTCAACTCTACGGCATCCTTCAGTGTCAACTATCCAAGAGTATTTAGGCTATGGTATTCAAGTTTTACTGTTTTCTGTCTCTATAATAACTGCAATCAATTTTAGATGATAATAATAAGTATATGTATATATATGCATATATCTTGCATTTTTATTTTAAGGAGTTTTAAATTTGAAAGCATTACCACAGTTAAAATTATTCCAGATGACACTAAATTAGGTTTTTATTTTAAAATAGCATAAGACAAGCCAGGTGTGATGTGCACACTCGTAATCCCAGTACTTGGGAGGCTGAGACAGGAGGATCATGCAAGTTTGAAGCCAGCCTCATCTACTTAGGCTCTCAGCAACTTAGTGAGACCCTGTTTCCAAACAAAATATAAAAATAGATCTGGGAGTGTAGCCTGGAGGTAGAAGGGCCCTGGGTTTCATCCCCAGTTCAAAAAAAAAATAGTGTAAGACAATTGATATATTATTGATGAATATTTACTCTAGCCAATAAAAAATTTCCAAAACACCTGCACTTGGGAGGCAGAGACAGGAGGATCACGCAGGTGTGAGGCCAACTTCGCTGGCTTAAGAGACCCTGTTTCCAAATAAAAATATAAAAATAGGTCTGGGAGTGTAGCCCGGAGGTAGAAGGGCTTCCAGGAACCCCAGTACCACACACACATACACACAAAAAAATTTCCAAAACATCTAAAAGAATTGAAAAGTTAAAGTAGTGAGCAAGAAATATTTTCACCTATACGACAGAGTTTTCCTGAAGTAACATAAAATGTCATTTTAAAACTTTATTAAGAGTTAAGAGTGGTTTCTTTTTATAATAAAATTAAAAATGTTACTATAGACTTCTTATTAGTTCACTTAAAATCATAGTCATTTTTCTCTGAAAGCCTAAGCTTTGAACTTTGTAAATACATAATTTCATTGCTGTGTTAAGTAGGAATTCTCATCACTGATTTAATATTTGGATGTCTTGGTTTTTCTTCATCAATATGCTTATTCTAGAGATCTAACTTTAATCATTAGTTTATATAATCAAAAGTAACATGTCTTTCTCATTTATAATTATTTTCAGATTTTAAAAATGTTAAATAAAATCATTGACTTCAGAAACATTCACATGACCTCTCTAAAAGCTACTAAAGATTAATGACAAAATAAGAACTGGCAAACATTTATATTCTAAATTTTAGCTTTCAAATATTAAAGTAAGTATTTTCAAAGTGTATTCAAAATCTGTTTTCAAATTGCTTTGCCTTTGTAAATTACTACAGTGATTCCTGATGACTTTTTTGTTTTGTAAGTGGTAGCTAATTCTTCAAATCAAAGCTTTAATCTTAATGTTTCAAGTGCTTTCCAAAGCTTTTTTTTTTCTTATCTAACATTTATTGGACACCTGTTACCTTGGAGCAGCTAGAAAAATTAGTTCATGTGCAACCCAGGAAATAAATCAGACAACAGGTCAACTACAAATAAAATGATAGCTCAAAATAGAATAAATGACAATGAGCTACTTATTCTACCAGCCTGTATGAGAAACAAAAATGTTATAGTTTATAGAAATCAAGAAAAATAATTAACATTTATTGAATTTGTTCTTCATGACAAATGCTATCTTGGCTTCTGTTGGTTTTCTAATACTATGTAATAAGTCATCAAAAATTCTGTGGTATAAAATAACACAGATATATTAAATCATGGTTGTTTAGGACAAAATCCCACTGGTCTGGCTAGACTTTTCCTAGGCCATCACAGGAATGGAATCAAAGTAGCAACTGTCCTGAGAGCTTTATGTAGGACCCAGAACCAATCTGCTTCTAAAATTAATCAGATTTTAGCAGAATTGAGTTAATTTTGGGGGGATATTTTAATGTTTTGTTTGCTTGTTTGTTTGTTTGTTTGTTTTGTGGTTAGCAGTTGGACTTAAGATCCTGTTTACTTGCTGGCTGTCAGACAAGAATCACTTTTTGCTCCTAGAGGAATTCTAAGTTATTGCTATATGCCCCCCCACCAACTTCAAAGTATCCATGGAGTGCTGAGCACTTCTTCAAAGCAGAGCAAACCTCTGAATTTTCTCTCTGTCATAACTGTCTTTCTTTTCTACCTTACGGTTCTGCCACCAGCCAGAGAAAACCCACTGTTATGAGCTTATGTGATTAGTTTAGGCCTATTTGGTATCTACTGTGCTGAATAACAAAACACAACTATCAATTTTAAAATTGGCATGGGTAATCTTTTAACTTTTTGGGAATTCCTCAAATTTCTGACTACCACAAATTCTTTATATAAATGATTTCTTTGAATATTTAAAACAGTGTGTGAGGAGCCAAGTATCATCTCACTTTTTAAATTAATAAACAATCAAAGTGAGTACAGTTTGATAGGTTTGAATTCAGACTTGTCTGATTTCATCATTTTACTTCCTAAAAAATTAGTAATGTTCAGATTTGTGATAATTATGTAAACCCTATATTCTTCCAAACTGGAAATACTACAGTTTTCAAATATCCTGCTTCAGAAGAAAATTGTGTGCTGAATGATTTCTGTGATTAAAAGTTCCTGAGGATGACATACTGAAGTAATTGCATTTCCAGAAAGAGACAGAAAGCAGATTTTAAAAAATGAACACTTTTTGAAATCTGTGATAAAACTACCCATGCAGATGCTTGGTGTCCAGATATATAGTAGGATGCATGCCCAGCCTTATACCCATTCTTTTTCCACATAGATAATTAATGCATAAATTCAATACAATAGGACCTAACAGGTCCTATATCACAAAGAATAAAATACTAAAGAATAAACTTAAGCAAGGATGTGAAAGACTAGTACATTGAAAAATACGAATGTTGCTGAAAAAGGATTTAGAACATGTAGAGAAAGCAAAGATATCCTTTCTTTATGGTTTGGGAGATCAATATTATGCAAAGCAGCATACAGATTTAACACAATTCCCATCAAAGTTAATTCCTTGCAATAATAAAATATTGCATTCTAAAATTTATGGAATATCAAAGAAACTTTAATAGTCAAAACTATTGAAAAGATTGAAGGTTTCACATTTTTATTTCAAAACTGATTAGAAAACTATATTAATTAATATAGTGTATTTATTATATTACTATAGTAAGCATATAGTAATATGCCAGTATACAACTGGCAAAATAATATCCATCTACGTAAATGAAAAATAATTATTCCATAAATAAACCCTGATATATAGGGTCAAATAATTTTGGGAGAATACCAAGATCATCCAATAAATATAGTCTTATCAATAAGTAATGTTTGAAAACAGATGTTTATTTACATTTTTTCAAATATCTAAATATTACAATACATGATATAGGTTTTTCCTCATCTCCTTAGGATTATAAGTAGAACTTAAATCTCATTTTTTTTTCAAGAATGTGCTAGACTATACTAGAAGAAGGAAAATTTAAGAGTACATAATAATTAAATGTAATGATTCTCCTTCTTTAAAAAATTGTCGTTGTTGAGAATATGTAATTCTGAACAAAAACACTTTTTATTAGTAAGAGGATATAATGTATGTATTCTTTAGAAACATTTAAAATAGTTTAGATGACAAATAATTATGTAACAGTAATTAACTCAAAAAAAGAAATTGGAAATATATGGTCAGAATAAATTCCTTATAAAATTATTTTATTATCAAAACAAATATAAACTTTATAAAATGTTATTATATTTTTAGGAACCTCCATGCTCTTTTACACAACAATTTTAACAATTTATATTCCCACCAACAATGTACAAAGGTTCTTTTTTCTGTATACCCTCGCCAATATTTGTTCTCACCTTTTTGAAATAAACAGCTCAATAGGTATGATGATATATATTGCTATGGTTTTTATTTGGATTTATTTGATTATTGGTGGTGTTGGACATCTTTTAAAATACTTGTTTTATTTTTATAGCTTCACTTTCATATCTTCTGTAGAAAAATGTTTATTCAAGACCTTTTTCCATTTAAAAAATTTATCATTTATTGTTTTTTTGGTTTCTTTTGTATTGAGTTGTGTCATTTCCTTATAAATTTTATATATTAACCCTTAACAGATACATGGTTTGTAATATTTTCACAGTCTTTATGCTGCCTTATTATTCTGTTGATTTTTTTTTCTTTGCTGTATAGAATCTTATGTTTACTTTTCTTTCCTGAGTTTTGGTGGGATAGCCAAAGAATTATTACAAAGTCAGCAATAAAAAACTTTGGCACTACATTTTCTTCTAAGAGTGTTATGGTATCAGGCCTTACATTACAGTCTTTAATTCTGAGGGGTGTGTGTGTGTGTGTGTGTGTGTGTGTGTGTGTGTATTGTTTAAGACAAAGGTTTAGCTTGGCATGTGGATGTCCAGTTTTCTGTACTTCTTAGAGATATCTTCACACTCAAATTCATTGCAGCATTATTATTATTATTATATTTGTAATATTATTCAGAAAATATTGTCATTTGGGATAACATGAATAAAAATAAAGGGTATTATACTAAGTGAAGTCACACAGTAAGAGAATTAATGCATAATTTCATTTATAGAAAGAATCAGGGAAAAAAGCCAGAACACATGGAAACCTAGAGTAGCGGGGTTGTTGGCAACAATAGGGGAATGAAAAGAAATAAGTCAAAGGAAGCCAGGAGTGGTGGCGCACGCTTGTCATCCCAGCATTTGGGAGGCTGAGACAGGAGGATAGCAGTTCTAGAACAGCCCCAGCTACTTAGTGAGGCCATTTGCAACTCAGTGAGATCCTGTTTCAAAATAAAGAATAAAAAGTAGGGATGGAGGCATAGCTCAAAGGTTGAGTGCCTCTGGGTTCCACCCCCAGTAACACACACACGCAAAAAAAATAAGTTAAAGGGCACAGACTTGCAGTTATGTAGGATAACTGTTTAGAGACCCACTGTAAAGAATAAAGGCCAGAAAATATTATGTTGAGATCTGCCAGTCTTAGAAAGTCAAGGGCTGTGTTTTCTCTCACATGTGGAAGTTAGAGAGAAACTAGGAAACAAAGGGACTTTAGATAAATGAGGAGAGAGACCAGTAGATGAGTAGAAAGGGTTTGGGGGAAAATGAAGAGGGGGAAGAAAGGGGCTTGAGAAAGAAAAATTTCAAATAATGCTATGTCCATATATGGAGGTATCACTATCAGACTCACTAACATGTACAGGGAGCAGGAGGAGGATGGGACAGTAGGGTGGAATCCACAGGGAAAAACACCAAGTGCTATGTGCATTATATTTTTATCACACTGAATTTCACTATGATGTATAGTTACAATGAATCAATAAAAGTGTGTTTTTTAAAGTAAAACAAAAAGAGTGAGGTCGACTGCTAATAATAATGCCCTGCATGCTAAAAATTTTACTAAGAGAATAAATATTAATTGCTTTTTTTGAGAGGGTACTGAGGATTGAACTCAGGGGCACTGAGGGTACCGAGGGTACTGAGGATTGAACTAGGAGTTACACCCCTAGCCCTATTCTTTATTCTTTATTTTGAAACAGGGTCTCACTAAGTTGCAGAGGGCCTCACTAAGTAGCTGAGGCTGCCTGCAAATCATAATCCTCCTGTGTCAGCCTCCCAAGTACTGGGATTATAAGGGTGCACCATCATACCCAGCTGTTAAATGCTTTTAACAGCAACAAAACACAAAAGTATCTATGGAAGTCAATTGATACATTGATTTTCTTAACTACTGTAATCATTTCATTGCATATACATTATATATATCAAGAATCATGCTGTGTATCTTAAATATAGGCAATAAAATTATATTTGTACAAAATTATAATAAATAAATGCTGTTCTTTCAAATTACCCTCTAATAAACTATGTATTATTTTATTTTATTTTTATTGGTGCATTCTATTCATACATCTTAATGTGATGCAAGATGGTAGAGACACATGCACACATCACCTATTTAGCCCTTACCCAGTTTTTAATGACAATTATTTTCTGAAAAAAATTACCAAATTCTAATGCAGTAAATTTCTCAACAAGATATTTAGAAATGGGAACCTTATCTAACCTTTAATATTTTGGGTTTTTCTTTGTTTTTTTTTTTTTGGTGGTACTGGGGTCCCTGGAAACCCTTCCACCTCCAAGCTACACTCCCAGATCTATTTTATATTTTTATTTGGAAACAGGGTCTCTTAAGCCAGTGCAGCTGGCTTCGAACCTGTGCAATCCTCCTGTCTCCGCCTCCCAAGCACGGGGATTACAAGTGTGCACCCCCATGCCCGGCTAACTTTTAATATTTTGAATACTCATCCCATAAATATATTTAGTGTCACCTACTGACACTATTTTGTGGTGGTTGTCCATAAAGTATTAAATTTAAAAATTTCAAAAGGCAAACAATGATTACTATAGAAATCCCTAGAGTAAAATCAATTGGCCTTAATTTTCAATGAATTAAGCACACTGAAAACCTAGTCACTAAATATTTTTGTATATATCTGTAATACTTTGTACTTTTCAGAACAGTCCCCACTACTGGGATGAAAACTCTGACAATGAGATATTGGGTAACTTGCCAGAACTGAAAGCTTTTGTGTGGCAAAATAGAGAAGAAACTCAAACAAACGTATTTGACTTTAATTCTAGGTTTATTTTTTCTGGCTTCAGCCATATTTTCAAACAACATAGCTGCTCATTTGTTGAGTTCATGTAGCCAATTCTAATTTGCCTGTTTTCACCTGATATTCCGTCTGTCCCCAGAAAGGAAAGTTGTTCTTTCTTCTTAGAAGGTGGCATGCTGCCATTACAACATCCTCTAATAAATAAACACATCTATTCAATGTCACAACAAATTAGAAAGTACTTATTTCTGTTCGGTGAGCTGGATGAAATCAATAATCACTGGGGAGTTGCCACTATGATTCATTACAGCCATTCAGTGTGCCTCAGTAATCAGCTCGGAAAATGGAGCCAAAGACTACCTCCTCTGGGGAAAAAAAAAAGGTAGGATCAAACATCTTAACTCAAATGAAAACAGGACCTAATAAAGATTGCATTACACCCTTTTACACATCAAAGTACTAAAGTTCCTTCTAAATACTGAAATAAGTGGATTCAGAATCACCACTAGCCGGACATGGTGGCACACACTTGTAATCCCTGTGCTTGGGAGGCGGAGACAGGAGGATCGGGCTGGTTTGGAGCCAGTCTTGCTGGCTTAAGAGACCCTGTTTCCAAATAAAAAAAAATATAAAATAGGTCTGGGAGTGTAGCATGGAGGTAGAAAGGCTTCCAGGAACCCCAGTACCACCAAAAAAAAAAAAAAAAAAAAAAAAAATGAATCACCTACTAATGTTCTGAATAAATCTAGGACTTAAAAAATAAAAGTATGTACTGCATTGTGTTTTGGTTTTGTTTTGTTTCTTTCTTAATATTAGGATATTATGGTCCTTTTGGTCTCCTAAGTCAGCCTCATTGATTACAGATAAGCAACTCCCCACTGTCTGTTTTACTATTTACTACCTCTAATTTTGTGATTTATTGTCTCCTTTTTGGCTCTATCTTATTTCTAGAGGCTCCAAGGCTCATTTCTTGGCTATCTTGTCTTTTCTAAACTTACACTCATCATCTAGTGACATTATTCAGCTTTTGAATATCATCCATGGCCAAAACTCCTGAGTTTGAGTCCATTTGAGATTGTTTGCTGAACTCCTGACTCATATAACCAACTATACATGGTTCAATTTCTATGTTCTCTTGATCTTTTCTAAAATTTCAGCTTTTCATCCCAGGTAGTCCCACTTTTCCCATAGCTTATACCATCATCTAAGCTATTAAAGTTTGCTTGATCACTATTATTTTTCACTGTTATTTTTTTTAAATGTAAATCCCATGAAGGAATGAGTCTTTTTTTATTAATGTATAAAAACTACTTAAGTATCTAGCATATAACAGTCATTCAGCAGTGTACTAAATATTATTTCTAAAGAATTGTATTATTTAAAATGGAAGTTTATCTCTTTAGATTGACACCAAAACTATTATAGGTATACATATATATATATACATATATATGTATATATATATATGTATAGACATATATACTTGTCTAGAAAACACATATATGTCTAGATAGCATATATATGTGTGTGTGTATGTATATATGTATATGCTTGTTTTTATAGTATTTTAAATTTGAATTATTTTTGTGTCACTGAGTAAATTAAAATTTCCCAGTGGATATGGTGGCACATGCTTGTAATCCCAGTACTTAGGAGGTGGAAATAGGATTGAAGGTTTAAGACCAGCTTCAACAACTTATGAAGTCCTCCATAACTTAGTAAGTCCCTGTTCCAAAATAAAGAATTAAAACAGAGCTGGAAATATAGCTCAGAGGTAGAATGTTCCTGGGTTTCATCCCCAGTACTACACACACACACACAAAAAAAATCCCTATGAACAATACTTATAGGTTTTTTTTTACAAAATTAAATCCAAATATATACATAACTATTTTACATAGTTCAATTCATAAGAATTATAGGATTAAAACCAAGGGATAATTAAAAAAAGTACTACCTAAATAAAAGCAGCTTTTTAAAGTTATTTATAAAAAAGAAATAAACATGAAGGCACACAGATTTCAGTTTCCCATTGGCTGTCAGCCAAATATGTCAATACTCTTCCCCATGTGCTACAACAATGGCTGTCTGAGAGTCTCCAAGACAAGGTCTCTAGTTTTCCCAAGACTGAGTAATCTGGAAATAGTGAGAGAAAAACACATATGATTAAAAATTAAAGACCCACAATCTTTTTATAACCTAATCTCAGTGAAACATACTTTCACTTCTCTCATGTTTTATTCTTTAAGAATGTCATTAAATCAAGCCTACATCCCAGTGGATGCTGTTAGATGAGGGCATAGACATAAAAACACAGGGATCATCAGAGTCTGTCTTTGGAGATGTCCACCATCATCCAACCTGGAGTCTCCAATTACAAATACATTTCAATGCAAAGCACATGCACAGTCCTCCCAAGAGATTCACCAAAATCATAACTCATTATAGAATGTACATGAAATCTTTTAGAATTACGATCTCTAGAAAATTTTTTGTTGTTTAAGGTCATTACATTCACATAATTTGTTACAATAGCATTAGAAAAATAATATGAAACATAGATTAAGAACATATGAAAAATAAATAAGCTCCATCGGATGCCAGAAACTGTGTTAATTCATTCTTGTCCAAATTTTATCTGGTACAGCAACTGTGATAGTGGTCAGTACATGATTAAGTTTATAATAATCCACTATCATCTTCTAAAATCCATATACCTTCTATCCATGTGAACTTGGTGAATTAAAGGAGGAAGTGACGAAAAGACTTGCAAAACCTCTTAGCACATAATGATTGCATTTAAACCCCTGCATCAAATTATAGAATGTTTTCTTTGATAATTTTAGTTGCCATTCTTGGGGATCTTTTCCAAATTTTCTATAACTCATTTAGTCCTTTAGTGATTTTCATTAAGTATTTGAACTGTATGTCTCACCATAGAATGTTTTTCTGCTACTTAAAATGGTGTCCTTAGGATGACCCTATGTTAAGAAGAGAGTCATTTATTATACCTGGAACCTGATGATGGGCACTTGTATTCCTGCTTAAAGTAGTTAACATTAGAAAGTCTGCTTTTGTAAATTTCTTCTTTGACTCTGTGTGGTGTTCTGCCACCGCACTGTCTCTTCAAGGATCTGGGCACTGTCTCTTGAAATGCAAACATTCAAAGAGGTGGTTCTTACCTCAAGTCCTTATGGATGGCAAGGGCCTAACTTTAGTGATTTTCTTTTTCCAACTTGCACAACTGCCCTCTGTCATATAGATGGAAGAAGGAAGAGAGAGATTCGTGTATTCTCTGCATAAGCTCCAGTTAGGAAATCCACATGACCTATTCTTATGGACCAAGTGCTCACTTAATGGCCTTCACTGCCTTTCCTTTGGCATTCCTCAGGATTTGGAAAGTCTCCTGCCTTTCATTTTATTAAAGTCGATCTCAGTTTACAATGAATTTACTTCTTTCCTGCACATATTTTCACTAGATAAAATCTGTCCTGTCCATTTTGTCCAGCTTTGTTTCTCTTTGACAGGAACTAGAACCATATCTGTGTTTCCTAAGTCCCTGATCGTTTCAACAGTCATTTAAAATTCTCCAGAAATGAAATTCTGGTTAAGTTCTGATTTATGATTTATGGTATTTTTATGTAAAAATGGCTCTAGTGCCTTCCTCTTGGCCTTTTATAATATCAGCTCTTACTTCACAGGTGAAGTTATCCGGTGTAGATATTCAGTGTAGAATCCAGAGTAGATATTTGTCCAGAAGTCTCTGTTACCAATTTCACTTATGTCTTTTAGAACTAGCTGAGGGAATAACAACAACATATTGGATTTAAGAAACTCCTGGGTTAGATATGGGAGTAAATTGAATGAATAATTGAGTTGCTTGATTAGTCAAGTCAGAATTTCATTCACTAGACTTAGAGCTTTACCACCTTTGCAAATCAAATAACACCTCTCTTCTGCCTATTTCATTCTAGATTCACCATGATCAAATGGCCATCACAGAATATCTCCATAGTTCAAAAATAACACCTGACCACTTCTTTGGCTCTGCTGTCCATTATAATAATTACAGCCATTTTGTTTCTGGTCATGAGGTACTTAAAACCTGCACCCCAAAGTCCTATTATTCTCATTGCATTGAGTTAAACCACTTCAGTGGTAACAGTTCTCACTATAGTTTCTAACCTAGAGAGAAGTGTGAATATAGAACACTTGAAAGATAATGATGTTTTTCTCACAAATTTATTTATCTCTCTCAAGCATGGGATGTTCTACAAAATCTCATCTGTGGATTGGCAAATCTTGTGTGATAAATCTTCTGTCATTATAAGCTCTGTAAGCTTTTAGATATACAATATAACAAATAAGTTTTGGCACTTTGACTTAATTTATTATAGACCATATTTGGTTCTTTATTTTGCTCAACCAATCAAACAAACTAAAGAAGCCATTATTATTTCTTTAAGCTAAATTACTAAATCATAAAATCCAGATCTGTATTTCTTTAATCTTGGGCTCTAAAGATGTATTCCTAAACACATTCCCCAGGCTTTTGCTGCTATGGATTTTCAAAAGCATGCAATTATTTTCATGTACATCATATTTCTTCAGGGAGCACACACCTTGTGCCTCGGTTCACATATTCCAAGAAAATAATTACTAGGCAAATAAGTTGGTAAATCTTTCTATAGAGTCACTCTCTTTCCCAAATACTGTGTTCAGTGTTCACATGTCATTCAAACTATATCCTCACAATTTACAAAAAAGAAAATGTTTTTAATCTCTGCTATCTCATGTTCAGAGCTTGACATATGCAAACTTTTTAATTCCTTTTGTATCTTCTTAGGAGTACATAAATTTTGATTTAACCCTCATAACTTTTAAAAATAAAGTATGCTTATGATTTTGGTCATAAATATAAAAAAATGGTCCTCAGTTGTTGAACTTTGTGAAATATGACTTTACCCACAAACATCAAATTTTCAATGAATACCATGAAGTACACAATGCTTTGTTTAAAGGAAATATATTTTTGTACTGTAGTGTAGGGACACAGAAAACTGCAATCCAAAAAGAAGCAATCATTAAAAATTGCTATAGGAAGCATCAGAGGCTATAAAGACACTAAGGACTCTGGTAATAAGGAAAAAATTAGGAAAATAAATTTACAAATTTCTTAGCTTCTAGAATTAAAATTTTGCAACAGTGATATCTAGATCTCCCATATCCAAAAGGGCTGTCTCATATCTGGGTTAAATATTATATGAATTATGTTTGCTTTTGGATTTAGTTTCATATGTTCTTAGTATAAAAATCAATGATCTAATTATAATAATGTCTGTAATTGAAATAATTAGGGGGGATTTCTAGTGATTGTTTTAGTTTCAATAAAAGAAATGGAATGAAGAAATTAAATTTGCTCTGCAGAAGTGTGTGTGTGTGTGTGTGTGTGTGTGTGTGTATGTGTGTGTGTGTGTGTGCTTCTATCTTTAGGAAATGTTTACTCCTACATTCGTTAAGCACTCAGCATTCTGGGGCAGGAGCATAATGAAAAGAACATCCTGAAAACACTGGGCTTTGCTCAATCAAACTAACATGGGAGCAAATTCGAAAGAGCCTCCAGTAAGTCAGGGAAACTCAAACATTAGATAATTAGGTTCAGCATCATTCAGGCCAAATTTGAGTCACTGACAGGGGCTAGAAATTTAATTATGAATGGTAAGTTAGAGACATGATAACCCATGGTCCCAAACCTACATTAAGTGCAAATCAGAAAGAGAAGGGTTAATTGAAGGAGGCACTCCATCAGGGATAAGATTTAAAAGCTATCCAAATATTTCTTTTATTCCACTATCCAAATACATTTGCTAACAGAGATCAATACCACTTTACTAGGAAATAATTTATATTATATACTAGTTTAAGTCATATATTTGCATTTCTCTTTGTGAGAAAACATTGAAAAGTATTTGTGTTCAAGTTATGTGGAATGAAAAATATTTTTATTGTACTACTCATTCTTTTTAGCTTGAAAACAATACCAATTGTTACCAAAATAATATTTTAAATACTATACTAAAATTATCATTATTTTGTGGTAATGGTGCTAAAATTAATCAGTAAATAAATAGTATGCTAATTTTTCTCAAAGTAAAAGAGTAGTCTCTTGTTTTGTGGCATTTTTGGTTGAATTAGGGATGTTCTGCCTCTGAACTACACAGTAAATTCTTTTGTTTTGAAACAAGATCTGACTTAGTTACCACACACTGGCCATGAACCTGCAATCCTCTTGTGTCATGATTCCAATTACTGTTCAAGAATTGTGCCATGTTGCCCAGCTAACAGTATACTTTCAAAGAGTATATTATTGTTAAAACAATATTATTAAAATAATACACTATTTTTTCAAGGCAAAATAACTATGTATAGGAACTCATATTCAAACTCATTTAATAAATACATTGCATTAATTTTTATATATAACTTTGCATTGCTACATCATTTCTTTGAAAGCACCTCAAAGTTAATTATGAATATATTATAACAATATTTAAACTGCTATAATTAAATAATTATTTTAAAAGATATATGAAATTATTTTCATGATTTCTTCATTGAATATATGAAAAGGTATCTAATCATAATTTCATTTAGTGGTTATTTGAAAATCTAAGCTTCTAGTCCCAATGCATCAAAACAGCAAAAATTATGGTATTTTTATTCTAATAACTCCAAATTACAGTACTTTAGATTAATTAACTTTGTAAATTAACTTAAGTAAATTTCTTAATTTTATATTGATACATCAATATGTTCACTGGAAGAAATCTGATCCCACAGATAGTAAGAAACCTTACATCAGCCTTGACTTTCTCAAATTTTTACATTCAGTTTTTTCAGAGTGGCCCAAATTAATGGGTCGTTTTTATGATAAAACTCTGAAAGAAACATTAAAATGATAAATGCATTGCAAACTTAGGACAGAGCTCATGTCATAAAAAGAACTTAATACTTACTTCTAATAATAAATAATTCTCTCAACTGCTAAATTTTCAGTTCAATAGCTTCTCAGGAAGATGTCAGAATGAGGCATTAAAGGTTGCTCTGTTCCATCAGAATGGAGTAGAGGGGCAATCTTTAGGAGAAAGGAACTCAAGAATCAATAAAGCTCACAGATAGCTCCACAGAGAGCTGAGCAGAATTAATATTATGAGACCTTAAGACAGACTAGACACTTTTAACATTTTTACATGCAGTTCTTACAACAAAAATATATGCTTTTTCTTAATGTAAAGGTGAAAACAATCTGGCTTAAAAGACTTACAAAATAAGTCAATTAAAATTGCTTAGGACAGGATTAAGTCTCAGATCTGCCTGAACCAGCTATCAAAGTGAAGTCCATTGCAGCAGTGTCATACACATCACCTGGCAAGCTGGTTTCACTGCCTATCTTGACTCCATCTCAGATGGACTGAATCACATTGTACAGGATGGCCCTCAAGAGTGTTTTGGCAAGCTCTCCTGGTAAATCTTATGCAAATTAAAATTTAAAAATGCACTACCCTATGCCACACAGGTGACTCAAAGTCAGACTTCATTTATCATTTTTACAAATACTTGCTCTTACAAATGACTGAATCATATGTATCATGTCATTGTCTTTTAAAAAATAAAAAAACCGGCCGGGCGTGGTGGCGTGGTAGCGCACACTTGTAATCCCCACGCTTGGGAGGCAGAGACAGGCGGATCGCGCAGGTTCGAAGCCAGCCGCGCGCGTTGGCTTAGGAGACCCTGTTTCCAAATATAAAAATGTAAAAATAGATCTGGGAGTGTAGCCCGGAGGTATAAGGGCTTCCAGGAACCCCAGTACCACCAAAATAAATAAATAAATTAATAATAATAATAATAATAATAATAATAATATATAAAATAAAAACCTTCTGATCCCTTTCACATATGCTTATTAAAAAAATAACTCTGTATCCTGCAAAGCACAACAAAATTTAAAAAAAAATTAAAGTGTGCTAATATTAATCATGTTACAGGAAAACTAGGTACCCAAAATCAGGATACAGAGACTGGAGTTGGAAGCAGGTTACTTTTTTCACTGGTGAAGGCTCAGCAAGCAATACTTCAAGTCTGAGCTCTAATCACCTAATATACAAGCTCTTTTATGCATTTGGTTACCTATTGTTGGGAGAGGAGGGTTATGCATGGGGTGTGTGTTTTCTAGCTTAAGAATGATGACAGAAGCTGAAAAAGCAGTTATTATATTAATCATTATACTGTTTTTCTTTACATCACTACTTTGTATATATTTGGGAGAGTCTGGGTCAAACCCTGAGCCATATCGAGTCGCTGCCTTGTGTATGTCTGAGTGAGCCTTGTGTAGCCTTATCTTTCAAGCTGCCTGTTTGCTTACATCTGAGGGCAAAACTGAAGAAGCTTTTTTTTCTTTTTCATTTTACTTATAGCCAAAGGTAGTTTTAAGGCCCAAAATGTGGGGTTTGCCCCCATTGTAATTAGTAGAATTATTTTCATATTATTATTGATTTCAATATGTGTGAGTTAAACCCTTTTTCAGTATGCATTTTATATTTTTTACTTATTTCTATACGTTATACATCTTAATGGGGTACATCTTAATGGGGTACAAGATGGTAGGGGCATACATGCTCACATCACTCATTTAGCCTTTCCCCAATTCCGGCCCCATACCCTCCCCTCCCTCCTTCTCATGCTTGGCTTAGTGATTGACTTTGACCTAACTGACAGGGATGGGAGAAGAGGAAATTCCTGAATGTACGTGATGCATATTTAAACCCTTTTTTAAAAAGAAGCTAAGCCCATCTTCCCTCCTCATCTTATTTCATCTCATTCTGTACATTAATAGAGAGAGAATGGCAAGGAAAACCAGGAGCTCTCAGCAGTTGTTCTTAGCCACCATTGTAACTGATGCCCTTGTAAACACACTTCTATCATTTGAGGGTCTGCTTTTCCATCTTTAGAAAAAGAAACAATTAGCTTCCTTAGATAATTAAAAGCAACACTGAAATTGAATTGTTCTTTTTGAGAGAATAGGGTTTGGGATTCTTAACAGAGCCTGTTTCTCAACGAAGGGCAGTGCTGGGTTAAAATTGAAATTCATCATTCATATCTTAATTTTGAGCAGTTCTGAGCCAGTTTTAGAAACTCAAAATCAAGCACTCAGAAATGTGATCTGTCAGAAATAGAATAACATTGTAGAAACAGTAGCATGGGCTTTAATTCACAGGCTCAACTCTCTCCCGACTTTTTTCAGTATAATGTGAGTTTGTGGGTATGTATGTATGCATACAAATCCATGAATAATGCAGAAACAGGTTGATTTTAGAAACTTCCAACTAAGTATAATTTTTAAATAGAGCCAGTCTTATTTTATGAAGATTGACTTTGTGTATCTTCTTCCTGTTTTGCTCAAGCATCATGTTTTTAATTTCTCCTCTACCTTAACATTTATAAAATTTGCAAATATGATTAATTTATTGTACAAATTTTAAATAAATTGCCAAGAAAAACACACAAGTGCAAACGAAAATATTAGCTGTCCACCAAATAGTAACCATGTGTTAAACATTTCAAATTTCTGAAGGTTGAGACACATTGCAAATTAGTCCCAGCTAAGGTCTCTCTTACTCTTACACACACACACACCATACCATACTTAAATGCATCCAGAAGGCTATTTGTGACCTTATTATTGAAAGTCATGTCTTATTGTATCCTGGAATTCAGTCTTCATTCTTATCAAGAGGAGCAGGACACTGGTGTTAAGAGCATACTCTGAAGATAAACTGTTGCTTCACAATTTAGTTTCATTAATTACCAACTATATTAACTTGGCAGAAGTTACTTAGTCTCAGTCTAACTCAGTCTTCCGTCATAAAAAATGGATTTACTAACAGTATATATTTCTAAGGATAAGCATTAAATGAATCATCATTTGTAAAGCTTCACTTAGAAAGGTTTTCAGTACTAAAAGTGTTTGTCACTTAAAAATCAATAATATAGCCAGGCATGGTGGCTCACGCTTGTAATCCCCTTGCCTGGGAGGCGGAGACAGGAGGATGGCGCAGGTTCAAAGCCTGCCTTGCTGGCTTAAGAGACCCTGTTTCCAAATAAAAATATAAAAATAGCTGGGCCTGGTTTCCAAATAAAAAAGTATAAGTGTAACCTGGAGGTAGGAGGGTTTCCAGGAACCCCAGTACCACAAAAAGAAAAAAAAATCAATAACATATTATTGACATAGAAAAATCTATAAATTACACATGTATGTGTATATGTTCACATGTTTTTACCAGCATATCTGTGTATGGGGCAGGAAGATTAGCCAAATTAAAGTAATATTTCAAATTCATCAGACCAATTTCTAAAGCAATTCTCACTAACTTCGTGCAGATAAACATTTCCAAAGGACATGGTTTATAAACATGAGAAGCAACTACATCTAGCTTTTGTCAATTCAGTTCCATAGTTTCTAAGAGTACAAATATATTCAGCAGCATTCTAGCAGCCATAATCTAAATATATGACCCTATAATTAAGAGAAAAGAAGATGAATTTTCTTCCAGTTTCAGGATCAGTCCATGTGAAGCTGGGGAATGTGGATCTCAGGGTATTGAGAAGGGAGAGAGCACTTGAGCTGTGTTCATATCATGAAAGTTGGAGGCAAGAGAGGGAGCAATAGAAAGAGAAACTCTTTATATAATTCCCAAGGCCACAGCCTAGAATCCCACTTCCAGTCACACCTAACTAACTGGTTAACCAGGTACCACCCAGGTAAGTCTGTTACAGTAGCTTAATTCTGCTGTATCAACAAAATTAATCAATTAAATATTATATTTTAAATATTTAAAAATGCATTTAAGTGTAAATGCTAAGAGAAATTAAGTATATAAAAATGAGAATATAAAATTATATTACTAATTTTTATTTTATGTATTTATAGGTATATATAAGAAGAGTTTATAGTCCCAGCATGAAAGCTATACATATAGACTTATAAAAATATGTACACGTATGTCTGGAAATAAAGCAATGTGATCTCGTTAGCCATCACAGGTGATATTTTCTATAGTTAAAATATTTTTAAATGCAGACATGATCTTTTGAATGATGAATATTGCAAAGCCAAAGATACATGTACAGCAAATCAATTTTAAGGCGATAAATACATACATCAATATTTTAATTTGTGAAACTATAAATCTTACCATAATTTATAAACTGTGATTTTCTTAGATTTATGCCTGTTTAAATTTGATTCTATTTGAGAAATATTTGGAAATATATACTCAAAACTGTTTATTTAATTAATTCTTCTCAAATATTATTAAACAATATGAGCTTTTATTTGTGTCTAATGGGAATTATATTAGTTTTAAATTTTTACAGTAATGAAATTTTGTTTTATGTGTCAATGAAAACATTTACTCAAAATCATGAATTAGACACTGCTTGTTTCTTATGAATCTATGTGCTTACTTTCCTGCCCATCTCTTTAGTATATTTGAAATTTTAAATTGAATTAATCAAATAATGGTGCATTCAATATCTTTCAATAATTAAAAATAGTTCCCTGAAATTTGTGCCCTTCCTTTGTTTAATGTGTTTGTAGTCTGCAATTCTTTGTATTCTTCTTTCAGAGAATTAAGTTTTCTTTAATTATTCTGCATGTAGCAATAATATTGAATAAATAAGCAGTTTTTAAATGTCATCAAAATAAAAGTAGTTGTAGTGAATGTTCTGAGCAGGACTCTCATGTCTCAGTATAAAAGGTTCATTGGAAACTCTGCCAATCACTTAGAAGATTTGACATCACTGCCAAGTCTCCCCTTACCATAAACAATCCCTTTAAATTATAGAAAAGGTTATATACATTGAATTTTCAAAACATACTCCTAAAATTGTAGTTAGCATATAGGACTGCTTAAATAAAAAAATATGCTTTTAGACTTGTCTGCTGGATTAGAAATTCTACAGTAGAGATGACTTTTCTGACAAAGATGAATTTTTTTCTTGAAGAGTGAAGGGGAAACCCTATCTTTGATTAAGAAGCTTTCAAAACAACACCTTTTACCTCAATTTATTCTCCTGAATTTTGCAAGGTGAAGATAAGTAAAGTAAGATACTTTTGCTTAGTCTCTTGCTTGAAATCCTTGAAATAAGACAGACTGTCATGAAAATAGTGATGAAAACAATTGGGAATGCATACGCAAAATTTTGGTGATGCTCTGAAAATGTGTATTGTGACTAGTAGAGCAGAAATATGATATAAAATGAAGAATTGCTCAGAAGATAACTTTGGGTCTTGCACTATAAAACTGAGCATGATTTTCTATAGGCTATTGCGTTGGGGTGTTTCTCCTCCTCCCATCTCTACTGAGAGATTAATTCTTCAAAGAGAATATTGCTAACACTTCAAAAATCCAATTTATGAACAATGTTCAAGTGTCTAGGAATACACATTTATAATCTTAACAACCTAGTCAGACAAAACCTGAAAGAAACTATCATTCATCTTCAAATATCAGAGGATGTCATACCTTGAGGAGGAAATTAACATCAGAAATAAAGAAATTTTCTTTTTAAAATATTGAAAAAAGAACAGCAAACAATACAGGTACTTTTTTTCCCCAAATAATAATGTTTTGTGTGTTGACAATAGGGCAAAATATTTGGGGCTTGATCTTTTGGCCAGAAAATATAGTGATGGCTTTTTTGTGCTCTGTATTAGCACTAAAAATATGAAGAAGGCCTTCTTCCAAAAGGCTGAAGAGGGAGGGGGAAAGCCTCAAAGTATGAATCCTTTTCCAATTTAAAGTATGGGTTTTACATATTCAAATCTATTTTAAACACAAAATTAAAATATTTACTTGAATTTCTGTAAATGATGATGATTGTTATCATGGTTGATATGAGGTTAAATGAGAGAAATCATAAAAGTTGTAGCAAAATTTTTGGCACAGTAAAGGTACATGTTAAATGTAAGCTCTATAGATACTTAGTACTTTCAACAACCACCAAAATTAATCTTCTATTGTCAATAATAGTAATAATAATTATTTTCTTTTTACTGACACTCATTTTTATATCTTATTAACCCAACTTTTTGTTAGCTTGATAACGTTTTCATAATAACCTAAAGAAGAGACATTTTAAGCTATGTATTCTTGTCTTTTTCTTAAATTGCTATGACATCAAATCATTACAAAATCTCTCAAGAAATGCAGTCAAGCAGCTAAAAGAAGTGTCTCATTTTCTTTTGTTTTAATGAAACATACCCAGGAATCATCTGGCAAAGTGCTTTTCTGAAGCCTATTCTGATGCATAGAGTCAATATTTTTAACTGTGATTTAATGGCTTATTATGGTAGAAAAAGTTAAGAAAAGCTTGACACAATGTCTATTGTCAATATTTTCAACATAAATCATAGAGCTGTGGATTTCATCAACTTTTCTATATGATTTAATATGACCTCCCATGTTTGTATAAGGCACTAGGGCACGTGCTAAATAAGTTCTGATGGTCTGATGAAAGGAATTATGGTACACAATAAAAGAAAAACCTCAATGTAATTTCTTGTAAATATCCTGGAGCCAGCTTAATAAAAAACTAGAGGAAGTAATGAGAAGAAGAAAAACTGTAATTATTTATTCCAAGGGACTTAGACAAAGAACTAGAAAGCCAAAATGTATTTCCTCTTCTTGTCTTCTCTGCAGTTTTTTCTGCTCTTCTCAAATGTCTGCCTTAGTGCTGAGATGCTAATGCATCTCTCTCTCTTTCTCTCTCTCTCTCTCTCTCTCTCTCTCTCTCTCTCTCTCTCTCTCTCTCTCTCTCTCTCTTCCACAATCATGGCTGTGAATGGGTACACTGCCATCACTGTTGTTTCTAGTTCCAGATATAGAAAAACACTCACAGTGTCCATGAACCCCAAGCCAGAATTCTCAGGAAAAGCAGTCGATTGGCCCAGCATGAGGCAGCAGCCTACGTCTTGTTTGATTAGTCCTGGTCAAAGTGGCAGTGTCGCATAGTATGCCAATAACACTTACTCTGGAGGTTAAGAAGGTAATTCTCAGGAGTAAGAGGTTATTGTGAAATGGAAAAAAATCCCTAACATGTATCTGCATCATCTGGTATTATGGTTGAGGATGAATATCCTCTGGGTTAGCCTGCTAATGTCCAGAAACCATGTCCATGCTATTGTATTTCAAATATATGATTCTCTTCTAAATGTGTCCTATGACCAATCTAGAAATGTGACCTCACTTTTCTCTACAGTCTAATAACTGATTGGAAATATTTTGCTATTCTAGGTTGTACTGAGTAAAGGTAAATTGAAAAAGGAAAGTAAATTTTCTTGCTGTGCATTCTGTATTGCCATTTGTTAAGCATGGTTTATAGGTGCTGATTAACAATGATATTTATCTTTCACGGACATAATTGTAGTTTATATTTGAAGCATTGCAAAAAGACCAAATTTAGTCCCAGGAGTCAATTTAGTGAGAAATATAAAAGCGCTCTGGCCAATTGTAAACTGTTATATAAAGAGGCCAATAAAATCAGCACCAGACACAAAACTTAGCTAACTGATGTCTTGGCAATGCATATGTGGGGGAAGGGGGGAAGAAAGGTAAAATCAGTTAGAGTGATGGAGAGACAATAATAGAGTTAGAACCAAGGCATGTCCCAGTTAAAATTCCTAGGTACCAGTCACAATCATTTTACTTTAGCTTTCATGAATCTCAGTACATCTTTGCAAGCTCTTCTTTTTCTTTTGACATTTGTCTTTATTTATAACTGATTTTACCACACCAGTAATGAAGAAGCTAAATTAGACTGTGGAAATAAAATGTGTGGGTCTAACTGTGCACCTCTAATAAGTATCCTTGATTGTGACTTGAGAGGAGACCTTGCCCCTCACTCAAATACAAAACATAGGCATTTGGGCAAGCTAATATTCAGGTCCACAATTAAATATCAAAATCTGAGACATTTAGAATAATTATTGCATGTAGTGTAAAACATAGATTTAAATCCATACAACATTTGGCTTCAGATTACTTTAAAATTTGAGAACCATAATAATAGGTTTGGTTTCTCTGCATAGCAATGCATCAAAAAAAAAAAAAAAAGCAGAATAGTATTTGACTCTACAATCAAACAAGATAATCCTCTTGGGGAAAACTGCATTTTCAATGAGGCAACTAAGACAAAGGACAATTAACTAAAATATCTTAATAATGTAATTGAATGATGTATGATTATGGTCCAGAAATACAACAACTATTCAGACACCACAGTTGTTATAGCTCAGATTTGCATTTACATCAATCTGCAAACCTAGCATATCTTGTTTTAAATGGATTACAAAGTAAAAATTTCTTTAAAAACACCTTTATGACTATAATAAGAACAATAATCTATATGTAAGGCTTATCATCAATTCTTCAGCCACATTTAAGTTGGCAGTCAAATCCAAAACTCTGCTCTTTAATTAACTAAAAATTTTGTTTTTTAGGGGGTTGTATTGTAGTTTAAAATCAGATAAATTGGGTGAGAGTGGCAGTTACCTCTGCACCTCTGTTACTTAAACTCCAGGATTCTTTTTCTTTTTCTTTTTTTCTAATTTTTTTGTTGCGACTACAACAATGATCTGTGTATTTATCTCCAGGTTTCAAATTGGTGCTTTTTTGATGCAGAGTATGACAAGGAAATAATTTGATTCTGGGGCTGAAGTCTGTAAATATTCTCCCTTACTAGCTAGGGAAATGCTCAGCCTTTTCATGGATCACAGTGGAGGGTCATCACAAGACTATAGCAAGGTGAAAATCTTTTGTCCCTGGTTTGGTATGCTATTGTGTTTGGTGCTTATCTTAGTGACTTCTACAGACCAGCTTGAGCTCACTGAGTTTTTTTATCATTACCACACATAAGCCTTGTCCTGCTCATGCCCTTGAGAATTTCTCTGTTGTAAGAAAATTCATCCCTACAGTCCTTAGCTATTTCTTAGACTATGTTTCTCTGCCTCATTATTAGACATTATATTACTGTCATACATACACTTATCTCAACAAGTTCAGAATCTCAACTTCAGGATTTAATGGAGGTGGGAACAGTCTTCTAAGTTCTTAGTCTCTTCCTTTTTTACTTTTTGCAGCCCTAGAATAGATAAGAATATTCTTTATTTACTATTTCTGTATTTCTGGAGCCCAATTTTATTCATTTTTACTTATCAATAATGATTTATGTTTAAGTGCCCACTTCACATTAATGATGTGATTTTTACTTCAATTCTGATATAAATTCATATGGATATTTTAAAACTCACACTTGGAAAAGTTGAATCATATTGGTAAAATTTTGTTACATGCATGGACATATATATCACAATTAATCCCACTATTACAAACAATTGTAATGCACCAATAATATATTTTTTATTTTTGAAATATATCAATAGTGAATTCCGTTTTTTTTTTTTTTTGGTAGTATGGGGGGTAGAACCTAAGGGCATTGTAACTCCAAGCTACACCTCTATTTTTTGGTTTAGAAATAGGGTCTCACTGAGTTGCAAAGATGTTGCTGAGGATGTCCTCGAACCAAGATCCTACTGTCTCAGCCACCCAAATGGTAGGTTTATAAGAATGTACCATCATGCCTACCTCGATAGTGTATTCTTTATAAGAAAATATTACTAGACCTCAAAGCAGCGGTGTTTAAAATACCAATTTAATTAGATAGGTTTCATGTTCCAATATTGATTTTATGTTTCAGATATCATTATAGAAAGGGAAAAAAATTAGTCATAAAAGGCAAGTGTAGTCAGAAAACTATTGTACTATAAGTTGATACAATAAAGAAAAATTCTGTCCATATGTGTTTCATAAGTGTTGGAAGGCTTTAAGAAATTTTATATGACTCTAGAAAGAAGTATTTCTTCTAGTAAAATTCATTTCCATTATTTCTATATTCAACTTTGAAAAATTACAGAACAGAAACTGCAGCAGCTTAAAACAGTTAATGGGATGCTGTTGCCATGTAGACAGAGCTCTATCTCTTTGAAAAGTAGCCCATATTCTATTAAGCACTCCTAAAGCTTTCTATTTTGAGTTTTAGTTATATTACATCCCTTATCATCACTATATTATATAATTACCTCTGGCAGTTTTAAGCACCAATAGTTTTATATAAAGTAAAGACACTCCAAGCCTCAAAGCACTGGAAAAAATGCTCAGAGGTATTTGATTAAAACCATATTCCTTCTCAAAATGAGAAGGTACTCAAGTCATCTCTAACAAATCAGTAGAAATCTGTACTAAATACCATCAAATGGGAGATTTCTCTAGACTTACCTCCTCAAACATTCTCCCAACTCCTCAAAGATCATTGTGATGTTCAATAATCCATGATAACTCT
Organism: Muscardinus avellanarius; assembly: GCF_963383645.1. Lineage (NCBI taxonomy): Eukaryota > Metazoa > Chordata > Mammalia > Rodentia > Gliridae > Muscardinus > Muscardinus avellanarius. The sequence goes on from NC_137791.1 coordinate 91,647,312, forward strand.
ATATTTTAGCAACTTTATTTATATTGTATCTGAAATTGGATAATCTATGATATTCTCTGAGTTCGCGCTCTCTTCCTCTCTGTCTCTCCTCTCCTTTCTCCTCTCTTCCTTCTATCCCTCACTCTCCTTCTCACTTTCTCTCATGTACTTTAAAGTTAGATGATAGGATTCAAATAGCAATTGTGGAAAGCAACACATCTTAGTAACTGAAACAAATTAAGTTCAACTACTGAGAAGGCAGCATCTTGACAAACAAAATAAATAAAGCTTATGAACCAAAACAGAAACAGGAACTATAGCAGAAGCAATCCAGTAGTATTCTGAACTGTGAGACCCACTGAAAAAGCATGAGCGTGTGACTGACCTGGAACAGACATGGCCCCGGCTGCCAGCCCCATCTTGAACTCCCAAACCACAAGTGCCTGCTCTGGCCCTGCACCCCAAGAAATCCAACAAAATAATCCAAGAACGTGAAGTGTAGAAAGCAGTCACAGAGCTCCAACATCTTAAGCAATCGGAACAATGATTCACAGACACGGAAAAAGATCCAAAACCTCGTGCCGACACCAGAGGCAGCACTGGCAGCAATATAGCAAGCCCTCCAGAGACGTGGTATCAGGACAGCAATGTAAATACTTGCATTACTCAGTATTTGGTGGAAGACCACCCAGAACAACTGCGGGACATTGCAGACTAGTTCAGTTAGAACCTCCAGGGACAAAAGAAAGGTGCTCAAGGTGCTGCACGTTTACAGGGTCACAGAGGTTGCTCAAAGACTACAATGGACCCCCTCTGCTGGTGGGAATAGGGATGTGTAGGTGCAGTGCAGAAGGCCTGAGCCTTGGACGGAAAGCACAGAAGCTAAGAGTGCACAAAGAACAGGGTAGAAAACACAGAACCCTGGACATACACAGAACTCATTAACAGTGATACCTGATGCCCTGATACCTACACACAAAGCTGTCAGAGGTGAGAGTGGAGTACAAACACTCAGAAAGTGGTTTCAAATGTTGACAATAGGTTGCAGAGCAAATGAGAGACATTGAAATATACTCAAGAATCTACCACAGTGAACAGACATACAGATATTATATGGGCCCAGGTCTATATATGTAAATTAATAGGAATGTTTTTTTTTTATTTTGTTTTCTTTTTCTCTCACAGTTGCTAGTTCTTTTTATTTTATTTTTGTCCTTTATTTTTTACTTCATCTTTTCTCTTATTTTTTTCTTTGTTTTTTGTCTTTTATTTATAATTCTGTTTTTGTAACTTATTCTTTTACTTTATTTGTGTTTGTTTGCTCCTTCCCCCATTCCTTTTACAAGCTTTCTTACTCCAGCCTATATACTCTCTTCTTTCAAAACTTTTTTCTTTTCCCTTAGTACTCTATCAAAACTTTTCTTTTTTTCCTCAATGTATCTCCTTGTTTTATATTCAAGTTATTTCATATCTACATACTAAAATATTCTAACAACTGCAAGAGTCCTACTATTTAAACTTCTCTTATTCTCAACCAATACTACCTTATTATACTTAAATTCTTACTCAACCTAATCATATCCTCTACCTTACCTGACTCCTGTACCCATCATACCAGCTCTTTCCCCATTACTCAACCATTGGATAAAGCACTGCTTACATGCTGACATCTCTAAATCTCTTCTACTATTTGAATCAGACATATTACACACAAAAGATAAGATACCAAGACATCAGAAAAATAAGCCCGAGAACCCCAAAAATATAAGAATTAGGAACATTGAAGAAATAAGGAAAATCATGAATCCTGACCTACAAGAAACTCAAGATGTAGAATTTTGAATCCTGATCTTAAATATGATTAAAGGTCTCACAGTCTGGAATGAAATGAGTCAATAAATTAAATGGAGACAGCCATAGAAAGAAATTTTGGAAGATTAGATTAAATGGAAAATAGAAGACAGTTCATTCAAAACCAAAAGCACAGAAAACAGCATATTGAAGTCATTAGAGCAACAAAACCGAAACATCCAACAAGTATGGAACAACATAAAACATCCCAACTTACAGATAATAGGCATTGTACAAGGGATAGAGGTACAGAACAACAGTATTAATAATATCTTCAGATAAATAATTTCAGAGAGTTTTCCAAACATGTAAAGAGCCTTGAATTTACATGAACAGGAGACATAAAGAACACCGTTAAGACAAGATCAAAGAAGGACTTCCACATGCCACATAATAATTAAAATGACCAACCTAGAGGCCAAAGAAAAAATCTTAGCAGTGAGAATAAAAGAATGGGTGACATATAGGGGCAAAACAATAAAAATTACCCCAGTTGATACAACCCAAGTCATGAATGCCAGGAGAGACTGGTATGATGTGATCCATACCCTGGAAGAAAATAAATTCCAAACAAAACTGCTATATGCAGCAAAGTTATTATTCAAATTTGATGGAGAAACAAAAGTATTTCAAGATAAGAAGAATCTCAAAAAATTTATGAATACAAAGTCAATACTAGAGAAAATACTTAAAGAAAAGAAACCATAAAGAGGAGAGGCAAATTTCAGAACCAGAGATGAGATGAAGATGATCAGCAGGGCATCTAAGTAAAGAAGAAATAACACTATACCAAATAGAAGCTAGAACACAAAATGACAGGAAACAAAAATCATATTTTAATAATAATTCTGAATGTCAAAGGACTTAACTCACTAATCAAAAGACATAGACTGGAAATGTGGATTAAAAAACATAATACAAATATATGCTGCTTGCAAGAAACTCATCTTACAGCCAAAGACATTTATAGAGTGAAAGTGAAAGGATGGAAAAATTATATCATGCTAATTGAGACCAAAAATGGGCAGAGGTAGTAACACTGATATTCAACAAAACAGACATTAAGGTAAAACACATCAGAAAAGACAAAGCAGAACACTTCCTTTTAATAAAAGAAACAATTCACCAAGAAGATATAATGATTGTAAATGCTTATGCCCAAAATGTGGGTGCATCCACATTTGTAATGCACCAACATTTGTAAAACAAACCCTTTAGGACATCATATCTCAAATATACCCAAATACAAAAATATTGGGAGAATTCAACATACCCTTGCACACCACTAGATTGATCTTTAAGGCAAAAGACTAGTAAAGACTCTTCAGAACTAAAAAAAATTTAAAAAGTAAATCAAATGGATCTAATAGACATATACAGAATATTTCAACCAGGAACAGCAGAATACACATTCTTCTTAGCAACCCATGAAACCTTCTCCAAAATAGATCACATCCTAGGCCACAAAGAAATCACCAGCAAAATCAAAAGATGTAATATCATCCCCTGCATATTTTCAGACCATAATGGAATGAAAGTAGAAATGAACAACAGGAAGACCAAAAGAAACTATTTAAATACATGGAGATTGCCGGGCATGGTGGCACATGCTTGTAATCCCAGCATTCGTGAGGCCGAGACTGGAGGATCCCGGTTTGTGGACAGCGTCAACTACTACTTAGTGAGGCCATCTGCAACTTAGTGAGACCCTGTTTCAAAATAAAGAATAAAAAATAAAACAGGGGGTGTATCTTGGAGGTCAAATGGCCTTGGGTTCAATCCTCAGACCCACACACACATACAAAAAACAACCTAAACAATGAAAAAAGGGACATCATCACAAAAATGGGAAAATTCAAAGGATTATCAGGAACTATATTGAAAATTTATATGCCAATAGACTGGAAAACATGGAAGAAAATGATAAATTTCTAAGCACATATAACCTAACTCAATTGAACTAAGAGGACATAGTAAGCCTAAACCAGAGAAATGGAAACAGCAATAAAAATCTGCCATCAAAAAAAAGCCCAGGCCCTGATGTGTTTCCAGCTGAATTCTACAAAACTTTTATTGAAGAAGTAATCCTAATACTTCTCAACGTATTCTGGGAAACTGAAAGAGATGGAATTCTCCCAAATTCCTTCTATGGGGCCAGTATCACATTAATCCCAAAACCAAATAAAGATACCTCAAGAAAAGAAAATTACAGACCAATATTCTTGATGAACACAGATCTAAAAATTCTAAATAAAATACTAGCTGTATGCATTCAAAAGCATATCATATCAAGAGAATTGTACACCATAACCAAGTGAGTTTCATCCCAGAAAAGTAAAGCTGGTTTAATTTATACAAATCAATACACGTTATTCACCACATAAATAAAACAGAGAACAAAAACCACATGATCATATCAATAGATGCCAAAAAAGCCTTTGACAAAATACAATATCCATTCATGTTAAAAACTCTGCAGAAAATTGGAATAGAAGGAACACATTTCAACATCATTTAGGCCATATACAATAAACCCAAAGCCAACATCATACTGAATGGGGAAATACTGCAAGAATTTCCTCTAAAATCAGGAACAAGACAAGGATGCCCATTATGAACACCCCTGTTCAGTATAGTTCTCAAAATTCTTGCCACAGCAATAAGACAAGAGAAGGAGGTAAAAAAAATTCAAATAGAAATAGAGAAATTAAAACTATTTTTAATATAGATGGCATGATTCTTAATTGAGAAAACCCAAAGAACTCAACCAAAAAACTACTGCATCTGCTTAACCTATTCACCAAAGTTGCAGGATACAAAATCAATCAAAACAAATCAGTTGCTTTTCTATATGCCAACAATTAATCCAAAATGAAAGAAATAAAAAAAAATAATTCCATTCACTGTAACCTCAAAACCATTAAATACCTAGTAATAAACTTAACCAAAATTGTAAAAGACTGCTACCATGAAAACTATAAAACATTCAAGAAAGAAATTGAAGAAGACCTTGGAAGATGGAAAAATTTCCCTTGCTCACAATATTATCAACATGGCCATTCTGCCAAAAGTGAGCTACAGATTCAGTGCAATTCCTATCAATATTTCAACAACATTCTTCATAGACCTATAAAAATCAGTCATATAATTTATATGGAAAAAGAAAAGACCCAGGATGGACCAAGCAATCCTCAGTGTTAAGAACCATGCAGGAGGCATCACAATTCCTGACTTCAAATTATACTATGGAGCAATAGTAGTAAAAACAGCATGGTATTGGCACAATATCAGGCATACAGACCAATGAAACAGAATAAACGATACAGAAACAAACCTACACGCCTATAGTCCATTGATATTTGACAAAGGTGTCAAACTCATACTCTGGAGCAAAAACAGCCTTTTCAACAAATGGTGCTGGGAGAACTGGCCCATTTGAAGAAAGATGGAACTAAACTCAGGATTAATAGGAATACCAGAGGGACTCCAGATAATTGAAGGGAAACCTCAGCAAAGCTAGAATGGAAGGGTAGGAGAAGAAGGCTGAGGTTGATTAATGGAGGAGCTACATTCGAGTATATGTGAAAGTATGAATGTAGCATGGTTAACCTGGACACTCATTGCTGGGAAGGGGAAGGGGAAGTAGGAGGGAAGAGGACACCAAGCATGGTCAGAATGCATGCCATTTTCAATATGATCCACATAAAAATTTTTAACAATTTAAAAAAATAAAATTCTAACTTTGATTAAAGATTTAAATGGCTGAAGAAAGGAAGATGGAACTAAATCTTTACCTCTCACTGTGCACAGGAATCAACTAGAGATGGGTCAAAGACTTAGAAATTAGACCAGAGACTGTGAAGTTATTAGAAGGCATAGTCTCACCCCTCCAACATATAGGTACAGGTAACAACTTTCTCAACAAGAACTCCAAACTGCAGAAAATTAAACCAAGAATTAACAAGTGGGATGGCATCAAAATAAAAATTTTCTTCTCACCAAAGGAAACCATCAAGAACCTAAAAATAAAGCCTATAGAATGGAAGAACATCTTTAAAAGCCACTACTCTGATAGAGGGCTAATATCTAGAATATACAAAGAGCTCTACACTAAAAAAAAAAATCCAATCAAGAAATAGGCAACTGAATTGAATAGAATTTCATAAAAGAAAAGGTACAAATGGCCAATAGATGCATGAAAAGATGTTCAACACCATTAGCCATCAGGGAGATGCAAATAAAAACTACCCTGAGATTTTAATCTAACCCCAATCAGAGTGGCAAGCATAAAGGAATCAAATAATAACAAATGCTGGCAAGGATGCAGGGAAAGATGAGTTCTTTTGCACTGTTGGTGGGAGTGCAAACTATTTTAGCTGTGATGGAAGATCAGTGGGGAGTTTCCTTAGAAAACTGGGAATAGATCCACCATATGATCCAGCTATACCACTCCTGAGTATCTTTCCAAAGAGGTTGAAATCAAAGAACTACATGAACATATGCAGACCCATGTTCATAGCAGCACAATTTGAAATAGCCAAAATATGGAACCAACCTAGGTTTCTATTAAGAGATGAATGGATTACAAAATTGTGGGAAATACACACAATGGAATTCTACTCAGCTATAAAGAAGAACAAAATCATGTCATTCTCAAGAAGATGGAAAGACTTGGAGAAAATTATGTTTAATGAGATCAGCCAAGCACAGAAAAAGAATGGACATATGTTTTGTCTAATATGCCCAAACTAGGGAGTATTAGGAAACCAGAGGGACTCCAGATAATGGAGGGGAAACCTCACCAAAGCTAGAATAGAAGGATAGGAGAGGAAGAAGGCTGAGTTTGATTAATGGAGGAGATACATTCTAATATGTGTAAAAGTATGAATATAGCATGGTTAAACTGGACACTAATTGTTGGGAGGGAGGGAAGAATAAGTAGGAGGGGAGAGAAGGCACTGAGTACAGTCTGAATGTATTCCATTTTCAATATGATCCATGTAATAATTTTAAAAACTATAAAAATAATTTATTAAAAATATATAAATAGTGCCAGGCATGTTGGCACATACTTGTAATCCCAGCACTTGGGAGGCTGAGACAGGAGGATTGCACAGGTTTGAAGTCAGCCTCAGCTACTGAGTGAGGCTCTCAGCAACTTATTGAGAGCCTTTATCCAAATAAAGTATAAAATAGGTATGGGAGTATAGCCCGGAGGTAGAAAAGCCCCTGGGTTCCACCCCTAGTACCACACAAAATATAAAATAAAATAAAATAATATAAAATAAATGAATAAAGTAAAAAAAAAGTTAGATGATTGAGATGATATCTTCACAACCCTTTACTGCCTTTTCTAGGTAGTTGCTCTCTGATAAATTCTGGTCCTTTGACTTAATCTCATCTACTTACTATTCCTTTACCTCTTCATTGTAGCAGGCACCACATTTCCCAATCACTAGTCATTAATTAATGAAGACCTACATATCTCTTATTTTTTAACCTAACTTATGTCATCAGTCTAATATATAAATGTCCATGAAATGTTGTTTACAAACAATACCAGAAAATCATTTTTTTAATTTATTACCATTGATCTCATTCCCAATATTCCTCTGCCATGGGGTTTTACAGTCTGTCCATGACTTAAAAGCATTTACTTTTCAAAATGATTAACTAAAGCATGTCCATTTTCAAGTCACAATCTGTGTTCTCTCTAGTTTTTTTGTTCTGGGGCATCATCAGACCTCCAGTATGCAAGATAAAGCTAGTGCCACCTTACTTCTACTTGTTTCAGATTCATCCCTGAGTTTAGGAAATATGATTCTTCTTTCAATCACTATCTTGATGCTCTGGGTCCATTCCCTTCCCATTAAAGCTATTTTCTCCTGTGGACCCAGTAAGAAGCTTGTTCATCGCTACAATGAGGATAGATGAACATTTCTGAAGAAAAGTCACATACTTTAAAAAATTTCATTATTTTGTGGTTTTCAGCTTCGTGAGGAACATATCAATATTTCCCAGAGCGATCATAATATTTCTCTCTGAACCTCTGACCTCCTTATATCTCTTTATATACAGAATATTGCTTTTCTCTGCTTTACTGAAAAAATAAAAGTTTCTATTAAGTGCAAACTCCATCACCTGCCTCTCTCCAATAAACAAAAGAAAATGAGCACTAAATATATAGAGAAATGCCTTATTAACGTTTATCACTACCTCAGCTTTAATTTGTATTCTTTAGATTTCTTAGAACTTTATCTGCCATCAATTGTCATTTCTGATTCTCAGAAACAATTATACTTCACCAGGTTCCTTTTATTCAGATTTAAGTATTTTTTTCACTACTTCTTATGACTGAATTATAATCATATGTGCTTTTTATAATGCCAGTGCTTTTGTTTTATATCAAAAATTCTAATTTAATATTTTATTAGTGGTTCCTAGAAAATTTTTAAAATATTCTTCAAATTATTCTAATATAAAGTATTAGTATCTTACAAAATCAAAACTATTTCTTCCAGGACCACCCATATCCTCTAGGCTGTACTTTATCTCTTCACAGCAAAAATTTCAAAGAGTAGTTCATGCTGTTTGTCTAAACTTCCCTCTTTATCATAAATCTACCTATACTCTACAAAAACCTGTCCTTTCCCAGCACAGAAATGGCCCTTGTGAAACTAAACCTAATACATACATTTAGTTCTTATTTTGCTTAACTTCTCAGTATTTGATACTGTGGCCATTTAGTACTTTTGAATTGCTTCCTTCTATCAATTTCTTCTTTACTTCTACATTTTATTTTATTTTATTTTATTTTATTTTATTTTATTTTATTTTTTGTGGTACTTGGGATGGAACCCAGGGGCCTTCTGCCTCTGGGCTACACTCCCAGACCTATTTTATATTTTATCTGGAAACAGGGTCTCTTAAGCCAGCTCAGGCTGGCTTTGAACCTGCGCAATCCTCCTGTCTCAGCCTTCCAAGTGCGGGGATTACAAGCTTCCGCCACCTCGCCCGGCTTCCACTTCTTATTTTAGAAATACCTTTCTAAACAACTTTTTATTTTCTTTCTCTTATGTGTAATGTTTACATACTAGAATCTTTCTGCTTTAGAAAATATTAACAGTAGATTGTCAACTCTATCCAATGTTCTCAGTTGTGGGCTAAGTGCTGTATATCAGTCAACATAGGCTACATCTTGACTTAAAAACTGTTTATGGCTTAACAGAGCAATTTATTATTTATATTTCATAATCACCATCAACTATTATCAGGAAAGAAAACTCACCTGAAAAGAAATTGATGGAATAATTTCCCCAAAGCTGGATGTCTCGTTTATATCAAAAGCAAGATGAAATAGGGTTGCTTTGTTTTGTTTTGTTTCTTGGTTCTGGGGATCATTCTATCATTCCATAGTCTATACAAAATCCTCATGTATCTTAATTGTAAATGTATAATTTCTTATAATATTCAGAAGTTAAAATGACTGTTTTAAAAAAACTGTTTTCAAGCATTTTAATACTTTTATTATAGCTTCTACGTTGAACTCTCCAATGTATTATTTATTTATTTATTTATTTATTTATTTATTTATTTATTTATTTTTGTGGGTCTGGTGATGGAAGCCAGGGGCATTTGACCTACGAGCAACACCCCCTGCCCTATTTTTTATTTTCTATTTTTGGACAGGGTCTCTCTAAGTTACAGAGTCCTAAGTAGCTGAGTCTATCCACGAATCGCTATCCTCCAGATTACAAGCATGAACCACCATGCCCGGGAAGACTCCAAATTAAAATTAGTTTTATTCTTCTTACATTTTTAAAAGTTTCTCACCTGAACTTTGAAAATGTAAATTTCTAAGTTAAGAAATCCACTTTTAAGTTTGTAATCTCAACATTTGGAAGGCTGAGACAGAAGGATGCAGTTAACAAGAGCCTCAGCCACTTAGCTGGGTCCTTCGCAACTCAGTGAGACCTTATTGCAAAATAAAGAATTAAAAAGAGGGCTGGGAGTGTAGCTCAGAGGTAAAATGCCCATAGGTTTCATCCCTAGTACCAAGAAAGATAGAAAGAAAGAAAGAAAGAAAGAAAGAAAGAAAGAAAGAAAGAAAGAAAGAAAGAGAGAGAAAGAAAGAAAGAAGAGTGAAAGAGAGAAAGAAAGAAAGAAAGAAAGAAAGAAAGAAAGAAAGAAAGAAAGAAAGAAGAAAGAAAAAAAGTGAGAGAGAAAGAAAGAAAGAAAGAAGAAAGAAAGAAAGAAAGAAAGAAAGAAAGAAAGAAAGAAAGAAAGAAAGAAGAAAGAAAGAAAGAAAGAAAGAAAGAGAGAGAGAGAGAAATGTACTCTTCAGAAGATTTCCTAGCCAGTATAACTTAATTATGTTAATAATGCAAGGGCTTAGACTAAAATTTTAATGTAGCCTCAGTTTTGCTTCTAAAATGATATCTGTCTTGCCATCGTCATTTTTTTTCTACTGAGTCTAAATTACAAAAGAATGAAAGCTGACAGTTTCAGAGAATGTTCTTAGTTTTTTTTTTCTTTTTGTAATATTTATTACTCCCACAACATGCTGGTATTTTTCTGTTCATTAAGGTGGATGCCATTCTTTTTATCTAAATCATAAAGCTTCTTATTGTATCTCTGTGTCTAGTAAGTTTTTGATGGAAGAGTGAATTGTTAGAAAGGGAAAAACATAAAAATATAATATACTTTAACATTTAAAAGTGAAACATGTTATCACATATGAAACAAATACCATTAACTCTATAATAGTCTTCAATGTTTTCTCATAGCAATATATTTATTTTTAATTTACATAAAAGAGTAAAAATTCACAAGGAAAATAAAAATGCATCTCATTTCTTCAGTCTATCACAGATAAAGTAAAACTTCTGAAGTAGAAAGAACACATCAAAAATGAAAGGCAACTTAGCCATTTCAATATGTATATGTTTACTGATTGTCTTTCAAAAATGCACACGACTAATAAAAATTTTTAAAAATTTATATGGCATGCACATTATACACAGAATTAAGCAATAAAGTGATTAAGTTAACAATGGGAAGTTAAACATTCTATACTGTGTTTAATATAAGCCCTATTACAATAAGGAACTTTATTATTTTAACCCCTCATTATCTAGCCTGATATGTCTTACTTTTAAAAATTTTTATTTTTATAAATTTAATTTAAATCCCTTTTGCACATATATGAAATTTTACAGAAAAGATCTGCTTAATAAAATTGTTTTAGAGATTATGTCTTCCCTTTCTCATGTATCTTCCCTCCATCTTTCCCACTGTGTAAGCAAAGTTAATAATGTAATATTTCTTGTTTGTTTTCCTACTTTCTACATAAATACATATATGCATAAGAGAATATCAATTACCATTTTTCCAAAACGTATAAATTTGACACATTTTTCTGCACTTTGTATTTCTATCTCAAAACATCTTTTTTAAGATTCTGAAATTCAAGTAATAGAGATTAAGTAATTTCATCGAAAAGCTGTATATTCCCTTGTGGTATAACTTGCAAAGTCATCACAAAGAAAGATGTTGGTTTATTATTTCTACAAAAATGTTGCAGTGAACTTTCTTATATGTTTGACTGTATATTCTCATGCTTGAATTCTTAGATTTCTAGATTTGCTAGAATGATTGGTAAAACAATTTGAAATCTTAATATTTTTCCAGATTAATTTTCAAAGTATTTGTAATTTCATACTCTACAACCCTCTACATACAAGAATACCATTTTCCTACTCTGTCAGCTGGCAAATATACCACTTTAATATTTTCTAGTTTAATAGATATAAAACTGTTCATTTTACCTTAATTAGCATCGATTTTACTGTTAGTGAATTAATGCTTTAAACATATTTTCTTACCACTTGACTATGGTGTTCTCATCATTTCCTCTTGATTGCTCTCTTTCTCTTGCTCATGTTCCCACATAATATAGCCAAAGACCAAACCAACAGGGCTCCTTTGTCTTGAAAATTTATCTTCTCAAACTGTGAACTAAATTTACTTTTCTTATACATTACCCAATCTAAAGTATTTCGTTATAGCAACAGGAAACTGATAAATACTCAGTCTGAATCATTTCAAGATGTATATAGATGATAGATTTCTAGGTTGTCGTGTATATTTATATACATACCTGTATTAAATCTTCAAATGGGTTTTCTTATTTTTTATGATATCTTGGATTCTAGCTTTAGTAGTATTTTTCATGCAATTTACTATGCGATGTTAATTTAGATTTTTATGTGGTTTATGGTATTATTTTATATGTACCTTTTGTCATCTGAAAATAGACACAGCTAATTATAAAATAAAAGAATATTTCTTACTAAATTAAAATATTACTTTTTTTTTCTTTCATCCTTTATTTTTCTTTTTGATACTGGGGGTTGAGCCCAGGGACATTCTACCTCTGAATAAGCCCTCTAACCTTTCTTATTTTATTATGAAATAGGGTCTCACTGTGTTGCTAAGGATTTCTCTAAGTTGCTTAGGCTTGCCTCAAACCTGAAATCCTCTTAATGCTAGTAGTAAAATGTAACATAGGAAATTTAGCACTTCTTTTTTTGAATATCTTCTTAGATATTAAAAGGTATTACTTTGCCATATAAATATTGAAGTAGCATATGGTGGTAGAGGTATTATTTTAAAGTATAAACATAATGGGGCATTCATATCAGTAAGACACTGGCTTCATTTGTAAGGAGATATGTCTTACCATTTGTTTAAATCCTTCCTGTATATTTAACTTTTAATGTAGGTCCTAAACCTTTTATCTTTAAATACATTTCTAAGATTTTAGAGTTTATATGACATTGTGAATAACATATTATTTTTAATTTTATTACTGGTAGCATATTGATAGCATAAATATAATGATTTTATATGTTAATATTGTATTCTGTTAAACTATAAATATTTTTTAATATTTATTTTGAACTCTTTTAAGAATCCTTTTATGTTTTCTAGGATTTTACACAGAAAGGAATTCAATCTTGGTAAAGGATCTAGACTTACATTGTATTTTTCAGTGTTTATGTTGCTGGCTTATTCTCTTCAATGAATCTGTTAGATACTCCACCACAGTAGTAAGCAAACAAGTGAGTGGGCATACTGGCCAGTTCTTGATTTTAATTGAAGTTCTTAATATTTCTATACTGATTATATTTCATCAAACTATTTTTTTTTTCAGTATTGGGGATGGAAACCAGGGGCATTTTACCTCTGAGCTACACTCCAGCTCTTTTTTGTATTCTTAATTTTAAACAGGATCTCACTGAGTTACAAAGGACCTCACTCAGTAGCTGAGGATGGCTGCATTTTCCAGTCTCAGCCTCTTAAATCCTGAAATTACAAGCGTGAGCCACCATGCCGGGCTCTTCAGTTGAAATCGAAGAAGTACAGTAACATATGCATACCATTGTTCATAGCACAATTCATAATAGTCAAAATATGGAACCAACCTAGGTTTCTATTAAGAGATGAATGGATTACAAAATTGTGGGAAATACACACAATGGAATTCTACTCAGCTATAAAGAAGAACAAAATCATGTCATTCTCAAGAAGATGGAAAGACCTGGAGAACATTATGTTAAGTGAGATCAGGCAACCACAAAAAGAGAAGGAACATATGTTTTCTCTAATATGCCCAAACTAGAGAGTATTAGGAATACCAAAGGGACTTCAGATAATGAAGAGTAGGAGAGGAAGAAGGCTGATTTTGATTAATAGAGGAGCTACGTCTGAATAGGTATAAAAGTATGAATATAGCATGGTTAACCTGGACACTTATTGTTGGAAGCAAGCAGGGAAGGGGAAATGGGGGTTTGGCAGAGGGCACCAGGCACAGTCCAAATGTATGCCATTTTCAGTATAATCCACAAAAAATAAATAAATAAAAAGATGAAAGAGTAATAAAAATGAAATATTTCAAAAAATAAATAGATCAAAATATTTGTATAGTTTTATTCTATTGTGTAAAATTACTATTCTATTTATAATATTGACAAAATGTTACTAAATATCTCTTCTACATTCTTATGTTTATAATATTTTTGCTTTTGTGTGTTGATTTAATTGATTTTATAGACAGGTATACTTGTATTGACACAACTCTTCCATTTCCAAAATCAAATTTATTTGTAAGGTTAATTTATATTACAAATACATTGCTCAGAACTTTTGTATCCATTTTCACAAGTAAAAAAGTATGTTTATAAAAATTTAAAAATTAATCTAAACATTTTTGTCATAATGCATGGGTATATATTAAACTGTGGTTTAATCATAAAATATTTTGAAATAGCTCTGCTGAGTTTGTGATGATCAATATTATTTCAGCAGTCACATACATAAAGAAATATAAAATTCATTTATTTTATTTATTTTATTTTTTGTGGTACTGGGCATGAAATTCAGGGGTTTTTCTACCTCCAGTCTATACTCCCAGAACTATTTTTATACTTTATTTAGAAACAGGGTCTCATTAAGTAGCGGAGGCTGTCTGTGAATCATGATCCTCCGGTCTCAGCCCCCCAAATGCTGGGATTACAAGCGTGCACCAATATGTCCAGCTTCATTAATTTTATTCTTGGCGATTTCTTCACATGTAGTCCCAAGGCCAGTATATCTCACGAGACAGAATGTAGTTTTTCTGATCCTCAATAATATATCATATCCAAAGTGTTTACAGAAAAATCAGCCAATGCAATTTATTTTATTATAATTTTTATTGCTAACTTCAAGACAAAAACATCTTTGATGTGATTTTTGAAGATGCTGGTAAGCCACCTCACTCCCTCATACTTAAACCCAAAGATCAATACCTGATGGTAGAGGGCACCCCAAACTCACTCCAGCATCAGTTATGGTTGGATAGTTATCGTGTTCTAGATTTTGCCAGGTTATGAAGATATTTTCTGAAAGTAAATTTTAGTAAATAATAATGAAAAAAGCATGAAAAAGAATGTTTTAATTTAAAGAGGAAAAATTACAAGGCCCAGGAGATAGGTGAGGAAAGGATGGACAGTAGAGGTCTAAGTTAGTAGAGACTAATAGCAAACAGTCCCTAGAATTTGCTTTGTGCACATCTGCATTTCCAAGCCTATTCTTTCCATCTGACTCTAGGAAGATATTCCCAATGTTCCACAAAGAGAAGAATCCCAAGATAAGGAAGAGCCTAACATGGCCATATTCAGAATGATAAGATTTACCTCAAAACCAGTAAGATATAAATTCTCCCTTACTCATGAAAGAGTGCTTGGGGCTACCATTTCCAAATTCTATACATCAATCCTTTCAAGATACTAATTTTATCCAGTTACAAATGTGTATACACATACTTTGTTTTTGTGTGTGTGGTATTAGGCTGTGAACCCACAGACATTCTACCCCTAACCTACATCCCAGAATTTTTTATTTTTTATTTAGAATCAGGGTCTCACTAAGTTAACATGCATGTTGGCCTTGAACCTGAAACCCTTCCATCTCAGTCTTAGCCAGTCTTAACTTGAAAATATATATAACACTTCAACTCAAAAGAAGCTTTTACAGTTTTATTATTTGATAGGATCTTAACAATATTAAAAGGTGACTTTCATTCAGAGCTGTCAATATGGAGTTTATTTAATAATTCCAATACTTAAAATTATTTTAATTTTTAACTTTTTTATTGGTGCATTGTAGTCATACATCTTAATGGAATACAAGATGGTAGAGGCATACATGTACACATAACCCAATTATCCCTTACCCAATTCCTGCTCCATTTCCTCCCCCCTGCCTTCTTCTCATGATTTTGATATGTTTGTGAATGTACATCCATGTACATTAGAGAATTTTCTTCTTGCCCCTTCCCAATCCCCTCAGTTAGGTCACCTTATTTGCTCATCTACTTCATCTAGAGTTCCTTCAATGACCCATTTTCTCCCTAGCTTTCACATATTATGGGGAGCATCCTATTTCTTAATTTTTGTGACTGACTAATCTCACTTAGTCTAATGTTCTTCAGTTCCATTCATTTCCCTGTAAATGATGTAATTGAGTTTTTCTTTATGGCTGAGTAAAAATCCATTGTGTATGTATTCCATAGTTTTATAATTTATTCATTTGTTGATAGACATCTTGTCTGGTTCCATAACTTGGCAATTGTGAATTATGCAGCTATGGAACATAGATAGGCATGCATTAATTTGATAGTTTGGTTTCCATTCTTTGTGGTAGATACCTAGAAGTGGTATTTATGGATTATATGGTAAGTTTGTTCCTATTCTGAGGATCCTACATACTGTTTCCTCGACCAACATAGTATTAGAGTTCTCACTTCTCCATATCCTTGCCAGCATTTGTTGTTGTTTGTGTTTTAATAATTGCCATTTTAGTTGGATTTAGGTGAAATCTCAATGTAGTTTTGGTTTGCATCTCTCTAATTGCTAATAATGTTGAGCATTTTTCATGTATTTATTGCCATTTGAATTTCTTCCTTTGTGAGGTGTGTATTTAGTTCACTTGCCCATTTTTTAAGTTTTTTTTAATGTGGATTGCAAAGTCTACACTATTACGTATTCTGACTTAAACTTCTTTTCTTTTGAAAAGTAAGATTGGTTGATTTAAGAATTCTGTAGGAAATCTTACATAAACATTCCTCAGATAATATTTGAGGTATTTTGAAGAGAAATTAATGGCAGCTTGTGTTATATCAAGAATATAATCCTAGAAAGTATCTCAGATATAGGAAAGGCCCACACAAAGTACTTTGGGATATCTAAAAAGCTTTTTATTTCAAGATGAGTGATCAAAGTAGGAGTAAGCACATGCTATTGGGTGAAAGGAAAATTAAAAGAAAAAGACAATTTTCTTATTCCTTTAATTTAGGCCAAACTGCCAAACAAAACAAAAAAATAATATGGGCCTTCTTCAATCAGCAAGCTTACTCTTTGGCCTTTAAGGCCACAGTTCTCCACAGGTTAATAGATTTTTTGACAACGGAAGAGATGCTGAAATCGATTAGAACACTTCATCATGTCAAGGTATTTTTTTTTTTACAAAGAAGGAAGTATAATGATCATTTGTCACTAGCCCAACCATTTCTCATTAAGAGAGGTTTTTATGAGCAGCCAAGTTCCATCCTTAGGATGATGGTTAGCAACTAAAACTTTGATAGTGGTAAGGATTGGGAGGTAATCATTTCTGTTATCAAAATGTCTGGTTTTTCACTTTAAAGTGAATTGCATGACTTGTCAGACATTGCACATAGTTTGCAGACAAATGTCAGTATTGATTTTATTCCTAGTGCTTTCTGTATATAGAATTATTGCAAAATCCACATTACTACAAGAAGCAAATAAGGCTAGCATTTCAAACACTTTTTCTCACCAGGGTTAAATAATAGCCAAAATCTCAGGGTAGTTTTGATTTGCATATCTCTGATTGCTAATAGTGTTGAACATTTTTTCACTAATTTATTGGCCATTTGGATTTATTGGCCATTTTTGAAGTATCTAATTAATTCACTTGCCTATTTTTAATTGAGTTATTTGTTTTCTTAGCCATGAGTTTTTGAGTTCTCTATATATTCTAGATATTAGTTCTCTATCAAAAGAGTAGTCAGCAAAAATTTTCTCCAATTCTTTCAACTCTCTGTTGAGGTTCTTGATAGTTTCTTTATATACAAAGCTAGAAAAAAAGGGTTATATTAGGAACTATAGATTATGAAGGGGAAACCATAGATGAGCAAATAAAGTAACCTAACGAACAGGGATGGGAGAGTAGAAGAGGGAAATTCCCTAATGTACATAGACATATCAAAGTCAATCACTAAGCCAAACATAAGAAGGAGGGGGAAGAAATTGAGGAAGGATTAAATAAGTGCTGTATGCCTCTACTGTCCTGTACCCCATTGAGATGTATAACTACAATGCACCAATAAAATAAAATAAAATAAAAATAATAGCAAAAAGATATTTTGAAGGCCTCAAGCAGAGACTTGAGCCATATGCTATCATTGGTGGAAGCTGCACAGAGCTTCGATTATAGGGCTTGGCTATCTTTCAATGTATTGTTCAATTTTGTGAACATTTTCACCTACTGATGAGACTAAAGTAAATTTCCCTAGGTTTTGTTTTTAGTATTGGAAAAATATAGTGGACAAAGTAAAAAGAAGGATTTAGAAAAATTTCAATAGGCCTTATTACAAATATAAAGAGTAGGTATTTAAAAATAACAAAATATCCAAAACAGAAATAAACATTTAGATTCAAAAAGCTTATTTTTTACTTCTTTCCCCACAAAAGATAACAATATATTAGGTAAATACTAAGATTAAAATATACATGCATATAATTTTTATTTTTTAATTGTTTTGTCTTTGTAAGGTTTTCTAACATGTAGTTATAGTTACAAATGACAAATTTTACAAATGATAAATCATGATACTGTCTTTGTTGTAGCATATTGCCCCTTCATCTGAATTAAACTAAACTAACTTTAGTTCAGAAAAAAAATTTTGTTCTTTTACTTTTTATTGGTGTATTGTAGTCATACACCTTAATGGAGTACAAGATGGTGAAGGCATACAGGCACACATCAGCCAATTTGCTCTTACCCAATTCCTGGCCCATTTCCTCCCCCATCCTCCTTCTCATATTTGGTTTAGTGATTGATTTTTATATATTTGTTAATGTACATTATGAACATTAGAGAATTTCCCTCTTCCCCTCTTCCCCTCTTCCATCCTCTCAGGTCACCTTATTTGCTCATCTATACTATCTCCTTCATCTACAGTTCCTCTTTTGAACCATTTTCTTCCTATCTTTTGCATATTAGAGCTTATGATTTATTATTTTTTGGGACTGACTAATCTCATTTAGCATAATGTTCTGCAGTTCCATCTATTTCCTGTAAATGATATAATTTTGTTTTTTTATGGCTGAGTAAAATTCCATTGTGTACATATCTTATAGTTTTGTAATCCATTCATCTGTTGATGGATGTTTTGGTTGGTTTTATAGTTTGTCAATTGTGAATTGTACAGCTATGAACATAGATACACATGCATTAGCTTGGTAGTTCAGTTTCTTTTCTTTTGCGTAGATGCCCAGTAGTGGTATTGCTGAATCATATGGTATGTTTGTTCCCATTCTTCCCATAATAAAAAATTATGACATAATTTTGTATTTTTTGGCTGAGAATTCCACTGTGTATATTTCTCATAATTTTTGTAATCCACTCATTTGTTAATGGATACCTAGTTGGTTCCATAATTAGGCTGCTATCAATTTTGCTGCTATGAACATGGATATGTATGCATTATTGTAGTTTCCTCATTTCAATCTCTTTGGGAAGATACCCAAGAGTGGTATAGCCAAATTATATGATGAATCTATTCTGAGTTTTCTAAGGAATCTTGACATAGATCTCCATAGCAGCCGAACTAGTTTGCAATCCCACCAAGAGTGTAGGAGAGTTCCTGTTTCTCCACATCTTCACCAATATTTTTGCTATTTGACTTCTTAAAGGCTGCCATTCTGATTAGGGTTAGATGGAATCTAAGTGTAGTTTTATTTGCATCTTCCTAATTACTAATGATTTTGAACATTTTTTTTAGTTTATCTATTGGCCATTTGTATCTCTTTTTGTGAAGTGTCTATTCCCTTCAGTTGCCTATTTCTTGATTGGATTATTTGTTTTAATAGTGAAAAATTCTTTTTATATTTTAGATTTAATACCCTTTCAGAGGGGACCTCCTGGCTAAGATCTTTCCTTATGTCTTAGGGTTTTTTGTTTTTTTTTAGTCTCTTGATGTTTTCCTTTGATTTGCAGAAACTTTTTAGTTTAATGCCATCTCACTTATCAGTCCTTGTTTTAATTTTCTAAGCTTTAGGCGTCTTGTAGAGGAAGTTTCTACCTGTGAATTTTCAACTTATGTTCTCCTCTAGTAGCATCACAGTCTCAGGTCTGACTTTCAGGGCTTTGATCCATCTCACGTTGACTCCTGTGCAGGGTGAGAGATAAGAATTTTAATTGATATCCTGTTTTCTTTTCTTCTGTACTTTCCTGCTAGAAAAATACTGACCTAGTATCATATATTGTCCAATTTCCTTCAATTTTTATCAATTTTGTAGTATTAATGTTTACTTGTTGAAATATGCTTTTGTCGAGCTTTAGCTTATTATCTTAGACAATAAATTTGACCCAATGAAAGTGAAATCTAGGTAGATTTTGTAAAAGAAAACAAGACTCCTCAGGATTTCCACTAATAAAAATCCATGAAAAATAAATCCATAGTTCAAAATTTAAAAACTCAGAAAAAATTCAGAAGTTTATAGAAACCATTAATAAATATGCTTAAAGGAATCAAACACATAAAAGCAAGAACTAAAGTTATACAAAATGATAAAGATCAAATAATAAAGACAGGATAAAATAGAAACAGCCAAATAGAACTCTGCTAATAAATTGGAAATTGTTAAAAGTAAAGATTCTTTATTAAAGATCAATGACAGCTAGTGTAAAACTTTTGAAGTAAGAAAGATTTTAATGAATCCAAGAAATCATGGTGAATGTAGAGGGGATGAAAAGATAAAAGAAGATAAGTCATGGGGACTCTAAGTGAACTAAATCACCTCTAATAGCAATTTCAAAAAGAATTTCACTACATCAATTTTCTCATTAGTGTTCCAAAACTTAAAAAAATATATTGGCTTAAATATGTATACTTTATGACAAACCAATGTATTTTGTACTTATTAGATTTTAATATAAGCATACAAAATTAAAAACTGTCTTTTAAATGAATCATCCTTAACAAATATCGTGTGTGTGTGTGTGTGTGTGTGTGTAGCATTTAGGATTAAACCCAGTGGCGTTCTACCTCTGAACTATACCTCTACCCTATTTTAAAACAGTCTTGCTAGTCTGCCTGAAAGAGTCTTACTAAGTAGTTACCAATACTTGGAAGTTTGAGAGAGGAGAATCACATGTTTGAGGGCAGTATTAACAACCTAGCAAAACTGTTATAAAATAAAAAATGCCTGGGGATATATCTGGTGAGTACTGTGGATTCAATTTCTTAGAACAAACAAACAAACAAAAAAGTTGAAGAGACAAGTAGTGTTCACTAGGGGCTAGAAATGTTCTTTAGTAATCAAAGAAATGCCGATGATTGTAATCCCCACTCATGGCAGGCTGAGACAGGAGGACTGCACAGGTTCGAAGCCAGCCTCAGCTACTTAGTGAGGCTCTCAGCCACTTAGTGAGACCCTGTTTCCAAATAACAATATAAAATAGGTCTGGGAGTATAGTCCGGAGGTAGAAAGCCCCTGGGTTCCACCTCTAGTACCAAAAAAAAAAAAAAAATGCTGATGAAACACACACACACACACACACACACACACACACACACACACTCCAAGATACCACTTCTCATCCCCTCCAAAAGGGCTAACATATCAATTAACTATGGTCATAATAATGCTATGTAAGAAGTAATCACATATTAGTAGTGTACAAAAGTAAGCATTTATTTTCCTCACCAGGTTTCAGGTCAGTGAGTTTAAGGTAGGCTCTTCTGAATAGCTCTGCTCTACTCCACACACCTGACATTTTTTCTCCTGAGATCAAAGGATAACCTCACCATATTCTTCTTATGAAAACTACTGAAGCAAAAGAGAGTAAACTCAAGCAGGAAAGTGTTTTCATCTACTTAGGTTGTGAAGCTCATATTTCATTGACTAATGATGTAATTCTCATGGCCAAGCATAGCATCTAATTGTAGAGAATTATACTATACTCCATGAACAGAGGGAAATAGCGCAAATATTTTTATTAATAATCTAATCTAAAGCAGTGGCATTAATGTCAATATTGGTCAATATGTGAATTCCCTCTAACTCTCACAATTCTGATAGAAATACAGTGCAGCCACTTTAGATAACAATTTGACACTATCTGAAATACTCAGATAAAATTAAATTCTTTAAACCAACAATACAGTCTTCTATATATCAGTGAAAACTGTATATGTGTATTCATCAAAAAATGCCAAGAATAATGCAAATTACAACTTTACATGATAGCATCAGTATAATAAGTGAATAAATTGTTAGGTTTATATTGTAGAATAACATCAACCAATAAGAGTAAATGAGCTATTCCCTCCTCAGCAATAAAAATTAATTTCTTTTCAGAATCAATACTACACTTCAACAAAATATTTAATTGAAAATCAAGTAAATGATAACACAATTTTTTTCATAACAAACTTGATAGGAATCTGGAGATGATAAAAAGAATGATAGAAGATCCAATGCTATTGGCAAAATTCTAGTTGAGTATTATGGTTTAAATATTAAATAGCCCTCAAAAAAGGCTCATTTATTGATAATAAACAAGTGTTGAAAGGTAAAGTAGTAGATAAAATGTGAACTGAACTAATACATTGTCTTAAAACAGTCACAAATGTTTCACAATATTAAAATAGTACTTCAACCCGGGTGTGGTGGCATATGCTTGTAATCCCTGCACTTGGGAGGCGGAGACAGGAGGACCGCGCCAGTTCGAAGCCAGCCTAGCTGGCTTAAGAGACCCTGTTTCCAAATTTAAAAAGTATAAAAATAGGTCTGGGAGTGTAACCCGGAGGTAGAAGGGTTTCCAGGAACCCCAGTGACACCAAAAAAAGAAAAAAAAAATAGTACTTTAAGACAATATATCAATTCAGTTCAAATTCTACCAGCAACATGTGAAAGAGCATTACTTTCTCCATATAAATTTTAATTATTTTTGCCTATCTAATATTATCTGTTGCTATATGCAAATGTAGATAGTTATATATGCATATATTTTAATTATTTTTGTAAGTGAGGTTTGTTTTTTATTTCAGAATTCGCTTTATTTCTTTATTTTTTTCTTTCATTTTATTTGGGATGTTCCTATGTTACTGACGGATTTATTAGTATTCCTTTCATAATAAGAATAACTTGCATTCTATCTCTTTTATGATAACACTGTTGAGCTTCTCTTATTGAATTTATGATAATTTATTTTGGCATAATGTTCATTATTTTAGTATCTATTATTCTATATTCTGAATATTCACCCACTATTTATCTTTTATTTGCCTTTTCTGTTTAATTTTGTGTGTGTGTGTGGTACTGGGGTTCCTGGAAACCCTTCTACCTCTGGGCTACACTCCCAGACCTATTTTATACGTTTTTTTTTTTTTAATTTGGAAACAGGGTCTATTTTTCTTTTATCTCTTCTTTTTTTTTAATTTTTTTTATTGGTGCACTATATTCATACATTATAATGAGATAAAAAAAAACTTTTGTAGACAT
Source organism: Muscardinus avellanarius (assembly GCF_963383645.1). Taxonomy (NCBI): domain Eukaryota; kingdom Metazoa; phylum Chordata; class Mammalia; order Rodentia; family Gliridae; genus Muscardinus; species Muscardinus avellanarius. The sequence continues at coordinate 91,670,498 of NC_137791.1, forward strand.
ACATGCACACATCGCGCAATTAGCCCCTACCCTATCCCCACCCCGTTCCCTCCCCATCCCTGCTTCCCATGCTTGGCTTAGTGGTTGACATCTAGTATTATAGAAATTTATCCTAAAGTCAGTGTGGCTGGCTTCGAACCTGCGCGATCCTCCTGTCTCCACCCCCCCAAGTGCAGGGATTATAAGCGTGCACCACCACAACGGCACTGTTTAAATTTTTTAATTTAGCTTTTTTGTATGTGTGTATAAAGTGAGAACTACATAATATTATAATAAGATATATATTATCTTAGGTTTACATGTATATATATTTTTCCTTGCAGTACAGTACTGGGAATGGATCCTAGGGGCATTCCACCTCTGAGCTACATCCTCAGCCCTATTTTTTATTCTTTATTTTTGAAACAGGTTCTCATTGAGTTGCAAAGGGCCTCACAAAGTAGTAGGTGGAGCTGTAGAACTGCAGTCCTGTTTTGGTCTTCCAAATGCTTGGGATTACAAGGGTGCGCCATCATGCCCAGCTAGAAATATATCTTAATTTTATTTTCTGAATGTCTAACATTAAATCTTTTTCCCATTAATTTTAAAGGTATTATTATGTAGAACATATGGGCCTTTTATACTCATAATCTTTTTTACATAGTTGTAAATATATTATGATTATGCCACTTCTTAATTGTTGTAGCTTGTATCAATTCTCACCCCCTTTTAGTCAAAAGTTGAGCCTATTATGAAAAATGCTTAGTTGTATATCATTGTACTTAAACATATACTTTAACTTCCTCTCTACCTACTCTTCCTGCACTCTGAAACACCTTACTCTGTATAAATGGTTCTGATGACAGCACATCAACATCTCATGTTGGAAAGCAATTGATAGACTCATGATAATTTTGTAGAAGCTCAGGAACTCTCTTTTTTAGCCTCATTCTTAGGTTTACTTTTTTTATCTGAAATATATGTACATAGGCAATGAGGCTTCATTATATACATACACATCTTCTTTTCTTGCATATACTTTTTCGTCTGACACCTGAAAGTCATCTTGAGTCCATTTCAAAAAGAACTCACAGCAAACCTACCCAATAATACACTCAAACTAATAAGAAAAATCTATTGAAATCTTGTGTTCTTACTACATGAAAATTATTGTTTTCCTTGACTTTTTACCATAGTCAGTTGGGGAAAATATCATACATTGTAAAATAAGAAAAGGAATAAAGATTATATAGTATATATCAGCACAGGGGTTGAAAATGTTTTGTGATTGAACCTTTATAAATACAATTTGGAATTTCAATAAGGGCATATTGGAAATGCCACTCAGTACATTCAGCAAATGTTACTTTCTACCACAAAACACAATTCAGGCTCCAAATGTAATTTGAGTAAAAAGGAATCATAAGGGAATAGCTCATAAATGACACTTCAGCTTTTCAGTCTTGATTGATCTTAATACTGGATTTGAGAACAATATTGCTACATTTGTAAACAAAGTTTGCTTTTAGTTTTATATCTCTTAAGTGTCTGACTTTAACAGTCTGGAAATTATTGCTTTTTGCACTAGAGTTTATATTTTATTTTTGCAGTATGATAGGCATAAAAACTTTTGATAAGCAGCAGCCAAATTCTAACTATTCCTGTGGGCATTCTTTGCATTTTCATGGAATCAACTTTGCAATAAAACTTCTTTACAAATTCTTTAAAATAAGGGTCTCTCTCCTATCCTAATCTCTAGGTTTTTAACATTATTACTCACTACACTTAGCAGTAAAGATATAGAAGCAGGACAATCTGTCAGGTTTTTTTTTTTTCACTTGCTTCTCAGCTGCACTACTGAGTCCTTGTAATAATCATATCTGCAAAATCCATACAGCAAAAAGTTTAAAATCAGATGGAAAAAATAGACTCGGTGAATAAAACAAAAATTATTTTAAACATATTCTATATTACTAAATTCATTCCCACAGATGTTCATTATTTGTAATTTTGTTCATTCATATTCTGCTATCATAGTACTCAATTAGGGTAAAAAAAACTTTTTATTTTTAAGATATCTCTAAGAATAATATGAAAAACATGGTTTATTCTAAAATATTTAATAATACTTTAATTATCTGGGATATCTTTAGTCACCATGCTAAAATTTTCATATTGAAAGGTGCTATACTATAGATGGTTTGGTTGGTGACCCAGGGATGACACTTGAGGGACATAGTCAAGTACCTTAATAAACTTGTCTTAGAAAAACCACTGCATCATCTATTCATATAATCACCTGCTTTTAATCTACTTTTATTATTGGTATTGGTCCATTACCATTCTCTCACTTATTACCTTTTCTTATGAAATCTTTATTCATTTAAAGCCAACTTTATTATTTATGTTAGTTTAATTAGAAAAAGACATATTTCTGAATATGTGGTAAAATTATTATGTAATTTACTTCATAATCAATATGACCTCATCTCTGGATAGGCCTGCTATAATTATCAGACAAAACAATCACAAAATTCTCCATATTGGGGAAGGATAATCTGCTTTACTACTGAGTCCCATCCCTATTTTATATTTTTGTTTGGAAATGGGGTCTCTTAAGCCAGCGAGGCTGGCTTCAAACCTGTGCAATTCTACTGTCTCCACCTCCCAAGTGTGGGGATTAAAAGCGTGCACCACCACACCCAGCTAACTAACTCAATTCTTGAGCACAGAAGTTTGTGTGACAGAACTGAAAAGTACTCTAAGTTCAGAAAGTAGAAATCAAAGAGTTGGAGAGAGTGGAATCTTATGTAGATGTTTGATAATAATTCACTTTCTGTTGGCTGATTTGTGTGTTTATGGGAGTAAGTTTCCCATTTCTTTTGTGGCTACTAGTTTGAGATCCCATTCATCAATCAGAGGCTGATCTATGGTCCATGATCATTGTCCTATCCTGTTATCAGGTAATAAAGAGCTCTCTGCTTTTAAAGAGTTTATACCATTAGATTAGGCCCCCAAATAAAATTTCCCTTTTGATTAACTTAAGGTCAACTGTAATTATAACTGAAATATCTATTTTGTCAAGTAACATAATCATAAACAATTGTCTCATTCAGTCACAGACACAGAGAAACTGTTGCTCTTTCATCTTCCACTTGGAAAAAGAAGCAGTTGTATAATTATATTGCCAGCATAGCATCAGTGTCCAAAAGGCTGACTTTTAATGCGCTGCAACAAAACAAGTAGGGCTTTAATTGATCCATAAGGACATCATGATGGGGGCTGCAGCAGGGAGCTGAGCAGCAGTGAGAAGTTCCTGGTGGTAGGAGGTAAACTAATCAATCCTCCACTTGCCTGTCTTGGAGCAAGTAAGGTTTCAATAAATAAATAAATTACAATTATTTTAAATATATTTTTAATATAAGTATTAATTACTTATATATAAAAACGATGCAGGGAGAAATTATAGGTTTAAAAATATAGTAATTGAAGAAAATAAAAAACTGAAGCTACCTTAGTAGATGGACTCAATAACAGAATGAAGATGATGGAGAAAAGAGGCAGTGAAATGTAACACAGACCAACGTACACTAATTGTATCAACAGAGAGAATACAGATTTAAATTAAAAAATAATGCAGCCCCCGGAACCCATATACCAATACAGTATTATGTAATTTTCCTATTATTAGAGCTACAGAAGAAAAGGGGAAAGAAGTGGCCATAATATGGAATGATAACAACTTGGGTGAATCTCAAGAGTATGATATCGAGTGAAAAAAAAAAAAACACAGCATTTTACCAAAAGTTAGACTTTTTATTTATTTAACATTCTTGAATAGTGAAACTGTAAAGATTGCCCACAAAAAATATGGAATAGAAATGGGAGTGGGAATGAGGCTGAGTATGGATGTTCAGGGTCAGCATGATGGATTTGTGGCAGTAGTTACATACATGCTACACATATGGAAATACATATAGCACTAATGCACCCACACAACACAATGTGTCTATGTGGTAAGTTAGGTGAAATGCTCTCAGTGTCCTTCTCCTGACTTTGATATACTAGCTGTTTAAGATATTGCTATTGGAAGAGACTGAGGAAAATGAGCCTAGAATCTCCCTGTTTTTGTTTTTTATGTTTTTGTTTTTGTTTTTGTTTTGTTACTTTGTTTTTAGAGTTTACCAAGAGTCTATACTAATTTCAAAATGAAACATTTTAGCCAGGCGTGGTGGCTCATGATTGTAATCCCAGCATTCCGGAGGCTGAGACCGGAAGATCGCAGTTCATGGACAGCCTCAGCTAATTAGTGAGGCCCTCCGCAACTTAGTGAGAAACTGCTTAAAAAATAAAGAATAAAAAGCAGAGCAGAGGGTATAGCTCGGAGGTCAAATGCCCCTGGTTCCCGTCCTCGGACCTGCAAAAATAAATAAATAAATAAATAAATAAATAAATAAATAAAACAACATTTTAAAAATTTAAAACAAAATTTCACACATAATTAGGTCCACATGCAACATCTCACTAATACCTTTCTTTTAAATACTCTCATTTGGTAAACAAAAAAATCTAGTTATTGTGATTCTTTGTTCTAATTATCTTTAGAACTTATGTGAACTCTTTGTTTACATAAGTAACAGTAAGGGATTCTACTTTTACTGCTTTCATCCCATGACTAAACTCTGCTTTTTCTTCTAGCAATATTGTGAATAGGTTTATGCTGGAGTTTGAATATAGACTGTGCCCTGAGCAGCAGATTAAAACTTAATCCCCTTTGTGAGGTGCTAAGGGGGATAGAAACTTCTTATAGTTTTAATCCAGAGTATCCCCCTTAGTCTCATGTGTTAGAGTGTTGTTCTCTAGACATTTGGAATATGGTGGAGACCTTAGAAGAAAGGGGCTAGTGAAAAGAAGTTACCTCACTGAGAATATGTAAAGGCATAAAATGCCTGCCTCTCTCTCTCGTTCAAGTCATCATGAGGTGAGCAGCATTCTGTCCCATCATGTCTTACAGCACTTAGGCCTCAAAGAAATGGAGCCAGCCAACCATGGACTGACAGTACTAAAATTCTAACCCAAAATAAACCTTATTTCCTTTAAGTTGTTTATCTCAGGTACTTTGTCACAGCAACAGAAATCTAATAAAAAACTTAATCTAACTATGTTGTTTACAGGTGGGGCCTTTGAGAAATGATTAGAATTAGAAACAATTGTTGAAGAATGGTCTCCATGACTAAATTCTGGTGTGTTTATGAGAGAAAAGGGAGACGTCACAACAACTCATTGTTATGGTTTGGATCTAGAACATCACCCAAAGGCCTTGGTTTACACATCTCCCTTTCTCTCTCTCATTTATGGTCACCATTACATCAATAATTTTGCTTCATCATGACTTCCACCACCATGTTTTGCCTCACCGTGTGCTCAAAGCAATCAGGTCAAGTAATCATAGTCTGGAATTATGAACCAAACTAATTTTTTTATCCTTTTAATTTTTTTCCCTCAGGTATTTTATCACAGTGACAGAAACCTCACAAATACTCATATACACATGTATTGTTGGACCTGACAGCCCCCAGGAAGCGCGCACCCCACCCAGGAATCACTCACAGGCAGAAGTCGATGCAATCTGCAAGAGGTTTATTTGGCCAGCGCGCTGGGGTCGCCCACAAAGAAGAGGGAGGCGACCCCTAGTAACAGAAGCTTGCAGCTTTTATACTCTTAAAACACAAAAGTACAGTTAACATTAAGCATTAGGTGTCTCATTGTCATTGGTTCTTACTTCTGACCTTTACTAGGATTGGGTAGTTTATCGGGTATTATTCTTTTTGGCACTTAGCAACAGTTGCAGCTAGCAACAGTTTCTTCGGTAGGCCAGTTCCTGGAACACAGGGAAGTAAAGTCCCAGCAATGGAAAGTCCCAGTACCTGTAAACAGGGGCACTGGGGTGGAAAGTCCCAAATGCCGGGGTGGTTGGGGTGCTGGGGTCCTACAGTATATTCTGTCACTTGGAATGTGTTCGCTTGTGTTACCTTGGCTCTCTGCCAACAAAAAGGTTATTATGGGATGTAAGCAATGTGAACTTACAGTTCTATGAACAAAATATATATCTTCTTTAAAAAAAGGGTGGGGGGATTTAGCCAGTTTGTGGTACTGTGCTGTCCTTATAAAAATTGTGTGAGGCATAACTAGTAAAACAACTAATAAAACTTTAGACATCTAAACAAAGCTTTTATAGTACACTATAAAATAGAAGGGAGATAGTGAAATATTAACACTGTAAAATTCTATAGATTCTAATAACAAAAGAACTAAAAATGTTTGTACATTTAAAAATTAATTATGGTGAGTTAAAGCAAACATACAACTTCATAGTATAGGAAATAGGTTTAAGAATCTGTTTTCTCGGGTAAAATAACAGAATATTCAAAAACATGTCTAAAATGTCTATAAAATCTGCCGGGCGTGGTGGCGCACGCTTGTAATCCCGGCGCTTGGGAGGCTGAGACAGGAGGATTGTGCAGGTTCGAAGCCAGCCTCCCCCGGCTTAAGAGACCCTGTTTCCAAAGAAAAAAACATAAAATAGGTCTGGGAGTATAGTCCAGAGGTAGAAAGCCCCTGGGTTCCATCCCCAGTACAACCAAAATAATAAAAAATAAAATAAAATGTCTATATAATATAATCATAAAACATTCAGTTAATAAATTTAGTTGATTAATCTGTAAATTTAAATAAAAATTAATGCATAGGCCTGGCATGGTGGCGCACGCTTGTAATCCCTGTGCTTGGGAGGCAGAGAAAGGATCGCGCAAGTTTGAAGACAGCCTTGTGTGCTGGCTTAGGAGACCCTGCTTCCAAATAAAAATATAAAATAGGTCTGGGAGTGTAGCCCGGAGGTAGAAGGGCTTTCAGGAACCCCAGTACCACCAAAATAAATAAATAAATAAATAAATAAATAAATAAATAATAAAAAATAAAAATAAATGCAAAATAAAATCATTTATAGAAAGATGATCTTTAAAATTTTCTTTTATGTCTCCAAATTAAAGAATCTAGAGCTGTTTTAGATCTTTTTTTCTTAAGTTAATATCTTCAATAAAGTACACCAACATGTTCTAAAAAGTGAGTATACCTAGTAAATATTAACAGTATTTTAAAGGTCCAAATATTCCTCTAGTAAACAAAGAAAAAGTTAAAGAGGTCATCATGCATTCTGATGTTCGTTTTTGATGATTTTTTAAATTTTCAAATTGCTTGTTATTGCAAACATAGCACTGTCAGCATTGTCCTCAAATTGTATTAATCAGAAAATTTCAATCTACATGAGACCAATGCTTGAATATTGATTTACTTGAAATAAAGACAGGGTAATAGTATAGTATAATAAAAATTTATTTATATTGCTATCATGTAACTATCCAATTAGGAAGAGTTAGAAATAGAACTTAAATACTCATAACCATTGTAAAAATAATGCAATTAATTTGTTTTCATTTAACTGATCAAATTATACCTTTTAATTTTAATCTTCTAGGGATATCACTAGTTTAGTTTAGGAGGATCTTTTATTCTTAGTGTTTTCATATATATATATATATATATATATATATATATATATATATATATATATATAGTCATAGCTACCAATATCACTTTAATAGAATAGAAAAGATGGATCATTTTTCTATTTTATTTATACAGTACAGTGATACCTGAAATCTTACTTTCCAGAATGTAGACTCTTGATTCTTGATTGACTAAGTTAAATCTTATCATTTTATAGTGATTTTGTAAATTCAGGCATTGCCTTAGCAAGTGCTCTGGAAGGGGACAGATAGAAAACACCTGAGAGAGAAGGCTAAGAGGACAAAAGAGGGAGAAATCATATAAACTGTCAGCATCTAGAAAAATTTTTCAATGTTTTTGACAAGCAGGTCAATGGTGAATACTCACCTTTTGCCTTTTGGACTTAAAAATATATATACTCAGCAAGCTAGCAGTTTTAGTAACTATGTAACGCAATAAGAAATTCAGTTTATAGTTTGTTACATTGTACTTTATATTTTCAAAAATCTTGAAAAAGTTGAGGCTGACCTTCCTATTTACAGGAACAAAAATAAAGGAAGAAAGAAAAATAAAAAGATTGAAAGGAAAGAGGTATGGAAGGAAAAAAGAAAAATAGAAAAAGAATAAAAATTCAGGAGGTGAGTAGCAAAAATAATTCATAATTTTCTAACAATATTGAAAAATTCCCAGAAATTCACTTCATTATAACTCAGGTATAGCTTCATTTTTCCATTGAACATGTCTACTCCCTTGTAATCTACTGGAAGATATTAACCAAAAACTTGATATAGCAAACAGAAAGCTCCCAAAATTTCCAGCTGCTGTAATAAAATAAGTTACACAATAGATATTCAATATCAAAATATCTACTTATCATGCCAGGCGTGGTAGTGCACGCTTTTAATCCCTGCACTTGGGAGGTGGAGACAGGAGGATCGCGCAGGTTCAAAGCCAGCCTTGCTGATTAAGAGACCCTGTTTCCAAATAAAAATAGGAGTGTAAGTGTAGCCCGGAGTTAGAAGGGTTTGCAGGAACCCCAGTACCACACACACACACACACACACACACACACACACACACACACACACACACACATATATATATATATATATATATATATATATATATATATATATATACTTATCTTTATTTCCAAACGAAATCGCAAAGGATGAACGGGAGAAGTTGAGAGAAAAAGATCTATAAACATGTAATATAGTAGTCAAATTAAGTTGTGCTTAAGAAGAAATACATATTAAATTTTGAAAAGTTAGTGTAAAAAATGACATATAAATATCACTAATTTTTATAATAATTAAAGGTTGAAGTGATACTAATATATAATGAGTTAAAGTATATTATTAAAATTCATTTCATGTTTTATCAGACAACCAGAAAATTTTAAATCATATGTGTGGCTTATATTTATGTCTCATATTGTATTTCTGTTGGACAGCATTGCTCTGTAAGAATCCCCATAGTCCTTTTATTAACCAGTTCCTTTGACAGTGTAAAAAATTATCTAAATTCAGCAGTGAGAGGTCAGGGTGGAGCTGACAGCTGACCAAGTATTTACTATAATACAACTTGTCCCCAACTCTGAGGAAGAATCCTAGCTTGTTTACTCTCAAGTTTTCATCCCAATTACTTAAAATAAAAAAAGAATACAAACAGGGAGTATATCATAAATTTCTACTTTCAGTTCTTGTTCTTTTACAGTATTTTGTTTTGTTTCTAACCTTTCCTATTTGTTTATCTGTTTTCTACTGCAAATTCCCAAGAGTGGAATATATATCTTTGGAGGGCTTAAGAAGTAATTCCATAAAGTACAGTGCTATGCTCCGTGACACGCTAGAGTACCTTAAACTGCACAAGTTGCCGAAGGCTCTGTCTCTCTGCCTCTCCTGCCCTTTGCTTCTGACTCTGGGTTGATCTTCTCTTTGTCTTGCAATGCAGAGAGGGGCTGTCTCTGAAGTTCTCTCCTCTGAGTAGAGGAAGCTCCTCTAGGAGGATAGTTGTCTTAGGCTTTTCCCTACAATCTCATTGAATGAGGAAGGTTGTCTAGTAGGAAGTATGTCTGGAGTTCCTACCAGGCTCAAAGACAAAAGAAACTTTATTCCTGGCTATCCTGGATATTTTAAATTCTTCAAGTGCCTTTGTCCTCCATCTGACAATATCTTAGTCTTCCTCACAGTTATATACATCAGCCCCTTCCCTCTCTTGTTTGGAGAGGATGTAATAAGTATCCAAACCTCATTGTGTGGCTGGGTCCCCACTGCTGTGGTGCTCATAGGCATATAATGTACTGTCTTGCCTTTTCTCCTGTTAATTTGTCAAATGACTGTTTCAGTCTATTCAATTACAAAACTTGAGAGGGCAGAAGGGAAGGTTTTTTTTTTACTCCTACAATTTTCTTTCTCTTTCCAAGAGCAGAGAAAGCACGGCACATAATAAATGTGAGATAAATATGTGGAATGAAGGTTTCTTTTCTTTTCTTTTTTTTTTTTTTTTGGTGGTACTGGGGTTCCTGGAAGCCCTTCTACCTTAGGGCTACACTCCCAGACCTATTTTATATTCGTTTATTTGGAAACAGGGTCTCTTAAGTCAGGAAGGCTGGCTTCGAATTTGTGCGATCCTCCTGTCTCCGCCTCCCAAGTGCGGGGATTACAAGCGTACGCCACCACACCGGGCCGGAATGACGGTTTCTAAAGCCCATTTTATATTATTTGAAGTTTTATGTTTGTATCCTTATTTATTTCTAACTCTTCTCACTAAAAAGTAACCTTCCTAAAGTTAAGGACTTCCTTTATTTTAATAATTGATATTACAGATCTCTAGGGCTCTAGAGTACTATTTGACACAGACTTGATGCTCAAAATTTTCTGTTGATTGATGCAAGACAAAATGATTGCCAGCTGGCAAGGAAATATCCTTCTTTTTCTTTCTTTATATATGAGATTTTATTTATCAAGTCAATCAATTCAAGATGATAATTCTCCAAGTTCTCTTCCTAAAGAAGAAAGATTTTCTCATTTATTTTCCAAATAGCTGTACCCTAAAATTTCTACTCCGTCATAGCCAGATTTAAACATCAAAATGTTAATGTCAGATTACAGGTTGGTAACCACTAAGGTTGTCAAAGCTGTAACTATATAGAGCTTAACAAATTTTTGCTTTAATATGAATAAAGTTGTCTCAACTTTGCCCTCCCACTATTCCATTCCAGGACAGCATTAAGTTCCTTAATCAAAGAAAACGTTTTCTTTGATTAAGGAATAACATTCTTTTAGCCCTTCCCCAATTTCCACCCCATTCCCTCCCCACTTGCTCCTTATCATCTTTGGCTTAGTAATTGAGTTTGATATGTTTGTGAATGTACAGCATGTACATAAGTGAATTTCCCTCTCCCTTCCCCCTGGGTCACATAATTTATGCATTTATGGTTTCTCTTTCATCAGAGTTTCTCCTATGATTCTTTTCCTCCTAGCTTCTACATATTAGGAAGATCATCTGATTTTTTACATTCTGTGACTGACTAATCTCACTTAGTATAATGTTCTTCAGTTCCATTCATTTCCCTGTAAATGACATGATTTTGTTTTTATTTTTATGGCTGATAAAATTCTATTGTGTACATATCTCAAGTTTTGTAATCCAGTCATCTGTTGATGGGCATTTTGGTTGATTCCATAGTTTGGCCATTGTGAATTGAACACTGAGACACATGTAAAGCTTGGTAGTTTGGTTTCCATAATTTTGGGTAGATACTGAGAAGTGGTATTACTGTATCATATGATAAGTTCCCTACCATTCTGAAGAGCCTTCATACTGTTTTCCAAAGTAGTTGGACTAATTTGCAATGCTACCAACAATGTATTAGAGTTTCCACTTTTTCACATCCTCACCAACATTTATTGTCCTGTTTTTAATGATTGCCATTCTAATATTGGAGTTAGGTGAATTCTCAGGGAAGTTTTGATTTGCATCTCTATGAGTGCTAAAGATATTGAACATTTTTTCGTACATTTATTGGAAATTTGGATTTTTGTGAAGTGTCTATTTAGTTCATTGCCAATTTTTATTGGGTTATTTGTTATTTTAGCAGTGAATTTCTAGAGTTTTCTCTATATTCTAGATATGAGTCCTCCATCAGAGGAATAGTTGGCAAAATTTTCTCCCATTCTGTCTGCTCAAAGAAAACTTTCTTGTAAAGAGCATTCATTAGTATGAAAGAAGATACTCTTGAAGGATTCTTAAAAGTTCTTGAACAAATTACCACAAGTATGCCAGGATGACTGGGAGGACAGGCAAGATTCTTAAATGCCATAGTTATCATCAATACGTGTGACCAGGCCATATTAAAAATATATATTTATTTCCAAATTTAATTTATTTAATTTTACTTTCTTGATAATAAAGGCAAGCCTCAGACTCATGAAAAAATAAATTTTATCCATTTTCATCATATGATCTGAATAAAAGTTAAACATCATTTTTAAAAAAAGAAAGCAGGGTAATTTAAAAATGTAAAGCCAATATTATGGGATGAAGACATATACTTTTTTTTTAGTTTTCAGAAAACAAAATGTTTTTGAGGCCCTAAAAACTTTATGTCCCCTATCAGAAAGGTCTACCAATCACTTAAAATAAAATGACAGCCTTAGACAGGAAAATCAATGATAATGAACAACAGCAAGACAATTTTTAGCAAGATTCTCAAATGTTAAAGATCATGTCTATATTTAATTTTGAATTGTCACTATGACAACTAATATGACTTACTCAAAGTAAAATTTTATATATAATTATATAATAATATTATATTATGCTAAAATGTTTTAAAATGTAAGTAATCCTATTATGTATGTAGATTTATTTATGTATACAAATATACATATAAATCTGTATATATATTTATATATGTGTATGTACATACATATATATTCTAACCCCATCTTCAGAAATGTATTCCCATTTGTAGATATATATATATATATATATATATATATATATTTTATATAGATACACTTACATATGCATATATATACATATACATTCCAAAGCTATGCAGTGAAATTGAAATGAATTTGTAACTTTTCTCACTGAACAAAGCTTATTTTCTAAGATCGAATCACTACAGGACTTTTATGGCCTCAAATTGTGTGAACTCCTATATATTAGCCCAAAATAAATAAAAGTTTTGGAATGATCAAATGTCAAAACCTATGGATAATATTTTATCAATAAAATCATAAATGAATGTGTTTCCTAAAAGCACTTGAAGTCATTTTATCAGTAATTAACTGTACGATGATCAACATAGCAACATAAGGTAATGAAAGAAGATAACACATTATTTAAGGAAATGAACTGAAGTCCAATGGATAATAAAGAGATTCTTTAAAAGACACAATCTACTTTAGGTGGGTTCTTATAGCTAGTAGCAAGCTTTCATGTCCCCTTATTACAGGCCTTTCCCATGTCTGCCATGAACATACCGTGATTGCAGCGTGGCAGACATAGCACAGGGTTTGTGTTTTATTTCTAGCATTGGCACCATTTGGCTTGCAAATGGTCAAGTTATTTCATCAATATGCACTTCTGGTTTTTCATCTGAAAAATAATTTGGACAGAAAAAAGTTTCTAAAAATTATTTTTTAGCCGGGCGTGGTGGAGCACACTTGTAATCCCCGCGCTTGGGAGGCGGAGACAGAGGATTGCGCTGGTTCCGAGCCAGCCTCGCTGGCTAAGGAGACCCTGTTTCCAAATAAAAGTAATATAAAATAGGTCTGGGAGCATAGCCTGGAGGGAGAAGGGCTTCCAGGAACCCCAGTACTGCCAAATAATAAAAATTTAAAAATTAAAAATAAATTTTAAAATAAAAATTATTTTTAGATCTAAATGTCATTGCTAAAACAAAAATAAATATACTAACAGAAATGAAACAAAATAATAAACTACTTTTTCACAACTAAGGTTTAAAAGTTATTCAACAGTTGTGTGTGTGTGTGTGTGTGTGTGTGTGTGTGTGTGTGTGTGTGTGTGATGCTGGAGATAAAAGGTGGGAATTCTTTCTTTGAGCTACACTCCTATCCCTATTTTATTTATTATTTAGAAACAGGGTATCACAAAGTTACCGAGAGCATTGTTAAGTTGCCAAATCTGGCATTAGACCTGCAAGATGCCTGTCTCAGCCTCTTAAGAACTGAGATTACAGGCTTATCCCACTATGCCCAGCTTGTAATGAGTATTTTAAAGAACAAACAGCCAATAATGTCAGTAAGAATCATTGTTAATTTTGGTATAATTGTTCTCTGTCTTGCTTATCATATAAATAATTATACTCTAATGATAAAATTTGCAGTCATTTTTATCAATGTATTAAAATAAAATTTCAAGTTAAAAGTATAACACATATATTTTGTATATGTAAATATTTTAGTAAATAATATTGAGAAAACCTATTGAGTAAAGCCTAGGTTGTGAGTAACTCTTCTGTTTTTACCACATTAATGGGAATGTAACATCCTGCCTTCACTTAGAATATCTAAATGATTTGGGTCATTTTGACCTACTAAATTTGCCTGCATTGTAGTTATACATCTTAATGAGTACAAGATGGTGGAGGCATACAGGCACACATCACCCAATTAGCCCTTATTCAATTCCCGCCCCATTTCTTCCCCCCTCCCTTCTTCTCATATTTAGCTTAGTGATTGACTTTGATATGTTTGTTAATGTATATCATGTACGTTAGGGAATTTTTCTCTTACCCCCTTCCGTCCCCCTAAGTTAGGTCATCTTATTTGCTCATCTATATATAATACCCACTTCTTTGTCTAGAGTTCCTCCTATGACCCATTTTCTCCCTAGCTTTCACATATTAGAGAGAGCATCTATTTCTTTTGTGTGTGTGTGTGACTGACTAATCTCACTTTTTAAGTTATTGTAACTTTTTAATTTGTTATGAAACAGAACCCTATTTTTGCTTCTCAGTGTTACTAGTAATTAGTCTATGGTATTTCTATCAGAAACTACAAAAAAAAAAGTTGCCAGCTATATATGGCCAAAGCCAAATAATCAGAGCAATTATTGCTTTCTTACCAAGCCTTTCTTCATCTATGCTTTGTGTCTTCTGCCTTTAAAATAAGACCACTGTTATTTCTTGCCTCTTCAAGCTCCTCCTTAGGAACAGTCACAAGGAATAAACACAAGTCCTATTACAAGGTCACTTTCAAACCCTTTTAATTACCTGCTCCTGGGTTTTCTCAGGGAAATTTTGTTCCATGCTGCAAAATTAAAATTGACTTAATTTTAATTTACTACAAATATATCCTTCAGGATACTTATCAAGAGATAGGCTTTCTCAATATGAGGACATGTGACTTAAAAGATGTTAGATATGTGTTGATGGCCTCTTTGGTTCTAATTATTTTATGTCAACATATTTATGTTGGTTGATGTGTACATCCCATATTCATCCTTGCCTATATGACTTCAGTGGGATGGATTGCCTAAACAAAATCTCCCTGGCCAATGAAAATTTATGCAAGTCAATGGGAAGGAACAATCTCCAAGATTTGAAGATATAGCAAAAATAAACTCTATTTCTCTTAAAATATAAAGTATAAAAATATGTGGTTCTGAATCTGCAGAAGTGGTTTGATATCCTAATAGGCTAATCTGGAAATCTGTGGCAGTCGCCAACTTGTGAAAACACAGTAGAACTAAACAAAGCAAAGCCTTAGACAGAGAAGCAAAGTCCTAGGAGAGTCTGGGAACTTCTGGGTTTCTTTGCTTTGGAAACTTTTCCAACAAGTAAGCAAATACAATTCATTCTTTTTTTTTTTTTTCAGTGAGAGCCAGAGTTTTTGTTTGTGTTTCACTGAGTTTGAGAAGCCTCCTATAATAATTATAAATGTCATTTGACCTAAGAACTGAGATAATATGGTGAAAATTCAGAGATAACCTTGCTGACTCCTCATGCCCTCTGGCAAGATAAGACCAATTAAAGACTTGTCTGTTCCCATTCCCTGTGGCCAATCCACATGACAAGGAAAAGACAGTAATCAGGGAGTCGTATGTTTGACAGTGTTCATTATCACAAGCAGATTCAGCTCTTGTCAGAAAGCCAGAATCAGAATGAAATGAAAAATGTTAACCCTGAAGATATTCAAAGTCCTAAAATTGTTTACTTATGAAAGGGGAAGACAGAATATTATTAATGATTGTTTTTCACTTAAAGGGGATTTCTTATGGTGAGAGTGACATTAAGTATTCTCTACCACTGATTTATTTTATTTGGAATTTTTTTACATTCTATTCTTTTGAGGATGAAGAAAGTGTCCCTCAGCAACTTATGTAATCATTAACAGCCTGCATATTATGGATTAAAAACTTAAAGTAGGAATACAGGTAAACATTATTATTTACTCTTTGTCAGACTATGCTCATGGTTTATCACACCACATAAAGTTGTACAATTATCTTTTTGATTTAGTAGAGAGAAAATGAGGTTTGAAGAGCAACTTATCCAATAGCATAGTTATAAACCCATGTCCCTTTCCTTCCAGGGAACACGTATCTGACCACTAGCAATGTTGTATCTCTAGGAAGCACATACATTGATACTCAATTCAGAGATCTTAAACATTTCTGTAGATAAAAATAAACATATCTATATGTTTCTCAAGGAAGGTATGAGCAAATCTCAATAGAAACATAAATTTTTTCTAAGTTAAATAATTAATTTATATAATTAAATAATTAAATAATATTACTTAAAATTATAAATATACATACTCATGTACTCAAACATATATTTATATTATTTGTGTCTTTACACGTGTGTGTATATGCATGTGTTTCAGGTGACTTGTATTTTTTTCATTCCATAATAAATATCAACTACATAATATATCTTAGGCACTAATTGCATTGCAACATAGCTCCTCATGAAACTTATCTATTGACAAAATCAGATATTATGAAGTTAAATAACATATGATATTAGAGATAAAATGGAAAAAGAGATTAAAATTATAGGGGATAGAATACAGTGGTATATACTTGTAATCCCAGCAACTCTAGAGGCTGAAGCAAGAGGATTATAAATTCAAGATCAGACCTGGCCACATAGCAAGACCCTGTCTCAAAAATATTAATAAAAAGATCAGTTGTAGAGGACACCTGACATCAATTACTAGTATAGCATTTTTGCATGGGTGTGTGCATGTATGTGTTTGGGCACACATACACAAACATGATATGGAGTAGAAATAGTCATATTATTTTGGTAGGTTTATGAGGAAAGAAAACTCTGAACATGTAAAAATTGAAGCAGACATAAAAGAACACGTACAAAGACCATTTAGTAGAAACATTAAACATTGGGCATTTGGGGAAGTAGCAATTGGTAGAAGTAGTAAATGGAGTTGTCAAATTGGTAAGGTCATCTATGTAATGGGAATTCAAATCATGCGTGGATTTGAAGTACAGGGTGTCATAGTTAAATATAAAATGTCCCCTAAAGCGCTCATTTATTGATATTTGTAATTGATGAAATTGAGCATGAGGACTGTAATTTCATCCATTACAATGGATTCATTTGGAAGGTAACCTAAGCTGGTGGAATGTGGCTGACGAAAGTGTGTTTCTGGGATTATGGTCCTATGGGTGTTGTTTGTGTCTTTGAATCCCCTTGCTTGCTGGCTCTGTTTCTGGCCTCCATGATGTCAGAGTCAAGCCTTGTCCTCTCCTTCTCTTCATTTTCTACCACAATACCCTGAGATCCATTCCTCAGCCTCACATGAACTAAACTCAAAATCTCCAAGTAAACCATAAACAAATAAATCTTTTTTTCAAGTTTTGTGTTCTGGTCTTTGGATTATAACAATGAGAATGATAACTGACATAATGGTAATTTACTGGGTTTTATGCAGTTTGGTGGGAAAAAGAATAAAGCTCCAGTTAAATGTGACAATATGTTCCAAATTTAATAATCAATTTTTAAAATAAGTTGGCATTATAATTAAATCAAAAGAAAATTAGACCTTGAGTGTAATAATTCAAATGCTATTTTCTTAAATCTATTTCCATTTTTATATATCCTACATCTTTAACCCCTATTATATATACATCATTAACCCCTATTATATCAACATATTTGTTCTTAGTTATATAAAAACATAAAGTGATACAACCACTTCACTAATTTTCTTTTACTTAGAAAAAGTTAAAACCAAAAATAAAATTATTTTAGGTCATCACAGAAAGTTTCATGGCTCAAGGAGTCTTGAGAAAGTTAAACATAGTTCAAAGCAAGAATTTATAAATAAAATCACATCTCCTCTTGGCTAAAGTGCTTACAACTATAGATAATGTAGTTTTAACTTTTTGCATTCAATAGGCATTATCCACTATTCCAGAAAAAAACATTGTTTTTTTTGCCCCGAGTTTGGTAGTTCAAAGCAAATCCTTTAAAACAAAAACAATTTAATCTACTATTTATAGCCTTATTATATTGCTTCAGCTAGAGGTCAGATAGGATGGCAAAAGCCAGTGGAACTAATATTAACTATTAGAAGTATTTCTTCTGTCTTTACCTAGATTGTATCATGATACTCTCCCTGACCAGTATATCTAACCTCTGGTTCCAAATATTCTACAGAACCATGACTACATCTAGACTTCTGTACTCTTAATATCTCTAAGGACTAAACATCAGTTTGGGGAAAATTGGAACCTACATATTTCTGTACTAAATATGCAAAAGTGTTCTGATAAATTGAACTAAATAACATGTTTTTAGCCAAAAAATAATTGGTATCAAATGAAATCTCCCAATGATTAACAACTATAAAATCTTGTTGTACACACAGGCACACACATGTATACACACACAACACACACACGCACACGCACACACATTTTGAAGGCATCAGAAATTAAATACAGTAGCCAATACATATGATTTAAGAACTCCAAAGGAAGGAAAAGACATTGAATGTGAGTGCAAAATTTTTACTTATTTCCTGTGTTGACATTTGATAACCTATGCAGGGATAAAGAAGAAACATGCATCAGTGTTCCACAGCTTGTGGCAATCACACTGTGCTGAAGAGGAAAAAATAAATGGCAATGAAGTCAAGCAAAGAAGTAGCAAAGACATAAAGTAAGATTCAGAGGAAGAGAAATCAGAGAAAATAAAGTCCAGCATTTTGAATGCAATTTATTTTTATTTATAGGATTCAAAATTGGCTCATACCTGGTGCTGTATTCTTAGAATTCAAATACAGCTTCTAAAATCCAAAATGAAATTTTAGCAACATTATCATACTAGTAAGATGAAAATTGAAATTTAGTGCCTTCCAAATATGAGAGGGAAAATAAACACCCCAGCCTTTGAATTGAAGCTTAAAAGTACTGTGCTCTGAGAGTAAGGGTAAATTGTAAATTAATCGACCTTGTTTGGGGCATACTCTACCTACTATAAAGAAAGATATCTTGCTCCAGAGTAAGTATTTTTTGTATACAATGTTCAATATGTAAAGTAACCTTACTTGTTAAACAATGAAACAGAATCAAAATATTTTTAAAAATCAAAAAAGTGGCACAAAAGCATTACAGCTATTAATCTTTTAAACCCTAAAAATCAATGTTTATCAAAAGAAATAAAATGATGAAGATTTTCACAAAGAAATAAGTAAAAAGAACAAATAATAAATTCTAAAAGAAAGCAAGATTAAAGATGTGATTTAATAGATGTAGGCTTAACATCTCATTAGACAAAGCAGGAAAAGAAATTTTAAAAGTAGAATATATGGCAGTAGAATTAGTACAAATTGAAGAACAAAGAAAAATAAAATGAAGGCTGGGAGTGGTGGCACATGCTTGTAATCCCAGCATTCATGAAGTGAAGACAGGAGGATCAAGGTTTGCAGTCAGTTTCAACTACTTAGTGAGGCCCTTTACAACTCAGTGAGACCCTGTTAAAAACATAAAAAGGACTGAAAAATAAGGCTGAGTGTGTAGCTTGGAGGTACAATGCCCCTGGGTTCCATTCGTAGTACTGGGGGAAAAAGGAAAGGAAAGGGAAGGAAAGAAAAGAAAGAGAAAGGAAGGAAGGAGGGAAGGAAAGAAGGGAGGAGAAAATGAAATGGGGGAAAATTAAATGGGTCAAGATAAAAATATGTTAAATAATTGTAACTATAGTTGCAGGAAGACAGAAGGAAAAATTAAGAAAAAGCCATGAAATACTAATTTCTCAATAATTATTAAAGAATGAAAATTGGTATAGTGGTTTGCCCTAGAGTGACTTTCTCTTTCCCCAACTTGTGATATGCTACTGTGCTGAGTGTCAGCTGGACTTAGTAAATCCCTTCTAAACAAAGGAAGCGGTGGTTTTGACTCTTAAGTCATAAAATGCTATGTAGCATCAAATATATGTATGTACCCTCTTTTCCCGCTCCCTCTCTCATTTTCTCTGGGGGAAGCCAGTTGTAGGGAGACACCAACAAAGCAAGGAACCAAAGCCTCCACCGACTTTGATGGTTTGAAGTTAGATATGGATCCTTTACCTCTTTCACATAACTGCCACTCTGTACCTTGAATAAAATCCCATGTCCTGAGATTTAGTTAAGCCCTTTCTAAATTTCTGACACTCATAAAAATTGTAACAGAGCAAATTAAAGTTGCTTTAAGTACCCAAATTTTTAATTGTTATAAAAAAAAACTGATAACTGATGCGATTGGTTAGTCTAAAAATGACCCTGATGATATGACTCTAAAATACTTTGTTAATATCTTAGAAAGTTCAAAAATGGTTCTGAAATGTACTGTCCAGTCAAACAAAAATACCCATTAAAGTTTTGGAAATCTGTGTATGAATCACAAATTATCTCAATTTAAAAAATGGGATTCTAAGTTGAGTAAAACATTTTTCCACAGAAAAGATATAAATTATAAAAGAGCTTATTTCAAATAAATATATTGGTGTAATTTTATCTAACTGGATGGACAAAAATAAGATTCATAGAAGACCTCCAAAGTTTTAAGGTAGTTTAATATTTGTCAATATACCTGCTGAACTAAAAGAATATAATAAAGAGTCGTCTACACAACCAACATTCAACTAGATAGATACAGATTGAGAAAACTATGTAGATGCGAACATGTGTAAAATTTAATGAAAGACATAAATACACTTCAAAAGGTAAATCAAGACCCAGAGAGTAAATTCAAGAATCATGACTAGTCATTTTCAGGCACATGTAACATGAGCAAGTTATTAACTAGGTAATTGCTGATATAGTCCTGATTTCTAGTTTTCCACATATTTAAGAGCTTGAATTAACAACAAGAACTGTTTTTTTCTAATCTTCAAAGCCATTTTATCAAGAATATAAGCCCTCATAGACTTTAATAACCAATAGAAAATTGGAGACCAGCTAATCTAACATTTGTTTAAAAGTCAACAGCTTATTTACCCACCTAATCAGGATTAGAATTGAGTCTAGGGATGTGAACATAAATGTCAGGGTAAATATGGGGGGTGATGTTCTGAATTTACTATGAAAAATTTTCTCAATCTAATGTATGCTTTCATTAACCCTACCTAACAGTTTACTCAATTATATAAGAAGAAAAAAATAGTTGCTGTGAGGATTAAATAAAATATGTAAAGAGCATAGAGTTAGACTCAGGTAACGGCCAAATTATTACTTTAATAAGATGATGTAAAATAAGAGTGTACATAAGTAATTACCAACATTTGAAACATCTAAGGTGAAAAACATAGATGAATTAACATTCAGTAAATAATGTAATACAAATATACTATATATATTTTCCCTGTAAGGGATAAAACAATTCAACTATAATCATAATTTTATAAATTTTAACTCAATTTTAATTATAATTTTAGATAAGTTTGTCTTTGTTCCAGAAGGAAAAAGATAGAGTTTTGGAACTAAAATTTCAATAATACATCTGATATCTGAAAATCATCATCAGGAAAAAGTGAAGTAAGAAAATGTTCAGCCGGGTGTGGTGGCGCACGCTTGTAATCCCCGCGCTTGGGAGGCAGAGACAGGAGGATCGTGCTGGTTCAAAGCCAGCCTTGCTGGCTTAAGAGACCCTGTTTCCAAATAAAAAAACATTATATATATATATATATATATATATATATATATATATATATATATATAATGTTTTATTATATTATATATATTATATATAATGTTATATATACATAAATATATATAATATAAATATATTATATATATAATAGGTTTGGGAGTGTAGCCTGGAGGTAGAAGGGTTTCCAGGAACCACAGTACCACAAAAAAAAAAAAAAAAAAAAAAAAAAAACAGAAAATGTTTGAATTTTGTTGCCTTTTTCAGGAATGTAAGGAAAAGCAAACACAGACAAACCTTGTGTATGATTATTCAAAACTAACTCAAGATGTGCCTGAGAGGGAACATAAAGTCTATAAGCACAGACTCAGAGATATGCAAGAAATGTTGTTTTTTTTTTTCATTTTGTATTGTTACTCGGTATCATTTCTTTTCCAAGCTCTCATTCAATAGAAAGGACAAAATTTAATTTCAGCCCATTTAAATTACTTGCCCAAACTAGTAAGCATTGGGAATACCAGCAGGAATCCAGATAATGGAGGAAAATCTCAGCAAAGCCAGGATGGAAGGCTAGGAGAGGAAGAAGTCTGAGGCTGATTAATGGAGGAGCTACATTCGAATATGTATAAAAGTATGAATATAGCATGGTTAACCTGGACATTCATTGTTGGGAGAGGGGGGAGAGGAACCAGTCTAAATATATACCATTTTCAATATGTTCCACATATAAATAAAATTTTAAAAAACATGAGGAATTTCCATTTTGAAAACTAAAATTAATTAAGTAATTAATTAATTACTGCTCTAGCTCCTGCAATTGTGTGATTGTGATCTATTCTTACACAGTACAATAATCAGGTCATGTTTGGTCCTTCAATCCCTGTTAACATTACCTGAAACCTTCATCATTACATCCAGTCTTCGGTCCTTTCTCTACTTGGGTTTCTCTGCTTTACTCAAGGTTGAAGTTGAAATCGTTGCCTTACTTTCACAGATGTCTTGCTTGCATTCACTGTACTGCTTCCCCTCATACCATGACATGAGGACATGTGTGAGGTAGTTAGACAACATTTTATGTAATGCTGTAGTTAAGTTCATGTAATTATTTAGCTATACCAATGTTAACCTGATGTATTGAAGGGGGAAAAAAGTAAAATTATTTCTTGACACTTCCCATATATATTTTTCAGATGGACCCTTGCTACTGCCCCAGTGTCTAACAAGAAAAAAGCACATATATTTTTTGCTCTTGGATCGCAAAAATCTAACTGATTTGTCCACTGTTCCACTCCATTTGAGGCACATCTCACTTGGGGCTTAAAATATTTTTCAAAAAGACTCTAACATCTGAGCTTGACCTGTTTCATATTTTTCTTTTTCTTTTCTTGATCTTGTTTAGTGACAAGTCATTCTGGCTTTTATACTATCAATATACTCCTTTACATATATTTTCCATTATAAAAATTCTTTCTATTTTCTTCCAAGGCATTGAAACACAATAGTCAGTATTATGCCACTATATTCTTTCATTTATATTAGCCCTTTCTTTAATGCAAGTGGTCAAGCTATAAAAATGGTGAAAATATGCATTAGTAATTTAAAATTATGTCTTGTTATGTGGTCATAACATAGCATCACTACTTAATAAAATATTTTAACTATTAATAGTGTTTATTTTCAACTCCAATATTTGGTTTAGACACAATCACTCTTATTTGTACATTTTTCCTGAAAGCCAGTGAAAATATTGAGGATGAGCTGGGCATGGTGGTACACACTTATTATCCCAGTACTTGGGAGGCTGAGATAGGAGGATTGCAGGTTATTAAGCGATCAGATTTCTGTGAATACTAGACAAACTTTAACATTAAAATGTTTTTAAATAAACTGCAGAGGCTAAGTCTTATGGCAAGGGTTTTAAGACTAGAGAAGTCATATAAGACTTATAATTTCAGGGGTCTGAAGGAATAATAATGATAGAAAACTGATAGAATATAATAATGACAAGTGGAAGAAAAATGCATGTTGTGATATTATACTGATTTTAACTAAGTGATTACTATATCCCTAATACTAGTATAATAGGTTATGTTTTTGAAATAATACATAATGTATATTTATGCATGTATAAACTATTTTAACAGCTTGTTTAAACAACAAAAGGAGTTAGCTTTTACCATGTCATAAGACGGTGGCATGAAGACAAATTACATATTTTGGTGTGAAAATATATTTATATACATATATTTTTATTTTTTAAATATATTTTTCCAGGCCTGTTGGTGCTCTCCTATAATCTCAGTACTTGGGAGGCTGAAAGAAGAGGATCTGCAGTTCAAGGATAGCCTCAGCAAACAGTCACACTTTCAGCAACCTAGTGAGACCGCCTAAAAAGGACTGGGGATGTAGCTCAGAGAAAGAATGTTCTGGCTTAAATCCCCCGACCCACTAAAAATAAACATAAATAAATAAATAGATAAATAAATAAATAATTTTCTACATTAATCACTTCAATTAAAGGTACTTGTGTGCTGGTATTAGAAAATTGCTATGGTATTAATTTCCAAAATGTAAAAAGTAGTCAGATCCTGGGTGCTGTGCAAAGGCACTTAGACCTTGGGTGTAGGGGGTTGGCAGCTGTTTCAATTCAGAGTTCCCCTCTCTCTTTGCTCTTTGCTATAATGATTGACTTATAGTAAAAGCCTTAGAGTCAATTAAATTCTTTAACCCTAAAACTATATAGAGGCACTCAGTGCCTCTGTTTACCCCCTCTCCTCTGTAACCTGGCCTGGGTATAGGCAAGGTAAACTTCATGTACTGCTTTGAAGCACCCCTAGTTGATGAGCAATCAACTGCCCAATGCAATAGAGACAAAGGAAAGGTAGATTCTTGACCCCTGAACTTAGTAAGTGCACTGTTGGGAGACAAAGAGGCACCACTTGCCTAAGAAATAAGTTACTAGCTCATTGCCTTGGTAACACTGATAAGAAAGATACCAGTATAAAATCTATATAAAGGATGGCATCCCTAGAAGGGGCAGGAGTTCTAATTGCAGGCTATTTAGCATGCAGCTTTTTCTTCTCTTCTCTATTTCCTACTGATTTTGTAATAAAGACTTGTTAAAGCTGCACCAAGCAATTAGTTTTAATTTTTATAATCAACAAACTTTAGTTGAATAAGAAAAAGAACACTAAGCACCATTTAAACCATAATAATTTGTACATATCAGTAGCTTTTATTTGCCTTAATTACAGTTATATGATATTCATGACACTAAAAGTTGTATCTTGTGTTAATATTACAGACAGTATTTGGGCACCCATTTTACAGGTTAAGAAAAGTATTACTCAAAATACATGTTGAATATATATAAAGAAGTCATGAAACCATAGAAACATTTTATTTAATAGAAATATGCTTTTCTCAAAATAAATTATTATTTTCTAACATATGTGAAGAATTGTTAGTAGCCCGAAATAAACACATGTTTTTCCACAGATAATATTGCATTTATTTTCATCAAAGTTTCATTAGGTAAAAGAGTGAGTAACAATGCCTAAGGTAAACTAATTACACTAGAAACATGCCTATTTTTGCACTGGATATTAAATTAAGGGTATTGTAGAGCCAGGTGTGGTGGCACATGCTTGTAATCCCAGCATTTGGGAGGCCGAGACCTGGAAGATTGTAGTTCGCGGACAGCCTCAGCTACTTTCTGCAATTCAGTGAGACCCGATTTCAAAATAAAGAATAAAAAATAGGGCAGAGGGTGTAGCTCGAAGTCAAATGCCCCTGGGTTTCATCCCCAGACCCGCAAAAAAAAATAAAATAAAATAAAATAAATAAATAAATAAATAAATTCAGGGCATTGTAAAAGAAGAAACTTGTGTGAGATTTAAAAGATAATTAATAGGCTAATGACTGCATTGTGGAGAATTAGCGAATACCTTCTGAACATAAGATAGACAATGCTTTGGGAACAACATCTGTTAGAACCATTTTTATATGTTTTTCTTTGAGAAGATGTATTTGTTTGGGATTGAAATTGAAGACAGAAGAGGTATTTCTTTTGGCTTTAAAAAAGGATTATCACAAAAGCTCAGTTATGCACTTAACTTTTTAATTTCTTTTATTTATTTATTTGGATAAATTGATTTTATAGTAGTTTGTGTTGTTCTAATAAAATGACCTGGATTGGCATTATGGTTTTCAGGTGAGATTTTTGAGATTGGATTTCCAGGCTATTTAGCACTGAACAATTTTCAACTATAGTTCTAATCTGTTTAGACTTGTGAAGTCTTAAATTACCATCTAGGTATAAATGAGCAAACATTTCATTAAAAAATGAAGAGTTTTATGACAATACCTTTCTGTGGAATGTTGAGTCACCTGAGCTTTTCTAATAGCTGGTGACATCCATTAGTGGTTTCTCTAAAATTGAAAACATTTTCCATCTGTTCATACACACTCATTACAAAGTAGTTAAGAGCCTGTGGGATCACAAAGGCACATTTTGGCAAATTACAAAATATCAAAATGAGTTATTGAAGAGGCAGCAATGACTATATAATAGGCTCCTCCAACCTGCAACTGTCTAGTTTTGTGTAAGAAAAGACAACTGTGTGCTAAAACCAAGTTTACCTTTTAATACTTGTGACTCTTCCATTTGCTGATATTCATTCTTGAACCTATGATTCAAATTCCTTCTTCTAAGGGAATTTGCAAAATTTTGTCAGTTTTTAAAAATACTTTGTTTTGATGTCTTTTTGAAACTACTTTTTAATGGACTCATTTTAAAGAACAAACTAAAGAAAGGGACCTAAGAAAGACAATGAAAATTGCATTTAACATAAAAAAAAACTGTTGTGATGGTCAATCTGTTAAGTAATGGAAATTTGGGGTGAGATGGTAAAGATTCCCCTTTCAGAGAAAGCAGAAAGAGAGGACATAGATCCTCAAGATATTTTATTGCCAAAGGGGGTGGGGAGTTCCTTTAACAGGTGAACTTTAGCATTTCTGTTATTTCCTTTGTGCTCTTACCTCAATAATGCATTAACAATGATCACATTGCTCAAGTGTCACTTGGAAGCTGTGATCTTAGGCAATGTGAAATATGACAGCTCAAGTTCAAACTGAGGTTCAGAACTAAGTAGCAATAGCAATCTCTGCAAGACAGAGAAAGTCAGGTCTTGGATGCTGACAATATGAGAAGTGAAAATGAAACAGAGACAATAACAATAGTATGGCTTTAAAAAAAAAGGGTTTTGGATTGCAGCTTTACCCAAGACTTATCTACATATATCTACATATGTGCAAAACTGTAGAGATTTTCTCCTTTAAAAGAGCATTTTTTCTGAATAAGAATGTATTTATTAAATATTTATTATATATGCATAATATTTATATTTACTATATATGCATAATATTTATATTTATATATTATTTTGTAGGATGAACAAAACTTCATTGATGAAAGAAATACTATTACAAATCCTATGTTTTCTTAGGCATTTTTATAAATGCAAGCCATGTTGCATAAAACAATTTTACATTGAGAGAAAAATATTTTATTCCTATTTCTCAAGAATTAGAGAGGAAGGAAAGAGAAAAAGTGGAGGAACGAAGGAAAAGGAAGAGAGAGAGAAAACAAACCTCAAATACTTTCACTATTTAACATTATGTCATATTCAAAATGTGATTCCCAACTATTTTTCAGAGGTTTTTAATATACAAATAAAAATGCAACAGAAAGAGGAAGTGCAAAGAATTTTAAACAGCACTTTTTAGGTTTTGGTAGTTTGGGGCAACTTAATTGTTTTGAATCCAAGACTCACTGATTATAAAAATCAAGTAGCTGGTATTAGTTTTATCACATTTATAATAAAATTTGAATTCTCCTTTATTAGTCAATTTGATTTTAATATTCAAGTTTTATAATATTAGCTAAAATTTATCTTAGAGATAGATAATGCTGTTATTGCAAAAAATGTACTATAAGAAAAAAAACTTGGTTAAATATGTAAGAACAACGCATCACGAACTATTTGAAATATTTGATATGTACAGGGAGAGTTAGTACATAAAAGTATAAACTTGTATCTTTCATGAGTCTATATTTTCTATGCTTAACATGCAATATCATATATTATTTTCTATAGCCCTTTATTCACAATGCAGACTGTAATATATATATACAATATATAATATATATAATATATATTATAAATATATATATATTATATATTATATATAATATATATGTAATATATATTATAAATATATATATTATATATAATATATATGTAATATATATAATATATATTATATATATATTGTTTTTCATAATTCTGAACCATTACTAAAAAGAAATAAGAAGGAAGCCACTTTGCACAGTGTTTGGTTGACACACTGAGCCTAATCTGGTTGGTACGCTCTTGGAACATGGCATTCTTCCACATTTACGTGAGGTTTTGGTAGTTTTGGTTTATAAGCACTATGTGACTTAGACTCTCGCCACACAACTGTGGGTAAGAAGAAGCATTTTTACAATAAAATCTAACTTGAAAATTTTCAGAAAGATTAATCTTTGAAACTTGAGGATGTTTACAGTGAAACTCAAAAGGCAATCAGTAAACACAGGTAAGACTGCCTCAAAGCAGAAATGGATATTTCAGCCCTAAATGTAGTACGGAACACAAACATGGCCCAGACTGTGATAAATGTCCTGTGAATTTTTGCAATACTGGTATCAACTCCTATTCAGTGATAAATGGAAGATAGCTCTTTCTTATCCAAGTCAGATAATACAAGTGATATAAATTTATATTTTGAGGCCATATTCATTTGCATATTTCACATTTTATAATAGATTTGGCTTTAAATTGAGTTCAGTTAAAAGGTTGCAAAAATCAGTTTAATGATAAATATTGCCGTAATCAGCTGTGATGAGAAATGCAGTCTATATGCCATCGGCTTAAATAAAATTCAGCTGAGCTTGATGGGAGTCAGGCAGGAGGAATCTAACAAGAATGAAGTAGTCAGCCGAAAAAGAAATTCAAACCACTTCTACCTCCACATTCTATTCTCTGCTTGTTTGGTTTTCATCAGAATCTGTTCTTGAATTCTGAGCACATTTGCCTCAGGCAGATGCTAACATTGTCTTAGGTTATTGGAACCAGGAACAGTAGGAGGTGTGCATTAAATGAAGATATTGATAAACAGGGGTGAGTTGAAAGAATTTGAGCAGGCCAAATATACATATTGTAGACTTAATCTTTTTTAAAACATTGTTTAAAGATATAATGTACATCTGACAATATTAAATAAAAGGATAACTTTTCAAAATAATTGAAGTGAATGACATACTTCAATAAAATACACAGGAACCAAATTGAAGTGCATAATCGTACTTAAAATGTTATATTTTCTATGATAAAAGTATATGAAAAAATGGTATCCTTAAAACCTAGATCTTTTGAATTTTGTATTGAAACACTAAAGCTTCATTTTCAATATCCTTCAAGCACATTCCTAAAATATAAAATATAAAATAAAAATTATAAAATCCTTTATCACATTCCTAAAATATAAAGGAATATATTCACAGATAGAAACAACCTTAATAAAGCATAAACACTAAATACTACTTTCAGTGTATATTTGTTAATATAAACAGAAAATTCTGTGAATTAGGAGTTAAAGATCTATTCTAAGCTTTATTTACTGTTTGTTAATTGAGAGAGGTAAATTAGACTCTTCAAATTGAAATTTGGGCTTATACAACTATTTTACATTGTGTTTGTGAACATGACAGTATCTCTTACTACAAAAAAATAGGGATTTTTTATCCAAGGAGCAGGTTGTGAAAACAGTGTTCAGAAGATGGAAAGTTGCTAAAAAGAGACATTGAGTGTAGGAGGTATTCATATTAAACTTAACAGGAATCTTGCTGAAGGCAGGCCCTGGATTTATATGTTAAGTTGGGGAATGAGAAATTTGATCAGATATAGAGGGTGAGGAATCTTCTCTAACCTGACCTAATAAGGTTCTTGCTAAATTGGACTATCTAGGCATAACAAAACGTACGGCCAAGGTCAGGTGCAAGTCAGCAAGAGGGCTCAGAAAACTCTACTGAAGTTTGGATAATATTCTTTGCCATCACTTACCAGTTTTGTAACCTCATTAATTCTTATAATTTTTTTTTAAATTCAACTGCAAAACAAGAACCATAGGGATATCATGTGGTCATTATAAGGCAACAGATTTTTTTCTCCTCTTGGCATGCTGGTCAAGGTAAATACACAGTGTTCTCATATCTGGTTACCCTCAGGTTCTTATGTTAAATTTGAGTCAAGTAAAGTAAGATTATTTTGGCCATAGGCTCTTCTACAAGAATTTCAATAAAACATTTTCTACCTCCCGGCTTTAGCATTTATGGTTGGTATAGTTTCACAGACAGAAAACCAACAACATATTTTAAACTCCAAAGAGTTGGTATAGATCTTGGATGCCCAAAGGTAAAGGCAATACCTAGTTTCCT
Source organism: Muscardinus avellanarius (assembly GCF_963383645.1). NCBI lineage: Eukaryota > Metazoa > Chordata > Mammalia > Rodentia > Gliridae > Muscardinus > Muscardinus avellanarius. The sequence continues at coordinate 91,700,718 of NC_137791.1, forward strand.
ACTGAATAAGAAAAAAAAAAAAGATTATATTAGCAAAAAATAAATTCTTTATACCTTGCAGGCATTATATTTCATCTCATCTTCACAATTCTATAAATGACTCAAAATTTCAAATAGTAAATGATAAAGAGAGAAGTATAATGGTAGAAAAGCTTTTCTTTCATGACTAGTGTCCAATCTTAGAAAAATTAGATTCAAGAAAGTCCTGTGAAAAGTACAAGGCTCTGTACCTCAGGGATCTTGTTCATTGAGCTTTTAGAACCATATTCAACAGAGAGCAAATTTCCTGAAAGAATACTAAATGTGTGTGTGTGTGTGTTTTCCATCCAGTTGTCATGTACTATATTATATAAAATATGTCATTTGTTCTCAATTGTAGAGGTTGGCCTAGATATTCTGAAGCTGAGATTCTAGAACAGAAAATGAGAAAAGGTAGGTCTCAGGATGGTTTATTTATTTTTAGATCAAAACTATTATTTTCTCATTAGAAGATGTCAATTATACAGTAATAACCCAAAATTATTTCTAATTCTGGAGGTGCACATTTACCATTTTGGAAAAGTTTTCATATTTTGCCAATGACTAATAGAATTTACCCACAGGAAAGCAAATTTGGAGAATATTTTTCTTAGCTTCATACATATGTGTATAAATATATATATAGTTATAGTTATAGTTATACACATATGTATATAATTATATATACATATATATGAAGTTATATATATACATATATAATAATAAAACTGAGCAAATATTTCATATATATAATTTTTCTAATATACACAATTAAAAGCATGGTGACTCACACTTTTAATCCCAGCATTTGGGGAGGCTGAGACAGGAGGATCGTGGTTCGAGGCCAGCCTCAGCTACTATTTAGTGAGGCCCTCTGCAACTCAGTGAGACGCTGTTTCAAAATAAAGAATTAAAAAAAAAATTGGGCTGGGTGTGTAGCTCAGAGGTAGAAAGCCCCTGGGTTTCATCCCCAGTATGCAAAAAAAGTATTAGTAAAATGATTGTTTTAAAGTCGAAATAATATCTATATATAAATATTAAAATAGAAAGTAAGAGAGTATAATTATTTTTTGGTGGTATTGGGGGTAGAACCCAGAGGCTTTCTACCTTCGGGCTATACTCCCAGACCTATTTTATATTTTATTTATAAACAGGGTCTCACTAAGTTGCTGAGAGCCTCACTAAATAGCTGAGGCTGGCTTCGAACCTGTGCGATCCTACTGTCTCAACTTCTCAAGCAAGGGGATTACACACATGTGCCATCACACCTGGCAACATAATATAATTTTTTAAGAAGCATACCTCAACATTCTCAAGTTGAAGTAGAAAGAAATTCTATTAAGTACAGAAATCCTAAAGATTCCTTTCAGATCAAACTTTTTTGTTCTATCACAAAAATTATATCTCTTTCATATTTCCACAACATAGCTCACATTTGAATTTTATATGTCTATATTTATTTAAATATAAAATATATAGCTGGGCATGGTAGTGCACGTTTGTAATCCCTGTGCTTGGAAGGCAGAAACAGGAGGATCACGCAGGTTCGAAGCCAGCTGCACTGGCTTAAGAGACCCTGTTTCTAAATAAAAATATAAAAAATAGGTCTGGGAGTGTAGCCCGGAGGTAGAAGGGTTTCCAGGAACCCCAGTACTACCAAAATAAATAAATAAATAAATAAATAAATAAATAAATAAATAAATAAATAAATAAATGTATATTTTTGCAGTACTTGGGATTGAACTCAAGGGCATTCTACCTTCCAGTTACACCCCTAGCACTATGTTTCATTTTTTATTTAGAAACGGTCTCATTAAGTTGCAGAGGGCCTCACTAAGCAGCTGAGGCTGGCCATGGAATTACAAGTGTTCACTATCCTGCTGGGCTGCTAACATTTAGATTTTAAGTCTTATTTCTCATTCTGGAAATATTGGTGAGAGGTAATAGTAATGAAAAAAGTTAACATGCATTGAATATTTACCATCTTTTAGATATAGTATTAGTTGTTTGGCTTATTGTATTCATTTGCCCACAAACAATCCATATAATAAGTAATATTTTTACCTTATAGATATGTATATATTTAAGCTTTTTTCAGATTCTAAACTAACCAAACTACATAACACAGAAGTGGAAAAAGCCAACATTTTAACTCATATCTAGGTCACTTTGAGAGCTCTTATTTTCACATTATTGAAATCAGCCATTTTAGCTAAGCTTCTATAAAGGATCCATCTTCCCTGGCCAAATTATTAATCATCTGATAAAATGGCTAATAGAGTCATCGTTGAAACAGTTTTTGTTTCCTCTGGTGTGGTCACTTACTATGTGAAGAAAGTAAGTGGCTTCAGAGAGAAATACTGTTGTCTTGTTATGAAGATGAAAGTGTCTCTACTCTCCCTTTGTCAAACAAGACAAAAAAAAGAGAGAAGAGAGAAAAAGAGAGACGGAGAGAAGAGAGTAAATATGAATGAGGAAAGAAGATTGTAAAAGGGTTGGGGAAGAGAGCAAACAAATAAGCACAAACAAATAACAAAACAAAACCACAACAAAATAATGCAACCCTATAAATATATGAATACTGAGCATAAAAGAAACTTTCAAATATAAGAATCAAGGAATAATAAATGTGGATAAAATTCTGACCAGTGGTGGTCATTCTGGCCTAAATAAGATCTTGGATCTTGATGGTGTTTGGAGGAAAAAATTTAATTTTTTTTTTTTTTGGTGGTACTGGAGTTCCAGGAAGCCCTTCTAATCTATCTATCTAATTTATCTATGAGCAAATACCAAGGTTGTGTCTGCTCAGTTGATCAAGTTACTTTCCCATAGCCATAGAGATATGATTAAAAATATACGCCTGACCTTTGTGTTTTACACTATATCATGGTGATTGTGAAAAGTGGAAGAGATCCTAGTTTGTCCATTGCCTTTGATACTGCTGGGTACCTTCCCATTGCTGAAAAAAAATCTGATAGCCTGGGAATTACTTAGACTTTTTCTGCATTTCCCTTCCATTCAATAAATGCTTTTCAGGATATATTATAATTGTCACAAGCATATTTGCTTAAATAGGCTGTCCTTGATACTGACATAGAAAGACTAGAAAGAATTCTGGTATCACAAGTAGACATTCATGGAAGCTGGTAAAATTTGGACTTCAGTGTAGAATTTTTAAAAAAGAAAATAAAGAGTCATTATTTAAATTGCATACTTGATTTATTTTCTTGGGTCTGAGTTGGCCTGTGGCAATTAAAGATTACAGAGTACTCAACTTTACCGATTTCACATTGTTTTCTTTCTGGTTCTCTGAATTCTATTGCATGAGTCTCAGTAAAGAAAATATGAAAAACCTCCCGGCTTTAAGAAATGCCATTCAAGTATTCAATAAAGCATGCAATAAAGACCAGTTGTAGATGCTAAAGTTTAAAACACTGCCAACGACGCATAACTCACACATGGGGAATGGTATAAACAAACAACAAAAAATACATTGTGTTTTGGAATCTATCTCAGAAAAGCACTGGAACATGGATATTTCTCCCTGCAAAATAACTTAGGATTTATTCTATTCTTTCTGGATGACTGAAATTTTATCTTAGGGTTTTATTTTGTTCTCGATTTATCTGCCTTCCAAGGACATCAAAGTAAACTGCAGACACTCAAGAAAATAAGTATATATCCTTAACCACATGATTATAAAATTTAATTCAAAATCACATGGCAGTTCTTTCATCTTCCAAAAATAGCACATAAATTTGTAGCAATAAAGAAATAATATAATGTAACTCATAATTTCTAGTGTGATTCTACCATCACTAAACTTGACCATTAGTCAAATAATCTCAGTACTTGGGGAGGTTGACACAGGAGGATCTCAGGTTCAAGGCCAGCCTCAGTAATATAGTAAGACACTTAGTAACCTATCAAGATCCTGTTTTCAAAACAAAAGAATAAAAAATAAAAAGCTAGTTATTTAGCTTTGAAATAAAACACCTCTGGTTTCAATCTTCAGTACTACCAAAAATAATAATTTATAACAATAATAATGTATAGCAGACATAGTAATTAACTCTGTATTACTGCTTTATTCCTTACTAGCTCACCATCAAAATTATAGATCATAACCTTTTAGTTCTCAAATACAGAATAATTCATATCAAAAGTATATTCAATTTGTTAAACAGTAAACAAGTACACAACAAAGCTGGCTCAAAGGCTATTTTGATAAATGAAGCTTTGGGAAACTAGGAAATTATGTATAAAACAAAATTTATTAATGCCTACAAAGAATTTAAAAATATTCTAGATAAATCTGGGTTTTATTCATTAGTAAACAGCAAGAGATACATAGATATATTCCTGTTTGATAACGCAGGTTGTAGGCACATAATCCACAATTACTCACAACTTTCCTGTAGATTAAGATTTAAAAGAATTATTCCAGCTGGGCGTGGTGGCACACTCTTGTAATCCCCGCGCTTGGGAGGCTGAGACAGGAGGATCGCACAGGTTCGAAGCCAGCCTCAGCTACTTAGTGAGGCTCTCAGTAACTTAGTGAGACCTGTTTCCAAATAAAATATAAAAAAGGTCTGGGAGTATAGCCCAGAAGTAGAAAGCCTCTGGGTTCCACCCCCAGTACCACCAAAAAAAAAAAAATAATAATAATAATAATAATAATAATAAAATAATTATTCCTTGGAACATAAAAAATATTGATATCCCAAGTGAATAGGCAGACCTGAAAAACATTATTTCACCTTTATAATGAGAGAAATAAATACTATGGTTTTGGAAAACTCATATGTACCTCAATGATAATCATTGTTATGACCCCCAAAGTTCAGTAGCTTTACTTTATATATTAACATTTAGAAAAAAGTTAAATGTAGCCGGGCATGGTGGCTCATGCTTGTAATCCCTGCGCTTGGGAGGCAGAGACAGGAGGATCGTGGAGGTTCGAAGCCAGCCCTTTTTCCAAATAAAAAAATATAAAATAGGTCTGGGAGTATAGCCTGGAGGTAAAAGGGTTTCCAGGAACCCCAGTACCACACACACACACACACAAAGGTATAAGGTAAATAAATCAATATGTACAAGTACTTGTTACAGAAGAACTTTTAAAAACATTTCTAAAGCAATACTTGAGGAAAACCAAAGAATCATCCTGAATGATGATTGATGATCTTTTGAGAAAACCTGTGGAATCAAGAGCATCTGAATATGTCATGGAAAGTATGGTCTTTAAATGTGATGCAACAACTTATTTTTAAATGAAGTATCATATTATTGTATGTTTTCTTTAATAAATAATTTGTGGCTAGTGAATGTTTGAAATATTTATTGAAAAAACCTAAGATATGAATAAATAACATGAAATAATGGGCATCATGAAAATATAGTATTCTTTTGTAAAGGTAAACAGAAATTTTAGTTAAAGCAAGAGAGAGAGACAGAGAGAGAAAGAAATAATAAATGTGTCAAGTGTACCTCAGAAGAAGTAAGGTATCACTCATGGCCTTTGTGCAGGTGATATATTGCTAAACACCATCTGTCTCTTGATAAAGTACAGTTCTTCCAGGAATACGAAAGACATGTAAATTTACTTTATCTTTCAGTTCCAAGGCCACTAAAATTCACTTATAGTAAATCCATTTAGTTTGATTCTAAAATGACATTTTACTAATTATCTCTTCATGCACTGTAAATTTAAAAAGAAACAAATGAAGATATGTGTGTCTGTGTGCCTCTGTGTGTGTGTGTACGCACTTTGTGTGTGCATGCATGTGTGTGTGTATACTTTCAATTAAAAACTTTTGTAAAACTACAATGAAAAATTTTAAATTCAGTCAATAACAAAAATCATTTTGGATGTGTGTGTATACATGCACACACACACACACATACACACATATATATATGTACTTAAAAATATCAAAATTCAGTCAATAACAAAAATAATTTTGGATGTGCGTGTGTACACACACACACAAACATATATATATGTACTTTAAAATATCAAAATATTTCTTGAAAATATATTTTTATCCCCAGTAATATAAACTGAATTCACAGTATGAATCCATGGTATGAGTGCTATAGCTTATGACATAAAATTTGCTCAGTATCTAAGAAAGATTTTTAAATTTTATATTTAGATTTAATGGTTTTCACCCTCCAGAAAGAAAGAAATGTCAATGTTATTATATCATAGACATATACTCTTCTTCCTCTTGAAGAATATTTAATATTGGAAATTTAAAACTAATAAGAAAAATGTGAGGTTTTAACCAATTCAGTCAGTGGATATATTAGAATAGCAAAGAAGCACATCTCAAAGTAGAACCATATTCAAATCTGGGTGCAATATTTCTGTTCGTTAAATTTTTCTTTGCACAATTATACTTTTGTACAATATCCGAACACTCAAAAACCCTAATAAATAAATCCAAAGGTCTATTATGTAATTATTTAAACATCATCAGAGAAAGTTCAAAGTGATACATAATAGTATTCAGATATAAAAATGTTATTATACAAAACAAATAATATATAAACATTCTCTTCCATTAACAAACTCATAAAAACATTAAATGAGTTAAAATTTTCCACAAAGCAATCAGAATGAATAAAAAGTAAGAGTGTTTTTTCTTATAAATACTAACCAAAGAGAAAATATATTTCACTCATTTATTTAACTCCTTATTGTGTGCCTATCAGGGAAAATCTTAGCTTGCTAGAATATGAAAATCACAAGATTTCTAAAAATATTCAAAGTTTCTATTTAATCCTAAATTTAGATCATGCATATTTTAACAATTTTCCCAGTGATTCTATTAGGCGGCTAGTTATAATATTCATTGCTGTAGTATGCCCTGGACATCTCCTGTTGCTTCTTGGATACATGATAATCTTTCCTCTAGGAAGTACACTCTTTAGTGGAAGAAATAACTGTGCAGGAAGTGTAGCAGCAAAAGAAGCAAGTCTGAGTGAAAATACAATTATGAGAGGGGGAGGGAGGAAGGGAGAGAGAGATAAAGGGAGAGGGGGAGGGAGGAAGGGAGAGAGAGGTAAAGGGAGAGGGAGAGGGAGGAAGAGAGATAGAGGGGGGGATTAATTCTTTCTAAATCTTCTGGGAAAGATTTCACAGAAGAAAATCCAGGGGGGAAAAATGAGTAAGAATATTTCTAGACAATAGAAAAATGGGAGCAAGTACCATGTGGCTGGCAACAATCTTGAGCGCTTTTCACATTTTGTATAGCCAGGTTGGTGTCACGGTGACCAAACAGCCTGACAAGAACCACTTAGAGGAGGAAAATTTTATTTTGAGTTATAATTCTAGTTCAAAGTCAGCTTTCTCCAAGGCAAAATCACTTTGGTGGAAGGGAGTAGCAAAGGAAAGCTTTCAGCTCATCATAGCTGAAAAATAGAAAGAGAGTTAAGAGCTGGGGGAGATAAGTTCTTCCAGGGCATGCCAACAGTCACTTCATTCCTTCCACCATGCTGTACCTTCCTACTGTTGCCACCCAAGTTCACTTTAATTTTTAATTGGTGACATTTAATCTATATTTAATAAAGTTATAATCATCATCCAGTCATTACCTAAAATATCCACCTCGAAATCTTGCTGCACTGAAGCTGGACAGAGGATTTTTTGAGAACATTTTAGATTCAAACCATGGCACATATTAATTCAGTGAATCATCTAAAGAACCCAAGTGATAAATGTTATTAATTTAATTTAGCAATGAATAAATGGAGGCACAAGTTATTCTTCTCAAGAGTGGAGTGACTGAAAGAAGTTTGACATTATGGTGGTCTAACTGCATTACCCACTATACTATTCTCTCTAAAGTGTAAAAGGGAACATATAAATTAAAATAAAAAATGTAGAAAAGAATGATAAAAATACCGTAAGAAGTCTGGGCATGGTGTCACAGTATTTTGTAAGTCTAAAATCCCAGTATTTTGGAAGTCTGAAAGAGGAGAATTACAGGTTTGAGGCCAGCCTCAGCAACTTAGGTCTCTCAGTAACTTAGTAAGACCCTGCTTCAAAAAAAAAAAAAAAAAAAAAAATAGGGCTAGGTGTAACTCAGGTAGAATGCCTCTGGGTTCAACTTCCAGTAACAAAAACAACAAATCACTATAAGGATAGAGAGTGTTAGCTTCCCATCCCTATGAAAAAATCCCTGAGAAAACTGACTTAAAAAAGGAAAGATCATTGTGGTTCACAATATCAGAAGTTTTAGTTCATGGACATTGGCTCTGTTGCTTCTGAACTGTGATGAGGCAGTGTGTCACGATAGAAAGAGCTTAAGGAGCAAAGCTACTGACCTGATGGTGGCCAGGAAGCAGAGGGAAAGAGAGTGAGCTTTTATGACAAAGTCCCTCCTCTGAAACTCATTAGGCTATGAATCCATAATTCATCAATCCATTGATGAGGCCAGAGCCCACATGAGCCCATCGCCTTCCAAAAGGCTTCACCTCAGACCATTACTGCATTGGAGACCATGTCCTCAATACTTGAGCTCTTAGGATCCAAACAATAAGAGAGACTTTTTGTTGTTTTTTGTTGTTTTGTTGCTATCTTAAGGCATAGTAATGACACATTCTTTTCTTTCTTTTCTTTTTCTTTTTTTTTTTTTTTGTGGTAATGGGATTCCTGGAAGCCCTTCTACCTTCGGGCTACACTCCCAGACCTATTTTATACTTTTTTTTTTTACTTTCGGAAACAGGTTTTCTTAAGCCAGCGCGGCTGGCTTCGAACCTGCGCCATCCTCCTGTCTCTGCCTCCCACACTTGGGGATTACAAGCATGCGCCACCATGCCCGGCATGACACATTATTTTCAAAGATTCAAAACCACTAGAATTTGCTATCTAATTGAAGATTGGAGGTGTATCAATTATTTTGTCCCTAGGCTTTTCTTTGTTATATTTAATGATGATGATGTCAACAAAAGAGACTATATATAAAAAAAATTTTGTTAGACATACAACCCTGGAATTTAATAGGTCTGTTCTTAATACTGTACATTTTGCTATACATCTTCAAAACACTAACAACAAATTCATTTACTTACCTTTCTCGTTTACACAATAGCATTGGTCACCATTGACTGTGCTCTCCTTTAAATACCTATTTTTAGTTTGGAATTCACTACTTTTTGTCCACCTCGCTATATCATTATTTTGGCCTTTCTTTCTATAATGTGTTATCCAGTATCACCATAATAAATATTTTTCACCTCCCCAAAATTAGACTGACTGTACCTGCCACACATGCTCGAGAAGTCTGGGGAACATGCTAAGTAGCAAAGGGGTTTAGGAGGTATCAGAGGGAGCCCTGCATAGCTGGAATGGGCCTACACATTGTGTGTTCTGGGAGTCATCTGCCCTCATGGCCACTGCGCTCCTCTGCGCAGAGTGGGAGGCCAGGGTGCATGTGGAACAGCAGAGCCTGTTTTCCGAAGAGATGCTGTGGACCTCTGCCTTTGGAGGGAAGACAAAATTTATTGCCACTAGATATTTGGGGTCCCAGCTTTTGCAAAAGACATGTGCTTCTTTCTCATATTAAAAAAAAAAAAATGGAAGAACGCCGGGTGTGGTGGAGCACACTTGTGTTTTTTTTTTTTTTGGGGGGGGGATATTGGAGTTCCTGGAAGCCCTTCTACCTCTGGGCTACACTCCCAGACCTATTTTATATTTTTGAAACAGGGTGTCTTACGCCAGCATGGTGTTGGCACACACTTATAATCCCTGCTCTTGGGAGGTGAAGACAGGAGGATGGCGCTGGTTCGAGGCTAGCCTCACTGGCTTAAGAGACCATGTTTCCAAATAAAAATATATATTAAAAATAAAGAGATAGGTCTCTGGGAGTGTAGCCTGGAGATAGAGGGGTTTCCAGGAACCTCAGTACAACCAAAAAATGAAAATAAAATAGAAACAAAAAAAGAAACATCTGTAGACGACCTGCTCATAGTGACAGAGACCGGAGCCCAGTGCACAGCAAGGCCAGTGCTGGGGACTCAGGCCAGGATAAAAGCCTGCTGGGCAACTAGGCTGGCGCCGGGGCCAGAAAGGATGGAATTGGAACCTGCCATGAGGCAAGGCCAGTGCAGGGGCCTACGGGGCCGGATCAGAGCCTTTCAAGGGGTGAGGCTGGAGCCAGGGCTAGCGAGGCAGGGATTGGAGTCTGCTGTGAGCCAAGGCCATCTCTGGGGCCTCCAAGGCCAGGATCCGAGCCTGCCAAGGGTTGAGGCTGGTGCCAGGGCCATCCTGGCCAGGATTGGGGCCTGCCGTGAGGCAAGGCCTGTGCTAGGGCCTCCAAGGCAGGGTTTAGAGCTTGCTGTGGGGTGAGGCCAGTGCCAGCTCCAGCAAGGCCGGAATCAGGGCCTGCTGTGAGGCAAGGAGGGTGCTGGGGCCTCCGATGCCAGGATTGAAGCCTGCTGAGGGGTGAGGCCGGTGCCAGGGCCAGTGAGGGTGGGATCGGAGTCTGCTGTGAGGCAAGGCCAGTGCTGGGGCCTCAGAGGCCGGGATTGGAGCCTGCCATGAGGCAAGGCCGATGCTGGGACCTCCGATGCTGAGGAGTGAAGCTGGTGCCGGGGCCTCTAAGCCAAGATTGGAGCCTGCCGAGGGGTTAGGCCAGTGCCCAGGCCAACGAGATCGGGATCAGAGTTAGTTGGGTGGCTGGGCCATCATCGCCTGGGCCTTCAGGAGTTGGATCTGAACTTGCAATGCAGTATACACAAAGAAATATCACAGAAAATAAAAAATCATATGCTTTAGCTAATATGCAAAAACTAGGAAGAAATGGGTAATAGCAATTAAGGTGACCAATCAGAGGGGATGGGATGGGGGAAGTTGGGATCTCTTTAAAAACCCATGATATAAATAAACAAATATTTCAAAGTTAATCACCAAATCAGTCATGGGATCGAGAGAGGGGGAGGTAATGGGATGGGGATAGGATAAAGGCTAATTGGCTGATGTGTACGTATATATTTTCACAAGTCTTATATTCCATTGTGATGTTTGACTACAATGCATATATATATATATATATATATATATATATATATATATATATATATATTACGCAGGACCATCTGTCATACAGTTAAAATTTTTTTTTTGTTCCTTACATGTTTCCTCTATTTTTTACTCAAAGTTATTTTTTTTAAACTTTCCCTCTGTAAAACACTCCAGCCGGATTCCCTCTGGTCACTCTTACAGTTTCTGTGCCCTAGGTCACTTCCAATCATTTGTATTAATCTCTTCTCTAAGTCTAGTTCTAGGAAAGTTAATGAAAGATATCCTGTTTTGATGCTTCTTCATCTGATTTTTACTTCAATCTTTAAATGATTCAAGGTTATTTCCACCTCCAAGATATTACATATATTCTTTCTTCTCCCTGGAATAAATTTTCTGTAGATCTTTGCATGGCTGGTCTCTTATGATTCAGTTCACTCTTATCTCAGTAGCACCTTCTCATTAATACCTGCCCAAGACTGTTCCAAGTACATCTTTATCAATTACCTACCTTATTATCTTAACACGATTAAAAATAAGTTTTATATGTATTTTGCTCACTGTATCAGAACACTACAATAACTCATTAAGAATATTGTTAAATATTGGACGAGAACAAGGTTTGGTGGTATGTGCTTTTATCCTAGCATTTGGGAGGCAGAGATAGGAGGATCCAGGTACAAAGCCAGCCTTGGAAACTTAGCAAGGCTCTCAGTAACTTAGTGCAACCTTGTTTCCAAATGAGAAATAAAAATCAAGCTGGGGGCATTACTTAAAGATAGAATTTCTCTAAGTTCAATCCCTAGTACCCCCAAGTATATGTGTGTGTATGTGTGTGTGTGTGTGTGTGTGTGTGTGTGTGTGTGTATGTTGTATACAAATATATAACATAAAATATAAAACCATAAAAATAGTATATATAACATACATATATATTTGAATGAGGGATTTATTAGGGGATAAAAGTCTGCCAAAATCAGCATATGGTAATACACACCTTGACTATAGTAGTGTGATAAGGTTTCTGGTCTGGTGATGGCTAGCCTCTACTTTCAGATGGTGCCTTATTGCGTGTCTACCAGAGAAAAAGAATACTGTGAAATTAGGACAGGAATTAGAAGGATAAGCCAATAAAGCTCAGTGTGATGTATGTTTGATAAGGGCCTTAATTCCACCTAGGAATGAAGAGCTCCTGTAGCCCATTCACCTCTGAAGCCTTTACCTCATCATACCTCATTATACAGTGGCAACACTAAACTTCAGAAGGGACACATTCAAACCATAACAATAATTATCATTGTGAATAACATAGAGTAAAAGTTCATCTCCTGAGAGATGAACGTGTTTTAATTATGAAATATGTAAAGCAAATAATGGAATTTCAAGTAAGTAATTTTGTTCATTATCTACCATCCCAAAGAGGTTCAATCGAAGTATATTTCTTTAAAAAGATTGTCTATGGAGGAGCTACATCAGAATATGTGTGAAAGTATAAATATAGCATGGTTAACCTGGACACTCATTGTTGGGAAGGGGGGGAGAGAAAGTGGAAGAGGTGAGGGCACCAAGCACAGTTTGAATGTATGCCGTTTTCAATATGATACACACGCGCACACACACACACACACACACACACACACACACACACACACAAACAGGCCGGGCGTAGTGGCACACACTTTTAATCTCCTCGCTTGAGAGAATCTGTTTCCAATTAAAAAGTATAAAATAGGTCTGGGAGTATAGCTCAGAGGAAGAAGGGCTACCAGAAACCCCAGTACCACCAACCCCCCCACAAAAAAAAAAACATTCCCCCAGAAAAAAACAACAAATGAAACAAAAAAATAAAACTATTAATCTCTTTACATTATAACTTTTTTACCTAAAATTTATGTTTATTGTTATAACAAAATTACATCATTATATCTGAATAAAAATGAAAATTTCTATTAAAAATTAAAATAAAAAACTAAAAATATTGTCTAGAAGCACAACTTTCCAGAAAAGCTGGGAATACAGATCTGATATTTGCCTAAGAAATATTAGATACTTATGCTTGTAATCTAGTACTTTGGAGCCTGAGACAGGAGGATCACAGGCATGAGGTCAACTTAATGAACTTAGAGAGATTTTGTTTCAAAATATAAAGGCCTTTGGGTAAAGTTCAGAGGCAAAATGCCCCTGGGTTTAATCTCCAGTAACAAAAATGAATGAATGAATGAATGAATGAATGAATGAATGAATGAATGAATGATGCATAAATAAATAAGGAAAAAATTTGGAATCAGGAGCAGGCTTTACTGTGCATTGACCAGTCATTGAAGGCTGGCTTTCTAGGAAGGAGAGGCAGCTTTGACTTACATAGTCTTTCAGATGATGCAATCTCCAAAGTCAAAAGTCATCTGAGAAGCATTTCACAGTACCTGATGGAAATAAATACTCCAAAAGGGGAATTTTGGTGTTTAATCATTACACCAATATTTTATTGCAAACTAAGTAGTGTATAATTTTCTTAAGTAAATGACTTTTAGCGTTAGTTAGAATATACTTCATGTGCCTGGTTTCTGTTCCATCTAAGTATTATTTTAAGTAGGATGGATGTAGTTTAATTATAAAATGTTCTAGCAACTCTTCATTGGTATGGCAATTCATACAACAAAACACCTATTTTCATGTATAAATTAACTTTAGGAATCTATTCTCAACAGGTTTGACCCTGTTGTTCCCTTGGAAAACAGTTTATCATTTTCTGGCTTAGAACTACAATATGAGAGTCTGAAAGATTCTGCTTCTAAGAGGTGCCAAGCATGTTTCAAGAGAAACTAATGTCTAAATAAAGCGACTGGCATTTATAGCGTGCAGGAAGGAGCTACACAGTCACTTTTAATCATAAAGTAAAAGGAAGAAGAGACACGTAAAAGAGAGAATAAGAATGAATATTTGAGATGGGTCAAAGGAGCTTAATGCACTCTATTTATTTTACTTGCTTGTTTATTGGCACTGAGTATTGAAACCAGAGACATGTCCAGAGACATTTTATCTTTGCGCAACAACCTCAGCCCAATTTTATTTTTAATTTCAAAACAAGATCTCACTAATTTACTAAAGGCATTGCTAAACTCCTGAAAATGACCTTGATTCTGGTATTCTCCTGTCTCAGGATTCTAAGTACTGGGATTAAAGGCCATTTTGCCCAGCTCCTTTTTATTGGATGTGTAGTTCTCACTGTCTCCAGCTTTAGGTAAAGTGTGAATTTTACTAAGCATAGATATAGTTTTCATTTATTTACTTTGTTCATGACCCATGTATCTAACATTATAACTCATCACTATACCTTGTAATTTAGCCTTCTCATCCAAATCAGTGAAAGATTTTTTAATCTACCACTATCACTTATTTGGGATTTAAATCAAAGTTGAAAAAACTATGTCCAGCATTTTACTCATAGCTGACTATGTTTTGTTTTCTAACCTTCTTTTTATTTTGAAATATAATTTTCACTTCTCAGAGGCCTACCTTAATTGTATTCATTCTCTAAAACTCAGACACAATTTTATCCCCTTCTTAAGTTTGCATCACTAGTATAATCTTTAACCTTCTCATTAAAAATTAATACTATGCACCATGTGATATATTTTTATTATGCTGATAATAGTATTAACTTCTTATCATTCAATTACATGTTAGGACATGTCTCTTCAGCTAGATTATAGATTCAGTGACAATGATATGCATGTCACATAGAGTGCATAGAACGAAGGATAGAACATAGTAAACTCTAAACCTGGGTGACTGATAATATGATTGATTGAGACACTTAAGCACATTGCCCAAATAGAAATAATGAGCTTGCTTGAGTGGTAACAACTAATAAGCAAAACTGGCTTGTTTGAAATATGTTTCTTTTTCAGCTTCTACTTATTAAAAATTTAATAAATGTCAGTTTTTGGATAAGTCTTTCAGGAAATAGTGTACAATTTTTTTTTCCACCAATAGTACCAAGCTGAAGAGGATACAGTGGTTTTGACCCTAGAGAAAGAATGAGAGATTTGAACTTTATATAAGTAACAGTGAGTGAAAAACAAAAACAATAAGATTTGGTTATAAGCTGCATCTTTGAATCATTTCATTATATTTCTCCCTATAGACAGAAACCCCCAGGTGTTTGCTTAAACAAATATGAAATGAAAGGAAAGGAAAATTCAATTATTTCCACTCAGCAACTGAAATTAGCATGATGAAAGTGTTCAGGAACAGGTATAATTAGGAACAACAGATGGGTTTTTATATATTGAGTTGTCATGTAATCACAGAAACAATCACAATGTCTTAGAAAGTCATATCATTTTAGATCATTAAATTATATATATTTATCCATTTATGCTGATGTGAAAGCAGCAATAAAATATAAATGAGGTTTCTTCCCTCAGAGATACTATTTTAAAGTGTAGATCACTTTTTCCAAAATGATTTGCTTCTCACCAAACTATATTTTTCATAAATATTACTCTCACTATGGTACATAGCAAAAAGTCTTATAAATATCAGATATAAAAAAATAATGCTTCCTTTGATAGGAATCAGTCATACCACCATGGAATATGAGTGTAGGAGATTAGAATATCCCAGCCCAATATATGTCACTGTAAACTAAAAGAAATTGAGAACTAACCAAAACAAAAAAGATCTCTTATTTATAATCTAAAATAAAGTATAAATTACCCTTTCTGTAAAAAATGCAATCTTTAAAGAAAATTGCATTAGTGAAAGTATCTATACCAGAAAGAGAACTACTCATAAACTTTTAACATCTGGATTTTATTTGAATAAAAAGATAACCTTACTTGACACACATATATCTCCTTCTCTCATGGTCCTATAATTGGCTTTCACTATCTCACCATGATCCCTAGAAGCTTCAACATTCTATTTCTTTCTGTAGTTTAGGAGGATATATTAGTTTTAACAATTTGGTTACTCCTTTGATATTCATATATTTGTAGGACTGGTGAGTATTCTGGAATTATTTTCTGCTGTTAATCTGTTTTATGTGAATTTAATTCATTGCCCTAAGTCAACCTATATGGGTACATTATAGTTAAATAAAATGGCCCCTTGAAGAGTTCATAAATTGATGTTTTGAATTAATGTAATTGAGTCATGATGAATGTAATCCCAGCAGTGGATAAATCCACAGCAGTGCTAGGGTGCAAGTGTCTGGGAGTTCAGCCTTGGGAATTATAAATCTTCTTCTTCTTCTTCTTCTTCTTCTTCTTCTTCTTCTTCTTCTTCTTCTTCTTCTTCTTCTTCTTCTCTCTCTCTCTCTCTCTCTCTCTCTCTTCTTTCTTTTCTCTTCCATTATATGAGGTATAAAGTCTTGTGCTCTCCTCTCTCTGCTTCCCACTACCACCACATCCTGAGATCTGTGGTCCCTGGCTAACATAGACTGAACCCCAATATCTTCAAGGAAAACAGTAACCAGTAATACAAATAGTAAGATTGCTAACAGTTACAACAAATATATAAGTATGCAATTCAAAGTGAATAACCCAACACCATTTGAAGTTAAAAAAAAACTCTCAATCAACATTCTCATTTATGTGATTTAAAACAACTAAGCAAAACAACTTAGAGAAAGAACGATTTATTTGCTTAGAGTTTTTGGAGATTCTAGAGCTCAGTCTACATCAGGATGGTCCTGAAGAAATCAGGACACAGTGGCAGGAGGCAGAATAGGAAAGAGTAGGCTCCACTCTCAAATATTGGAGACTGCAAGTAAGAGAGATCAAGCAAGCAAGGATATTCAATGACAAAACAGAGTGTCCAAGTCCAAATTCTAAAAACCACCTTCTTCAGCCACATCCTACCTGGCTAGATTACCATCTAGTAAGAAAATTATAGTGATTTTATTTACTAATGAGATTACAACACTCATGACTTAATTACATCAACTCTGAACATTAATACATAAGTACTGCAGGAGATAGTCTATATCTAACCACAACAGAAATATAAAAAACAGACAACATAAAAATTAATGATCATTATATATGAAAGGTTTGAAGCTTGAATCACAAATTGTATATATATATATATATATATATATATATATATATGTGTGTGTGTGTGTGTGTGTGTGTGTGTGTGTGTGTGTGTGTGTATGTGTGTGTGTATATATATATTATATGCATATATATATTTTTTTTTCAAATTAAGGCACATTTTCTGAGATATTACATCTCTTTTGTCATCTTTCTTTCTCAAATGGCTTCTCCCTAAAGATAGATCTTATTTTCTCTTCAGGAGACTAATAGAAACTAATATTATAACAAAACAAATTGTCAACAATATCAAACAAGGCTTGCCTATGATGATAATGACAGTGAAAGCTAAATGTCATTTTCTCCAAGCACTGAAACAAAATACTAATTTTACCAAGATGACTTCTAAAATACTTAAGAAAATCCTTATCACTCTAATGGTTATAGTGTGTATTTCATACCAAGTTGATTAATTGGTTCTAGATAATAGAATTTCTCCTTTAATGCTGCTAGGCTACAACAAAATTGAGAGGAATAAAAATGTTAGCAAAATGACTTTGTCTTCTCTTTTTGAACTATAAACAGAATTTTATTCTTTGTCCACACAATATTTTAATTACATAATAGAGATTGTTTCAGTCAACTCTCTGTCAGTAAAAATGTTCTTGTTCAGTTTCTATTAGAATTCTATATATTTGACTACAGCTTATAAATCTAGAAGTGCACTTTTAAAACAATTTTAATTTTTTTGTGGTACTGGGGATAAAATAAGGGGCAACCTACCTCTAAGCTACACCCCTAGGCCTACTGTATATACTTTATTTTGAAAACAGGGTCTTTGCTATTTTATTTTCTTAGACTTCATTTGTAGATAGTTTGTCAAATGTCTCAGTTTTGATGACCTTAAAAAGTGCCTCTTAAGAATTTTATAGAATGTTCCTACATTGGAATTTGTCTGTAGTTTTTTTTTTAGTTAATTCATTTTATTTCAGTTTTTATTTGTGCATTGTAGTCATACATCCCAGTGGAATACAAGATGGTAGAGGCATACATGCATCCCATGCTATTGGTTCTGGGATGAGAGAGCACAGGTAAAGTGTTATTTTTCTTATTTATCAAAGGTACATCTGTCAACCTAATAACACTAGTAATATTAAACTTGATCATTGATTTTAGATAGAATGTGTCAGATTTCTTTTCTGTACAGTAATATTTATTTCCATTTCTTTCCATACTGAAATTTTTTCAGGTCGTCATTATGTGTAGCCTGCCCTTAAGGAGTGAGAAATTATAGTCTACCTCCTGAGGCTAGACTATCTTTCTAACTTATTTGGAATTTTTCTGCCTGTGGAATTTTATTCTTCACCATTTATTTTGTGCATTCAATCATTCATTTTAATCAAAGTGAATACATAGGCATTTTTCTATACTTCAGGTTTTGAGCCAAATCTTAATTTTGCTACTAGCTTCTTCATAATAGGGACAGCAATCGATTTCATACTTTCTGTGATCGAGTAATCTCAGTATAATGTTCTCCAATTTCATTTATTTCCCTGTAAATGATGTAATTTTGTTCCTTATAGCTGAGTAAAATTCCATTGTGTACATATACCATACTTTTGTAATCCATTCATCCATTGATGGACATCTTGTTTGGTTCCATAGCTGGGCAACTGTGAAATGTATGGCTATGAACATAGGCACCTATTCATTAGTTTGGTAGTTTGGTTTCCATTCTTTTAGGTCGCTACCCAGAAGTGATATTCATAGAAGAGCTAATTCCAACTTATCAAACTGTTTTGTGAAATATAAAGAAGCAGCCACAGAGCTCTGCAGGATAAGTCTTAATAGTGCCCTTAATTCTGAAAGTTGGTTGTAAGAATTCTGTCTACTCTTTCTTTTCCTTGGAGATTTACATGAATGAGATTTAAACACTCTTTACAGGTGATTTTATGATAACAGTTGCCTAAAATGCTATTCTGTGTGATTTCAGATGGCTCCTTCTTAATACCAGTGTAATATGTTTGTGCTCAGGTATTGTACATATTTTGAGTAATCAATAGATCGTAGTTTGTCACTAAATTTGCCTACTATGTTTTTAAACCACAAAAAATCTCCAGTATTCACAAAATAGTATTCAGAAAAATTGATATGGAAATATGACTTCCCCCTTTTTATTTGTCTTTTGGTAATGGTTTGCCTATATTTTTCTCCTTATCAATATCCCCAACTGTTTTTTTTTTCTCCTTCGGCCCAGTATTATATATGTAAATATTCACTACTTGCAAGAGATATGGCTATTTTTGCATAGGTTAACAAAAAAGTAACCTATAGAAAAGCATTCTACTTTTCTCTATATTATTTCTTACTTAGTAGAAAAATAACACTTATAAATGAGAAAATTTCAACTATGGCAAGTTAATAGAAACTTGCTTTTGCTTTGTTCATCATTCAATTCTGTCATCCTGTCACCACTAAAATTTTTCATCTTTAGAAACTAATTACCAAGGTCAGTTTCTAACAATTCTCTTATTCTGTAACCATGAAAAAGAAGCATTTAAGTGGAATTTCTGATTAAAAATGAAGCAGTCACAAAAATTGAACAGGTGACATTCTTTTCAAGGCTTATAATTCATTTTACTAGTATAAATTGTGTTTTATATAATTAATAAGTAGGTTTTACCCAACTTTGAAAGAGAAAACAGAAGTGTGTTAGTTATGTTACAAAAAAAGATTTATGCTTAGCTAAGAACAATAACTTTTACATTCTAAATTCACTTAAGTGACAATATTTTCTCAAAGTCCTAGGCTAAGTTACAGATGTCAGAAAATTTTGCAGAAATTTGGAATTTCAGTGTGAGATTGTTTTCTTCATTTTGTTATTTATTTTTCAATCTCAACTAGAAAAATATTTTCTAGTCACTAATAATTTACTTAATATTAAATTATAGATTTTAAGCTGGGCATGGTGGCGCCCGCTTGTAATCCCAGCATTTGGGAGGCTGAGACCAGAGGATGGTGGTTCGTGCACAGCCTCAGCTACTTAGTGAGGTCCTCCGCAACTCAATGAGACCTGGTTTAAAAATAAAAAATAAAAAATTGGGCAGGGGTTGTAGCTCGAAGGTCAAATGGCCCTGGGTTCCATCTCCAGACCCACAATAAATAATAAATAAATAAATAAATAAATAAATAATAGATTTTAGTTTTTCTTTAAATGATAAGTAGATATAAAGAATATTTGTGCAAGGTTTATTCTCATGTCATGTAAGACAATTTTTTGAATAGTCTCACATTTTCTTGAGCTCTTGAAGGAAAATATGCTTTATAATAACTTCATAAGTATATACTGAATATAAGACAATGCATATGAATATATTACTATAACTAAAAATATTAAATATTTTCCTACAAATTTTATACTTACTTCTTTTTCATTCTTTACTAGTTTTATAGAAGCATAATACATATAAAATAATATTCCTGAATTTTAAGTGAATCCTTCATTGAATTTGATTAAAAGATAATCATTGATCAAGTTACAGAACAATTTAATATTCACAGAAAGTTTCTTTATGCCCTTACCAGTTGGTATCCTCATGTAGGCATAACCTCAACTTCCTATCACTGGGTTTGTCTATATTAGAAGTTGTATAAAATGCATTTTAAAGCATTTCATCTTTTGTGCCTGGTTTCTTCATTTTTATTGCTTTTGAGATTCACCCATGTAGTTTCTTACATCAGTAATTTCAATGTTCAGTAGGATTCCATTTTATAGAGGCACCAGCACATTTATCTTTCCCCTATAAACAGAGATTTGGGTCATTTCTACTTTGTAATTATTTTATATAGAACCGCAAAGACCTTGCTATCTACTCTAGACTGAAACTGTGCTCCCAGGAAGTTCCAAATGGAGATTGTTTCTAGGGGCAAAAAAAATATCAGATCCTGAAAATAACCAGCAACCTCAGGGCCAGAGCTCCCAATTCTGTTTTGGAAAAATTCCTTTGACTGTGACCTGGGGATGCTTCTCTGAGAAAGGAAACATAAAGACAAAGGAATAACTGGACATTAAGGAATTTCAGTTGCTCCTTGGACATGCAGGCTCCAGGTCCATGCAGTACCACTGAGAAAAAGAGATGCTTTCCAATTATAGCTCGCAACAAAGAAGAAACAGAACAGACAAGAGAAGAATTGTTCTGCTAAAAAAAAAAAAAAAAAAAAAGTAGCTGATTTCAATGATGACCTGAGAAATGGAGACAGACTTGAGGATAGTCCCAGATGTTCTGACACACAGAAAGCCAAGTGTGGCCTCAGTGGGTACCACCTGAAGATCCCACTGTCGAAAATGTATAGCAGCTCAGAGTTTATGGTTTAATTTCTATTCCTTAGGCATATTATCTTCACTGATGGGAGCTATTCTATCTTACAGTCAGTGGCACCTGATTACTGGTTTTTAGACTTCAAAGGCAGGTCTCCAGGGAAGGTTTGAAGGCAGCTTCTTTTCAAAATTGCTGAGTAACAATAGAAACAATTCATGCTGTTCCTTTTTTTTTTTTTTTTTTTTTTTTTTTTTTTTGTAGGTTGTCATGAAAGTTATCCTTTCTTGGGCTGTACTTGGGCTTCTGCTTGTGGTCTTGAAATCCAGGCTATATAGTCTGTCTATAGAACTCTTTATTCTTTTCTAGGGTGCAAATGAGTCCAAACCTCAATTTGGACATGGTCTTTACCATCCCATTGTCCCATAGGAAGCAAATCCAGGAGTCCCCACAAAATCCATTTTCTCTTTTTCAGGGCAGAAACACCCAATTCTATTCTTAATCCACTGAAAACACTAAACAGAAGCAATAGTGTTATGGTTTGAATGGTCCTCCCAAAGTTCCTGTGTTGAAAGCTTAATCTCCAAGTACAAATATTAATAGTGTGTAGAGGGGAGACCTTTGGGAGATAATTAGGATTGGATGGAGTCACTAGGGTGAGCCACCATGACATTAATGACTTTATAGAAGAAGAAAATGATAGGAACTGCCATTCTTTCTCTGTCTCACATGTGATGTCCTCTGTCACCTTATGTTGCAGAAAGAAGGCCTTCACCAGAGACTAAAAAGGTGACAGCATCATGTCTTTGGACTCCTCAGCCTCTAGAACTGAAAACCAAATAAAATTTTATTTTTTAAAAGTACCTTGTCTAAAGCTGGGCATGGTGGCCATGCTTGTAATCTTAGTATTTGTAAGGCTGAGACAGTAGGATCCCCGGTTTGCAGAAAGCCTTAGCTACTTAGTGAGTGGCAACTCAGTCAGCCCCTGTTTCAAAATAAAGGCTAAAAAATAGGACTAGCAATGTAGGACAGAGGTAGAATGCCCCTGGGTTCCATCCCTAGTACTGCAAAAATAAAGTACCTCCACTAACAACAGAAAGGGATGGAGACACAGAAGACTAACACTGGCCTAACCCATTTGTTATGATAAAATTTAGGGCAATTGGAGGCAGAAAGTACCTGATTTGGAAGAGCTGGAGACCAAACAGATCACCTTTGGGCATCATGTGTGGGGCCAGCAGTGTTCTGTAAGCCCTGAGCAGATCCTTACTCAGGTCCTCCCAGCCAAGGTGGGGCCTAGCCATGTTTAAACCTGTTGGTGGGGGCCAATGAGGGTTCAGACCATTTGTCTTTCCTCCTAAAGAGAAAAGGAACACTGAGGTCTTTTTTCCTTGAGCACATTGGCTGATTGATGCTATTGTGGCAGCTGGCATGGTTTCTATGACTTCTAACACATTGTGAGACGGTGCCAAGTAGCCATACAGGTCAGAAAGTGTCACACAGCTTCTGAAATTTTCCCTCAGGCTCAGCTCTCATATGAAATTATACCCATGGGAGAGCTGGAATGGATAAGTGTGGTTAGGTCAAATTCTACAGAATTTTTCTATCGTGATCTATGAGACAGTGAATATTCTCAATTTTCCCCCATGATTAGATTGTGTCATATGATACTGTTGATTGCAAGAAATAAAGAATATTCAAGTCATCATATAATCACGCTGGAATTCTCTCAGGAAATACAAATATTACACTTACTATTATAGTATTAGTCATTTTAAAATAGCTAAATACATAGGGAAATAAATTAAGGAATGAGAGGATTATGATTTGGTGTGTTGACCAGAGAGTATGATAAAAAATATTGTTTTAGGCCCAACAGATATTTGTGTGTTTAAACACCAATACTGATCAGAGTAATAGAAATAAAAATCTTTCATACATTATAGTGATTTTTGAATATTTTTGTTAATTTAGTACTATTATAGCAATATAAATAAGTTTTTGAACTATATTTAGTTTGGTGTATGTAATTTTACTTAGGTAATAATTCTTTTCAGAAATATTGCTATTTGATGATTATTCATATTAATATAGACTTTCATTATTCCCTCAAAATATTCTAAGATAAAAGCTTCAAAATAAAAAATATGTATATCATCCTATATTTGCACATAACATAAATTATAAAAAAAAATTGTTTAAAATTTTACAGAAAAGTTAGGAACTCAGAAAAAATTTTTTCCTTCAACATACGTTGAAAGCTGAAATATTTCCAGTTTTGTGTAAACATTTCAAAAATTTACAAATTTTTAATTAAATATTAATTGTAATTTTAATAATAATGAATCATTTTATAAAACTTATATTTTTCCCTGACTCACAGAAATTCATCTATAAAGATAATACTTGGATTAGACTTGGGCTCCAGACCATAACAGTGATAGTGACCATGTGGCCATTAGCCAAATAGTCAAATTGTGAATTTTAATAGCCCTCTAAAATAAGCAGCAGTCTTTTTTTTTTTTTAACAAAACTTCATGACATTTTTTCTGGAAAACAGATTTTACCGAGTAGGTCTCCTCATTCTGTGTTCACTGGTGGTAGCTACTGTCTTACTGGTTCTCCAGGGTAGTCCCCTTCTTCTTTTTTCCCCTGTGACTGTGACTGCCTTGTGAGGACCTTTTTTGTTTATTGTTTTCTTTTTCTGTCTTTTCTATCTTTTGTTATAAAACATGGTCTTTCTAAGTTTCTGAGGCTATCCTTGAACCCTCAGTACTTATGTCTCAACCTCCTAAGTACTGGGAATACAGGTATATGTCACCATACCTGGCTTGAAACTGTGCTGAAAGTTACCTAAAATCATCTTGATTTCTCTGATCTCTGAAATTTCTCGAAGAGTGTATTTACTGGCAGGTAAAAATAAACACACTACTAAGGCTACTTAGAACTAAGTACACTAAGAACTACTTAGAACCACTACTACTTAGAACTAAGTACTACTAAGTACTACTAAGAACACTTTTCTTTCTGTTGTCTTTTTTTTTTCTTTTGGTGGTACTGGGGTTCCCGGAAGCCCTTCTTCCTCCGGGCTACACTTCCAGACCTATTTTATATTTTTATTTGGAAACAGGGCCTCGTAAGCCAGCGTGGCTGGCTTCAAACCTGCGCGATCTTCCTGTCTCTGCCTACCAAGCTTGGGGATTACAAGCATGCCACCACACCCTGGCGTTTTCTATTGTCATTTTTACAAGACTGCATTTAAAAAACCTTTGTAAAAGCAATGTATGTGCCTAATTATTACTAACAAATGCTGTGTATTTAACAAATTGAAAATGCAGTAATTTATTAAACATCTAAATGTTAATAAATTAGCTAAAAAAAATCCAGGGCTGAATTTCTTCTTGTTCTTTCTATATATTTTACAGAATTCTCTTATAAAGTACCAATCAATTAAGAAAGCAATTCAAATTAGAAATGCTAGTTTATTCAAAGGAATACTATTAAATCAATTAACCTACTAATGACATCTGCCAGTTCATTTTTAATAAAATCTCAGAAGCAATAAAGTTAAAATATGGCCATAATTTTTTTCTTTCAGGGATTGAAGAAAAAATATAATAAAAATGTTTTCAACTTTGTCTTTAATATTAATTAGATTGTGATTAAAAAGGCTCAGAAATGGGTCATGCTATCAAATGGGAATCTTCTTTAAAGCATTTTCCATTAAGTGAAAAATATTTTCATGTAGCTTTGTTTTTAATTGTTGAAAGTACAATTACCTCCATATATTTATTTGCTGTATAGGATAAAATAAAACAAATCTGGGCTACTACATTTTATATCATGCTTATTCTGACTTATTTCTCTGCATTAGATAGTTGAAATCTATCAGTGATACTCTAAATAGTTGCAGTTACTATCTCTTGGGAAGCCTTTACACACTAAAGAATGTTTAAGAGCAATTCAGTAAGAATAAATAAACGAGCATTCATATGTATTTACTTAAGGCATTTAGAAATGTAAAAGACTTAAGAACTCGCTAACATGAAGTCTTGAATTTTTATAACTCAGAACATGTAGCAAAATATTAGAGAAAACGTATTTTGTAAAAGTTGTCTTAGAAAATTTTAGTTACCTGTGTTCTTGGAAATGAAAAATTCATAATGTGGAATTAAAAATAAGATAATTTCAAATGCTCATAAAATAAATAGGGAAGAAAAACAACTAGTTAGTGATTAGAAAAATCAAGACTACATGAATGAATATTTGTGTTTTGATACTTGAGTTATGTACAGACTGCTATTGCCTTAGTCTGTTTGGACTTTTATACCAAAATACCAGAGTGGCTTCCGAACAAAAAGTTTGCATCCACATCATTTCAGCAGTTAGAAAATCCCAGATCAATTTGGCGACTCTGTGTCGGATGAGGACCTGCTCACTGGCTCTTGATAGCTGTCTTTTGCTGTGCCCACATATGGCAGGAGGGATAAAGAGGCCCTTTTGGGATCTTATAAGGACAACAATCCCATTCACAAAAGCTTTACCCTCATGATATTGTTGATTCCTAAATACCCCCTCAAGACTCTACCTTTTTGTACTAACCCATGAAAGGGTAGGGTATCTACATATGAATTCTGGAAAATCGTAAACAACCAATTTGTAAACATCTGTTTGTTTAAATGTAAGAGATGAAAAAGCAGGCTTTTCCCTAGAAATAAAAGCTCTTTTTCTACACATCTAAAATGAAATTGTTTTAATCATCATTAAAGTAAAATAAAGAATAAACACAAACATCTTATATAAAAATAACTCACAGTTGGATTTTTTTCTTACTATACTGCCAATAGCAATAAGCCTACATAAAATGCAAAATTTGTGCTCTATACTGAAAGAAGAAAAAAGCAATCTTTGATTCTTTTGCTAACCAAATAGATGGCACCAAAAGTTAGTAATATGTCAAAGATTAAAATATCACATTTGAAATTGCTATAAAATCTTATTTCCAAAAAGGGATTCTTTTCTTAAAAAAATGTTTTTAATACTATGTGACTGTAGGAGAAACTACAGGTTGAATTTTATCTGCTATAATTTTGGAGTTTTTTTTTTCTCTTGATAGGGTTTTGTTTTATGTTTATACTCCTTACATTTTCAACCATGCCTAATCTAAGCAAATTAGGCTTTTAGAAAATACCACTGATTTAAATGTTCTACCAATTGAAGTTAAAATTTACTGAATTGGTACCATTGGACTACTTTGGAACAGTGCTAAATTACAAAACAGCCTGGTCTTCTGACCTTAATATTCTGGATGATCAGCCTTCAGAGGTTTTGAATGTTATTGTCTGCAATATTCCAAATTATGTGAAATGCTTCAGATGAGAGTTATAATACCTTTACAACACTCCTGTTCCCATGGCAATTTGTGAAAGAAAACCAAGCTCTACTCTTTCTGTTAAAGCCAATTTAATCTTCTGAATTAAAGAGCTATGTCCAATCCTCTAAGAGCTGAGATGTCAGAAAGCATGAACTTTTGGAATTTTATGTCAAGTTTATGATTTTTAAAAGAAAAATAAGATAAAATGCCACTTGTGCAAATCATTTAATTATATTCTGCAACAAATTAATGCAAAAATGTAAGAATGGGAATGTTGATGCTTATTATCTGCCTCAAACCAAAG
Source organism: Muscardinus avellanarius (assembly GCF_963383645.1). NCBI lineage: Eukaryota > Metazoa > Chordata > Mammalia > Rodentia > Gliridae > Muscardinus > Muscardinus avellanarius. The sequence goes on from NC_137791.1 coordinate 91,727,800, forward strand.
GAAATTATAAACCAACAATGGCAAAATATCTTCCCTTATAAATAAATAAGTCCAAGGATTTTGTTTCTCTAGTCTCCAAAGTGCAGAGAACTTCAGCACACCACTGAATTGAAATGTAATTTAATTGCAGCAGAAGCCTTTGTTTATTCAACATAACAATATGGAGAACAGGTGCTCTCCACATTCTATCCAATTGAAGCAAGAGAGATTGGCCTTTGTGTCCTGGATTCACTGAAGGTGGGCTGCCCAAGGAGAGGGCAGGGCAGGTTCCTTTAGCTAAGAGCAATATCTGAAGAGTAAAGTAATTAGCTATGTTGATAAAAATGAGACCACCTCAAACAGGAAAATTATCTAGGAAGAAAACCATAGTACTCACTTTCTGTCAGGTAGAATACTGAACATGTTTTTTTTAAAATTACATTTTAATTCAAGCTTTACACACTCTTTAGCTTCCAAAGTAGTAGCAGCTATAGTAACAAGTACATCTGTTATCTCACAAAATATTTTCTTAAATTCTACTGCTTATTTTATTAGCCAAAATGACTTGCTTTTTTAAAATAAAAGGAGTTGGAAATTTTTTCCCCTTTGTACATGATGTATATAGACAAACATATCAATCACTAAGCCAAACATGAGAAAGAGGGAATGGGGAGGGAATGGGGAGAGATTGGGGAAGGGTTAAATGAGTGATGTGTACATGTATGCTTCCACCATCTTGTACCTCATTTAATAATACCAAAACAAACATCATAACCATCATAGCTTTTATCTGTTGCCTAATTAAATCTACTTCTTATTAAGTGTAACCTTCAACCATGAGTAATGGGCATGAGCTCTGCTGGCAGCCTGCATTTGAAATGTTACTCTACATCTTATTTCATAACTTTGACAAAATACATTAACTTCTCTGAAACCCATTTTGTCAAATACATACACTGAAAAATGACATCTTTTGCTAATATTTGCATTCACATTCATTATATGTAATCCAAATGTTTAAACATGTCCATCTTCATTCCTCACATGTTCCATAATAATAATAAAACTCATAAGTTAATTTCCTTTATTTTCTTATTTTTTGTCTCTTCTCATAGCTTTATAGATACACTGGTATCTAGACCAATGCTTCTCAAACTTTACTGCAATGAGTAGTCACCTGAATGTCTTTTTACAACTCAAAGTTTGATGCAATAGTTGTAAAGAGGTACCTGAGAGTCTACATTGCTAATATGTTCTCAGGTGATGTAATTGGTTGATACAATTGGTCCTTAGGCCACTGTTGAATAGCAGGAATCTAAACTTATTGTCTTCACTACTTCTCAGTGATCTCTTATTTTTATGCCATCCATCTCAGATGAGAGAACACCATTCCTGCCATTCTACTGCACATGGTCCTGGGAACTCTTCATCATCAAAGCTAATGGATCATGTTGGTGAACTCTGCAGTTTTCAGTATTGTTAATAATGTTTATGGAGACATTAACATTACTAAGAAGATGAATGTTTAGCGCATTCCTAGGACTCTAGAGGAGGTAGAGAAACCCTGGCCAATTCATCTCACTACAATGAAGAGATTATATGTTTTTGTCTTATTTTATATAGACATGGATTCCCTTCTATTTTACCTTAATTTTATTCTTTTACATGGTCTACCTTTTTTATTAAAACTAAATTTAGCCGGGCGTGGTGGCGCATGCTTGTAGTCCCCGTGCTTGGGAGGCAGAGACAGGAGGATCACACAGGTTTGAAGCCAGTCGTGCTGGCTTAAGAGACCCTGTTTCCAAATATAAAAAAGTATGGTCTGGGAGTGTAGCCCAAAGGTAAAAGGGCTTCCAGGAACCCCAGTACTACCAAAAATTTAAAAAAAAACTGAATTTAAAATTCAATCCTTTTAAGAAATATTTCAGTTGTAAAAAATAATAGCATGAAAATAGAACAAATAAAAAACCTCATTTTTAATCTAGAAAATAATACATAATATTTTTATACTAAGATGTAGGTTTTTTTGGTGGTATTGGGGTTCCTGGAAACCCCTTCTACTTCTGGGCTACACTCCCAGACCTATTTTTATACATTTTTATTTGGAAACAGGGTCTCTTAAACCAGCATGGCTGGCTTTGAACCTGCATGATCCTCCTGTCTCCACCTCCCAAGCGCCAGGATTACAAGAGTGCACCACATGCCTGGCAAGATGTAGGGTTTTTTAAGAAATAAAAAGTGAATTATTTGTATTAGCTAATGTTTGATAAATTTAAGCCTTAGCAGGAAAATCGTAGTTCTACTATATGAATACGGATAGTTACTCTGTTTACAAACACACAATGATTTGAGTTAAAGGTTAAAACTGTCACTATGATACCATAAAAACATAAAAAATGTCAGAGTAAAAGTGACACCAAAACTATACTGAATAAGATTATTTTTTACATATTCAAGAAAATAATTTGAGGTAGATTTCAAAATAATTTTTTTTTACTGGAATGTATTGGTGAAGAAAATGAGTTAGATGAATTTCTGATTTAATTCACCAAGCATGAAGGATCATGATGGAAAAGAAGCAATCCCATAGGACAAGAATAGATATCAGATTAACATTGGCATAGCAGTGTATAACAGGTCATTTTTATGTTTGGGGAAGGTTAAGTGTGAACAAATTACCTAGTACACCCAATAACACATAGGAATCAAGTAGCAATACAAGTTTCCCAATGAGGCAAGTTTCTGGGGTTTTTATCTCTGAGCCCTAAGTTATATCCCAGGCAAAGTCCTTGAAACTGTGGACATACAGAGCACAGCAAAATATTTATGGACTTCTACTTTCCTGAAGATTACAATTCTCTTTATTTGAATGTGACGTTCTTTTTTGCTGAGACTCAGATTTTTCAGTCACAAAAAATTAGAAATTGGATGCTTTTCTTAATATGCAAAAGCTAGGGAAAAGTGGATAATAGGAAGAACTCAAGATGAAGAAGGAAATTCTATAGAGGAGCAAATAGGCAACCTAACTAAGGGGATGGGAGGGGGAAGAAGGAAAATCTCTAAGGCACATGATGTACTTAAATAAACACATCAAGTCAATCACTAAGCCATACATGGGAAGGAAGGATGGAAAGGGAATAGGATGGGGATTGGGTAAGGGCTATTTGGGTGATATATGCAAGTATGTCCCCACAAGTCTTTTATCCCATTAAGATATATGAGTACAATGCATCAATAAAATTTAAATATATATTTATATTTATATAAATATATATTTAATGTATATTTAAATTTATATATATATATAATTTTATATATTTAACTATAATAAAATTTAAATATATATATATATATATATATATATATATATATATATATATATACACAGAGAGAGAGAGAGAGAGAGAGAGAGAGAGAGAGAGAGCGCACCAGAGCGCCTGTTTGTATGAAGTTGGGTACATTTTGATATCTCTTCATTTCAAATTAAAATACACATTAATGGAATTAAAATCATCCTGGGACTTCCGGGAAGATGGCAACTGAGAAAAGCGGGGCTTAAGAGCCCCGCTAACAATGAATCTCCAGTACCACAAAATCAGCGTCTTTCATAGCCAGAAAACACCATCACCAGAGAAACAAAAAAATCACCAGGCTCCAGAGAGAAAGCGGTCTGAGAACAGAGCTCTGAGCCACAGAGGAGATACACCGGCCTCATGCCCGAGGCCGCGGCAGCAGCACCATACTGCTGGCAGCAGCTGCGACTTCACCGGACTGCTACAGCAAGCCGAGGTGAGCTGCTACGGAACAGCCAGGCAGGATTTCTCGCCGCAGGTAAAATCTAAAGCTTCCAGTGGCTGAGCTCAGCACACGCTGCAGGGATTCAGAGTGGAAATCAAAACCAAGAAGAAATACGCCAGCCTCACGGCCGAGGGCGTAGCAGCGGCGCCATATTGCCACCGGTGGCAGCAGCAGAGAATTCACCGAATCCAGTACAGCTACATCTGCGTACTCAAGAACAGTGAGTCAAATTGCGGGCCACAGAGGAGAAATCCCAGTACTGTACTCCCTGGGACTTGACCCAGTGGGGTAGGGGTGGTGGCAGAGATATCACACCATAGGAGAACGTACAACCTGGCACCCCCCATAGTCTAAAGCAGCCTCTATCGACTCTCTGGGTCGGAGACTCTGTGATACAACCCAGTAAAGGAGTAGTGGGGTCTGAGATACTACAGACTCGAGATCCAGAGCACCTTAAGTGAAGTCATAGTGACCCAAGGGAAGAACCCAGAGAAGGCACAAACTTCCGAAATCATGGGAAAGAGGAATAACACTGGAGCAATGAATGCCCACAACCCCACAACATCAGAACCTGATAAAACAGAAAATCAGAGATTTCTAGAAGATCAAATCAGGAAAATAACTGTAGAAATAATAGAGGTGCTTCGAAAAGAACTCAGAGAGAGCCAAAAAGAGATAAAAGATGCAATTAATGAAGTAAAGGCCTCAATTCAAAGCACAAACAACCAATTAGACCACATGGAGAACAGAATCTCGCTCTTAGAAGATGATCATTCCAGAAATGAACGCATAGTTTCTAATCTAGGAAAAAATATCCGACAGCAGGAATCTGATATTGAAGAAATATGGGCCCATTTTAGGAGAGCTAACCTAAGAATAATTGGAATAGAGGAGGGAAAAGAAAGTGAAACCAAAGGGGTCAACAATTTCTTCAAGGAAGTAATAGCAGAAAATTTTCCAAACATAGAGCAAGAGGTTGCTACACAGGTCCAGGAAACTTATAGAACTCCCTTTAGACAGGATCAGAGAAGAGGATCCCCACGCCACATAATTGTCAAAATGACCAATGTGGAAGCCAAGCAGAGAATCTTAAAGGCAACAAAAGCAAAGGGCCAAGTGACATTCAGAGGCAAACCAATTAGAATCACTCCAGACTTCCCAAACCAAGTCATGAGAGCCAGAAGGGCTTGGAGTAACATATTCCAAACTCTGAAAGAAAACAACTTCCAGCCAAAAATTTCCTACCCAGCAAAACTTTCTATCAAATTAGATGGAGAAATAAGAAGCTTCCATGACAAACAGAAACTGAAGGAATTTATGTCTTCAAAACCAGCACTAGACAAAATACTCAAAGAGATTAACTACAAAGAAGAAATAGGTAACACACACCAGAACCAGAGAAACAAGAGTTTCCATCCAGCAGACAATTAAGATTGGTTATCTGTGGAGATTCATTACTTATGTTAGTCTTTTACCTATCTCTAAATGGTATTGTTTGCCTTTATTGTTGTTAATTTTTAGGATTTCTAGTTGGAATATTAATATACCTTCAGATATAGCATTTGGAAATATTTTATCACATGTGAACGTGAATTCATACAAGTGTATATGGTGCTACATACTTAATAGTAAAGTTTCTTTCTCCAAATCATAAGTATGCAAGAAAGATAAGTGTAAAAGGTTTAATATTTAAAATGACTACTCAGAAGCCATTAGTTGTAAGAATGACATTTATAAGGCATTACTCTGAGCACTTCATTACTTTGGCCACATCCTGAAGCTATCTTTAATAATTTCTGTAATGGAATGAGCAGACCAGAACTGTAATGAACATCCTCAACTTTTTCTGTTAAATGGATATTTTATTAGGTAAAATAGATATTTGATCTTCTATGTTCTATGTGTGGATCTATTATAAAAATTCCACTCAATCACATTGGACATTTTTTAAAATCACTATTTATTTTAATCAATGAAGCTAAACATATTTTTGAGGTCTAAACTGATAGAATGCAGAGCTAATATAAGTCCAAAATTCCAGTACTTTAATTTTTTCCACACCAGGAATCAGACACTCGTAATAACTATAGATGTCATATTGAATTAATATCTTTTTTTTCTACTGGCCAGTGATCTGACAAGATCATTGTCATTAGGTCTCAGACGATAACAATTGGGGTATCAAGTTGCCCTCATCCAATATTACAGGTCCTTAGCTCTCTATCTTATCTAAAATATTTGCCAGAAAGTAGATCGCCCATTGTTGACAATCAAGCAATGAGACAGACTTATAGAGTCAATAAATTAGACATAAAGCAATGTGATAGAATTTTGATACCCTTAAAACTATTGCAAAAAAACTGGAACAAAATTTTATAGCTATTAAACCTGCATAGCCTTAGTGTAGCGTGGCAGAAAACAGTGATGAAGTTTTCAGATTGAAATTATAAAATCAATAAGTAGACAAGTCCTAAATTTTACTCTGTATAGATCTTCTAGCCACACACAAAAAGCAAAATCCCTATCACACAGTTATCTTCAAAAGCAGTCACCTTTCCATTCAAAGTAACATATGTACACAGCTGTAAACAGCTGTAAACAGCTGAGCAGAAGAAAATCAGACCACATATGTAGTTGTAAACAGCTAAGCAGAAGAAAATAAGAAGAAAATCTTATTATAGATTTATTATTTTTGTGGCTTTAAGTAAATATCCACCATAGGTCATATGAAGTATTTATTGTTTTGAATTACTTAAAGATGAGGAGGGTAGGAAGAGAAGAAAAATATAAATTCATTTTGTAGAGCTCTTTTTAAATATTGCCTTCAATTTCTGATTTTTAAAATGCAAAACTAGACTGGCAGGAAGGGCAAGGACTAGAAAGCAGTAGTTATTGATAGGCTCAAAAGTGACTAAATAAAAGTTGTGAAATATCCAATTTTAGCATAGCACTGAAATCCACAATATAAATAAGGCAAAATGTAAAGATATTTATGAGTATAATATAGAATTGGAGTGCCATAAAAACTACATAAAAACAATTGTCTGTTAGTGATTCAGACTTGGTAAATTGTTTTTATTATAAGCCATTTCAAATTCTTTAGCCAAAGGCGAAATATTAATGTAAAAGTAAATAAAATAAAACACTAAAATACTGGTTTGTATTTCTTAAAGCAATAGTAAATTCATTTTTTGTAAGAAAACAAATCTAACCTAGCTAAATTTTGACATCTTATTGAGCCCTACCACCTCTTCTACCTCCTCTGAACACATCTTCCAATATGTTTTCTGCCTTTCCTTGGCTTCTGTAAATATGAAAGGATAGAAAATTGTTCATGACAAATTGTGAATTTGAGTGGTTTTGGGGGAAGCAAAATAAGTGCATGATAATAACAAAGTTACGAGCTCCGTTTTTTGTGGTTGTGGTAGTACTGGGATTGAAGCCAGAGGCTTCAAGCTATTTCCCCAGCCCGATTTATTTTTTATTTGGAAACAGGGCATCACTAGATTGATGAGAATCTCACTACTTGCTAAGGCTGTCCTTTAACCCGTGATTCTCCTGTCTCAGCCTCCCATGTACTGGGATTATGCGTGTATGCCACAACACCTGGTGTAGTTTAATTTTAAGTAGTATGAGGAGAGCAAAATTGATATTATCTGATGTGAAATGACTGTGAATTGGTTGATTAATTAAAATATGTTAAAATTGTAGACTAAAATATGACACATTTCTAACTGCACTTTTTTTATTTTTGTGCTCTTTTTCTTTTTGAAGATTTAAAGAAGTTTATTAGAAAGATAGAAATACAGAAAATATAAATACAGCTCCATACCAGACTGGCATGGAGGGGTGACTCGAAATGAATACACCCTATTTTTGTGCTCTTATTGGTACATTATGGTCTCAGATTATGATATAAATCATGTTGACAATAAGATACAAGGACACGGTTCTTGGTGCCCTCTTACCATCTTTCCATTTTCCTCCTTCACAATACAGAGTACCCAGATTGATGTTGGTATATAGTCACATATATACACACAGTCTATGGTAGTATTTCCACTCATGAACCTCATTTTTCCTCCTCATCTATGCTTATATTTCCTCCCTGGCTTCGCTGATGTTTCTCCTCTATTATCTGGAGTCTCTCTTGTATCTCAATTACTCCCTATCCTGCACATATTAAAGAAAACCTATGACTCTTCACTCTCTAGGACTGACTAATCTCACTTAGCACAATATTCTTCAGGTCCTTTCATTTTATTGCAAATAACATCACTTTATTTTTTGTCATTGTTGCTGAATAGAACTCCATTGTGTGTATTTCCCATAGTTTTGTAATCCATGCATCTGTTGATGGACATTAGGTTGTTTTATAATTTGGTTATTGTGACTTGTGCTGCTATAAACATGGAGATACATATATTACTGTGGTTCTCTGGTTTCAAACCATTTGGAAAGATATCCATTAGTGGTATGGCTATATCATATGGAGGATCCATTTTCAGTTCTCTAAGTAATTTCATAGTGGTCTTCATAGTGGCTAAACTAGTTTGCAATCCCATCAATAGTGTTGAATAATTCCTATTTTCCCATAGCCTTGCCAATTTTTATTGTTATTTGACTTCTTTCTAATTTCCATTCTGATTGGGGTTAGATGGAATCTATAGTGTGGTTTTGATTATCATTTCCCTGATTGCTAAAGATGTTGAGCATTTTTCATGTATTTGTTTACCATTTGAATCTCTTCTTTTGTGAAATGTCTATTTAATTCAGTTGCCCATTTTTTATTGGATTATGTGTCTTTCTACTATAAAATTTTTAAGTTATTTGTATATTTTAGATAGTAGTGCTTAAGATCTTCTCCTGTTCTACAGTTTTTCTCTTTAAATTCTTGATGACTTTTTTTGATGAGCAGACACTTTTTCCTTTGATGTCATACCACTTATTAATTGTTGTTCTAATTTTTTGAACTTTGGAGATCTTTTTTAAGAAGCTTCTACCTGTGCCTGTATGTTGGAGTGTTAAACCTATATCCTGCTTTTTAACAGCTTCATAGACTCTGGCCTAACTTTCAGGTCTTTGATTCATTTCAAGTTGTTTCTCAAATCAATACATGTTATTCACCAGATAAAGAGAACTAAGAACAAAAAGCACATGATCATATTAATAGATTCTGATAAAGCACTTGACAGAATACAACCCCCATTCATGTTAAAACACTGCAGAAAATTGGAATTGAAGAGATGTATCTCAACATCAATAGACAATATACAAAAAACCAAAAGCCAACATCATATTGAGTGGGGAGAAACTGCAAGAATTTTCTCTAAAATGAGGAACAAAACAAGGACGACTACTATCATCACTCTTGCCAGAGCAATAAGACAAGAGAAGGTTATCAAAGGAATTCAAAATGAAAAAGAATTAAAATTATCTTTGTTTGAATATGACATGATTCTATAGCTAAAATTCCCAAAAAGTTCAACCAAAATAATACATTTTCTTACATGTATTTTACCACAAATAAAATCTTTGGATTCTCTAGTTTATTTAGGAGAAAATGACTACCACTAATAGTTTTGAGTTTAATCCCCACTTTCATTTATACTGGAAAATTAAGTGAAATACTTAAAATTTGGGGACCAGTTTTTAATTCTCAGAAACTTTTATTTATCAAGAGACTACCTTGTTCCCAAAATTTTTGTATTGAAAACATTTTTAATATAAATATGGCTGCTTTCTGAAAATAAGTAAAAGTAAAAAGGATGGAAAAAAAGTTTCCAAATAAAATGTAAAATAGGTCTGGGAGTGAAGTCTAGAGGTAGAAAGACCATGAGTTTCAACCCTAGGACCACAAATAAACACACACACACACACACACACACACACACACACACACACTATATATATATATATATATATATATATATATATATACAAAAAACAAAGTGAAAAAAGAAAAATTCATGGAGATAAGTTAGAAGAATAAGGTGAGAGATGAAAATTTTGTTATACTTAAGTGCAGAAATTACAATAGAAAACACATATTTAAAAAATACCCTAGCTTATATTTGCAAAGATCATTTGTATTGTGGAATTATAAACAAATTGGAAAAAAGAAAATGAATTCAGAATTTGTTGCATTTATTAGATAATTATGAAGAAATATTATTTTTTAATTTTTATTTATTTTTTTGGCAGTACTGGGAATAGAACTCAGGGAAATTCTACCTCCCAGCTAACCCCCCAGCCCTATTTATAGTCTTTAATGTTTGTTTGTTTGTTTGTTTGTTTGTTTGTTTGTTTATTTCGGGTCTGGTGATGGAATCGAGGGGCATTTGACCTCCAAGCTACACCTTCTTCCCTATTTTTTATTCTTTATTTTGAAGCAGGGTCTTGCAGAGTTGCGAAGGGCCTCACTAAATAGCTGAGGCTGTCAGCAAACCACTACCTCTCCGCCTCCTGAATGTGGGTTACAAACATGAGCCACCACAACCGGCTAAGATGGCTTTTCTTTTTTTGGTTGTACTGGGGTTCCTGGAAACCCTTCTACCTCCGGGCTACACTCCCAGACCTAATTTATTTATATATATATATATATATATATATATATATATATATATTTTTTTTTTTTTTTTTAAATTTGGGAACAGGGTTTCTTAAGATTGAGAGGCTGGCTTCAAACCAGTGCAATCCTGTCTCCGTCTCCCAAATTCAGGGATTACAAGCGTGTGCCACCACGCCCGACTAAAATGGCTCTTAATAGAGGCAAATAAAGCAATTTCCTGTCTTCAGTTCTACAGGGATCCTTCAAAGAATCTAACCTCTGAAACTTACGAAAGTCTAAATTCTGTTTTTATTTTTATTTATTTTTAATTTAATTTAATTTAATTTTTTTCTGGTCTGGCGATGTAACCCAGGGGCATTCAACCTCTGAGCTACATCCCCCTGCCCTATTTATTTTTTTATTTTTTATTTTGAAACAGGTTCTCACTAAGTTGCAGAGGGCCTCACTAAGTAGTTGAGGCCGTCCATGAACCTCGATCCTCCAGTCTCAGCCTCCTGAATGCTGGGATCACAAGCGTGTGCCACCACGCCGTGTTTAGTTTTATTTATAAATCTTACCAAACAGGCTCCACTCTATGCCAATCTTCAGCAGTTCTATATTCCATGGATGTCTGAGCACTGAAAATAGACCTTTCTCTGATAAGATTTAAGCTCTTCAACTAAAAAGCTAGTAATATTATTCTTTCTTGTCCAGAACAATGTTGCAGTAACATTATTTTTGGAATCTTGCAGATTTAAACTTGACTTATGATTTAATACATAAAGGTTTGAGGCTTCAATTTTTATAAATAAAATGATACTATTTATACAGCTATTTCTAGATATAAATCTTTAAATGCCTCACTAAATACCTATAGCATAAAATGCCCTCAAAAAATAACAGTTGCAACCACGTGTGGTGGCGCACGCTTGTAATCCCAGCATTCAGAAGGCTGAGACTGGAGGATCAAGGTTCACAGACAGCCTCAGCTACTTAGTGAGGCCCTCTGCAACTTAGTGAGACCCTGTTTCAAAACAAAGAATAAAAAATAGGGAAGGGGTTGTAGCTTGGAGGGGAATGCCCCTGGGTTCCATCCCCAGATCTGAAAAACAACAACAACAACAACAACAACAACAACAACAACAACAACAACAAAAGTAACAGTTGCACTTAACTCTGGGATTCAGCTTCAATAGCAAATGCAGGTGACTTCCAATATAAGATAATTTGTAATAACAAAATGAGCAAAATATTCATTACACTTATATGCATCTAATTACAAACTAAAATTTTCATTCAGTGGAGAATGAAGCAATCCACAGGTAAAAAAATAGTCCTCAGAATCTGGTTTTCCAAAAGACATAATTTTTACTTTAGAATTATTTTCAACAATGGAATAAAGGCTCCTATTACTTCAAGAAAATTTGGGATGATTTTGATAATACTTAAAAGTGAAGCAACTCTGCTCCCAGGCTTCTCTTTGCTCCTCTCTCTGGAACACTGAAAAACATGCCACTTTGCTTCTCCATTTACATGAAATTATGTTATAACCTCACACTGACTATTTTGTTATTGTTGTTTGTTTGCAAATGTACTGTTTACTCATTTATAACTCCAGTTTTCTTTGGATCTTAAAGTATTTTTAAACCTGCTTCTATTGCCAATTACCTAAGTTTTTCATGTGTTGTTATTTCAATTCACTCAAAATTGGAATTGTTTCATTCAATGATAAAGTGACTATAAGCCAGAGAATAAGACTTAATAATACAACTTTTTAATTTTTTTCATGTCCTCTCAATAATTAAACAGCATATGTAACCATTTATATTTGGAGAAAACTCTTTATGTACAACAGCATTATCCAGTAGAAAGAATTGTCAGGTCAAACTCATTTCAAAGCCTTGAACTAAGGATACTAAAAGTGGCCCATTATTTATTCTTCTTTGCCATTAAATATTAGTAATGCATGCACAGAATTACTACCAAGTTTCTTAAAATGTGAAGATATAGTAAGGTAGATACTCAGAAATACTAAATTTTTATAGCCATTTTTTTTTTTTACAAACGTCAATCATTTCAAAACACAAACAAACAACACATGCTGGCGAGGATGTGGAGAAGTGGAAACTCTAGTACTTTGTTAGTGGGATTACAAATTAGTGTAACTATTTTGGAATGCAGTATGAAGGATCCTCCAAAGAATGGTAATAAACCTCCCATATGATCCAACAATACCATTTCTGGGTATCTACCCAAAAGAATGGAAACTAAACTACTAAACTAATGCATGATTTATAGACGCACAATTTACAGTTGCCAAATGATCAGCCCATCCAAGATGTCCATCAACAGATGAATTAATTATAAAACTATGGGATATGTATACAATGGAATCTTACTCAGCCATAAATAGGAAAAAAATTACTTCATTTGTGGGGAAATGGATGGAACTATAGAATATTTTGCTAAGTAAGATTAGTCAATCACAATAAGTAAAAAATTTGGATATTCTTCCCAATATGTGGAAGCTTGAGAGAAAAATGGGTTATAGAAGAAAAATAGATGAAGAAGGAGAAACCACATATGAGCAAATAAGAAGACCTAACTGAGGGTGATGGAATAGGGGAAGAGAGAATTTTTCTAATGTACATTGTGTACATTTTAAAAGAAGAAAATATTGAGTTTTGTTTAAACAATACTGGGTAACTTTGAAATTAGTCACAAAAAGTAAGAACGCTCTCCCTAAGCTAGGGAGAAAATGAGTCATAGGTGGAATTCTAGACAAAGAAGAACGATAGAGTAGTAAATAAGGTGACCAGAGGGAGATAGAAGGGAGAAAGAGGGAAAATTTTTAATATACACCATGCACATTTACAAATGTTAAAGTCAATCAATAAGCAAAACATAAAAAGGAGAGAGGGCTAAAGGAATGGGGTGGAGATTGGGGAAGGGCTATATGAATAATTTCTGTATGTATGAATTATATATCTACCATCTTGTACTTTATTAATATGTATGACTACAATGCACCAATAAAAATCAATTAAAATATAGTAAATTCTAAGTAGAGAAACCCTAGCCAACATGGGGAGAGCAGCTTATTTAGAATTTAACTCAATTTACACTTTAACTATAATGTGCTGATTTTCTTGGCTTCTTCTAGTTATAAGAAGTCAAAGTCAACACTTTTCTACCTTTTCGCTTGTCCTAAGTTTAATTTATTTTATAATTTTAGAGACCTACAAGCAGTCACTGTACAGTGTTCGGTGTACCTGTAGCCCTATAGGAATTCCTGTCTATCTGTATTCCTCTTCAGCTGCCTTTTGGTTGTCATTTGCTGCCTGTAAATCTCTCCAGAGAGGTACATCAACTCTGATCTGCTTCCTGAGCTTTCTGGGAAATCATCTTGCCTGAAATCACCTGCTGCCTGACATATCAGAGTTACAAAATCCTCAAGATGTCAAAACTATGCCGGGATTCCTTTACATATAGATTTGAAACATGTTTATTGAAATTCTATTAATTCCTGAAATTAGAGAGAGCATATAACAATAAAAAATCACTCATGATGTTTTTCTTGAGGAATTTATAATCTAGAGTAAAACAAAAATAGTTATTACAATGTTTATCCCCTTAGGAATGACCACTTAAACAAAAAATATTGGTGAGATGCAGAGAAATTTGAACCCTGTAATCTTCTGGTAGAAATGTAAAATGGTGAAATAACTTGTGGAAGACATTTTAGATTTTTGCTCCAAAGTTAAAAGACAGAATTAGTATGTGACTCAACCAATTCACCTCTGGGTATACTCTCAAAAGAAGTAAAGGCATTGTCTTGAGATATTTGTGCACCTATATTCATAGCAGCGTTATTTATAATGGTCAAAATGTGAAAGCCACTTATGTCCAATCACAGATAGATAAGCAAAATATAGTATATACATAAAAATATGGTATAAACATAAAAATATAAAAAGGGAAAAATTTTGATATATGTTGGAACATGAATAAAAATTTAAAAATTATCCTAAGTAAAATCAGTCTGTTACAGAAAGACAACTCTTATATGATTTTACTTTTAGGAGATAACTAGAATAGTCAAATATACATAGAAAGAAATAGAATAGTAACTGCTAGGAGCATTAGGATAGGGACAGTGGGAAATTTGTAATGGGTTAAGGGTTTCACAGAATGAAAAGAGTAATAGAGTTTGACTGTACAAAAATTTACCTAAAGTTACTGAACTGTACTTTCAAAATACCTAAAATAGTAAGTTTTATACTATGTGTATTTACTACATTAAAATGTTTGGAAAAGTTTCTGCTGTGTCTCTGTAGGGCTACAGAAATCTGTATTGTGATGAAGACTACTGTTGCTCACACATTGCCATATATCTAGCTATCCTAGATCTCTCAAACATCATCTTCAAAGTATTTTTTTTTTTTTTTTGGTGGTACTGGGGTTCCTGGAAACCCTTCTACCTCCAAGCTACACTCCCAGACACCTATTTTTTATATTTTTATTTGGAAACAGGGTCTCTTAAGCCAGTGAGGCTGGCTTCGAACCTGTGCAATACTCCTGTCTCACCTCCCAGGCGGGGATTACAAGCGTGCGCCACCTCGCCTGGCTTCAAAGTACTTTTTAACGTGAAACTCTGTTATAAAATTCATAGCTAATCCTTTAAATTGAGAAAATACATATACCATATACATAGCCCTTTATATGCACTTTTTGTTTGTTTGTTTTTTGTTTTGCTTTGGTTGTTACAAGAATCTCCTTCCTTTAAATACTTGCCCAATTTCTATTGTTGCTGAAATCTTAAATGGATATCAGGTAAGTCAAAGAGAGGAGTATATGTTAGTCAGCTTCTTATTGCTTTTACCAAAATACTTTACAAGAACAGCTTTGAGGAGGAAAGACTCGTTTTGGCCCAAGAACTCCATCCATGGTCAACCAACCCCACAGCTTTGAGCCTGAGGTGAGGTAGAACATCCGGAGAGAAAGGTGTTGCAGAAAAAAATCTGCTCAACTCATGGCAGCCAAGAAGGAGAGAAGGAGGGGCGGGGGGGATGCAGGGAGATTTATAATCTCCAAGACAAACATCCAATGATCTTCATCTAACCATTCCCCATTTACTTAAACTTTTCACCATCTCCCATTTAACTATTCAAATTATTAGTCTATTAAATGAATTAACCACTGTTGGCTTAAGTCAGAGCTCACATGATCCAATCATTTTGTGTCTGAACATTACTACATTGCTTAACACATGAGCTTTTGGAGATCATTTCACAACCACTATAAAAGTGTTAACTGCCTAAGATGTTCAACTGCTTTCATCTGAGTTGAACCATACATATTATCCCATAAGAGGCTCATTCTTTTTCTTTAATTTTGGCAAAGCATTCATCAGCAAAAAATTTATATAAGCAAGTCAAATAAATGTAAGGAGATACTATTCTCAGATATTGCATAAATGTAATGTCAGTCAAAATTAAATTTAAAAATGTATTTAGTTTATGATGGTACCAAAACAAGCTAAATTTATTCATTAAGAGTTCATTAAGAGCTGGGCGTGGTGGCGCACACTTGTAATCCCCATGCTTGGGAGGCAGAGACAGGAGGATCACACAGGTTCTAAGCCAGCCGTGCTGGCTGAAGAGACCCTGTTGCCAAATAAAAAAGTATAAAAACAGGCCTGTGAGTGTAGCCCGGAGGTAGAAGGGTTTCCAGGAACCCCAGTACCACCAAAAAAAAAAAAAAAAGAATTCATTAAGAATATATAATGGTTTATGTACTAATCTAGGTGGTTTAAATTGGGTAGTTAAACTCACCAAATTTTAACAACCTATGAGCTGGTACTATAATAATCTACATTGTAAAGGTGGATAAACAGTCCAGAGACATAAAAAAAAGAGCTTGCCAAATATTTTATACAAAAAATGGTGAACAGTAATTTTTACTGAAGCAAATTATCCTAGAACAAGTAATCTCAGCCATTACTTTATAATACTGGATGAAAAAAGAGCCACAATGGTGAAATAATTCCTCAAGATTATACAACTGTATAATAGAAAAGTCAGACCTCTTATCCTCAGTTCAGTAAATTTCTTCTGTTTCATATTAACAAAGCATTTTTGTAATCTCTCAAAGTAACAAAGCATTATTACTATGATATGAAAGTTTTTTCTGCTTCTTAACAGAAAGTTAAAATATAGAGGATGCACTTTAGCAATAACACATTCTACCCCTTTCTTAATTTTTTCTTGTTATTTACAGGTTGGCTGAATTTTAACATTTATTTATTAATTATACTATAGTTAATTAAGTTTATGCGTCAAAATAAATTTTTTCTATTGACTTTAAATGTTATAAATTTAAAAATGTTTTGAATGGTGGAGTTAAATTAGAAGCTAATTTAGAATTATAAGAAAACATTTAGGTAGAAATGAGATGAATTGTTTTAATATTATCATTTGTTCTTGCCTGAAAGCAAAATGAGAGAGCACATGATACCTGTCTTATGTTCCTGATATTTGTTTCTTATATTATTAAAATTTAAAATGTTTAGTTATTAATATATGAGATAATTTTTGGTTGTTCCTTAACTTAGTAACTAATAAATTAGGTTTGTGAAAAAAGTCTTAACACCAAAATAAATTTAGAATAAATGGAAGAACATTTTAAAAAGAGAAAAAATCCAGTAAATTCAAGTTACACATTCATCAATGTTATTCGGCTGGGACAGTCACAGTGATGATTTGGCACATTTCCATGTCTTAAATATTAAGAAATAATGTAATTTTAACAAACTCATGTGTCATCAAAGGTATAAATCATATTGCTCTGATAAGATACTATCACTTTGATAATGTTGTATGCAAAAAACTATTTTGTTTTTGCTGCTTTTTCTGTATAAACTTGCAAAGTTAAAGTCTTGACTTTTATTTTTATGTACAGTTGCTTTAAATGTCAGTTCTAGTCTACCTGAGAAAAATAAAAACTCTGCTATTTGAATTTTAAATTATGATATTATTCACAATGTGAACAATTGTATTCACATGTAGCATTTCAATTGACCAATAGGCTATGAAAAATTCTGAAATGATAGTAAACATTAGAGTTTTCTCAAATTTAACTGTTGGTAGAGGAAAAAGAAATGAGAGAAAAATATTACTTCGAGTTTATTTTATTTTTCACCATTATTCTCAAAGGAAAATAGTATAAAGATGGGCCATGTAAGCCATGAAATATTTCAACCATGAAAAAATATCCACATAAAGACTATTTGTGTCTAAGGTAAAGAAAAGAATAAAAATTGGGTTTTCTTAGAGATGGGGCCAAGGCCCCAATTCTATTACTATTAGAAGAAAATGATGCTAGTTTAGGAGTCTGTTTCTATTATATAACAATAGATTATTCTGTTATTAGTGTCTGAAACCACACATACTTAACCTCTACTTTCATCTAGCTGCTTAAAAAAAACCCAGTAACCTATCCACCAAGATGGATGAAGTTCTGTAATGGTCTATATTGGTAAAATTTACCTAATTTTAGTTTTTATTTATTATCAATTTTATTTTATTGATGCATTATAGTCTCACATCATAATATGGATCATGTTGCCAGGCGTGGTGGCACACACTTGTAATCCCCGCGCTTGGGAGGCAGAGACAGGAGGATCGTACAGGTTCGAAGCCAGTGCGCTGGCTTAAGAGACCCTGTTTCTAAATACAAATATAAAAAAATAGGTCTGGGAGTGTAGCCCAGAGGTATAAGGGCTTCCAGGAACCCCAGTACCACCAAATAATAATAATAATAATAATAATAATAATAATAATAATAATAATAATAATGTGGATCATGTTGGCAATGGCATATATTCACATAGTACTTGATGCCCTCCCTCACTGCTTCCCTTTTTTTTCTCCCTCCCAATACTAAGTGTCCAGGTTGACAATGTTAAATTCACATGTATACACTTATTTGAATGTAACTTTTCATTGATTAGCCTTCTTCTCTCCCAACCCTCCTTTCTGGCTTTGCTGAGTTTTTTCCTCCATTATATGGAGTCCTTCTGTTATTCCTAATACTCCCTAGCTTGAGCATATTAGAGAACACATATGTTCCCTCTCTTTCTGTGCTTGGTTTTCAGTTAACATTATTCTCCAAGTCTTTTCACTTTCTTGTGAATGACATGACTTTGTTCTTTATTGCTGAGTAGAATTCCACTGTATGTATTTCCATAATTTTGCAGTTCATTCATCTGTCAGGGGAGATCTAGGTTGGTTCCATATTTTGGCCATTGCAAACTGTGCTGCTATGAACATGGTATGCATATGTTACCGTAGTTCTGTTTTCAACCCCTTTGGAACGATACCCAGCAGTGGTAGACCTGGATTATATGGTGGATCTATTCCCAGTTTTCTAAGAAATCTCTTAACTGCTCTCCATTGCAGCTGAATTAATTTGCACTATCACCAACAGTGTAAAAGAGTTCCCCACATCCTCACCAGCATTCGTTATTGTTTGACTTTTTTTATGGTTGCCACTCTGATTGGGTTGAGATGGAATCTCAGTGTAGTGTTGATTTGCATCTTCCAAATGGCTAATGATATTGAACATTTTTTTATGTTTCCATTGGCCATTTGTATCTCTTTTGTGGAGTGTCCAATTCAGTTTCTTAATTTTAATTATGTCATTTGTTTTGCTAGTGTACAGTCTTATAGGTGCTTTGTATATTCTGAATATTAGCCTTCTAACAGGGTGGTAGCTGGTAAAGATCTTTTCCCATTCTGTAGACTTTCTCTTTAGATTCTTGATGGTTTCCTTTGATGAGCAGAAATGTTTTAGTTTGATGTCACCCACTTGTTAATTCTTGTTTTAACTTTCTGCTCTTTGGAGGTCTTGTTGAGGAAGTTACTACCTGTGCCTATATTTTGGAGTGTTGAACCTATGCCCTCCTCTAATAGCTTCACAGTCTTTGGTCTGAATTTCAGGTCTTTAATTCATCTCAAGTTGATTTCTGTGCATGGTAAGAGGTAAGGATTTAGTTCCATCTTTCTACAAATGGATAGGCAATTCTCCCAGCACCATTTGTTGAAATGGCTATCTTTTCTCCAGCACATGAATTTGGGCCCTTTGTCAAACATCAACTGACTCTAAGTATGTAGGTTTGTTTCTGCATCCTCTATTCTGTTCCATTGGTCTGTATGCTTGTTTTAGTGCCAGCATCATGCTGTTTTAACTACTATTGCTCTATAGCATAATTTGAGGTCAGAGATTGTGATGCCTCCTACATAGTCCTTAATGCTGAGAATTGCTTTGGCTATTCTGGGTTTTTTGTTTCTCCATATAAAATTTATGACTAAGTTTTCTAGCTTGATGAAGAATGTCATTGGTATTTTGATAGAAAATGCATTGAATCTGTAAATCACTTTTGGCAGAATGGCCATTTTGATGATATTTATTCTGTCTATCTATGAGCAAGATATATCTTTCCATCTTCCAAGGTTTTCTTCAATTTATTTCTTTAAGTAGTTTAGTTATATCAGTAGAGGTCATTTATGTCTTTGGTTAGCTTTATTCTTAGGTATTTTATTGATTTTAAGGTTATTGTGAATGGAATTGTTTTCTGTATTTCTTCTTTATGGATTCATTGTTGGCCTAAAGAAAAGCAACTAATTTATTTAGGTTAATTTAGTATCCCACTGCTTTGCTCAATTTGTTAATTTGCTCCAGTAGTCTTTTGGTTGAAGGTTTTTTTTTGGGGGGTTTAGGTATAGTATCATGTCATCTTCAAACAAGGATAATTTTAGTTCCTATTTTCCTAGTTGAATTCCTTTGATATTCTTCTCTTGGCTAGGCAAAAGAAGAATACATGTGAGTCTGTGGATTACCTCTCTGATCGAATCTTATCAGTAGGGATTCAGAGGTATCAGCAGGTTCATGCACAGATAGGTAGTATTTTTTTGTTTTTGTTTTTGTAATGGTAAGGATTAGGTGAGGGGAGAGGATCTGCTGTGATGGGTACAGGAGCAAAGTAAATTAGTTGATATAATTAAGTTGAGTAAAAGTTTAAGTTTAAGGTACTGTCTGAGACTGAGAGATGGTGATATAGTAGGAGACTTTTAGTTATTAGAGAGTATTTAAATATGGAGATGTGAAATAGCTTGAGTATAAAACAAGGAAATACAGTAATGGGATAAAAGGTTTTGAGAGGAGAATAGATAGGATAAAGGGAGGAAGCTTGTAAAAGGGATGAGGGAGGGAGCAAACAAAATACATATAATAACAAAATAAGCAACAAAAACTAAAAATTATAAAAATAAATTAAAGACAAAAAACAATAAAAGAAGCGGTACTGATCATTCATATATACAGGGACCATATAATGTCTGTTCACTATAGTAGATCCTAAAATATGCTCCAATATCTCTTACTTGCTCTGTAACTTATTGTCAGCTTTTGGATCCACTTTATGAGTATACCACCCCTCTCTTACTTCTGACCGCTTTGTGCTCAAGTGTCCGGGTGATGTGTGTCACAGTAAATGAGTTCTGTTGTAGGCTCAGGATTTTGTGTTTTCTGAACCTGGGATCTGCTTTTTCTAGCCCTGAGATCTGCACTTTCCAGCCCTAGACTCTGTACCTTCCGGTGCTGAGCTCTGCACTCTGTGGCCTTGGGCTCCCTGATCTTCGGCCCTGGCCTCCACACTCTCTGCCTTGGGCTCTTAAATCTCTGGTCCTGTGCTCTGCGCTTTCAGACCTTTGTCTCTGAGCTTTTTGGACATGGTATCTGTGCTTTCAGACCCTCAGCTCTATGCTTTCCAGGAGTGGGTTCTGAACTTTCCAGGCTTGGGCTCTGCACCTTCAGGTCCAGGGCTCTGTGCCTTTTGTTCCTGAGCTGTGTGCCTTTCATCCTTGAGACTGCAGCATCCTACCCACACCGGCAGAGGGTGTCCAGTGTAATCTTGGAGCGACCCACTGAGCAGGTACTGCACCTTGGATACTCCAGGCTTCTCCTGTGTTTTTAGAGTCTGATCTGACCGACTCAGGTGTAGGACACCAGATCTTATCCCCCCAGGGTCCCTGGGGCTGCTTTGGGTGGTCCTATACTGAGGAGCATGGTTACTTTATTGTCCTGCAGGCCAGGGTCTCTGGAGGGCACAGTGCATGCAGTGACTGCCAGCTTCTGGTGAGCACATGGGCTTTTGGATCTTCTTCTTTGTTCTAGCAGGAAGCTAGTGTGGTGCTAGTCACTTAAGCTTTTTGTACTTCAAGTTCTTGGTTTACTTGCCAGAATTTCTTTGGGCTGAACAGCCAGCAGTCGCTATTTGGGTCAGCAGCCCACGATGGTGCTGGCCACCACATCAGCTGCATGCTCACTTTTTGTTGTGGATCTCACAATCTGAGTATTGGATATTCTTCCACCATGGTCTCTTTTTTTGTGTGTTTTTGTTCATAAATATTTTCTACTTTGTTTTTCTTGTCAAGGAGCTGCCTTCTCAGTAGCTGAATTTTGTTTGTTACAGCTACTGAGATGCTGTATCCTACCATCAACCATTTTCTTCCTCTCTCAAGTTTTGATTTAATTTTAAGGTCAGAAACTAAGAATTATGGTTTCTGGTAACTTGTTATATGAGTATGCGGTTGACATAATTAAACTCATTCATAGAATATATGAATTTGGAGTTTTTTCTGGTGATGTTGATGGGCTATGCTTCTTCTAATGACTCATGTTTAATTTTCTTTTTAAATATAAGTGCTTACCTACATTTACAACATTCTTGTCACTCCTTGAGAATATTGTTATAGCCATTGAATAAGTGTTATTTAAGTAATGGGCATAAAAAATAAACTTATGATATTCGACTGAGTAGACAGAAGTTCCAGCTTACCAAACTGGCTAGATTCAATCAGTGGTTTATGTCAGGGGTCTATCAGACTGATACTAAAGAGATCAAAATGAATTGGGCAGCAATCATACCAGGACAATAAGGATGACAAAAACAAATATACCAAACCTATCTAAAAGAATTGATAGTTCAGAAACATGGGATTATGGATGATATTAGAGCAGGTCAAGCTTCCCTGAGCTTTATTTGATAAGGATGTGTGTCTTATGGTTTACAACATGTGAAGTATTTTATTATGTTCATGCTTTGAGGCATTAATCAATATAGGTTCAGCAGCATGATGACTATAATTGCAATCCACAGCTGATCAATGTTTCAATGTTCTAAGAGAATTTCAACTCACTTTTAGCAAAAAACAATCTGTCTTTCCTGGTTTTGCTACAAAAAATAATTTTAGAAAAACTAAATATATTTATGAATACCCAGACCTATTTTAATAAATCATGTTTATAAATTTTGGACAGTGGAGATAAACTTTTAATTATTTCAATTGTTTGTAATGTAGAGGACAGAATTCACAATTGTAGACCACTATGGATTTTTATTTTGCTTTACGTTGAGCTATTTTTTTAGATGAGCATTGAGTTGTTAAATTTCATTTAGTAAATCAAACACAAACAAAATAGATATATGAAGAAACATTCAGAAAATATTGTGCTGTGGGCCAGCAGGCTGTATCTCATTGTTCTACATTAGACCATACAACTTTTTAAATCTGCATCAATCAGGATGACCAAAGAAATAATTGGCAAATAAAAATCATGACAATTATACTAAATTATGACAGAGTTTATTTTTTTTTTAAGGGATAACATAAAATTTCAGAAACAAGGAAAATCACAAGGAATGGTAAAGTACCACAGGGCTATTAACACAGCAAGGAACTATTCCTTCTCATTGACCTGAAGAGGGAAGAGGTTGCCACTATTCAGAAACTGAAGAGTCTTAGGAGAAAGCTCATTGTGGAGAGTTGAAATTTTTAGTCAAGAGACTCTGTTAGTTCCTTGCTGCAGCACACACACACAAAACCCCCACAAATAATACGAATTCCAACATTATTTTCTTCTTTCAACTATAACTCTGAGGGAAGAAACTGTGTAATCCATATAGGTCATCTTTATGGGGCCTGGCGCAAGTAAAGACATGAGAAGTGGTGGTGTGGAGAAGATCCAGCATATAAGTTAGAGCACAAAGTGACCTTTTCCAACCTTATTAACACATGACCTTTCATGTGTTATTCAGAACTAAGCTGAGAAGTACATATTTTAACTTTATTTTAACGAAGAAAGTTCATTTCAGGAAGACAGAGATTCTTAAAGTTACCAAGCATCCATTGCACATATACTGTTAAAGTAGTGTTTTTTAACGGCTAAGCAAATAAACTTTGGATTAAAAAACTATGCCAATTCTTTAGTTGTGAGGTCCTGAGCAAATTACTTAGCTTCTCTGTACATTAATGTAATCCTCTTTGTAGAAATGTTATTATACATTTTAATTCAAAGAAGTGCTCTGAGCATTTAAGTAAAAAATACATGTAAATTACACAAGCAAAATTAAAAGCAAAACCCAAGAAATGGCAAGTTCTGTTACCATAATAGTTTTTAGAAACATTATCTATAAGAAGAATGGATACCAAGGATATCTATTTTTTTCTTGCAGGTTATTTTACACTGAGGATTAATCTCAGACGAAGCAATACTAAACTCAAACAGATTTATTTCTTTCTTCTTGAAAACTCTTGGTGCATATTGGAAATAAGAGATTTGTTGCAATTTTCCTTCTATACATTAATTAATGACTGGAAGAAGTGAAGCAAAGATGGGGCTGTTCCTGCTCAGTGCAAGTCCCCAGAAAGTCAAAGCAGCAGGGATCTGAAAATGCAGCCCTGTAACAGTGTAGAGGAAAACACTGTCCTGTCACACCTTCTGGAATCAGATGGTGTCATTTTTCATATTCTGAAAGGCGCACCACAAGAGGTCAATGCAGAAACAACATCCACTCATAAATCTTTACTCTCTTATGCAGTTAATCAAAAAGTGCCTGGAGGACAGGCAGATTATCTGTGTAGAGCTTATTCCATGGGTTAGAAGGTTTGTGAAAAAAAATTACTTGCTCACACATTGTAGGCTATCCAAATCTCCTGCTGGTTGTCACATTCTCCTAAACAGGCAAGCATACTTGTTATTGAGCAGGGAGAGAGCCTGCCCAGTATGTTTTTTATAAGATAGGATTTCAAAATTATATTACAAGAAAGAGACAGAGGTTTGAATAAAGTATGTTTCTAATGCTGTGCTTTTCTGAGTCTTGATTTTGTAACACAATCTAATACTGTAGAATAACTAATATTACCACATCTGTGCTTTGTATATTAGAGGCCTATCATGATAAGGTTTTAAAAACTCTCATTTTAGTAATATAGACTAATGTAATTAGAATAGAAAAAATAATAAAAGAGAACAGCATAGTGATTGTGATTTGTATTTCTTATAGCATTTAGATCTTCATATCTAATCATAGAAGTAATAGATTTTCTAAAAACACAAAAACTTAATATGCTATGAAAGTATAAAGAGGTTTAATTGGTTTTATGAAATTATTGAAATATCTTAAAACTTAAAATTTTCTATTTATCATTCTGTTAAAAATATCATAAGAATATACTATAAACTTTATGGCTTCAGCACCACAAATTTATTTTTCCAAGTTTTTGGAGGTTAGAAGTTCAAGATGAAAGTGTTAGGACTGTTTCTTAAAAGATCTCTCTCCCATGGCTCAGTTGTGGCTCACTGATAGAGCACTTGTCTTGCACTTATTTTTTTTTTCTCTTCTTTATTTTTTTATTTATTTATTTTTATTGGTGCACTGTATTCATACATCACAGTGGGATACAAACTTTTGTAGCCATACATGCACACATCGCCCAGTCAGCCCCCACCCGATCCCCACCCCATTCTCTCCCCATCCCTCTTTCCCATGCTTGGCTTAGTGGTTGACGTCTAGTATTATAGCAATTTATCCAAAATTAAAAATGATAATTTCACATAACAGTTTCATTTGTCTGATACCAAGCTTTTGATGACTTAAAGATAACATTTCAAGTTAGTTAAAAGATTATCATTTCCACCACCAAATGTTCATGGAAACCTTGTCAAAAATAACTTGTCTTGCACTTATAAAGCCCTGGTTTTGATCTCCAGCATCTCTCCCTCTGTTCCCTCCAAAATAAAGACCTCTCTCTGATTTGGAGAAGATGTATTCTCCCTGTTTACACATGATTTTCACTCTGGGTTTGTATATATCCTAATAATCACTTCTTATAAGGATGAAAGTTATTTTGCTTTAGAGGTCATCTTCATGACTTTGTCTCATCTTAATTGTCTTTAAGTCTACCCTCATATATAAAGTGCCATTTTGAGGAAATGGGGTATAAGACTTTAGCACATATTTTGGGGAGATATAACTCCCTAAAACATGCAGCCTGTGACAGTTAATAAATTTATGAAAATTAAGATATATATATATATATACTTTATATATTAACATATATATATATATATATATATATATATATATATATATATATATATATTCTAGTATCACCAGTATCAAACTTTTTATCAGAACTTGGGCACAATTGAATTGATAAATCATAAAATGTAATATTCTTACTGGTATTTTCAGTCTTTGGGCTGGCTCCTGCCTCTGTGGAAATGCTTCCACCAAGATAGTTTTGTGGCTCCATCACCTCCCTCTCTAAGCATTTACTCGCTGTACTCTTCTTAGTAAGACATTATTCAACTTAAAATTGAATATCCCCCGGTGTTCAGCCTCTTTCCTATAATATTCCACAAAGCACTATTCCATTCTAAGTAGCTTATGTTTTATGTTTTCATTGTTATTTACTATGAGTTAAATCTTAAATCTTAAATCTCATGAACACAAAAAGATAATTTTCTAATACTTTTACTAAACTGTCCCCAGTTTCATAATAGTAAATATTTATTGAGTTAATATAAAATGACTTTTATATGCCATTATTCTCTATTAACTAAGAGTAAGCAGTGACTATTATCTTTAATTGAGTCTGCTAAGTAATATCTTAAGTTTATCTGTTTGGTACATTTGAAGGCATAAACATATCTGGGTTTGGTATCTTTAGATTTTCTTAGCAAGTAGAAACTTAGCCAACACAGTGCTAAAAACTCCAAGCACACTCTCTTGAGACAGATACTGATTTAAAGCACCTCTTCAACTACCTTGAAGTGTAGAAGAAGAGTGTGACAATGTTGTTGTAACTGTGTATCAACTTCTTTTTCTATGTTTGGATAATTTTCTAATATTACTTTTTTGAAAAAATTTGTTGATCCCTTTGGTTTCACCTTCTATTTCCTCTTCTATGTCTATTATTCTTAAGTTAGCTCTTTTAAGATGGGCCCATATCTCTTCAATGTCCAATTCATGCTGACAAATTGTTGTCGCTGTTTTAAATTATATACTATACATTCATTTTTGGACTGTTCATATTCTAAGAGTGAGACTCTATTTTCCATGTGGTCAGTTCATTGTTTATAGTTTTATTGATGCCTTCAATTATTTCATTCTTCACTTTATATTTTTTAATGTAGAACATATTGAAAGTGGCATACATTCATACTGTGCTTAGTGCCCTCTCCACCCCCCCACCCACCCACTTCTCCTTCACCCCCTCCAAACAATGAGTGTCCAGGTTAAACATGCTACATTCCTACTTTTACACATATTCAGATGTAACTTCTCAATTAATCAACCTCAGCCTTCTTCCTCTCCTATTGTTCCATTCTAGTTTTGCTGAGGTTTCCACTCCATTTTCTGGAGTCACTCTGGTATTTCTAATAATCCCTAGTAAAAACAAATAACCCAGTCAAGAAATGGGCAACTGAATTGAATAGTCACTTCACAAAAGAAGAGATACAAATGGCCAATAGGTACATGAAAAGATTTGCTACACCATTAGCCATCAGGGAGATGCAAATCAAAACTACACTGAGATTCCATCTAACCCCAATCAGAGTGGCAAGCATAAGGAAATTTAATAACAACAAATGCTGGTGAGGATGTGGGAAAGGAGGAACTCTTTTACATTGTGGGTGGGAGTGCAAACTAGTACAGCTGCTATGGACATCAGTGTGGAAATTCCTTAGAAAACTAGGAATAAATCCACCATATGATCCAGCTATATCATTATTTGGTATCTTTCCAAAGGAGTTGAAATCAGAGAACTACAGTAACCTATGCATACCCATGTTCATAGCAGCACAATTCTTAATACCCAAAATATAAAACCAACCATAACAAATTAATGGATTATAAAATAATGGAAATACTCAAAAGGGAATTCTACTAAGCTATAAAGAAGAACAAGACCATGGAATTCACAAGAAGATGGAAAGATTTGAGAACATTATGTTAAGTGAAATCAGCCAAGCACAGAAAGAGAAGGGGCATTCTTTACTTTCTTCAGAGCTTCTTTTTGATTCCTGTTTAGAGAATCAGATTCTTTGTTTATTTGTTCTTTTATTTCTTTCATGTTGTCTCTAAATTCTTTTCAGAAATACTGTATAATTTCTACTACTAAAATTCTAATTATTCCTTTTGGTACTTTCTTTCTTCTTCTAGTTTTTCTTCCCCCACTTGCTTCCTTAAGCCCCTCCATCACTCCATTAGGGTTTCTTATTTTCTGACTAGAGTCTTTTTTGTGTCACAATTTCTCCCTAGCCTCCACTTATGAGGAAAAACTTCTGATCTTTCATTTTGTGTGTGTGTGTGTGTGTGTGTGTGTATGTGTGTGTGTGTGTGTGTGTGTGTGTGTGACTAATATCACTTAACACAATATTCTCTTGTTTCATTATTTTTTTGAAACTTACATAATTTTGCTGTTCTTTATGGCTGTTGAATTGCATTGTACACCTATGTATATTTTGAAGTGGATCTCAAAATTGCATGTTTCATGTTACAGAAAACCTGGACTTACTCAATGGCTTACTCTTACTTCTTCTCTCTCCAGTTCTCTGCTCTCATAATTTGGTGGGATGGAGTTGGTTATTCTTCAATCATCAGTGTCTTTCTTTAGAATGACTAAAGCAAACTTTATTCCTGGTCAATTTCCAATGTAGAAACAAGTATCAGTATTGAAACAATATAAAAATACCAATTAACTTTAGATTTGAAAATCATGTCTCTTAATCTTTCTAGGTATTGTATTTGAATTTTGAATACAATGAAAAAATTTGATGACTTCTCTGATAAAGCTATGACAGAAAGTCAGGGTCTCTGTGTGTAATAGTGTAAATCAGTAATAGTTAACACTGCAATGACTTAAGTGGAAATTGAATGGTTACATCTGATCTGTTTCCTTAGTCTTTCAAGCCACATATAATTTCCTGTTTTCATCTTACAAGAATCTCACAATCAATATCCTAAGTGACTTTATCACCAAAATTTCCCTTTGCCTCACTTTTTATTGCTTCCTATTATCTCTTTATCAAACTTAAAAGCTTCCAGCTACAGATGACTCATTTCATGTCCCTCCTCTTAAGTATATGAACCACCTTGCTGGAGAGGGAAGATTTTAATAGCATAAATAAATACCCGGGTTCAAATTTTTCTAAGTAACATTGTGGCATGCTTATGTCTTTTTGAAATGATAAATCATTTTATAATTTCTAGTTTTTCTTTTTCTAAAATAATGACATTTAATTCAGATGATTATAATAAAAATAAATTTGATATTATCTATATAGGATTTAGCTCAGTATATGATACAAAATAAACATTCAATTACAAATGACAATCAAAAAGCACTAATATATATATATTCCAATATCAAATAAACTTTAAAACTTTTCCTAGTACTTCTCGAAATTTTAATCTTGGAATTTTTCCTAGTTCTATGACAACTTCTGCATGCCTTTTATTATTAGCTGGTTATCTTTTAATTCTCACATTAAATTTTTCTTGAAAAAATCACTGAGAAAATAGGAATTCATAAGCAAAACATGAATTTCTCTAACTCTCCCATTCCTTTTAAAGCATATAAATTTTCCCTTCAACATTCCTATGATATTTTCCTTTTGTGTCAAAGGCCAAATTTTCTATAAAACTTCAAAAATATCTTTTTATTGAAACTATCAGTTATTTACTCTGTTATATGTTTAATCTCATCCATTTTACTCACTGTCTTTAGTGTATAAAACATTTAGCTTTTTTCTACCACCACTAGTAGCAATGATCTTTTCTTTAATTATCTTGAATCAGTAATATAGTAAAATATACAAGTTCTGGAAATATCAAAATATAATAGTATCATAAGAATTCTCATGGAATTTAATATAAAGGTGCTAAGATCCTTTGGGTTATCTATCAATGATCATGTTATTTTTGTGTTTCTCTCCTTAGGAGATGGAGACAAATTCTTTTTCTTGAGTGAATGTTGCAATTACCAATTTGCTTCTTAAGAATGGGATAAAGCAAAGGGACAGCGTTTGCATTTAGAGACTGGGTCATAAAAGGCACTAAAGAATCAAATTCCCTTTCTCTCTTTCATCATTTGCTCTTGGGAAAGGTAGACATTATGCCATAAGTAGTGTATAGAGAAGCTCACATCAAAATGAAGTATAGGCTATGGAGAGGCATACTAGGTATAACATAAAGGCCTCTTATTAATAGCTTGGGAATTCTGTAGCTAGTCAAGTGTCCAAATAACTTTAGGCCCTGTTGATGACATGACTGCATCTTCAAGAGAATTTAAGCCAGTGACACTCAGACATGAGCTTCTGAATTCCAACCAAAAAAAAAAAAAAACTTTAAAATATTTTTTTTGCCTGGGTCGCAGGACTCTGGGCCCCAGGCCAGCCCGTGTGGAGCATGCCAGACCCCTGGAGAAACTGGGCCCGGTCGTCAGACCCTGGGTCCCAGGCAGGGGTCAAACAGGGCACGCTGGACCCTGAAAGAGCTGGGGCCCGGGTCGCAGGACTCTGGACCCCGGGCTGGCCCACGTGGAGCATGCCAGATCCCTGGAGAAACCAGGCCCCGGTCATAAGACCCTGGGTCCCGGGCAGGGATTGGGCGGGGCACGCCAAACCCCTGGAAGAGCCGGGGCCCAGGTCGCAGAACTCTGGGCCCCAGGAGGAGTAGTGCAGAGCACGCTGGACCCATGGGGAAACCGGGCCGGGTCACAGTGCTACTGAATGCCTAAACCCAGTACCTCCTCAAACCACACATACTGTCTTCTCTTATTTAAAAAAAAAAAAAAAAAAAGGAAAAGAAAAAGAAAAAGAAAAAGAAAAAGAAAAAGAAAAAGAAAAATACCGGAGAGGGGTCAAGAAGACCGAGGCAGATGCCAGGATACTAGAGATACAGTCAAAACTTATCCAAATGAACTGGAACTTTTGGAAATATTCCCCGTGAAGGAGGACTGCTTCTTCTCTACATTGTTAAGAATCTTGGACATTACTTGTAAGGAGAGAGCTTAGCGGAAACCAAGGAGAAAGGTGGTGTTGAAAGCAGTCTCTGAGATGGTGGTGGAGACTTATATTCAGGAGAAGCAGAAATCCAACCTTATTTTTTTGGAGGAATAACACCAAATGTCGAATGCTACCATCGCATATGCTTAGGAACACAGGACAACATTTGGAGTGGAAAAAGAGCTTGGGAAAGATTTGAAATGGTGGAGGCAGTGCCAATGGCAGTGGCCAGTACTCAGGGGAGGCAGAGATCTGCTGCATTACACCTGGAACCTTTGAAATAACAACCCCAAAGGCAGAATGCTACCACCACATACCCTCAAGAATGGGGGACAAATGGCTGGGCAAAGAGGAGGCTCAGGTTGGAGCCTGCCGAGGGGTGAGGCCGGTGCCGGGGCCAGCAGGCCAGGATTGGAGCCTGCCGTGAGGCAAGGCTGGTGCTGAAGCCTCCGAGGCCGGAATCGGAGCCTGCCGAGGGGTTAGGCCGGTGCCAGAGCCAATGGACAACATCGGAGCCTGCCGTGAGGCAAGGCTGGTGCTGGGGCCTTCGAGGCTGGGATTGGAGCCTGCCGAGGGGTTAAGCCGTTGCAGGGGCCAGCAAGGCCGGGATCGGAGCTTAACATGAGGCAAGGCCGGTGCTGGGGCCTCCAAGGCTGGGATCAGAGCCTGCCGAGGGATTAGGCCAGTGTCGGGGCCAGCGGCCGACATCGGAGCCTGCCATGAGGCAAGGCTGCTACTGAGGCCTCCGAGGCCGGGATCGGAGCCTGCCTTGAGGCTAGGCTGGTGCTGGGGCCACCGAGGCCGGGATCGGAGCCAGCTGAGGGGTTAGGCTGGTGTCGGGGCCAGCGAGACCAGAATCAGGGCCTCCCATGAGGCAAGACTGCTGCTTGAGCCAGCGAAGTCTGGATCAGTCCACCGGGTAGCCAGGCCACTACTGGGGCCATCAAGCGTGGGATCGGTACTTGCAACGTGGCATGCACAGAGAAATATTGCAGAAAAAAAAAAAAAAAAAAAAACAGATGCTTCCCCTAATCAGTAAAAACTAGGAGGAAAGGGCAACAGGAAGAGGTTAAGTTATAGAAAGGGCCCTATAGTGAAGCAATTAAGGTGACCAATCAGAGGGTATGGAATAGGGGAGGATGGAGCCTCTTTAAAACGGAGGAGAACATAAATAAATGTATCAAAGTTAATCACCAAACAAGCATGGGATCGAGAGAGGGGGAGGGAATAGGATAGGGGCTGGATGAGGGCTAATTGGATGATGTGTGCTTGTATATCCTCTCAAGTCTTGTATTCCAATGTGATATATGATTACAATGCACCAATAAAAATAAATTTTAAAAAAATAAATAATTAATAAATAATTAAAAAAGGAAAAAATAAATGTGTATTTTGAAAAATAAAAAATAAAATGAATAGAATAATTTTTTTAGTTTTAACCACTTACTTTTGGATTAATTTGTTAGAGCAAGAATAATTGACATGTCAATTAAGAGTCTAGGCTCAGTTAATTATATTCTGTACCTTAAACATGTCTGGTATCTCCTAATTTATGTGATGCTTAATTTTTTTGCTGTAGAAAATATTTTAAGGTAAGGGCAATAATATGAATTGGATATGTACATGCTCTTCAGATAAATATTCAGTATATTTATCTTATTACATTGATGGATCAGAATTCCAATATTCTTATCCTATGATTCTAGTGCACTGAATAATTTTTAAAAATTGTTGTAACTCATATAATTTTTATCTACGTTTTTCATATTCACTCTCAACTACATGAAAATCAAAACAAGCATATCCATTTGAAAAATTACTTATACCATTCATACTGGTATACAAGCATACAAGGTAAGTGACTTATAGTCAATTTTATGCCAAAGTTAGTCATAATTTGCTATTTTCCCTATATCTGCTGGTATCTCTCCTGCTCTTGGAAACTTGAGATTGCACTTATATGGCCTGGTATTACCATGCTATCTCTGCTTCCATCTTTTAAAACCTTCATTGTAAAAGTAAATAGAGAATATTTATAAGTATAGAAAATATTTTCTTTGTAGAGATTTTTTACCACTGTGGTTAAGTTTATTTCTAAGTGTTTTATTATTTTTGTGGGATATCCTGAGGGGAAGTATTTTCTAAATTTTCTTTTAATGAATTTATGGTTGCTATACAGGAAAGGTGCTGATTTATTTTATCTTTTATTTATTTGATTTTGGAGGTACTGGGGATGGAATCCAGGGACATTGTACCTCCAATCTACACCCTCAGTCCTATTTTATAGTCTCTTTATTTTTTAAAACAGGATTTCACTGAGTTGTGAAGGGTCTCACTAAGTAGCTGAGGCTGTCCACAAACTGTGATCCCTCAGTTTCCACCTTAGGAATGCTGAGATTACACACGTGCACCACCATGCCTTGCAGCTTCTGATATTTTAAGACTGATTTTGTATGCAGACACTTTGCTGAATTTGTTGGTCAATTTTATAAGCCTTTTGGTTGAGTATAATATCATGGCATCTGCAAATAAGGATAGTTTTAGTTATTCTTTTTCTATTTGTATTATTTGATTTTCTTCAATTGTCTTATTACTTTGGCTAGAATCTCAAGTACTATATTGAAAAGAAGTGGTGATAATGGACGTACTTGTCATGTTTCTATTTGTAAGGGGAGTTTTCACAGTTATTCGCCATTTAATATGATGTTCTCTGTGGGCCTATTGTATATTGCCTTTATGATTTTGAGGTATGTTTCTTTTTCAACTTTCTGCAGTGATTTTAGCATAATTGTGTGTTAAATTTTGTCAAAATGATTATATGATTTATGATTTAGTTCTGTGTATGTGATGAATTACATGGATTGTTTTTCATCTGTTGAATCAGCTTGAATCCCTGGAATAAAACCTACTTGATCATGGTGGATAATTTTCTTGATGTGGTTTTGAATTCCTGTTGCTAGTATTTTGTTTAGCAGTTTTGCCTAAGTTTATCAACAATATAGGCCTATAGTTTTCTTTTTTGAGTTGTCTTTATTTGGTTTTATTATTAATGTGATGTTGGCTTTGTAGGATGTATTTGGGAGAGTCATGTTTCTTTCAAATTCACAAAATAGATTGAGAAGTATTCAGATTAGCTCTTCTAAAAAAGTGTTGTAAAATTTAATTGGGAATCCATCTGGTCCTGGGCTTTACTTTATTGTTACCTCAATCTCTTTGATTGCTATCTGCTGGT
Organism: Muscardinus avellanarius; assembly: GCF_963383645.1. Classification (NCBI taxonomy): domain Eukaryota; kingdom Metazoa; phylum Chordata; class Mammalia; order Rodentia; family Gliridae; genus Muscardinus; species Muscardinus avellanarius. Next base: position 91,761,777 of record NC_137791.1, read on the forward strand.
TTAAATTTTCTTTGCTTTCCTGGTTCAATTTAGAAAAGTTGTATGTGTCTAGAAAACTGTCCATTTCTTCTAAGTTTTCCATTTTGTTGGAGTATAGTCTTTCAAAGTTGTTTCTGATAATTCTTGATATCTATGCTGTCAGTGGTAACATCTCTTTTTTCATCTCTTCATAGCCACAAAATTTACAATTTTCAAACTAGGAACCAGCAAAGATGTCCATTGCCGGGTGAATAATTATAAAACTATGCCATATGTACACAATGAATAAAGAAGAACAATATTACATCATTTTCAAGGAAATGGATGAAACTGGAGAACATTATGCTAAATAAGATTAGTTGGTCACAAGAAGTAAAAAGTATCAGATATTCTTTTTAATATGCAGAAGCTGGGAGAAAAGGATTCATGGGAGAAACTGTAGAAGAGGAAGGAAAAACCATAGATAAGCAAATAAGATGATCTATCTGAGGAAGATAGGCAAGGAGAAGAGGGAAGTTCCCTAATGTACATGATGTACATACATGAGCATACCAAAGTCAATCACTAAGCCCAATATGAAAAGGAGGGAATGGGGAGGGAATGAGGTAGGAACTGGGTAAGGGCTAAATGAGTGATGTGGGCATGTATGCCTCTATCATCTTGTACTCCATTAAAATGTACAACTACAATGCACCAGTAAAATTGTTTAAAAATGAAATAAATTCCAGCTGCAAGGGTTCTGGTTTAATTTTCAAGTCTTTGATTCATCTTGAATTGACTCTTGTTCAGGATAAAAAAAAGGGGTGTTTATTTCTATTTTTTTTAATATGGTTAACCAGTTTTACCAACACCATTTGTCAAAGAGGTTATCTTTATTCCAGTGTGTGTTTTTGGCCCCTCTGTCAAAAATCAATTGGTTGCAAGTGTGCAGAATTGTTTCTGAGGCTTCTATTCTGCTCCATTGGTCTGTGTATCTGTTTTCTGTGTCAATACCATAAGATGTATGACTACAATGCACCAATAAAAATTTTAAAAATAGATAAAATATAGGAAACAGAGTCACACATGCATAATACCATAAGATGTATGACTATAATGCACCAATAAAAATTTAAAAATAGATAAAATATAGGAAACAGAGTCACACATGCATAATATTGTCAAAAACCGTTTCATTTATAACTCTTTTCCCAGGCATTACAATCACCCCAGAATAATAAAAAGGCACAAATTTATGTCATTTGTTTTTTTAAAATCATATTCCAAATACTTGAAATCATATTACCCAGATATTGGGCTAAAACTTTCAGAGTTAAAAAAAAAAAGAACACATGGATGTCAATCTACATAAAGTAAAATTTCACATTTTAATGCACAATTAGAGCCAATATTTACTGTAATAACCTTAAAAGAGTGTGGAGTATTAGAAAGGAAAACTGTAATTTAATAACTATAAATTATAGATGTCTCTCAATTACTACTGCAAGTCACTTTCCAGATTATTTTCTTATTTCTCTGACCTACATTGTTCTATCCCAGTGTTAACAAAATTACTTTCTTTCCTACAGATGGTAACAAACACTTTTTTTGACCATACCTTTCTACTCTTTCCTCATCAAAATGAGCATGAGTATTTTCTGTATTCAAATACTACCTTTATAAAAGCTTGCATACAATACCATAATAAATACTCTCTATTCAATTGCATAAATACCTTGAGGAAAAACCTGTACATTTTTTCCTTCCCAGCCATTTATTCTTTCATTCAACAAATATTTTTGAATGTCTCCCACTACACTTTATTAAAGTAGGATGTCATTTATGGTAAGATATACTATATTATTTTGTGCATGAATAAAAAATACATTTTTAAATTGATCTACAATTTACAATTATAAAGTACAATCCTACTCTGAAACATGTTCAAAATGTTTTGTAATATGCATTTCAAGAGATGAAATTTGATATGAACCAGATGTTGCTTCTAATGCTAAATAAGTCTAATAAAGTTAATTTTCCTGCCCTCACAGGATATATTACATAAAATAATCAGTAAAAGATATATGAATAAATTGTTTTCTTCGTATAACATAACAAAAATAGAAAAGACAGACATATTTCAATATTTAGCATTTGTTTATTAAATAGAGTTGAATTATATAAATAATGACATCTGAGACAAGACTAGAAGTGAATAACTTTTCATGTGAATATTTGGTGTTGATCTATCCAGACACAAAGAAGTACTAATTTAAATGTTTTGAGGCAGGAATGTGCCTGAAGCAGTGGAGGAAAAGCAGAGAAACTAATGCAATAGGCAGATTATGTGCCAGAAAAAAATTAAAGGCAATGAGGTGAGAGAAATAAAAGGGATTTGGATCATATGGGATCTGGTATGTCACTGAGATAACTTTGGATTTTATACATAGAAAAATAGAGATGTTTTGTAGGGTTTTGAGAAAAATAGCATAAACTGATGTCTAGCAGTATGAATCTGATTAAGAATTAAAAAACCTGAGAGGTGATGGTGACTCAGACATAAATGAAGTAAGCAATCTGCCTCTGGATTAATTTTAAAAAATAAAGCCATCAGGATTTCCTAACAGATTGCATGGAGAGATATGAGGAGGAAAAAAGGAGTCAAGGAATATTTTAAGCATTTTGACCTGAGTAGCTAAAAGGATAAAGTTACTTATAACTTAAATAGAAGAGTATGGATTTTTTTTAAAAAAGTGTACAGTTGAATTTTGGGCATGCTGATTCACGTATGCTATAGACTTTAAATGAAAATTTTGGACAAATAATCAGATATATGACTCTAGCACTTGGAAAAAATATCTACGTTTAGATATTTACATTCAGTAATCATCAGCATGCAAGCAATATTGAAAGTGATAACACTGAGTGAGTTTGTAAGAAGGATGTGTAGCAACTAAAAATAGAAAGTCAAGGAGGACTTGAACATTCTCACCTGAGGAGTTCCAGCAGTTAAAAAAAAAAAAAAGCTCAACAAAGAAATCTGTGAATGACTGTTTAGCAAAGTGGCAGAGAAAATAAAAAATTCTGGGTATCCTGAAATCAGACAAAGTAGGCTAAAAATACCTGTGATTATGTTTTATTAAACGTTAAATGAACAGTTGAGCACGGTGCACAGGCCTGTAATTCCATTATTTCAGGGGCTGAGATAGAAATATTATAGGTTCAAGGCTGGCCTCAGCAATTTAAAGAGACTTCCAACAACTTAGCAAAAACTTGTTTCACAACAAAGAAACAAAAATAAAATAAATAGCTGTGAAAGTACAACTCAGAGATAGAATCCCTCAGATTTCAATCTCCCAGTACCACAACCATGCACATACATGCACACACACACACACACACACACACACACACACACACGCACTCATCAAATGTGTAAGTTGTTTTTTACTCATTGTCAATAATTCTCTGAGTCATGGAGAGCCTACTTTCCCATCCAGCTACAGTACAGAGTGGTACTATACATACTTGACCCCATTTGTTCAAATCTCAGACATACAGAGTGCAGGTAAAAGGCCCATAGCAACCCTTCACAAAGATGCATGAACTATGGAAGGGTGTGTTATACATACATTTAAAATGGGCAAAGAAAAAGAGGAGCTCTGAGACTCATTCTGTTACATGCTGCTTATTCAAGGCCAAATCTGAGTGAGAGTTTACGTTATTGTTCAAAGTCTGGAGATTATCAATACTCTGTTTGCTTTGCATATGTTTTCTTTAATAATGAGAATAGATGTATATTCACTCAGGCAAAAAATAAGCCCCATACTTGCTACTGGGTTTTTAATTTTATTTTGTTTAGTCATAGAAGCTAAATTCTTGAAGAAAAATTCAAATAGGCTCCAGTACCCTAGTGACAAATGGGTTTTTAGGTATGGCATTTCAATTCTGGTGAACTATAATAAATCAAATATTTATATGCTGCTTATTTTTGACAAAGCCTATTCAGGAGAGACATGGGAAAAACACATATTTTATGAGGAGAGAAGTCAAGATAAAAATCCTAGTCATATAATTTACTGCCATTTAGAGTTTACTACTGCTATTAATGGGCATCCTCTATTAGATAGTATATTGAGATAGTATTACACAAGTCACTGGAAGAGAAGGATTTATGTAATCGGCTAAGGAGAGATAAAACCGAGGTTACATGGAAACATATAAGTCAGAGAAATTGAGGAGTATATAGAAATATCATTAGAAACTATATCAAGGTCAGGCAACTCATATTGTGGGATTGAGTGAATCAAACCTGTGGATCTGTTACTGTCAGAATGTCCCAGAGGGTACTATAGTGATGTCAAAATAAACAGTTTGTGATATATGAAGAGAGTTGTTACATAAAAATAATAAATTTTGTATATCTTGATTATTACAACTACATAAATATAAAGTTAAATGTTTTCAATTAAAAATCTAGAGAACTCAGATTAATTACAAAGATTGACAATAATAAAATGATAGTTATCACTTAAATTGGAAATAACTCTTAATATTTTATATTCTTCATAATTATGGATAGTTAGAGTTGCAGGTCAAATAATTCAAATTTGTTTATAATGATCTTGATGGTTGCCAGATCGTCCATCTTCCTAACCTTTCTATCTCATGGATTGATCCCATATAAAATACAGTTTTAATTATGTGTCTCTCTTTGCCATTACTGCTATGCAGAATCATTTAATACATTTACACAAAGAAATAAATCACACACTTTGGCATGCCATTGAAAACTGACACCACCCATCTTCATTTAAAGAGCAATTCTTTATTATTTCTCAATGAGACTTTCTCAATCAAGGAGATGGTTTGAAGCTGCCTTTCTTATGATGGCCTATTGATTTTCTTATCCCATAATCTTCTCTTCCACTGATCTGACCCTCACCTTCTACATTCCACCAGCACTGCTTTATTTGTGCTTGTTTCTTCTCAAGTCCCACCTTCTCTCTAACCACTTTTCTAACCTATTGAATCACATAAGTGGAATCTCATCTTCTACAATTAAATAAACATATTTAATAAGAAGTATTTTTATGCTTGCATGTGATGATTGCAAGGTCCATATTTTGTTATTGTGCAAATAATATAATTAATAATAATTATCCATGTTTGATAATAAGAAGACTGATTTAACCAGGACATATATCTCATAGCCAAAGATATATAATTATTTAAGAATGGCGAATTATAAAACTCTATAAACATTTTAACACTTTATTTTAACCTCAAGTGTAAAATGCACATCCATTCACCAATTGCTTTTTAATTGAGGACCAGAATTTTTATTTAAATATTTAAAGTTCTTTATTCATTTCTTTGCATAAAATAAAATCTAATGTGTGAATTTCAACTTGAATTTCTTCAAAATGAGCTGAAATTTAAGACAGTTGCTGGGCAATGTGATTATGCAGTATCTCCATAGTTTTATAATTTTTGCTCACTTTCTGTGATGTTCTGGTTATACATAGTTCAGCATATTTTCTTTTTATATTCTCTTCATCAAATCTAGTCTAAACATTCAACTTCATTTGCATAAATACTTCATCTTTCCCACAAATATTCTATCTGAAAATGCACACTCAAAAGTTTATCACAATTACAATGTTAATTGAAATAAGTAGCTCTGGTAATGAACAAATTGATTTTGTTAAAGATTCGACCCCAACGACAGAAAGACACTGGCCTGTTATTCATGACTTCAGGATGTGGTGTGTGCTCACCTACATAATTTTTAGTATTGATTACTTAAATTTTGATTAATTTTTATTCTTTAAAATGAATAGCCAACAAATACAGAAATTTCAATCTGAATGTCATGACTATGGGTCAGCAGTCATCAGAGCAGAGGGAATGTGGATGCTGGGGATACGGGAAGAAATGATTCTGAATGTTAGCACTGAAGGCATTGCAATTGCTCTGGGGTGACCTTAACAACCCAAGAAACTAAAACATAGTTCCTAGTCCTATTGCATGTAAAGTTACACACTTAGTTGGAAGATGAAGGATTGTTCTAAAGCGTCCTCCTGTTCTCTGTGTAGAACCCTTTTGCTCTGATTTGCTCCTTTTGGTTTTGAACTAAAAGCTTCTCACTAATGCTGACTCCATTTCTGCCACCTCCCTTAGAGGGTCCCAAATATAGTGAGGATGATGAGAGTAAACTAAGATGCCAGCTTCTACCACATCTGTGGTCCTAACATCAGTTAAAAAAGCATGAACACAACAAAATTTACTATTGTTTAATATATACAGTGAGTCATTCAGTTTTATGACTACACTGTTTTAACTTTATTTTAGCTGTTAGCATGTACACACAGAGAAATACAAAATACTATTTGTTCTGTTTCTTTAGAGAACCTTGGTTGGTAAGTCTTTTTATATATTGTCTTTCAGAGGAAATACCTTTGACTGAATTCTTGCTTTGATTAATATCACTCAGCCAATAAGCAAACACTTCTCCTCTGCTAGCCTCTTAAGACCAAATTCTGCACTGTGCTGGCTGTTTCACTTTGGTCTTTGTATTACAATGATGCCTCTGCACTCATGGAAAGGCCTAACTCAATTTTATGCACTAGAACTCATGAGTAGGTCTTATCCTACTCCAGTGCTTAGTACAGGTATTTGCATCAATATATCTTAGTCTCTTTAAGCATCAAAGCTCCCACCTATTTGATTTAAAAAATGTCACATAATGGTAAATTTCAAAACATGTGATATTTACATTTGAAACATTCTTCTAGCTTTTACATACATACACACACATACACAAACACATATCAAAAAAGAAAAATACTTGTAATAAGTCATCTACTTAGGAAAGAATCTAAATGTTATATGCCAATAAAATATTGCATAGAACTTATAATTTTATAAAGCAAACCATTATTGTTTTTACTATTTATTTATTTTTAATTTTATATGTATTTTTATTGGTGCATTGAATTCATGCATCTTAATGGGTTGATTTTACTATTTAGAATGTTTTTAAAATAAAAAACTCAAAATTGTATGCAATCATAGATGTATAGTAAAAAAGATGTTTTGTATAATTTTAAAAAGTAAAAATCTGAGTACAAAACAAAATCTTAAAATACTCACTTGTCTGTTATACCTGAAATGTTAGAACATCCTACATTAAATTTAAGTTCTTTAAATGACTCCAATAGTAAAGCAGATGAGAATTAAAATGCTAGTACCTCATTGAAGTGATGATATGCAGTAATTAATTAGTAATAAGAAAATCCTGACACAACTGAGTGAAGTAAGAGCAAGTGTTTTGCCTGCCCTAACTACAATAGAACAAATTTTGGTTCATCATATATTTATCTACCCTAAAATTCAAATTATAAATGCATTAGAATGACTTTCAAGATCTTAACTCTTTGAATATACTGAAGTTCAATATCTATGATCTAATTTTATGTGTGCCATTGTTATTTTTGTTCTCCTGTACATGTTAACAAAAAGATTTTTATATCACAACTCAACATCATAGGCACCTATAACTTTATCCAAGAAGAGGAATTAAAACCTTAAAATGCTGAACTCATGATTGGGACTGATTACATTTGCTACATCTCTATTCCTTTCATGAAATGAGAAATTTACCAGAGCCAGTGAAACATGGAAACCACTGCAAAAAAAAATAAGAAAATCACATTATAGAGAAATATTATATTTTTAAATAAATAAATAGAAGATTATAGCTACAAATATTATAAATGTAAATATTTCCAATACTTAGAACTAAAATTAGATAAATTAAATATTCTATGGTACTGAACACAAAAATAAAACTACTGAAAGATAAAGATTATATCTCATCAGTATAAGACTTATTTAAAACACACATGATCCACTTAAACTTTACATTCTAATTTTACATAATGATAGATCATCTTAATACAATTATCTTCAATATAAGGATTAAGAAATGTTCACTGAATGTTAGGTAGCTAACTAGGTTGACTGTATTCTAGGTAGCGAACTATATAATATGTATTGAAAGATATACTTAATGTGATACTGGTCAACATAACACTAAGAGAACACAAGAGAAAGAGATATGCACAAAAATAAATATTGTATACTATAATATATGTATATATACATATATAATTTTTTATATTATTATTATTAATGTATATATATAATTTTTTTTTGGTGGTACTGGGGATGAAAACCAGCGGCCTTCTACCTCGGGCTACACTCCAAGACCTATTTTTTATTTTATTGGAAACAGGGTCTCTTAAGCCAGTTGAGGCTGGCTTCGAACCTGCACTATCCTCCTGTCTCAGCCTCCCAAGTGCGGGTATTACAAGCATGTGTCACCATGGCCGGCTGCTATAATATATTTAAGTATAAGGTATTTAAAAGGAAAAGAGAACAATGAGAGTGAATGATTTCCTTGGAATTTCAATGATCACAGTCTAGAGGGAATTTAGGAGGATCAATAGGAATTTCTCAGACAAAATTAGCAAAAATTTTGCAGGCAGAAGAATCATATTTAAACAGCATGAAAGCATTCAACCTCATTATATTTAAAAAAATTAATGCTGCATTGTAGTCATACATCTTAGGGCAAAAGACTTGTGGAGACATACATGTACACATCACCCAATTAGCCCTTACCCAATCCTCACCCCATTCCTTCCCCATCCCTCCTTCCCATGCTTGGCTTAGTGATTGACTTTGATATGTTTAAGTACATGTGCTTTAGAGAGTTTTCCCCTTCCATTATGTTGATACACACAGTTCACTTTGGATAGACTGGCAGACATAATCCAACAAGATAGATGACATAAGAAGATGACCAAAAAAGTCAAGATGTGAAAGACCTGTTTTCCATGCTAATGATTCTAGCCTTTATTTTGGATGTATCTATTGAAACTTGAACAAAATGGATGCTCTTCCTAATATGCAGAAACTAAGAAGAAAATAGGCCATAGAAGGGACTCTAGATGAAGAAGAAGCCATATGCGAGAAAATAAAGTGACCTAGTTTATGATGTATGAATGCAATGCACCAATAAGAAAAGAAAAATAGAGACCAACATAAATTATAGTTATGTTTCAACTGGCAGGAATGAAGAATGATGGAAAGAGATACAAAGAGTGTTCCTTCAAATGACTCCATTCATTTCCATTCTTCTTTCCAACACTTGTTTACTTCTTACCATTTGCCAGGCACTTTGCATGCTAAGTTTTCAGAATAATTGTATGAGTTAATTATCCTAGTACTGAATAAAAAAAATGAAATGTTGAAAGTTAAATTAATTATTAAAATAATGTAGATAAAATTTGGAGTAATTTTAATTTGTACCATACTGTTCTTGTGGGAACAAGAAAAACATAATAAATATTCATTCTTTTATTTTTTATATAAGCCAATATCCATTATTAATCCATCGGACAAGATCACACTTACAAAAAAAAAACTTCATTTTAGTTGGCATTAATCAAGGAGAAAAAATGTATTCTTTAACATATTTGCTTTTCATTTCATTGAAAAATAATCTAGTGTGTACACTTAATGATATCTATAATACATACACATATATGCATGTTCATATTACTACCATTACCTCCACCAACACCAATAACAACCAGACAAAACATGTAATATTTTGCAACAGATAATGAAGGTAGGAACAGATAAGATTTCCAGAGATATTTAGCAAAAAAAAATTTTTTTACCTTATTTTTTTGTGTATGTGTGGTACTAGGGATGGAACCCAAGGGCATTCTACCTCTGAGATACACCCCAGCCCTATTTTTTATTCTTTTATTTTGAAACAGCATCTCACTGAGTTGCAAAAAGCCTCACTAAGTAGCTGAGGCTGTCCACGAACCACAATCCTCCTTATCTCAGCTGGGATTACAGGTGTACGCCACTACGCTCAGCTTAGCAAAAATTATTTTAAACCTGAGCATATAACCTTTTTAACTCTTTGATATGACTACTTTCCAATGTAGGATAGTTAGAAACACATTTTTATTTAAACTTTGTGAGTCACATTCTTTGTTCTTAATTTGTGAAACTGCTATTGTCTTATTAAAACATTCAAATCAATTTGTTCTTTCTATCATTTTTAAAAACTTAGATGTAAAATAGTTTCTTCAGATTTACAAAAACAGGAAATTGCTATGTAATGGCCAAATTAAGACAAACCAGAGTTCATTAAATGACATCAGGAGCTAATTTATTGAAATTATCATTACTCCTCTTAGAGAGAGCCATATGCCAGCTCCAGAAATAACAAGTATTCAGAATCAGGGTCATTCCTACATATTTGCATATGTGATACACTAATTGATCTCATGTGCATATTAAAATTAAAATTAAATTTTTGTTAAATATTTCCTCAGAAGTTTATCATTATGTTATTAAGACAAAATTTATCTCTATATAATTTCTTTTGCATATGTAAATTTACTTATAAAAATCATTGTTAGATTCATGCTTATTTTCTTTTTATATTGAGCATATTTTTCTTTTTTATAAAAATATTACCTTATGATTTTATATCTACTCTTTCATAAAAACTTTAAATACATATTTGTGTATGTTTAAACAAATATGTAAGAAAGTTTTAGAAAAGTATATTAATGAAAGGCAAATCTTGGCAGTGAATCATTATTTGGACTACATAACAAGAATTCAAATTAGAATTTTCTTTCTATAAATGGGCCCAACTCATTTTGTACCCAGATGAAATTTCTTTTTAAAAATAAAATATTGTGAAATGTCTACATTTTTGGCAAAATAAAACATTTGGATAATTTTAACACAAATTTTATTCTTTTTGAAAAAATAAATTGTTACACTCATTGCTATTTGTTGCTGCTTTGCTTTTGTAGTTCTAACCTATAAAGACTTCTTGTAATTAGACATTTCTTACTTCTTTTTATATTTCAAACATCAAACATACTTTTATTTACTTTTCCAATTGAGAATAAAACTGCCACACTCTTTGAGTATTTTCAAATGGCCTCATAGTAAACCTATAATTTGCCTTTTAATCTTGGAAAAGGTACAATGGAAATGCCTGGACTTATTTGCCATTTCCAAATTTTAAGTAACTTAAAACTATTATTAACTTTCTAAAGTTGAAGCAAAAAATACCTTGAAAAATCACAAGATAAATTTTTAAAAGTGGCTTATCAGAATAAGCTATCTTTATGGAAGCTGTTTTCTGTGACTGAGATAAGATATTTGAAAGCAAAACTGAAATTCAATGTATCCTGGAATGTGTGTAAAGTGATTCCTTGGTCACCAAACCTCTCATGTTTTAGGTTTCTGCATCCATGTTTTACATGGTCAATAAACTCAGAGATACCCCAAGTATTTAGCGTGAGCTCCTTGAACTCAGACCTCGGTTGATACATTCACACTTAAAATGTATCCAGTGTGTAACATGACACGCTTACAACAGACAGCCTGTGGATCAAATCTCTACACCTCCAATTTAGTGTTTGCATGCCATGAAGCTCTCAAAATGCATGTGCCAAACCAAGTTTTTCCAGATTATCCATATCAAAGAGTCTTCTAAGAGGAGATGGTTTATTAGCAGAAAAGGCATTTGATACAGTACAGTTGTGGGACTAAATTTAGGTGTTTAGATTTTTTTTATGATAGGGAAGATTCAGCCACCACTGGGGTATTTTATAGTCTCAAGGACATCAGAATGAAGTAGCAGTCATTAGATTCTTTCAACAATTTATCTTCAAAGATTTTGCTTTAACATCTTGAAAAAATTTATTTTCTCATTTCAAATCAATTAAGTATTTGGGGTACTTAGTATTAGTGATACAAATCACTCATTTGCCCATGACTTTTCAGAATATTTGTCATTTTGTTAAAATACTATACCTATACTTATACAAATTTGATTGAAATATTCTTTATTGTATGTATAAATGCGAAACTCAGGTTCTGAAATTAAACTTTATACTTGCAATTAAAAATAAAGAATAAACTACATTTAATACTTTACACAAAAATCCTTTTCAGGAGAACTTAAGTTCTTAAATCCTTTTTGTTTTTGAAGCAAATGAACATTTTAATATATTTTAATTCACAAATAATAATTATGTATAAGTGGAGTGATACAATGTGGTGGATGTGTGTGAGCTAATTAACATATCTTAATATTCATCATTCTTTTTTAAATTGATGCACTATGATTATATTGCATTTCTACCCTTACTCTTTATACAAGTGTAATAATTCAGTTAATTCTGAGATAATTTATTCCTGAGTCAAAAAAAATTAATAGCCTGATTACAAAAATATTTACCAAATATTTTTTTAAAAGCTAACATGTCAAAATGTATTTTAAAGGTTTTTTTCAAACATTTTAATAAAGTTGATTTTTGCTAATGTTATTAAAGTTAAAATTACACCATCTGTTATTAGCTTCTTTTTTGTGTGTGGTACTGGGGTTCCTGGAAGCCCTTCCACCTCCAGGCTACACTCCCAGACCTATTTTTACATTTTTATTTGGAAACAGGGTCTCCTAAGCCAGCGCACGCAGCTGGCTTCGAATCTGCATGATCCTCCTGTCTCTGCCTCCCAAGCGCGGAGATTACAAGCGTGCGCCACCACGCCCGGCATGTTATTAGCTTCTTACAGTTTAATTAACACAGTCTTTTTGTACAATATGTATGGTACCTACAATAGGAATCACATAACTATATACAGAACTAACTTTAATACTCTCAGTGAAAAATGTGATAAACTAAAATGTAACTGTACAGCACAGAGATCATAAATATACAATATATAGTTCTCTTTCTGTCTCTCAAACACACAACATATATACATGCATACACGCACACATGCATTTTTGTGTTAGTCTAGAAAGCTCAAGTTTTCTATTTATATTCTATGATATTTTAATATTGAATTAATGAGACATGCAATTTTTAAAATATGGGGTTGTTTTAAACTTATATATGCCAATGACAGGCAGGACAGGTGCACTTATATGATTTGTCACTCTGAACCAAATTTTTTGACTATCATATAAAAAGGCTAATGTGTATTTTTCTGTTCCTAGAATAAACTAAGAACTTTTAGCTCAAAATATTATACTAACAAGACTCCTGCAGAGTGTGTATGTGGGTATACATACACACTATAAAGGCTACATAAGGGCTACCTGATATATAAATTACACAATGCAATTAGGAAATAAATCAATTCAGGAGTTAAAAGTTAAGATATTCACCAACATAAAATAGCATTTTACTAAAAAGTAGGAAATAAAACTTTGAAATACACTTATCTATTGGGAAAATTAAGATATTCTTAACAAAAGACAAAAGAGATTAGGATGAATTTATTGAACTTTAGATGGAAATTAATTCTTAGACAGCATTTTATAAAAAGAATAATTTCTCCTCAGGTTAGATAGAAAGATGGATGAGTAGATATAAATGGGTTCTTTAATGAAGAAATAATGCTTTCTAAGTATAAGACAATTAAAAACTGTACCACAAAAAATAGTTTGGATTCAAAGAGTTACTCACCTACTCAGAGTATAAAATAATGAAGTTGGACTTAGTTTCTAAACTCTTCTCAACTATTAGATTTTGTGAAAAAAGTTTGTTATGTCCACAGGAAGTAAAAACTCATGAAAAGAGCTATAGGTGATCATATGACATCAGACCTTCATTTTAGATAATGCTAATTAATGGAGTAAAGGATGTCCAACCCTTTATCTCACCTACATCTTCACTTCTCTTTCAAACAAATCACTTGTTCGTTTAATAGAACACAACCAAGTTCAATGATTGGACCACATGTTCAATGACATGGCCCTTTTTGTCTGCTATAGTTTTCTTGTGGTGAGGTGAGGAATCTGAATCAGGCCCTTATAGTCCCTTTAATTTTTCTCTACTTTTTATTATCCTCATAAGACCAATAAAATACTTGACAGATTTCACCAGATGAGACTTTGGGGGGAAATTTGATAATGAAATTAGTGCTTTATGAAAATTCAGTTACTTATTGGTCCTTAGGTAATGCCACATGCCCTACTCCATCTTTGATCAATAAATCCTTGGTCCACAATGGCTTCTGAAAACATTGGCAAACAAAGGCTCAGAAAAAATGTGTTATTTTATTTCTTATTTACTACTCTCCCTGGTAATCAATGTCTTCCAAACCCAAATGTTCTTGAACATTTTGCTTCATGACATGATTTTACCAAATATTCCTTTTAATATAACTTCTTAATTCTTTACACAACTGTATAGCTTTCTTTTGTCTCACCAGGAAAATACCTGCATCTTCTTCTGGTGAAAGCCAACTCAGTCACTACCCCAAGCAAAGGATTAGCATGTGACCAGACTGCTACAATCAAATACTCAATAGCCTAGCCTTATTCTCCTGCTCCTATTAAGGAACACATTTTTATGTGTATCTAAATAAGGTCTTTCCTGGCAAGCAGGAGCTCTCTTTAAACATTACTAAATAAGCAGATATAACTAGGAATTAATTGACATGTTTAATTTTCTACATCAAGTAGAGATTTGGATATTTAAGGCATAATCTAAGAGATTAAATGTCCTAGATATCTTAGGTCTTCTAGAAATTCCAGGGAAAAAAAAAACCCAGGGGTTTGCACTTTATCTTTTCTTCCTCTCTCGTGTGCACATGCTAATTATGGTTAAATCCAGTAGAAAATTCTACCTTCAAGCTATACTACCAATCCTTTTTACTTTTCATTGTTTTTTAAACAGGATCTTGCTAATTTGCGGAGGCTGGCCTTGAAACTGTAATCCTCCTGTCTCAGAATCCCACATACTAGGATTACATGCATGCTTCACCACACCCAGCTATCAGTATCCTTTTAATGCATTCCCTTTTAAGTTAAATCAAAGTTGTATTTTGGGCTCTAGTATTCAGAGTAGTCATATATGCTAAAGTTTAAATTTAAAACTACAGTTCAAAATTTTAATATTTATCATCCATTTTATTTTTTAAATTATGTATTTATATTCTATAGCCTATTTTCTATGTATGATATTTACCATTTTTCTCAATTTAATAAACTATATGAATTTTTAATGAATGAGTTAGTTACATAATAAGATTATTATCCTTTTAAACTATATTAAAAGAGTATTTTCTCAGTCTCTCATTTACTTTTCAATATGTTTTTAAAAATAAAATACTGTTTAAAGGTTTTGGGTTTTTAAGTTTATACAAACATTTTTTTCTTGAATTATTTCTTCCTCCTTTAGGATTTATTTAGAGATTTGTGTAAATACCATAGAATGAGAAATTTAACACACACACACACACACACACACACACACACACATGTGCACATGTATCTATATATGGAAATGTTTCTTTGGTATGAACTTTAAACAAGCGAATTGCTTTCTTTTATGAAGTAACATTTAAAAATCCTCACAGGACTTTGGTTCCATTATTAGAGTCGGAAATCTCATTAAATTTCCTTCTATCTCAAAACTCCATGGAGTTTTCAGTGAAGGAATGCAAAAGTGAATAAATCTATAGAGCTTTGGAGATTGACAGCTAAGAAAGATCAGCAGTCAAGACATTAGAACGGATTTCTGGAAGACAGAAGACTGATGTGAACACCTTGATGGGTCTATCACAATGAAGATAGTGATAGTTCAGTATTTTCACTGAAAAGAAACTTCAGTGGAATTAGGAAGGGTCTGTCACGGCACAGTTCTCCAGAATAGGCATGGAAAGGAGTAGAAGTCAGAGTGTCTGGTAGAAAATCAGTCAGAATGACATGCACACATTCAGGCCACACCTTTTTCTATGCAGCAGAAAATAATGTTTACTTTCTGGCCAGATATATGGTAAAGGACATGTGGATATGTTGAGAAGGATCTCTGGTTTCCAGAATGAGAATTTGTTCACATTTGTCAGACTGGTCTTGTTTTGGTATTTGAATAGGTCTGGATTAGTTTCTGTTGGGCAGCTCCATATTTATAACACAACCCAAAAAATACTGCAGGAAAATCTATAAATAATTCTCACTAATACTCATAAATTTATTTATACACACAAAAACACACACAAACACACACACACACACAAATACACACACACACTACAGACATCCCTCATTCAAGAAATAGGCCAATAGAGTGGAAGAAAGTCTCATTAGTCACCTAAATTAATCTACCTATTATCATTTTATGTTTATTAATGGCTAATCAAGTATCAGGTGATATTTTTAAAATGTAATCATTCAAACAAAAGGGTAAAGATGAAAAGATGAGACAATCTCAAAGGAAAAGCAATAAAATTGAGATTAGCTAAGAGGATATAAACAAAAGAAAAAACTACACTCAATATCTTCAGAAGCCTTTGATAAGATAGTTTCAGTAAAATTAAACAGTCTAATAAAAACATAGGTGACAATTATATAAAATTTGAAACATAGTGAAAACTGAATCCAATAAAATATTTGGAGCAGAAGGAAAAAACTGTTCAAAACAAATGAATAAAAAGAAAATAGATTTAAAACGGTAAATAAAAGCTAGGCAAAATAAAAGAATCATAAAATATTTATATACATAATAAAGATGAGCAGAAGGTATTGTCACAAAATAACAGATTTTTTTTAGGATTAAAATAGAGACATATGTCTTCAGATTGCAACTGTCCACTTGTATTAAGAAGGCTGTATCAGGATTCAAAATGGTGACAGCAGGACACAAAACATCTCAGTAGCTGGAACAAATAAAGTTCAACTATGGAGAAGGCAGAATCTTGACAAACAAAATAAATAAAACAGTGGAAGATACTCACAAACCAAAACACAAACAGAACCACAACAGAAGGAAATCCAATACTCTGAACACAAGAGGGCCACTGCAAAAATCCCGAGTGTGTGACAGACCATGCTTCAGGGATGCAGAAAAAAGATCCAAAAGCCCATACACTCACCAGAGGAAGCACCCACAGTGGTGCACTGTGCCCTCCAGAGACCCAGCCAGGACATCAACAAAACTGCATTCCATTATTTATTACTCAGTGGAAGACCGTCCAGAGCAGCTGGGCACTCCAGTAGGCTAAGGCTACTAGGTTTAGAACCTCCAGAGACATAGGAAAGGCCCATAGTGCTCAAGGCATGACACCTGCACAGGGTCACAAGGGGTCATTAGAAGACTACACTGGATGCACTCTGCCAATGCAGGTAGAGAGACATGGGCCCAGGGTAGAAAGGCACAGAGCCCTAGATGGAGAGTATAGAGCTAGGGCTGGAGGGTATGAAGCCCAGGACAAGAGGGTGCAGAACCCAGGGCCAGAGGGCATGGAAAACAGGGATGAAAATTGCAGAGCCCATGGTGGGGAAATGCAAAACCCTGAGCTTACATGGAACTCATTAACAATGACAACCAACACACTGAAAAGGACAAAGATGTCAGAGGTGAGAGAGGGGCACAAACACTCAAAAAGTAGGTCTCAAAGCTGACAAGAGATTATGGAACAAATGAGAGACATTGGAATATACTCCAGAATCTGCCAGAGTGAACAGACATACAGATATTACACAGGCCCGGGGCTATATATGTAACTTAGCAGGACTGTTGGGGTTTGTTCTTTCTTTATTTTTTTTCTCTCACACTTTCACTAGTTCTTTTTGTTCTTTTTCTTTTTAATTTTTTTTCTTTTTTCCAATTTCTTTTTTTCTTTTGGTTGGTTTTTTTTGTCTTTATAATTGTTAGTTTTTGTAACATGTTTTTTTTTATTTTTATTGAACATAAATGGTATACATTTAAACTATATTTGGTGCCCTCTCCCCCCCCCCGCCCCTGTTTTTTCTTCCCCCCTCCCACCAATGATTGTCCAGGGTAACCATGCCATATTTATAATTTTACACATATTCAGATGTAGACCCTCATTAATCAAGTTCAGTCTTCCTCTTCCCCTATCTTTCCATTCAAGCTTTACTGGTATTTCCCCTTCAGAGAACTATAGCAACATATGCATACCTTTGTTCATAGCAGCACAATTTGTAATAGCCAAAATATGGAACCAACCCCGGTCTCCATCAACAGATGAATGAATTGCAAAACTTTGGAAAATAAACACAGTGGGATTCTACTCAGCCATAAAGAAGAACAAAATAATATCATTTGCAAGAAGATGGTAAGTCCTGGAAAGCATTATGTTAAGTGAGATCAGCCAAGTACAGAAGGAGAAGGTATATATGTTCTCTCTAATATGCCCAAACTAGGGAACATAGAGGATACCAGTGGTAACATGTTTTGTTACTTCATGCATGTGTTTGCTCCTTCCCCCATTCCTTTTACCAACTTTCTCATTCTAGCCTATCTACTCTCTGCTGTCAAAACTTTCTTTTTTCTTACTACCATACCTAAATACTCTACTAACCACAAGAATCCTGCTTTCTAACTTTCTCTCATTCTCAACCAGAAACTACCTTATTACACTTAAAGTTTTACTCAACTTAATCATATCCTCTACTTCACTCAACTCCTATACCCATCACTTTAGCTTGTCCCCCCTTATCCAACCCTCACCTTTGAGGAAAACACTGCTTACCTGTTCATGAACCTGCTGACACCTCTAAATTCCTACTGCTAAAATTGAATCAGACAGATTACCCACAGAATCACATACAAATTAGAAGATGCCAAGACATCAGAAAAAAAAGCCTAAGAAGCCTGAAAATATGAGAACTAGCAACAGTGAGGACATAAGGGAAATCATGAACCTACAAAGAAATTAAACAAGAAGAATTTCAAATCCTGATCTTTAATATGATTAAAGGCCGCACAGCAAGTGTAAAGTAAATGAAAAAGGAAATGGAGACATTAAGAAAGAATCAGAAAGAATCAGAATGAAGTCTGGAATAAAAAGAGTAATTAAAATTATTCTTGGTTACAGATGACATGATCCTTTATCTAGAAGACCCAAAGAACTCAACCAAAAGACTACTGGAACTGATTAACCAATTCATTAAAGTGGCAGGATACAAAATCAACCTAAAGAAATCCATTGCTTTTCTATATTCCATCAATAAATCTACAATGAAAGAAATAAAGACACAATGCCATTCACAATAACTTCAAAACCAATAAAATACCTAGGAACAAACTTAACCAAAGAAGAAAAAGACCTTTACAATGAAAACTACAAAACATTAAAGAAAGAAATTAAAGACGAACTTGGAAGACGGAAAGATCTCCCTTGCTCATGGATAAGCAGAATAGATATCAACAAAATGGACATTCTGCCAAACATGATCTATAGATTCAATGCAATTCCTATTAAAATACCAATGACATTCTTCGTAGACCTAGAAAAATAAATCATAAATTTTGTATAGAGAAATAAAAGACCCAGAATAACTAAAGCAACTCTTAGTAATAAGAACCAAACAGGAAGCATCACAACCCCTGACTTCAAATTATACTAAAGAGAAATGGTATACTACAGATCAATGGAACAGAATAGAAGATACAGAAAACAAACCCATGCACTTAGAGTCAAATGATCTTTGACAAAGTGGCCAAACTCATAAGCTGGAGAAAAGACAGCCTTTTCAATAAATGGTGCTGGGATAACTGGCTATCCATTTGTAGAAATATGGAACTAAATCCTTACCGCTCAGTGTGCAAAGGAATGAACTTGAGATGGATTAAAGACTTGGAAATTAGATCAGAGACTGTGAAGCTATTAAAGAAGGGAATAGGCTCAACACTCCAACATATAAGCATGGACAGTAACCTTCTCAACAAGTCCTAAAAAGAAAAGAAAGTTAAAGCAAGAATGAACAAGTGGAATGGAATCAAACTAAAATGTTTCTGTTAATCAAAAGAAACCATCAAGATCCTAAAGAAAAGCCTACAGAATGGGAGAAGATCTTTACCAGCCACCACTTGGATATAGGGATAATATCCAGAATATACAAAGAGCTCAAAAGAATCTACACTAGCAAAACAAATTACCCAATCAAGAAATGGGCAACTAAATTAATTATACACTTCAAAAAGATATACAAATGGCCAATAGATACATAAAAAAATGTTCAACATCATTAGCCACCAGGGAGATGCAAATCAAAACTACGCTGTAATTCTACCTAACTCCAATCAGAGTGGCAAGCATAAAGAAATCAAATAGCAACAAATGCTGGCAAGGATGTGTAAAAAGAGGAACTCTTTTAAACTGTTGGTGGGAGTGCAAACTAGTTGAACCACTATGGAAATGAGTATGGAGATTGCTTAGAAAACTGAAAATGGGTCCACCATATGATCTGGCTATATCACTCTTGGGTATCTTTCCAAAGGGTTTGAAATCAGAGAACTACAGTAACATATGCATACCCATGTTCATAGTGGAACAATTCGTAATAGTCAAAATATGGAACCAACCTAGGTCTCCATCAAAATATTAATGGATTGGAATATTATGGGAAATACATACAATGGAATTCTACTTGGCAATAAAGAAGACCAAAATCATGTTATTCGCAAGAAGATGGAAAGCCCTGGAAAACATTATTTTAAGTGAGATTAGCCAAGCACAGAAAGAAAAGGAACATATAATTTTTCTAATATGCCCAAACTAGGGAGTATTAGGGATCCCAGAGGGACTTAAGATAATAGAGGGGAAACCTCAGCAAAGCTAGAAAGGAAACGTAAAAGAGGAAGAGGGCTGAGGTTGATTAATAAAGGAGCTACATTCAAATATGTGTATAAGTGTGAATGTAGCATGGTCAACCTGGATACTCATTAATGGGGTGGGGGGTAGGTGAAGTGTGGGTGGAGGGCATTAAAAGTAAAACAAAAATATTTTTAAATGGTTAGAACTGGAAAACATTATGCTAAGTAAGATTAGTCGGTCACAAAAAAGTAAAAAAAATTATGTTCTCTTTAATATGTGGAAGCGAGAGAGAAAAAGGGTCATTTCTACCATGTTTATTTCTACTCTCCATGTAGCTGGATATTCAGGGAAGCTGGTGGGTACCATCTCATGGTTATCATAAGCATTATTTTTATTGCCATCATTTTATATATAGAGGCCTCAAATAATATTCATGAAATTTTTGAATTACATTTTTCATGAAAGTTTTGAGTGACAGGGTGGTTGATAGATAGAGTTGGTGTAAGGAGTCTGAAAAGTGGTGAACCTCAGAGTTCACAACCACAGCCAGAAAAATGTAAAACCCATCCTCTCCCTCCTAATAACACTTCATTTACCAGCTAGGATAATTTTTCTGACTGCTAGCCACCATTCTTTCTAAATTTTCTTGATATTTTCATATCTGGTATCTTGGCTGCAGTATCAATGGAGAGAGGTAAAAACTCTTCCCTTTCTGAGTTGCTTATTTTAGTTAAATTTTAGCCTTTTCCTTCCTCAATACCTTTATCAATTCACATGTGCACATATATACATATACAACAAAATATATATACATATGAACTGTTCACAATACACATGCAAATGAAAATATTTATGTTATGCACATATATATATATATATATATATATATATATATATATATATATACACACATAAGTACTCTAAGATGACTGATTTTACAGGCATATTTTATTTATTTTCTTTTGCTGCTATTTGATCACCAACAATGTATTAAAACAACAATAATTTTTCTTTTACAGTTTTAAATACCCTAACTTCAAAATCAATCTCATTGGGCAAAAATCAATGCATTGCTAATACTGTATTGAGTATTAGGGGAGAATCCATTTTATATCTCTTCCAGCTGATGGTAGCTGCTGTCTTTCTTGGTTTATGGCCACATCATGCAGAGAAAAAAATATAACTGTCATTTATGTAAAAACTAGATTATGATGCAATAACAAATTACTCTCAAATTTAAATGCCTTAATAAAACAAAAGCTTATATGTTGTTAATGCCAAGTCTGATTAGTTTCAATTATTTTCCAAAACAATTTTCTAAATGATATCTTGGAAGATGTGATTGATTTTTTTATGTTGTGATTTCTTCATCACAAAATATGGCTCTTAGAACAGTGGGGAAGGAAAAGCCAATGCTACAGAGTTGATGAAAGGTTTTACCCAATATAAAATATAGCATAGCCCTCCCCCTTCCACTCATGTCTATTGCCAGCAATTAGTAATATGGCTCCATGTAACTAGAGGTAGACTGGGAAGAATGGTTCGCTATATATTTTGACGAGAGAAGTCAACTAGCTAAGCAATTCAAGATTGTATTAAAACAAATATAAATATTTTAAATGAATACTTATTCAAACAAGCCATCTGTCTTCCTATTAAAAAGAGATGTTCTATTTTCTCATAGAAGTTCTTTTTCTCAACTATAACTTTCATTCTGTTATCTAATGAATGTAGATTGGTTTTGCTTGATAATAAACTTAATTATTAATCAAAACTCCTAAGAAGAATTTATTTAGAAAATCTTGAGAAGATGACTAACATAGAATCTGCAAACAATGATGGATTTAATAAAGTACAAAATTTATGTAAGCAATGGATACAATTCCTCTGAATAAAACTGGAGCCTCATATCAGCAATGCAGAAATTCATCTATCAGAACTATTGCTGAACAAATTGTCATATATCTGATAATTCTCAATCTTTAACAGTAAAAATATAATTTAAAATATTCAAAGCTATAGAACACAAAATATTTTCTCTACTTTGTTATGCAATCTATGTGTAACAAACTAAACTTGAACAAAAACATCATTCTCACGGTATCACATAAATATGCTAAAAGTGAATAATACATGTGATATTGTATGTTTTGTCAATAGAAAAATTCCCCTAATGTGTTATATGATAGCAGAAAGTTCATTTTGTTCCAAATGAATAAGGCAAAATCTTCTATACAGAAAAACAAACACCCAATTAAACAAAAGACCAAAATAAGTATGTCAGGAATTAAAAAAAGTCTGTGACCAAAATTGTTCATTTTAATTAATTAATTAAAATTAATTGTTAATTTTAATTTTTTTAAATTGTTATTGGTACATTGAAGTCCTATACCTTAGTGGATTACATAATGGTAGAGGGATACATGTACACATCACACATTTAGCCCCTACCCAATTTTCACCCCATTCCTTCCTCCCTCCTTCCTTCTCATGTTGTAGTGATTGACTTTGATAAAATAGTTTTCTATTGTTCATTCCACTAGAATTTTTCATTTATTCACCTATATATTCATTTGACAACAACAACAGCAATAACAAAATGATTCAATATTTATACCACTGAGATTCTACAAAATATGTAACATAAAATAAAGGATAATGCTATCCAAAACTAGATTCCAGAACAGAAGATTCTGTGTTTTTAGTGTTTGGGTGTATCACTCTTTGAGGGCCCTTGATATAGATGTATGTAATGATATTGTAAAATAGGTAGAATTTATAGAACTTTTCAAGTGGGATGGTTCAGATGAGTACAGTAAATAAATCTGAAAATAAAATCACCTTTGAGGGAAAAAAAAGGTGTTGATTACTCTGTGCATATATTTAGAAGATTACCTGTTAATCATTACCTCAAGAACTTTATTCGCATATTCAGCAGTGTCTCAATGTAACCTCCCTGCTTATAAAAACAACAAAATCTTGCTGGGTCATGTTGGTGCACGCTTGTAATCCCGCGCTTGGGAGGCAGAGACAGGAGGATCACACTGGTTCAAAGCCAGCCGCGCTGGCTGAAGAGACCCTGTTTCCAAATAAAAAGTATAAAATAGGTCTGGGAGTGTAGCCCGGAGGTAGAAGGGCTTCCAGGAACTCCAGTACAGAAAAAAAAAAAAAAAAAAGAAAGAAAAAAAAGAAAAAAGAAAAAGAAAAACAACAAAATCTTTAGAAAAATAACCAGCAGGACCTCACTTCTGAGTGCAGTCCTCTGGGCTGCCCCTTTATTTTTATTTTTTTTATTTTTTATTTATTTTTTAATTGGTGCATTGTAGTCATATACCAATCACATTGGAGTACAAGACTTGAGAGGATATACAAGCACAAATCATCCAATTAGCTCTCATCCAGCCCCCATCCCATTCCCTCCCCCTCCCTCAAACCCATGCTTGTTTGGTGATTAAATTTGATACATTTGTTTATGTACCTCCTGCTTTTTAAAGAGGCTCCATCCTCCCCTATTTCATACCCTCTGATTGGTCACCTTAGTTACTTCCCTATAGGGCCCTTTCTATAGCTCGACCTCTTCCTGTTGCCCCTTTCCTCCTAGTTATTGCTGATTAGGGGAAGCATCTGATTTATATTTTCTGTGATATTTCTCTGTGCATGCCGTGTTGCAAGTACGGATCCCACTCTTGATGGCCCCAGTAGTGGCCTGGCTACCCAGTGGACTGATCCAGACCTCGCTGGATCAAGCAGCGGCCTTGCCTCATGGGAGGCCCCGATTCTGATCTCGCTGGCCCCGACACCAGCCTAACCCCTCAGCTGGCTCCGATCCTGGCCTCGGAGGCCCCAGTAGTGGGCTTGCCTCCTGTCAGGCTCCGATGCCGGCCGTTGGCCCAGGCATCAGCCTAACCCCTGGGCAGGATCCAATCCCAGCCTCGGAGGCCCCAGTAGCGGCCTTGCCTCACAGCGGGCTCCAATGCCTGGCCTGCCCCTTTAAATCTGCAAAAAACAAATTACATTAAGGTATAAAAGATTTAGCAATAGATTGCCAGAATGTGCAGCTCTTAGAGAAAAAACCCAAATAGACTCAGCAAGCATGAAGAGTGGTGGGAAAATGATAAAATCAGAAAAGTCACAGAGGAAGGAAGTTCAGTGTAATGAAAAATATTCCCTGTTTTATCATTTCTCCTTAAGCTAGGCATATTGCAAAGAATGGGGTGGAAAAGACATAAGAAAATTGTATTAATATTGGAAAATATCATCACAAAACAGGAAACATGTTAGCAAAGACACCAAAAATAATACCTTATTTATGAATAGGTAGAAATAAATAAGGTTAAACAATAAATCCAAATTTTCAAACTGAATTTCACAATTCTGGTGTTACAAAAAAAGAGTAATATTGCATCTTCTTGTCTTTTCTTTGATATACTGAAAAACATAAATAAAATTTTTAAAGTATTGCTCTGAAACATTATTTTATATTCCTTTTTCTATTTTTCTCATATTTCATTCATTTTTCCCCATTCATGTATAGGACCAACATTTATTGTGCCTATAGGTATCAAATGTTGATTTGAGCCCAGGTACCTTCCCTTTTATGGGTTTCACTCTAGATAAAATATAACCAACAAAGAATAACCATACAAATAATATAATGTCTGGTGATAAGTTGAACATACAAGAGAAAAAGAAAGGAGAAGGTGAGTATGAGTGGTACAGTAGATTTGCTGTCAAACCTTTATACAGAGTGAAGATTACTGGGGTAGGTGATATTTATACAAATAAATAAAAGAAGTGATAGAGCAATTATGTGTGTACCTATCAAAGAGCCTTAAGGAGGCATAGGTAGAGTCTATTATGTTTTCCATGTTCACCTAACAAAACATGAAGAGTTACAGCATCTAGAGGTAAATAAGCAAAGGTACTGTTGATGGAAGGAAGGATGGTGAGAAATTGCTCTAATTTAATGATCTAAATTAACAAGAGTCTTTAAACTCTCAGAAACATAATCAGCTACGATACTGTTTACAGGTTCTCACTTTCCTCAAAAATATTGGAGGATAAAAAATTGGATCTGTTATCTGCACACATACGTGACTGGGGCACATATCTCTCTTATCTCCAGGAAAGGTGGCTTCAGTGTGAATCAGAAATATTACATCAGTTTGATATTGAGGAAAACATAACCAGTGGCATATTTTTATTGTATTTTGAGGGGTTTTTTGTATTTTTGATTTTTAGGTAATTGTTATGGTTATAAAAGTATACAGGATCATTTTTAATAGTACAAAGAGATTTATTCTTTTCTATGGATGTTCATCAAAGCATTGTCTGTTGGAGCTGAAAGTATATCATGCAGAATTGCACTCTTTTATCAAATAACATTAATCTAAGACCTGGGGTTATCCCGAGGTGAAGAAATAAATTAAAACTGGGAATGTTGAACATGGCACTCAGAGTGATGCACTACACTGAACTAACAGTAAATCTACTGGGGCCATTGTTAGTCCTTTAAAAAAAAGTAAAGATCTTTGTTGTCCTTAGAAGATAGTAGGGGAGCTGGGCGGGGTGACCATGCTTGGAATCCCCAGGCTTGGGAGGCAGAGACAGGAGGATGGTGCTGATTCAAAGCCAGCTGCGCTGGCTTAAGAGACCCTGTTTCCAAATAAAAAAGTATAAAATAGGTCTGGGAGTGTAGCCCAGAGGTAGAAGGGTTTCCAGGAACCCCAGTACCATCCCCCCCCAAAAAAAGCCTGGCATGGTAGTGCATGCTTGTAATCTCAGCATTTGAGAGGCTGAAATAGGAGAATCTCAGGTTTGCGCCCAGCCCCTGCTACTAAAGTGAGGCCCTCCACAATTTAGTGAGACCCTGTTTCAAAATAAAAATGAATAAAAAAACAGGGCTCAAGGTGTAGTTCAGAGGTAGACTGCCCCTGGATTCAATCTATAGAGCCATAAATAAATAAATAAATAAATAAATAAATAAATAAATAAATAAATAAATAAATGTGGGCTGGCTGTATAGCTCAGAGGTAGAATGCCCCTTGGTTTAACCTTCAGTAACATACACACACACACACACACACACACACACACACACATACACACACACACACACACTAAAAAAGAGTGTAGGGGATAATCAGATTCTAACATGTTTTGGTGATTTTTCAGTAAGTAAAAAAAAGATACAAAAATAGAGATAAAATAGATATTGTCTTCAAATTCTCTACCTTAAAAAATGTTTGTAGTTGTGAGAACTACTCACATAAGTGGCTAACTTAATAGCAAACCTAAAGTTATTGCAGTTATTATGGCAAGCATAAATAAGAATCATATTAATATTGTTATAATACTTTCTCATCTATTGCATTCAAACTATATTCATGTTAGGAAATTATGACTAAGAATGATAGGGACTTTTGATTTTATCATCAATATTTTCTGCTTATTAGTAGATAAATTATAAACCACATTACAATTAAACCTGCTTACTTAAAAAGAGTTTTAGATATTTTTGAAAATATGGCTCGGTCATTATTAAACTAAATTAGAAAATATTCCTAAATCAAACCGAGTTAAAAGTCACGTGTTTAAAATACTTCTACTTTAGGGTGTATTCATTTCGAGACACTCCCTCATGCCATTTTGGCATGCGGCTGTGTTTCTATTTTCTGTATTTCTTCCTAATAAACTTCTTTAAATCTTAAAAAATAAAATAAAATACTTCTACTTTATTGGGTCCTTCCACATGTTGACATGAATTATTTAGTCCTAATTTATTATGCTTCCATAAAGTTTTATGCCTTAATTGCTTAAAATTAGTTATCTTTTTGTAAAAACTGATCATTGTCCGTTTTATTACTTCATTTCATTCCTCAGGATCCTTATTAAGAACGGGCTATAGATGAGTAGCACAAAGCTCTTTACATAGATCTGTTAGACGATACAGCATCTAAACAATGCAGTTGTCTAGTAATCATTACCTCTGGAAAGTTTTCTTCTTTTAAAATATTTACCAAATTTAAATCTTACTTATTTTTTAAAAGTCAACTACAAGTGAGTAAGAAACAAATGCCCACAATTAAAAGTCATTAGTAAAATATCAAAACTCAATTTCTAAAATTCCCAAGTGAAATTTTTTTGCAATTATA
Organism: Muscardinus avellanarius; assembly: GCF_963383645.1. NCBI lineage: Eukaryota > Metazoa > Chordata > Mammalia > Rodentia > Gliridae > Muscardinus > Muscardinus avellanarius. The sequence goes on from NC_137791.1 coordinate 91,789,580, forward strand.
TAAGCGATTTAGAAAGAAAATGATATAAAAATAAAGAAACAAAATATCTGTGCATGTTATTATATGGGAGACTTGCAAAATAAATCTTAAGTTTTTTGTTAAGATTTATATGTTCCTATAAACACATAAACATATGGTACATATACATATCTATATTCTACCAAATAAATCTCACTTTTAAATTAATTTTATCAATTGTCAAATAGGATTTGATAATCAATAGATTTTATTTTTTATTACTAAACCATATTAAAGTGAATAAAAGGCAAAAATTCTTTTAAATGTGTTTGAGGTGGGAATGGTGACCCAAACCTCTAATCCCAGTACTTTGAAGGCTGAGACAGGAGGATTACAGAGTTGAGGCCAGCCTTCAGCAACAGTCCCTCAGAAAATTAGTGAAACCCTGTTTCAAAATAAAAAATAAAATAGGGCTGAGGATGTATTTCAGAGTTAGAATGCCCCTGAATTCAATCCCCTGTACCACCAAAGAAAAATAAAAACTTATGAAATATCATTAGCAATTAGTAGCTTGATTATACTAACTAAAAGAGAATTATTATTGAATGCTTATTCAAAATAAACATGATAAATTATAAAATATCTTTCTTATTTCTGAGACTAAAAATAATAGATTACTTGAATAAATGCATACACATTAATTTTAAATAAATAATCTAGAAGTTGAAACTTTAAATGCCACAAAAACCAATGAGTACATTAATTTAACCACTAAAGAGTAGTGTTATGTATTAAGTATATAAGAAAACCCTCTGATTGTTGTATATTTAAATTAAATGATATAATTGTACTTTGACTTCTTTTTAACTATCACTTTAAATATTAATTCAACTCCTAATTTATTTTTTAATTTTTATTAGTGCATTGTAGTCATACATCTTAATGGGATAAAAGACTTATGTAGACATACATGCACACATCACCCAATTAACCCTTACCCAATTCCCATCCTGTTTCCTCCCCATCCCTTCTTCCCATGCTTGACTTTGTGTTTCACTTTGATATGTTTAAGTACATCATATGCTTTAGAGAGTTTCCCTCTTACCACCTCCCATCCCCTCAGTTAGGTCACCTTATTTGCTCCTCTATAGGATCTCTTTCTTCATCTAGAGTTCCTCCTGCTACCCATTTCTCTTTAGCTTTTGAGTAATATGGAAAGCATCTGATTTCTTCTTTTTGTACTGACCAATCTCACTTAGCATAATGTCCTCCAGTTCCATCAATTTCTCAGTAAATGATGTTATTGTGTTCTTATTTATGGTTAAGTAAAATTCTATTCTGTACATATCTCAGAGTTTTGTAATCCATTTATTTGTTGATGGACATCTTGGCTTGTTCTGTAGTTTGGCAATGGTGAATTGTGCAGTTCTGAACATAAATATGTATGCATTAGTTTGGTAGTTTGGTTTCGTTTCTTTTGGGTAGTTACCCAAAAGTGGTATTGCAAGATCAAATGGTAAATTTGTTACCTTTCTTCTGAGAATCTCCCATACTGTTTTCCAAAGTGGTTGTGCTAATTTGCAATCCCACCAAAAATATTTTAAAGTTTCCATTTCTCTACATCCTCACCAGCATATATTGTTAGTGTTTTGAATGATTGCCATTCTAGTTGGAGTTAGGTGAAATCTCAGGGTAGTTTTGATTTGCTAATTTCTGATTGCTAATAATGTTGAGCATTTTTTCATGCATTTAGTGGCAATTTGAATTTTTTTCATTTGTGAAGTGACTATTTCACTTGCCCATTTTTGATTGGTTATTTGTTTTCTTAGTACTGAATTTCTTGAGTTCTCTATGTATTCTAGATGTTAGTCCTCTATTAGAGGAATAGGTGGCAAAAATCTTCTTCCATTCTGTTGGCTCTTGATTGCAGTTCTTGACAGTTTTCTTTGCTGCACAGAAGCTCTTCAGTTTCATGCAATCCCTTTTTGTTTCTTGTGTGGGTTTTTTTTTTTTTTTTTTTTTTTTTTTTGCTTTTTCAATACTGAAGATGGAACCCAGAGACATTCTACCTCTGGGCTACACCCCCAGCCCTATTTCTTATAATTTATTTGGAAACAGGGTCTCACTAAGTTGCTGAAAGCCTGTTGTTTGGGACATAAATCTTGATTATCATTATTTCCTCTTGCTTTATTATTCCTTTTACCAGTAAAAAATGACCCTCTTGTTTTTGCTTGAAGTCTAACTTAACTGATATCATAGTTGCCACACCTGCTTGTCTTCGAGTTCCAATGGCATAAATTACCTTGCTCCAGCCCTTTATCTTAAGTTTGCTACTATATTTGCTTGTAAGGTGTGTTTCTTGCAAGCATCAGATAGATGGGTTCTGTTTTTTAATTCATTTTGCCACTTTATGTCTTTTTATTGGGGAGTTGAGGCCATTTACATTCAGTGTGATTATTGAAAGATGATTTTTAATTCCTAATATGTTGAGATTTTACTTCTGTTTAAAATACTGTTTGTTCTTTTTTGCTTAGTTGTCTGCTGGATAAAATTCTAGTTTCTCTGGTTCTTGCATGTATTATTTATTCTTTATAGTTAAACTTTTTGAGTATTTTCTCTAGCACTGGTTTTTAAGAAATAAACTCTTTCAGCTTCTGTTTCTCATGGAATATTTTTATTTCCCCATCTAATTTGAGAGAGAGAGTTTTACTGGGTAGAAAATTTTTGGCTGCAAATTGTTTTCTTTCAGTATGGAATATGCTACTTCAGACTCTTCTGGCTCTTATGACTTGGTTTGGGAAGTCTGGAATGATTCAAATTGGTTTGCCTCAGAATGTCACTTGATCTTTTGTTTTTGTTCACTTTAAGAATCTCTCTTTGGCTTCTACGTTGGTCAGTTTGACTATTATGTGGCATGGGTAACTTTTTCTCTGATCTTGCCTAAAGGGGGTTCTGTAAGTTTCCTGTACCTGTGTGTCAATCTCTTGCTCTATGTTTGGAAAATTTTCTGCTATTACTTCTTTGAAAAGATTGTAGAGCCATTTGGTTTCACCTTTTCCCTTCTCTGTACCAATTATTCTTAGATTAGCTCTCTTAAGATGGGCCCATATTTCTTTAATGTCCAATTCTTGCTGTTGAATTTTTTTTTCTAAGTTATAATCTATGCATTCATTTTTGGAGTGATCATCTTCTAGGAGCAGGATTCTATTCTCCATGTGATCTAATTGATTGTTTATAGTTTGAGAGATGCATTTACTTCAATTATTGCATTCTTTATTTCTTTCAGGATCCCTTTAAATTTATTTTGAAATTTCTGTATTATTTCTAAGGTCACAATCCTGATTTGATCTTCTGAAGAACTCTGCAATTCTGTGTTACCTGGCTCTGTTATTGTGGAGTTGTGGGAGCTCTTTGCTCCCTTGTTGTCCCTCCTTCTTATGATTTCAGAAGTTTGTATCTGTTGCTTTTGATAGATTTATCCCCATCTTTAGGAGTTGGCTGGTATATCCAAGAGCAGGTTGTATTGTATTCAACAGTGAAGTTTGAAGAAGAATGGAAGTGAAAGAGTAAATGGAAGAATAGGGTAAAGTATCAGATATGGTAGAATAGAATGAAAGTATGAGTTTGGTAAGGTAGTATATAATAGAGATTAGAGATAGTAAAATTATAGTAGTATTCTAGTAACCAGTGTAAAGTTTCTGGTATAGTGATATGCAGTGGATTTAATACATGACAAGGAGAGACAAAAAGATGAAAAAAGATAGAAAAGGGATAATGAGAATAGAGTAAGTATGTACAAAGGAAGAAGCTTGATAGAAACAACAAATAAACAAAAACAACCAAGCATACACACTCACACACAAAATTAGAACAAAAAAAAAAAAAAAAACCAACTCCAACAAGAAATTAATGCAAATCTACAAATAAATGACTATTCAGCAGATTGGTCCTCTACAGTCTCTCTCTATGCAGATACTGAGTGCCACAGGCACCTTTCCCACCATGAGTCTGGTTCTCTGAGTCTTTCTCAGTCTATGCAGATGGTCAGTATCATTGGGGCTGGATTTAGTATTCAGTGCAGGTCAACCTCTATGCTTTCTACAGATTTGGAGTCTTGGTCTCTCTCTGCCACTGTTGGTGGTGTATGCCTCTGGGACCAAACTCAATGTAGGAGTCTCTGTTCTTCATACCTAGGGCTGGTCTGTTTGGACTTCTCCTGATTCACCATGATTGAGAGGTTTCTGGTGATAGTGAAGATCCTACTAGTTGAGTCTTTTAAGTGTAGATTTCCCCCACACTTTCCACTTATCAGAGCCTGAGTCTGTCTGAGCTTCTCTTATGTCCAACAGCAGACCCCACTCCCACTTTCTCTGGGTTGTATCAGAAAGTCTCAGACCTGGGGAGTTTATTGGAGCTGCACAAGTCCCTGGGGGCACCGGGCTGAGTGTTTTCCCACAGAAACCATGACTTTTCTTATGGTGTTATTGAGCTCTGCTCTGGATCTCTGGGGGTGTGTGGTAATCTCTGCCCCCACTACTCCTTCACTGGGTTGAACTGCAAAATCTCAGACCCAGGGAGTTTATCAAGGCTGCACGAGTCCCTAGGGGTACAGCGCTGGAAGTTCTCCTGCTGGGACTACAGTTTCACTTACAATTTTGGTGAGTGCTGGTCTGAATCTCTGGTGGGCATGGTGAGCTTGACTGCCGCTGGCATGATGGTGCTGCGGTGGTGCCCTCAGTCACATGGCTGGCAGATTTCTTTTCTGGTTTTGAGCTTCACTCTGGATCCCTGGAAGGTGTGGTGAGTTCCTGGAAGTTGTAGCAGATCTTTGCACAGGAAGAACTAATGACTTACAACCAGTGGATTTGCAGCTGCTCCCTTCAGATCCATGTTTTTCTTTTTTGTCTCTGGAGTGCAGTGCTATGAGAAAAGACTGTGCCAGTGTGGCACCCAAAGTCTCAAGTTGGGCGGGTTATTTTTTCCTGCTCTCTGGTTGGTCTTCTAATCTTTTTTTCTGTCCTTTGTATTTATCATTTTTATTCCTCTACTGATCGTATTTTCTGGTTTCATATGTTGCTGTTTTTGAGGCAATGGAGATCAAGTGTCAGCAGGACTCGTAAGCACTTTTTCTCTTGGTTGCCATCTTCCTCAGTCTCTCTCAACTTGTAATTTAAATTTTATGTTTCTATCTTGTTTCTATACCTTTCACCACATATATAATTTTAATAACTTGCTTATTATTCCTTTGTTCATGACAAAGCAATAAATAGGAAGTATACCTCATGATTTTTAAAATTGTGCCCATCACATTTTCTAGGCATAACTACCTATAGAATCCCCCAAAGCAGAGAGAAAATATTTTTTCAATTCATTTAAAGTAAAGTATTTGGTGACATAATTTTAATACCATGGAAGACTAGCCAGCATTCTCCAACCACTCTATATCAATCTTGAGTAAAAGCATGAAATGTAGAATTGATCCTAACCAATAAGAAAGACTCATTGGAGCTAAAATGATAGTGTAGAACGAATTGAAAAGGATCCTGTTAAATTGGAGTTTCAAAATAATAAAAGAACTGAAAGAGCACAGAGTGAAAGAGGTCTTAAATGTCAAGTAAGCACACTTCAAAGTTAAAAGAAAATAATAGCAATAAGCATGCCTTTGATTATATACCCTCTTTATCTTACAAAAACTTTTGTATTAACTTATTTTATCCTGGCTACTTCATTATGAGATATTTTATCTCTATTTTAAAATCAAGGAAGAGAAGCAAAAAGGCTAAGTGACTTCCTTGGATCACAAGATTAGTAAATGACAGAGCAAGACCTTGAACCTAGGTTATCTGATAACAAGAACAGGAGTATTTCTACCTCTCCACATTGTGTTCCACAGCTAAGACCTGGAAAATTAAATGTTTCAGATGGATAGAAGCTCTTAAGAAGTAATCTCAATGAGGAGTTGAAGGGAAGTTTAGCAGAATTACTTGTGGGATAGTTTAAAACTTCACATACAGACACTACCATATATTGTATAAATAGATTATATTATCCCTAGTTTGAAGTAGTGTCACAGTGAGCCACTGTTATTGATGGGAATTGCCATCAATACCAAGGGCTACAAAGATATTTAAGAATATGAATAATTGAGAACCCATGATCCAATAATTTATCTGTTTAATTAATTCATGAATTAATTTTATTGCTGCATTGTAATCATACATCTTGATGAAATTCAGGGTGATAGAGGCAAACCTACATATAGCACTCTTTGAGACCTCCTCCAGTTTCCACCTACTCCTTTCCCCTCCCCTCCTTTCTGTGCTCAGCACAGTGAATTTGATAAGCTTGTATATAAACACCATGCCCATTGAGCTGTTTCTTTCTTTCCCCTCCTATCGCTCTCAGTTAGATCACCTTCTGCTTACCATCTAAAGTTTCTCATTCTTTGCCTGGAGTCACTCCTATGTCCCATTTTCTCCCTAACTTCTGCATATTGGAGAATATCCAACTTTTCACTCTTGTCAATAAATAATCTCACTTAGCATAATATTCTCCAGTTCCATTCATTACCTTACAAATGACATAATTTTGTTCTTCTTTATGGCTGAGTAAAATTTTATTGTGTATATATCTCTAGTATTGTAATCCACTCATCTCTGGAAGCATATTTTGGCTGGTTCCGTAATTTGGCAAATGTGAATGGTGCAGCTATAAACAGAGATATACATGCATTAATCTGGTAGTTTGGTTTTTATTCTTTTGAGTGGATACCCAGGAGTGGTATAGCTGGGTTGTATGGTAGTTTCATTTCCATTCCTCTGAGGATACTCTATACTATTTTCCAATATGTTTGTACTAATTTTCAATCCCACTAAAAATGTATTAGACTTCCTACTTTCCCACATCTTCACCAGCATCTGTTGTTGTTGCTTGTGTTTTTAATGATTGCCAATAATGATTGGGTTAAGTGAATTTTTTATTGATGCAATGTAATCATACACTTTAATGGTGTACAAAATGGTAGAGTCATATAATACATATATCACTTGAAATTTCAGGCTAGTTTTGATTTGCATCTTTTTGATTACTAGTGATATTGAACATTTTAATATACTTATTTGTTATTTTTATTTTTGTGAAGTGTCTATTTAGTTCACTTGTCTGATTTTGTTGAATTTTTTGTTTTTTTGGTGGTGTGTTTTTTTAGTTCTTTCTATATTCTAGATATTAACCCTCTATCAAAGGAGTAGCTGGCAAAAATCTTCTCCTATTTACTTGGCTATCTGTCAAGGTTCTTGATGGTTTTCTTTCCAGCACAGAAGATCTTCAGTTCAATGCAATCTCACATAATGATCCTCACTTCTAACTACGAGCTATACCCCCAGCCCTATTTTTTATTCTTTATTTTGAAACAGGGTCTCACTGAGTTCCAAAGGGCCTCCCTAAGTAGTAGCTGAGGCTGTCCTTGAACCACAATCCTCCTGTCTCAGCCTCACAAACGCTAGGATTATAAGTGTGCGCCACCACGCCCAGCTGGAATATTGCTTGATGTTAGGCTCTTTCTTGATTTTTCAATGATTTCTGTTAATTTTTTATATCTTCTTGATTTAATTTAGGAAAGTTGTATGTGTTTAGAAGTTTATCGATTTCTTCCTAGCTTTCCATTTTTTAAGTACAGTTTTTTCTAAGTAGTTTCTGGTAATCTGAATTTCCATACTATCTTTGATAATATCAGCTTTCATCTCTTATTTTAGTAATTTGGGTGGATTCTCTTTATTTTGGTTAGGTTGGTTAATAATTTATCTAACTTTCCTTTTTTGAGAAGGCATCTTTTGATTTTGCTAAATTTGTAAATATTTTGTTGTTTTTCACCTTATTGATTTCTGCTCTGATTTTAATAATTTCCTGCCTTCTGCTGGCTTTGAAGTTAGACTGTGTTTTTCAAAGGTTTTGATGTGTGTCTTTAGGTTATTTATTTGATGAGCAACTCATTGCTATAAATTTTTCTTTTCCTTTTTTTTTTTTTGTGGTATTGGGCATGAAACCCAGGGGCATTCTACCTCCGAGCTACACCTTCAGTCCTATTTTGTATTCTTTATTTTGAAATAGGCTCTCACTGAATTGCAAAGGGCCATAAGTAGCTGAGACTCTAAACTGCGATTCTCCTGTCTCAGTCTTTTGAATACTGGGGTTACAAATGTGAGCTACTACACCCAGATTAAATTTTTCTTTTAATACTATCTTAATACTTCCCAGAGATTTATTTATTTATTTATTTATTTATTTATTTATTTATTTATTTATTTATTTTGGTGGTACTGGGGTTTCTGGAAGCCCTTCTACCTCCGGGCTACACTCCCAGACCTATTTTATATTTTTATTTGGAAACAGGGTCTCTTAAGCCAGCGAGGCTGGCTCCGAACCAACGCTATCCTCCTGTCTCCGCCTCCCAAGTGCGAGGATTACAATCATGCACCACCACACCTGTTTCACCTCAGTGAAACAGGGTCTCACTGAGTTGCAAAGGACCTCCCTAAGTGGCTGAGGCTGTCCACAGACCATGGTCCTCCTGCCTCAGCCTCCCAATGATCTTTCTTTCTTTTTTATTTTCAGGCTCTCTCTCAATCATTTCTACTATCAAATTTTTGAATTTTGAATTTTTCTTCTGGCATTCTCTGTAAAAATGTCTTAGTGGGTTCTGTTTTGGGGACTCCTAGTTTTCTTGCTATTCTTCTTTGTAATGATTTTATAATTTTTAAGTTTATACTTTTTTGATTTTGGTGGCTCTCTCTTGCTGTGTGAGGTTTTTTTATGTCTCATCTCTCTTTTTATAATATCTTATTATGTTGGTATATATTTACTCTGAGGCACGTCTTAAGAGTGAATACCCCCTATTGTATGGGTATTCTCAGCTTTCTGTTGAATATTTACTCTCCTTTAGTGCCAAATCTGGGGTTTGTTTCTTATATGTCATATATCACCCTACTATTATACTGCTTGCAGATGGTCAGTACTAGCTTGAGTTACTCCATGTCTGAATTCACCCACTGTAATGGAAATGCTGATGCTTTCGGGTATTAAAGTCGAGGGATCTTTCTGTTTCCTCTGTAACAGGGATCAGGCTCTGAGGTTAAAAAGTACAGTTTGTGTCCTGTGCACTTTTAACCTTTAAAGTATGAGGTGCTGGGTAGTCTATCTGTCAGCTGCGATTAGTTTGCCGCTAGTGTCTGGCAGTCCTTCCTCAGAGTTCACCTTTCTGATACAACCTCAGCAGTAAACATTTAGAGGAGTCGGCTGGTATACACATGCAAGTTGTGTTGTATTCAAAGTGTGAGTGTGGAGGAAGAAGCTAGAGTAAAGAATGCAAGAATAGAGTAAAACAGAAAATAGAAACAAGTGGAATTAGAGTATGAGTATAGTTAGCTAATGTATCTTAAATATTAGAGAGAGTGAAAATAAAGGAAAATTCTAGCCAATGTAGAATACTTAGACATAGTGAAACAAAATAGATTTTATACAAGGCAGTGGCAGACAGGTTCACTGGAAGTCCAAAAAAAAAACACAAAACAGATAATCTTTCACATATACATGCACAAGAGGAGAGGAATAAGAAAAGAGAAAAAATAAGAAAACACAAAATTAAAATGAAACCTTAAAAATTGTTTAATCTGGAATGACTAAGGTTTCTTTGTTGAAAAAGAGCTTACTTTCCCTTATGGATTTGGATACTTCCTTGCCTAGTTTTTGTTTGTTTGTTTTTTCTTCTTGATTTGAGGCTTTCATAAAAAAAGTAGAAGAGATGTAAAAAATTTCCAAAAGCTCTTGTTCAAGCCTGCTCCCTTTCCTGCTTTGCTAAAGAGGCAAATTAGAAAAGAGGTGCAGGGAAGAGCTGGCCCTGCTGGTTGCTTGGAGTAGGCTCTTCTAAGCTGGGGGTTGAGATTGTGGCTCAGGGCACTTACCCAGCATTTATTAGAGTCCTAGGAGCAAACCTTTTCACTGTTTAAAAAAAAAAAAAAAAAAGGAAGGAGGGAAATAAGAAAGTAAGGAGATAGGAAAGACCAAAAAAATCTCAAATGGAGTAAAATATCCAACAAATACACAAGTACAGAGCATTTGTATAAAACAAAGAAGCATGGTGAAGAAAAAATATTTTAAAAATTGTTGCACTTGGCCTCTATAGTTCTCTTGGTTCTGTGTGGATGCTTTCAGTTGTTTAAGGTTAATTTATTACAGTAGGTTCTCAAGCATGTTCCAAGCATTCTCACTTGCTCTGTAACCTATACCAATGAATCAGTTTGCAGCCCCAATTCTTTGGTCTTCTGTAGTGAATGAGAACCTGGCCAAGTGTGCTTTTCTGCCTGGATGGGTGCTGGGTGCTACTGGGGCCTGTCCTAGTGCAAGTGCAGGACTTTGTGTTCTCCACAGAAAAGGCTGATTTGCCTGTAGCATTCAGACCTGGTATACTCCTCAGTTTTCCATGTAGCATAAACCCGCAGCTTGCATGTATTCTCAACACCATTTTATGGTTTATTTTCAGTTTTCCCATGAAGAATTTTCACTCAGCTTCCTGTGTTTAGTGTACTTTTCTCTGCTGCCAGGCTCCTGGTGGAGTGGGAGTTGTGATAGACAGGATATGAATGTGGTCATTCTTTTCTGTTCTGTCCTTGAGTAACTGTGTGATTCTTTGGTTGGTGATATGGATGTCTGTGAAGAAGGTCTCAGGTTGTTGATTCTAAGACTTTTTGGTCTTCCACAGGTTCATAATGGTTCACAAACCATTGTTGGCAGTGTACATAATTTCCAATAATTTCATTCTAAAAAATAATCCCAAATAATTTGTGCCTTAGGGCAATAAGAAATATAGTAAATTAATTAATATAAGTGCCCAAGAAGTCACTCATTACATTGGATATGGCATATTATTTATAAGATCAAGTCACATTAAGGCTAAAATTGACAGTATTTTATGTCTATGAAGGAAAAATATCAGGAAAGCTTAGGCATAGAATAAATTAAATAAATTAAAATAAATAAGCAAAGATAATTATTATTAGAGATAAACAAAGGACAAACAAGTATGAAAGAAACATTATTTTTTAAAAACTAATAAAATAGAAAATCATTAAGAACATTCTTACTTAGATATAAGTATTATTAAAACCATAGACTATTTTCTTAGTTCCATTTATATACACATTGTTTTAACTAAATTTACTTAAATGTCAAAGATGCTGAATATTTTTTCTTATATTCATACATTTTACTTCAATTAACAAGAGTACTTTATACAATTATTATTTAATTCTTTTAATAAATTATTTGTGTCCTATTTTTAGAATAACAGGATTTTTTAAAAACTCTACTTAAATGAGCTCTATTTTAGTTTAACCATATTAACACTTTCTCTGACATATCCCAAAGGTTCTGAATGCTAATATGCTAATTTAAGAGAAAAAAGCAATCAAAGATGCTTTGCTAATAGTTATTATTCAAAAATAATGTTATAAAGGATATTTAGAAAAGCAAATAGATTTCACATATCTTTAGAAAAATTAATAAATTTTATTTATGTAAAATATTTTATAACCTACAACTTAATAAAAATTATAAATCGCCCACAATTTCAGTTAATAATTTCTAAAAACCAGTTTTTAGATTATTAAAAAAGGTTATGTTCAGGCCAGCAGAATGTTATACTAACAGAATGGAAAAATATTTGGATAATTACTGAAAAAGTTCTAGTAGAGACATTATAAAATATAATAAGGATGCTTGGATATGTATTTATGTATATTAAGATGAGGATGGGTATTATTTATGTTCATTAACCTATTTGACTTATGCTGATTAACCAATTCATTCAATTTATTATTTTTATTTAATATCTACTCTATGTAAAATGTTGTGACAAGTTCTTGATGTAAAGTGTTGGTAATACTATATCTATATTGAAGTCTAAGAGGACTAAATAAAAATATACAGACAGAACAATACAATATTAATTTTGAATATAACTTTAGAAGGGGATATATCTAAGTAGCACAATTAGTAAGGTTCTATGATAGTTTTAGGTATGTTGATGGATAAGTCAGTAGAAGTATATATGGAAGTGTGAGAGAAAAATTAAATAATTTTAAATAGTCAGTTAATAGAGCAATGTAAGTCTTAGAGTCATCCATAGAAAAAAAATAGAAATATAATTTAAAACTTAATATGTTTGGTAAATTTAAGTAATAACATAAGATGTTTGAGGAAATTAATATTGTGTAACAAAAGATTGATAATTACTTGATATTTGTATTCTAAGAAAAAGAAGAGGTATTAAGAAAAATGCATCAGAAAGTCCAAGAAAGTATATTAAAATTATTCAAAATAAAACATGGTAGCTATGAAAATAGAGCTAATGAGATGCTACAAGAGCCAAGATATCTATAAAATTAAGAACTCTTTGCAACTCAGTGACAATACGGTAAGTGGTATATAGAACAAGAAGTGATAATACTGAGAATCAAAGCATGTTGATCCTATTAGAAAAAAATTAGAAAAAAGGGCAAATAAAAATGACTGTATATTTCTTATGTGAAGCAAAGAATTAAAAATTTTCTTCAAACAAAAAGATAAAGGAAATCACTAAACATTTACAGCGTCTCTGAATAGGAAAGGGATTCCTAGGATTAAAAAAAAAGAAATCAACAAAATTAAAAAGTCAATTAGAATATACAAAAGGTTAAAATTCTGAATTTAAAGCATAGGGAAAATTAAATTTCAAAGAAAATGCATTACTTGAACAGCTAAGATAAACATATCACTCTTCATATTTAAAAAGCTCATACAAATTGATAAGAATATGATTATAATCATTCTGGTAGATAACTGGATGAGAATATGAACAAATAATTTATTATTTTACATTATTTTATTTTAATTTTTATTGGTTCATTGTATTCATACATCATAATGGGGTAAAAAACTTGTGTAGACATACATGCACACATCACCCAGTCAGCCCCTGCCCAAACCCCACCCGTTCCCTCCCCATCCCTCCCTCCCATGGTTGGCTTAGTGGTTGACTTCCACAGGTTTAAGTACATCATGTGCTTTAGAAAGTTTTCTTCTTCCCTACCTTCCATCTAGATGAAAAAGGAAATCTACAGAGGAGCAAATAAGACAACCTAACTGAGGGGATGGGAGGAGGGTATATTTTTATAACCCAAATGTTCATTGAGGTAGCCTACCCTTAGATTTCAATGAAAGTAACTAAAATGTTTTACTATGAGAATCAGGACTAATTCCTTTTCCTTTGGAAAGAGTTAGTAAAAGGTAGGGATAAATATTTTCAATTGTGCCTTTTTTCTGCATTTTGGATTCTGTTGAAATAATCGAATTTACAGAAAGCATTTTTATCTTATGTGTGCTGATTATTTTTTACCATGTGGGCACAGTGAAAAAAAATAGACATTGCCTATTAAAATTTCTGGCATATTGCCAAATTTAAAAAGAAAAATATAAAAGAGAAAAATGACTGAACTTTTCTACATGTAATATTTCAATGAAATAATTAATTGTGAGTAAGTAATCATAATCAAACATTATTTTTTATGTGAGTCTGGAAATGGAACCCAGGGGCTTTGATCTCCAAGTTACACCCCCTTGCCCTATTTTGTATTTTTATTTTAAAACAGGGTCTCACTAAGTTGCGGAGGGCCTCACTAAGTAGCTGAGGCTGTTGGCAAACAGTGATCCTCGGGTCTCAGCCTCCCAAATATGGGGATTACAAGCATGCACCACTGTGCTCTGCCTAAAAAACATGATTTTCAATCTGAAGTTCAATCACACTTTTATTCTATAATGAGACAAATTCTCAATGATTTTCTCAACCAACATAAAATATTTATTCTCTTTAGGTCTTGAATTAATTTGCACTTTGCTTTGGTTGACAATGATGACCATTAATTACATTTTGTTCTCCTTGAGACTAGTATGCAGTCTCTAAGATGGTCCTACAACTGTCTCTTGAAATGTAGACATTTATGTAATACCTTCTTATATAATGTGGACTGTACATAGGAAGACCTTTCTAATGAACAAAACAAAGGATAGTATGTTACCTCTGTTACCAAAAGTCTCTGACTTCCCTATTGTTATCCTGTCTTATTCTGAAGTAGGCCAGCTTGCACACTGAAATCAGCTCCATGAAAAATCCACTAATACAAGTAAAGTAAGAGAAGTCTCTGTTTAAAAACCAGTGAGGAACTGAGACTGTCAACTCCTAGGGAACTGAGTCTTTTCAATAATTACTTGAGTGAGCTTGGAACTTGATAGTTGCTCATTCAAACCTTCAGATGAGAGCATGTTTCCACCTGTCTATAGGCTCTTGATAAGCAGAAGCACCACCCTCAAAAATGATGACTACCAACTCCCAGAAAATAGAAAATTTTTACTGCTTTCAGCTAGTAGATTTCAGGATAATATTTCCAACAATAGATTAATCATACATTGGAGAAAGGCACATTGTAGTTCTACATCATGATGAATTTCAGAGTTTCTTATACCTGATACTGAGATTAGCATTGGTCGTATTTGTATGTTGCACCAATTAAACTGTTTCCTGCAACAATCTCCCTCCCCCCCACTCACCTTTCTCCATTAGACCCCCCTCCATCACTCCACTTGGATTTCTTCTCCTTTATTTGAATTTTTTTCATATTCAAATTTATTCTTAGTTTCCATATCTGAGGGCAAATATATTAACCTTCGTTATTTTGTGACAGTCTTAACTCACATAGCATAATATATTCTAATTCCATCCATTTTCCTGCAAAAAGGCATAATTTTTTTTTTACAGGTGAGTAGAATTTCATTGTGGTATATATTACACTTGTGCAATCTATTCACCTAATTATAGATACCTCGGCTGGACCCATAACTTGGTTATCACAAATTGTGCTACTTATGCCGGGCCTGGTGCCGCAGGCTTGTAATCCCTGCGCTTGGGAGGCGAGACAGGAGGATCCCGCAGGTTTGAAGTCAGCCGCGCTGGTTTAAGAGACCCTGTTTCCAAATAAAACAATATAAAAAATAGGTCTGGGAGTGTAGCCCGGAGGTAGAAGGGCTCCCAGGAACCCCAGTACCACACACAAAAAAATTGTGCTAATATAATATAAAAAATGCACATATTACTGTAATATTCTAGTTTCAATTCCTTTGGAAAAATAAAATTAGATCATATGGTAGTTTTATTATGAGTCTTCTTAGAAACCTCCGCACTGATTTCTGAAATGGCTACGTCGATTTTTGATCCCACCAGAAATATGAGTAGCCATTTTCCCACATCCTTGCAGCATTTGTTAATGTTTGCATTTTTTATTATTGTCATTCTAATTAGAGTTAGCTGGAACCTCAGTGTATCTGATTTGCATCTCTATAATTGCTAATATTGTTGAATACTTTTTCTTTTTTGGTGGTACTGGGGTTCCTGGAAACCCTTCTCCCTCCGGGCTACACACCGAGACCTATTTTTATATTTCTATTTGGAAACAAGGTCTCTTAAGCCACCGCGGCTGCCTTCAAACCTGTGAGATCCTCCTGTCTCTGCCTCCCAAGCGCCAGGATTACCAGCGTGCGCCACCACGTCTGGCTTGTTGAATAGGTTTAATGTATACATCGGCCATTTGTACTTCTTTTGTTAAGTGTCTGTTTAGTTTTCTTTTAATTGGTTTCTTTTTTAGTATGAAGTTTTTTAAGATCTTTGTATATTCTACATATTAATTCTCTATCAGAGAAATAGCTAGCAAAAAAATCATCTCCCATTCTCTGGACTTTCATGTTTCTTGATCGTTTCTTTTGCTGCACAGAAGCTTTTCTAGTTAATGCCATTCCACTTACTTATCCTCATTTTAATTCCTTGCGCTCTGGGAGTCTTACTGAGAGAGTTTTGCTAGCACCTATATGTTGGAGCATATTTGGATGGCTGAGGAGGGTTTTGACTGAACTTCCTCCATTCTGTAAAAGAAACAGTTCATCGGGCTAACCATATAAATGTTATCCTGGCACTGAGCAAATAGAGACAAGTGATTATCTCATACTTTTACTGCATCCACTCTTTGTAATTTATATAAATTACCTCTTGGGAATGGAACCAGTCAAGCCTTGCTATATTATATCAGAAAGTGACAGTTTATTAAGGGTTTTCTTTCTAGATAATTTATCCTGCTTTGTAAGATTTGGGGAGGATTTGAGTCCACCAGGTTTTTTTTTTTTAATATCTGGAGATATAAAGCAAATCTACACTGTGTAAATACACACAACTTAGGCACAAACATTATTTATCCTTTTATTCTACAAGTGCTAGTTTATCTCTTTTCTTTCAGATTTCAACTTATTCCAATACATCAACTCCATTCAGAGGGTATTGCCCCTCTGCTTTTTTTTTTTTCAACTATTTTTACCTAAAACAAAATCATTCTTTATGCATCTTTAGAGATATGGTATTAACTACTTGCTTCCTTTAAACTTATGCTTTCTGTTTTATATTCTCCACATACCGGCTTCTATTTAGGGTCTTTTTTTCCAGACGAGAAAAATTCTAGGGACAAATTATTAAGATATTTATTTCTCCCAAATGATATTGGATTTGAAGAATCTGCTAGAAACTTAGTTATCATGCATTTTTACCAAAGATTGGTGGTAATAGGATAAAGTCTTCCAGGAAATAGTTACCTTAAGAAGATGCTAATTATAATTTATATAAAATTCTAGAACATTAAAATATATATAACATGGGCCACGCGTGGTGGCGCAAGCTTGTAATCCCTTGGGAGGCAGAGACAGGAGGATCGCGCAGCTAGCCGCGTGCGCTGGTTTAGGAGACCCTGTTTCCAAATAAAAATGTAAAAATAGGTCTAGAAGTGTAGCCCAGAGGTAGAAGGGCTTCCAGGAACCCCAGTACCCCAACCACACACAAAATAAATAAATATATACAAAATATATATATATATATATATATACACACACACATACATGTATATGTATATGTATATGTATATATATATATATATATTTAATCTGCTTTGTGTTATATTGTGTTTATTGTGATTATATAACAATATAACACACTATAACACAAACTATATATATATATAATATATATATATATATAATCACAGTATAACACAAAGCAGATTAAATGTTGAATTTGGTCTCAAGATTTGAAGTAGAAAGTCTATAAAATAAAGAAGAGAAAGGCCTGAGAAGAGTGAGAGCAAGAAATTAATGTGGTGCATATTGCTAATTTTCTGATTGTGATGATAATTACATATTTGTATTTATCAGTCAGAGTTCATCAAATTATGTGTTTTAAGTATATATGGTTTATTATATATCAATTAGATTTTAGAAAAAACTTTTAATGCCATTTTTCTTTTAAAATCTGCAAAATATTTCTTCTCTATAAGATTTTAAATTAATGTAATAAATATAACATGAAAATAAAGAATACATAGTGGAAAAGTCATGAGATAAAAATAAATGTGTCATACAATAAAGTCTGCATTATATAGTGAAAGTTGACTAAAATACAGAACATTTTCTTGACCTTGTGAATATTAAAATATATTTTGAAAATAAACTGAACAAGTAAATTGACTATGAAGCAAACACATATTAAAGTGTTTATATTGTATGTGTTTTGATTTTGTATTGTAGGTGAATTTCTTAGATTTGGGAAAAAAAATTATGACCTACGTTCAGCTTATGGATTGGACTTTAGCCTGAGAACATTTTTATGAAGATGACAGAAATGAGGACAAGTGATTGATGGGACAGATCAAATGCTGCTGTGACCATGTAACCTAGAACAGCAAGGCAGCAACAGTTTAACAGACTTAAAAGAAATTCAGAACTATTCCCCAGAAGCCATTACATTAGTGAAGTTTATCTCAGTCCTTAAATTCACATAAGGCATGCACTGAATTGAATTTACTAGTAAGGCATCAGCATCAACTGCTGTGAGATCATCTTGTTCCCCTTCTAAATCACCTTATTCTACTCCAAGATAAAAGGCTGCTTTCATTTCTGTAGGGGACAGATTAAACATTAGCAGTCAGAAGCAATTGCTTCTCCCTTCAACATCACTTCTAACCTTCTTGCTTACAATATCTTCTCCAGGGATTTCCTGCTGGCTCAAGAAAAGGCAAATAGCATTTGTGCCTCAGCCCAGCACCCTTTGATTTTGATTTTGTGCTATGAAACTAAGCTTTTTTTCAAAACAGTGTGAGAAGTCATATTAGGTAAGGGGTAGAATCATGACATAGAACTCTGAGAAGCTCATAAATCTCAATCCAAATTTCCCAGAAGACTCTGCATGTTGCTTTGAATAACCCATGAACTATGAGTTTGCACATCATAAAAGAAAAAATTCACAGTATTATAAAGGACATCATTTCTGTAACCATTGAAGAGGACAGCCTAGACACTGCCCTTTGCTTCACTAAATCTGTGATGTATTCCTTCTTACTATAAAACTTATAATCTTTTCTGGGAGCACTTACTTTAGAAAGCTTGAAATCTTACTCTAAGCTGTACCTCCCCGCCGGGTGTGGTGGCACAGGCTTGTAATCACCAGGCTTGGAAGGCAGGGACAGGAGGATCACACAGGTTCAAAGCCTGTTTCCAAATAAAAATATGAAAGGTGTATGGGAGTATAGCTCTGAGGTAGAAGGGTTCCATCCCCAGTACCACCAAAAAAAAAAAAAAGTACCTCCCTTAGAAATACACTCAACAGGAAGGATAGCAGCCCCATCTCCCATTCCTTGTCAGAAGATAACCAAACTTTGACAAGTGCCAATTATCAAACACAGATGGCCTAATCGAATTAACAAATCTGTGCCCTCTCCTCGCGCTTGGGAGGCTGAGACAGGAGGATCACAAAGGTTCAAAGCCAGCCTCAGCTACTTAGTGAGGCTCTCAGCAACTTAGTGAGACCCTGTTTCCAAATAAAATATAAAACAGGTCTGGGAGTATAGCTTGGAGGTAGAAAGACTCTGGGTTCCATCCCCAGTAACACCAAAAAAACAAAAAAACAAATTTGTGCCCTCAATATACTTCAGTCCATTTCTTAAAGATCACCCAAGCATGTAAAAACTTTCCTGCCTTCTGTTTTCATTGGGAGTTAAGCTCAATCTCTCTTTTCCCTATTGTTTCAGACTTGGATAAATTATTTTCTACAAGTCTGTTTTCATTTCCCATAATTGATGTTTCTCACGATCCTTGAAAATTATCTACTTTCTGGTAATCATTAGGATGCAAAAGATGAGATATATTTTTTTAACAAAATAACCCCAAACATCCCCAAAATTGTAAAATATGAATGATGACCTAGCTGAAGGTTGTGTTCCTCCAAGTATAGTATTAGGGCTAGAGGTGTAGCTCAGTGATAGAGACTTTATCTGGCATATACAAGATTTTGGTTCCCATCCCTAGCACAGCAAAACCACCTAAATATATTGGGATGTGTGGTGCCTGCTATGGACTCTATTTAAGTTTGCTTATGTTGAAGAACTTCAGAATCTTGGCTCTATAACTTTTTCCCCCTTTGTAATCCTGAATGCCTCCATTTTGTATGTATTAAACAGCATTCCAGCCAAGCTTGGTGGTGCACTCTTGTAATCCCACCATTCAGGAGGCTGAGATAGGAAGATTGCAGTTTATAAACAGCCTCAGCTACTACTTAGTGAGGCCCTGTGCAACTCAGAAACCCTGGTTCAAGTAAAAAATAGGGCTAGGGGTGTAATTCAGAGGTAGAATGACCCTGGTTTCCATCCCTGGTACCAAAACAAAACAAAAGAAAAACAAAAATAAAAACAAAAAACAAAGCCAGCATTCCCTGAACATATGGCCTAAGATTCACTTTTTATCCTGCAGGACTTGTGATTCAATTATTCCAAGTCTCCGGAAGAAAAGAGGAACTCTTAGGTCTACAACTCCAAATTAAAAATCACAAAAGCAGACTGCATTCTCTATTTCCTCCTGGTACTGTTTCCTGCGTTTCCATAATGGAATCCTGGCCCTTCAAATGTTGTGAGAAAACTGGAAATGGCTGCAACTGTTGTCATATCACAATGAGAGCTTTGTAGCAGTGTCCTTGATAAGCCTTGTTTAGAGTGAGTATTTTGAAGCTTAACCAGAAAAGACTGAATTAGTTTACAATAATTCCAGACTAGCACTTGCTCTTGAAAACATTATTTTAGGACACCAAATGGCTATACCTACTTTAAAAGGCTGGTTCTGGTCCTAGAACAAAACCTGTTGATTAAAAGGCTTAAATTTATGACTAATCAACACAACAGTGATATTGATTTTTTCTCTCAATCTTCAATTATTTTTCAGCTCTCTGTTTCCTTTGGTAATATGCTATTATCTTCTACATGAGCACTGTCTTGTCAGACATGCTATTTCCAATATTTCAAACTGCTTTTGTGCTCAGACTCTCCAACTAAACTTTAAAACTTTAGTGTGATTGTAGCTGAAACGGTTATTCTTTCCCTTTATTGCTCAAGTTCTTACTATGTCGCTGAAAAATATATAGTTACCAGAGGATATGTACACACACGTTCCTACAAGAAAACTCAAAACCATTATCTGGTAGTTTCTTATTTTTCTGTAAAGTAAACAAAAATCACTTTTAAACTATTGAGTAGGATCAAGAATTATCACAATATTTTTGTAGGTTACAATATGTGAATTATAACAGGAATAAATATCTATCTAAAAGTTTACAAAAATGTTACATACATGTCAAAAATGATATAGAAAGAAGACTGATGTTACCATATAAATATTTATATAATTAGTAATAATTACAAAATTTACAAAGACATCTGGATAATAGCAACCAATTTAACATATTTGATACTTTGTGAAATGTATAATACATTCTACAGTAGCTTGTGAAACAAAAGTAAGAAAATAAGAGTAGAAGTCAGAATCTTTAAGTACACTCTTCCATGGGGAACTAGAACCATGGAAAATGTAAATTTTCTCTTTCTTCTCTCTTTCTTTCTCTCTCTCTCTCTCTCTCTCTCTCTCTCTCTCTCTCTCTCTCTCTCACACACACACACACACACACACATACACACACACACACACACACACACAAGCTATGTATATAAATATTTTTTTTTAATTTTTTAGAGATAGGTGACTTTTCCAGTCACATGACAAATTCTTATTCTGGGCCTAGAGTCTATCTTTTTTCTCTCTAGACTATATATTTGTGATATCTAACCTGATTACATCTTTAATGAGAAAAAAAAGCCAATTGGTTCTGGGGAGAACTAAATTTTGGAGAGATTTAATTAGGCATTGATTTTACATGCATGGATTGTTTTGGTCATTTTACATTAACATTTTATCACTCTTTTTCCTTTGTGCTCTTCTGCCATGAATTTTTCCTCTTAATTTCCTCCAACCTACATGGCAACAGCATCTTATGCCACCTATTGACATGCCTGAGATCTCATTCCTCTCTTCTTCCTTAGCTATACCTGTGAACTTAAAAAATCCACCATGTTGACAAATCTAAAGTCATATTTTGTGACCAGTTTTCTCAGAGCGTCTATCATTAATTATATGTACTATTTTTGAATGAGATAGACTTACTGTAATTTTCACTTTACTTTCCCATTTCTATTGAAAAAGTCTGGGCAAATTAACCTCTCTGTATGTCAGTAAATTTGTTTGTATAATATTGAATACAATAAAACCACCAAGAAGTTTAATTATATTAAATAACAGAGTGAACACATCTCCACTGCTATATCTCATCATTATCTCAGATTAAATCGAAAAATGGACCCTCACCTTTTCTTCACACACCTTATCTACCTAGTCTATTTTAAAAATTGACAGGCTTTCTGTTCTCACATAAATCAACCAGCCATAAAACAGCAAGACATATTTATTTTATTATTTCCTTTATCCCATCATTGATTGTATCTACTATAAAAATCTTTCAATTTCATCTGCAGAATAAACTTCAATTCTATCACTTTCTCCATGTCGTTGTCACAACCTCAGACCAATCAGCATCTTTTTTCAACTTCTATAATGGTCACAAACCGTATCCCCTGTTTTTCTGGAGTGAAAGTGGGTTAGAAAAGAATTTTCAAGACAAAGAGTCAAAGACAGGCTTATTTGGGGAAGTAAGACTTCAGGACATTACCAGAATGATGCCTTTGGGGAAGCATGGCTCTTCTTTTTTAGGTTTGTAAATAGTGAGCATGACAAGAGAGGAGCACAGAACAGTGATGGGCTGGTTTTTCTCAGAATCTTCAGACTTAATTGTTCTGGTTGATAGATAACACTTACTCTGTGCCCATATCATTGGACTTTATTTATATTTTTATTTTTTTATATTTTTTGCGGGTCTGGGGATGGAACCCAGGGGCATTTGACCTCCGAGCTACACCCCCTGCCCTATTTTTTATTCTTTATTTTGAAACTGGGTCTCACTGAGTTGCAGAGGGCCTCACTAAGTAGCTGAGGCTGTCCATAAACCACTATCCTCCAGTCTCAGCCTCCCGAATGCTGGGATTACAAGCGTGCGCCACCACGCCCGGCAGGACTTTAGACAATATACTTCTCTTGACTTCTTTATCAGTCTAAAATATATATCCTATAAGGTAACAAAATATATAGACACCAGGTAACTGAAATTATAATGTGTCAAGATTTACTGCTTTTTTATGTTAAGGATTGAACCCAAGTGTGTTTTACCTCCAAGCTACACTCCCACCCTATTTTTAAATTAAATTTTATTTTGAGACTGGGGTCTTCCTAATTTGCGGAGACTGGCTTTGATCCTAGGATCCTTCTGTCTCAGCCTCCCAAGTAATGGGATTATAGGTATGAGCAGGCACACCCAGTTTCCTATACCTTTTAATAATTTAGGCTTGAAGTAAAATAAGTTATAAGGGTAAAGGGGAAGGTGATCGTGAAGTTTTTAGATTTAAAGGTAAGTCCTCTTTTCTTCCCCAAGTACCTCTTCTATACCTATTTCTTTTATCCTATCTCATTACCCCTTTAAAACCCCGCAGTTTCCTTTTACCAGTAGTCAAGGTACAGTAGTCAAGGTACAGTAGTCAAGGTACCATACCTACTGCTTTTACTGTTCTTCTTTTTTCCACTATTCAGCAGCAAGTCCTTCTTAAAAGCAATATAATGTTGCTTCTTTATTTGTAATTTATTTCACCAATACTAAGACCCCTGATCAGATCTACCTGTCTGACCTGGCTTTTGTTCATCTCTTCAGCCTCATCTTAAGGTCACTCTCTTCTTCATTTGCTGATGTCCAGAACAAAGGGTTTTTTTTTTTTTAATAATTCTTAAAACCTGGCAACATTTTTCACACTGTGGATTGCTCATACCAATGATGTTCTGTGTTCCCTTTTCTTTCTCTGACTTTACGCAAGGTAGACGATGGCTTCTCACTTTCTAGGTCCTTCTTAATCATTACCTCAAAAAGATCATTTTAGACAATCCTATTAAACCTGCCACATTTTTTAATGTCAAAGCATATATAACCACAATTATTTTATTTCTGTATTGCTTTATTGACATTTTTTGGCATTTATATTGAACCCAGGGACATTTTACCACTCAGCTACGTTCCCAGTCCTATTTTGTTTTTACCTGAAACAGAACTTTACTAAGTTGCTGAGTCTGGCCTCGAACCTGTGATCTTTCTGTTTCAGCATTGCGAAAACTGAGATTACAGTTGTGTACAACCACTCCTGACTTTATCAATATTTTTGAATGCCTACTGTGTTACAAGTTTTTATCTAGATATTTAAGCATAGTAATACAGCTCCTTATGGATTTCAATACCCCATGGGGGAGATTGAAAATAAGCAAATAGACTTTGTAAGAAAAAAATTATAAGCAGATAAAGGGATGTAGAATTTTAAAGAACTTTGCCTAAGTGAGAGGACTGAAATTTTCTCTTGTTGTCTTATCCGAGGTGCCAAAATGATACAGGGTGTCTCCTGTTTTGGATCTTTGTCCAGTGGATTTGGATAAATAAAGTGTAAGGACTAATTAAATATATAGAATTATAAAAGATTATAAAAAATTAGAAAACAAAAATAACTCCCCCCAAACAGGAGGACTTTGAAAGAGACTAATCGCTGAAGTTCTTAGGTGAGATTTCATTCCTTCTTATAGTCTCCCATTTGTTCTTTTGTGATTGGTAAAAATTAGGTCTTGGGGGCTGTCAGGGGCTTAGTCAAGTGCCAGCTGGGGTTGCAGGGAAGGTTTCAGTGGTGAGATCCCCAGGGAGAAATAAAGCAAGTGGAGCTGTCATCCAGAGGAAAAAAACAGAAGACAGCGGCTTTATTCTGCATAAAATTCTGCACAAAATGGCACATGCCTATATTAGTGTGAAATATGCATATGTGTTACATTTTGCTTAGTCATTGCACATTTGTCTTACATTTTACACAGTCATTGCACATAACTATACACAATGTGTGCATGCGATACGTGTGCACACCTGAGGCTGTGCATCTTCGGCTGCTCAGGGTCATGCCGTCACCACCATCCTGTACTCTCTCTAGGTCCCTACACTCCATCTGCTACAGTATATGGTGTGGAACTTGACCCTAAGAGCACTACATTGGGCTCAAATACTACAACAGTAGTAAAGGATACAACAAGTAATTATCAGTCCACATAGATGAGAATAATTAATCTCATCTCCAGGAGAAGACCGATGAATTCCACCAGGTTGTAATCAGGTCCTCTTCTGCATCCACTATAGCCTTACCTCTGCATCCATTTCTAAGACTTGTGCCTGCTGATGGTGGTCTGAAATGTAAACAAAGAATTACATGGCATTTCACAGAAACAGAGTATGTTCTATCCTGGTCTGCAGTGAGCATATGCCATTCTAGTCTGTGAAAGCACCCTCTGCTCATCTATTAAAATGAGAAACCATAGATGAGCAAATAAAGTGAACTAATTGAGAAAGGTGGGAAGAGGGAAGAGGAAAATACCTTACTGTACATGATGTACATTCACAGACATATCAAAGTCATTCACTAAGCCAAACATGTGGAGTGAGTGGGCAGGAAATGGGGTGAGAATTGAAGAAGGGCCAAATGAGTAATGTGTGCATGTATGTATGCCTCTATCATCTTGTATCTCATTAAGATGTATGACTATAATGTACCAATAAAAGCAAAAGAAAGGAAAAAAGCCTGATGAGATATATTTAAAGCTTCTGCAATATGTTGGGCTAAGGCTTCCACCTGTAATTTTACATCTATAGTACCATCACCTGGAATAAACAAGGCTAATGTGTAGGACCATCATGAAGCCTACTGTACACAGTGCTAGCGGGGACATATGAGGTTCTAGTTACTAGGCTTATGACAAAGAGTTTGGAGTATTTGTTTCTACATTTATGAGCTTTGCTAGGAACACCTCCCTGTCCAGTAGGCAGGGAGGTTTGGCCAACCATAATATCTGCAAACCCAGAAATAGCTATCTCATAGAAAATCAGTGGGCTTGGTCCTTATTAGATTCAACCCTTTCTGCCAGTGGTCATATCTGGTAGATGAGTGACAGTTTTACATAGTTCTGGGGGCCAGCACTTTGAGTGGTGACAGAACAGTTTACCTTCTCTGTATACAAAAGTGCTATGCTTACAATGTCTACTCCTTTAATAAGCCCCACCCATTTCCTATAGCATATTCTAAAAAGGGAAGGATGTTGTTACGGTCTTGGCATTATCTACAGTGTCAGGGGTGATTTACCACCCTAGGAAGCCTTTGGCTGCCTCCATTGGTATCTTGGTGCAAACCCAGCAGTGGGAGGTATTGTTTTTCAAAGATATGTGTCCATGAAAGCAGACTATTCCATATCATTAACCTATTTGGTAGAACAGGGAAGAAAGAAAAAACAGGCAAATTCTTCTGGGAGGATGGACACAACATGCTCATCTTGGAGGAGAACAGCAACTGGAATAGCAGCTGCTCCAGGGCGATTATATCACACCACACTACCCTGGGTATATGGTAAAAGGTTGGGAACATCCTCCACAGCAGAGAAGAAAATGACCAATAGTCTTATGTTTTATACCTTTTAAAATCATCCCTTCTGTCTATGGAGGAAGTGTGATCTGTATTGGGCATGGGCAAGCATCTATCCAAGGGTCTAGTTGCAACTGGTCCTTCGCCCTAGTCCCCATAGCTGCAGGAGTGTAACCCATGGCTCGTGGAGAAACCTGCACGTGCCACGACCACTCCCAGATATATTGCTACCCTGGGGTCAAGAATTTAAGTACAGGGAGTAAGAGGACTTTTTTTTCTCACCTCTGATCACACCTGAAAGTCTTTGAATTTAAGTTATTTTCAAGTATAAGGCATTTCTGCTACTTCCTTATCTAAGGGAACTTATGCAGTACAGTAAGATTTCTCATTTAAAAGCCATACTGCTAGGGGCACTTGTGCCCTCCACCTCTTCTGTGGGTATTCAAGGTCCTCAACTTCTCTTTCAAGAGTTCATTAAAGCATTCAATCTTTCTTTCTGTCTAGGGAAAGTGGGGACCACGCAGCCGCCACTGTATGTCATTGTCCTCAGCCACGGTCTATACCTGTTGGCCTATACAATGAGTATCTCTGTCACTTGTCACTACCAATGGATGACCATAGGCTGCTGACAACTGCTCAAGGGCAGCTACCATATGTCACTGGTAAGCCTGTGCTACAGGGTAAGCAAAACTCAAACTTATGGCTGTATCCATGGCTATCATGATATACCAGAGCCCCAGATCTTTTAACAGTGGGCCAATATGATCAACTTGCAATTTTTTGAAAGGTTGAGTACCTCTGAGAACCTATCCTAGCATTGTAGGAACCTTTTATCACTGTGGATAGTGTTCGCAACCAAGTACATTGCCTGAGCATGGCAGAGACAGTCCCCATATCTGGGCTACTAGCTCTAGAGTGTAAGCACCAGTGTGAACTATCCTCTTCTGAAGCCATGGTATTATTGACAAGGGTTATGGGGGAATGCAGTGTGCAGCTTTATTTTGCAGATTGTTTTTTATAGAGGGTTTAGTACAAAATGGCACTTGCCCATGCCAGTGTTAGATGTGCATGAGTGTTACACTTTGCTTAGTGATTACACATAACTATATTCAGTGTGCCTGCATGGCTGTGCATGCACCTGAGACTGTGAGGAAGACGTGCATCCGTGGCCACTTGGGGTCATGTCTTCACCACCAGTCTCTACTCTTCCTGGGTACCCACAGGGACTCAATATAGTTTACCTGGTTTAAATCCTTAATTTGCATCATTATCTCATGGGCTAGAAGCTTTAATCCCCTGGTGCCACTTGCCTGCTCACTGCCCTCTGTCCTTGTTTACACAGATTATTCTCAGAATACAGATCACAGAAGGGGCTTAAGCTTTGGTTTGATTCCCATAGTCCTTACCTGCTCATTGTTACCTTTACATCTTATTAACCTTCTCTATTTTTGTTCTTATACAGATGACCTTTTTAATACTTTCTTTTCTCAGGTCCTCTGTCCTGTTCCAATTATACTTGAATGACATGAAAAAAATTATAAGAGTTAGAACAAGTATCCCATATAAGGCCTACAATTACAAAAGGCCTATGGACACAAAGTTGAATCTTTTTTTTTTTTTTTTGTACTGGGGATGGACCCCAGGGGCATTCTACCTCTGAGTGACACCTGCAGCCATTTTTTTTTATTCTTTATTTGAAACAGGATCTCACTGAGTTACAAGGAGTAGCTGAGGCTGTCAGGGAACCGTAATCCTCCTGTCTCGGCCTGCCAAATGCTTTATGAGAGTGTGCCATCATGCCTGATTCCAAGTGAAAATATTAACAGGCAGTTTTATTTAGGAGTTTAGGGTCCAGAGCAAAGGTTTTGATGAGAATTATGAATACAAGAATCATTGGCAGATGGTAAAACTCTTGAACTGAATGAAGTCACCCAGAATGTATTTGAAGAAAGATGAAAGAGGACAGCTACAAAGGAAATTGGGTGTTTACAGTGGGAGGTAAAAAAACAAAGGAACCAGTCAAGGATACTGGAAAGTGAGGAAATAAAATAGTGTACTGTCCCAGAAACAATGAGAAAGTGCCCTGTGTAATTGAGTAGATGATTAATTTGAAAATAGAAAAGTCAGTTACATTCAGCAATATGGTTAATTGGCAATTGATGAATTTAATGAAACCAGATGAAAGAATGATTTTAGTGAGATCAAGACAGGAATAGTAAATAAACAAACAGGAAGTAGAAGGAAGCATCATAATAATTCTTTGGTAGAATTTTACCACAAAATCTAGCTGATCCCTGGGGGAGTGGCTGAATAACCTTTCTTTCCTTTTCTTTTTTTATTTTTTGTGGTATTGGGGATGGAACCCAGGGGCATTCTACTTCTGAGCTACACCCCCCCAGCCCTATTTTTTATTCTTTATTTTGAAACAGCATCTTACAGAGTTGCAAAGAGACATGATACTCAGGTGTCAGCAGGTGTCAGCCTCCCAAATGCAGGGATTACAAGAATGCACTACCCTGCGCTGCTTATAAGTTTTATTTATCTTTTTTCTCTTTCTTTCATTCTTTATTTCATTCTCTCTTTTTCTCTTGCTCACTCTGCTCTTTCTTTTTCTTCTTTCTCTTTCTTAAGAGGGCATTTATGTAGCATGTTTGTATTATAATTGAGCTAGTACAAAAGGAAACCAGAGTAATGTGAAAGAGAGGTTTTAAGTACATAGGAAAGAGTAGAATGTTTGATTAGGTTAATAGAGTGGGATTCTTTAGTGGCTTGATATTTGCATTCAAAAACAGAGTAAGTTCAGTCAGCAGGATTGAATTTTTTTCTGTAGCCATGCTGAGCTGCACAGAAGACTTCAGGAATGTAGCAGATGGACAGGTGTGTGTACCTGTAGTCACAGTTTTGCCAAGCAAATTTTAAAAAGAAAGAAGAAATTGAGAATGGCAGGGGTATGATTGAGAATGGCATGGTATATTATTATAGAATAATATACCATGAAATCTAAGCTGAGTAAAAAATGGTGGAAAAGGAGGATAATAGAGAGTTAGGATCTGACAATACGAATGGTATCTTAGTGAAATCCAACAATATTAAATATATTAGATAATAGAGAGTTAGGATCTGACAATACGAATGGTGTCTTAGTGAAATCCAACAATATTAAATATATTAGTCACTCAGAAAATATATTATATAGTCCTACATGCTACGGAAGTCTCCATGATGGTAGAAACAGAGTTTTGCTTTCTTATTGTATTTTTACTGCTTAGCATAACTTCTAGAAAGTAGTAACTCTTTAATAAACATTGAAATAAATGAATATTTATTAAACATTTTCTGTTTTTTGTGTAATCTTAGGCATTTGGGATTTAATTGTGAATAAGACTAACAAACATATATAATTACTGTATAGTAGAATAGATGGTAAGACAGAAGAACTATGCTTGAAGAGATTCAGAAGAAGTCCTGCCCGAAAGGAAATATGGAAACTAAAGGGTGAGTCAGAATCTATGAAGAAACACTGTTGAGGTGAATGAAGAAGCAGGGTCACTGAAATTTGGTGAAACTAAACCCACATAATGCTCCAGTACTGAACAAGTTTTGTAATAAGACTGATAGCTAAATTTGTGAGGGTTTATTTTTTTAAAAAAATGCAGAGTAACTGGCCCATACTTTTTGAATTGACTGTTTATTTTCTTCATTTTTTTACTTTTTCATACTTTTTCAAGTTTTAGAACATTACAATTAATAGAAAAACTCCCCAGGATAAACACCAGGGGATTTTTAATCCCAGGATTTATAGCTTTGCTGAGTCCTATCTTCTTGCTTCCATTCTTACATTTCTAAGGCTCATTGGCCTCTGGTGTTCTACTCTTCATGTCATCCATATCATATCATTTTCCCTTAAGAGATTCACTGAGCATTTCACATTAAACTTCTTTGAGAAGCATATACATGAAAGTATTCCTTATTATTACTCTAGAAATATGACAGATATTAACTGTGGTGTACCTTAGGTGGTCAGGAGATGGAGATGAGCAACACACTTATTAAAGTTGGATGTTAAAAAATATGCTATTTCAGAGCCAGGCAGGGTGGCCTACACTTGTGATCTCAGCATTTGGGAGGCAGAGACCAGAGGATCAGGGTTTGTGGACAGCCTCAGATACTTAGCGGGGCCCTTCTCAACTCAGTGAGACCCCGTTTCAAAAACTAAAAGGCTAAAAAAATATAGGGCTGGGGGTGTAGCTCGGATATAGAATGCTCCTGGGTTCCATCCTCCGTACTGTAGAAATAAAAGAAAAAATTGCTGTTTTGGTAATTTCTTACTGAAATAAGCCTGGTAAACATCTCAGACAAAACTAACTAAAAACACACTACTTAAAATTATATATTATTTTCTACAAAGTTTAAAACAAAGTTTAAGGTCTATAAATACAAGCACTGATTTATTTACAAGTACACATTGGGGGAAATACTCCTGTAAAACTATTGAGTTAGCTTGTCTCCATTGAACACAATTAAATAAACACTACAACCAATCTACATAAGAAATCTACTGTGATCTTTTTTAAAAAATACCCAAATGTTCTCTATGTTAATTTGGTTGATGGACACATAGAAATATTTTTATGATCTTTTTCCTTATATAGCAGAAAACATCAATAGTTTTGAAGAATATTACAAATTTTCCAATAATTTAGCAAGGTGTTTTGGAGAAACAGAGCAGGAGGGAAGGCCACAAAGAAAGAGTTTTTAAAAATAGATGCTTAAAAGTGAACTTTCCTTGGTCATTTCATATGCTAATAATTGATATCGGGTATACAGCTGCAATTACCACATAATCGTTGTCAAAGTCATGTGTAGGCAGATGGTAGCAATGTTTGAGAGTGGAGATAACACTGAATTTTTAGCAAGTGACAAAAGGATTGGCATGGTGTGAACAGAACACCACTGCTGTTGGCTGTCAGCCAGGCGGCCCCATGCTCTTTCCTCCTGCCATCTCACAGAAGGCTCACGTGCTAAACACGACAGGGGATTTTGTCTCTCAAACAAATACACAAACCCTGAGAATAAAAAAAAAAATTAGAAAAAGAGTCAATAGTTTCTCTATATTTTAAGTCTCATTTGATTTGAAAGTGGAGCATAACAGCCCAACACAATTTCCTGGCCGTGGTAAGCATCAATGACTCTGATCAGAAGCCACACAGTATTTCCATTTAGTGTAAAGGCTCTGGGACCTGATTCAAGTACTGGCTTGCTCAATTATTTGCTATGTAACTTTGAATGATTTTATTTACCTATACCTCCTTTTGAGCACAGATACTCAAAATCATGTAAAATAATAGAACCAACCCTGATTGGGGCATAAACATCTAGAGGAGCTGAGATGATGATTCTTATTAAAAGTCTGTGCTGAAGAGAAAATGGAGAGGTGAGAAATGGAACTGAGTTACTGAATAAACCACGTGAGTTTATAGTCTCCAAGGATGCTGTAGTTTTGTGCTTCTTCATGTCCCTGAAGATGAGAAAACAAACCTATTGTCTGGTGATTCCAGTGGGTCATGAATCTAGGCAGGACACAATGAGGATTTTTTTTTTTTGATCCACTGTGTTGAGTGAGGTGGATAAAACAGCTGGAGGTAATAGATACAGCACAACAGGAGCCTCAAGCTTGGGTTCCTCGTGCCTTCACTGCATGGCATGCACTGGTGTTGAAATGTCCAAGATGATTCCTTCATTCACATTCCTGGCTCTCACACTGAGCTTGGAATCTGGAATCTTTGTGGTTTGTGTCTCTTACAATATGACTCTCACAAGAATGTTGGATCTTTTTTCCTGTTAGTTGGTCTTCTCCAGACCAAATACTCAAAAAAGATATAAACAGAAGTGTCAAGTATTCATATAACAGGAACTCAGAATCATGCAGCACTGTTTTTACCACCTTCTCTTGTTTATGGAAGCATTATCACTGATTCAGTATAGAAGGAGTCCAAACCAATAGGCAAATAACAAGAGACATATGTTTCATAGTGAGTCATTTCAGAAAGTAGTCATCATAGATAACTTTGGCTTGACCCTATGGTGGATACTTGAAGTTGATTCCACTTTGAGGCAAAAAGCCAGACTGTACCTTGCAAATTGCTCTAGCAAGATGGCTTCAAGAATAAGAGAAGGTAATTCTCTAGTGATAAGTGCTTTTGTGACCAGCTAGAAGAAAACACTCACAGCAGCAAGCTTATAAAGGCACAGCTAGATAAAGGTAAAAAAATAAGATCACTGATATTGTCTGCTATGGTACCTCAGGAAATTATTGTGAGAATTAAATGAATTGATATACTTAAAAGTGGTTATGATAGTAGCAGACACATGTTTTTGGAATGATCAATGTTGCTGATTTATACTCTCCAGTAATGAGTGGTTGCTTCTTCTCATCCATAGAGCTTTTCACGAGACCTGAGAAGACACCTGAAAATTAATACCTAAAGTTGCCCAACCAGCAAAAGTTTCTTTTATTGAATACTTAATTAGACTACTTAACAACAGCTACAATTAAAGACTAATTATAAGACTCTTTTTCAATTCTGCTACCTATACAAAGCCATTTCCAAGGAGCATTATGGTATAAAGATTAAGCAACTTCAAATGATATTGCCTCTAATGAGCCAGCTTAATTTACACTCTGATTTCAAAGAAATTTGAAGAATATCAATAGCTTTCTTGTTGAGCTCCAATGAGGTGTCAATTCCTACAGGAGTAGCTTGGCATTTATTATTGCACTAGTTCTCATAATATTCCTACGGGAATAGTTTTTCTTTGTTGTACAGGTACATAAATTGAAAATTGTAAGGAGTAAATAAATTTTAATGCATGAACACATTTGCTCTAGCAAATATAAAGTGGGAATTTGAACCCAGCCTTTTTAATTTTAAGACCATGCTTGACAACCAACATTCCATAATGATAATGCAGAAGTGATTATATTTAAAAGAATATAGAGGATTCTTTTTAAGTATCTCTGATCTCCTTAGGATAATTTGTCAAATTCTCTTCCAGAGAAGCAAAGGCAGACTACCTAGATCAGGGGAATTGCCAAAGGCTTCATCGACTATTCAGAGGAGAACAATAACTCAAGGAAAAAATCTTTAACTTCTTAATGAGTCTATTGATAAAAATAATGGCATAGTAGCTACTGTATTCTGACCAATGAATTATGGTGTTATCACAGCCAATAGAATTTCCATGTTTTTAACTTTTCTTAAAAGAGACTGAGTAATTGTTCTTATTACAGTATTGTACAAATGCGGGTTCAACTAAGCCACAGATACATTAAAAAAAAAAAAGCATTGACTTTTTTAACTCTGCCATTTTTCTAGTGAGTAGAATTTAAAATTTAGGGGATAAAAACATGTTCTTTCTAAAATCTCTAAACTTAAAAGTATGCTTACTTCTGCACTTTCAAAGTTACTAGAGTCATGTTGGTGTCTCATATATCAGAAAATCAATTACTCATATATGTTGATAAGTTTCAACCATACCAGTAAATGGTAAATTTGTGAAGAGATAGGGAAGAAAATTTGTTCATGGAGTTTGTTGGAAGAATAGCTCATAATTATTATAATAGAATAACTTTACTTATATTAATTATAGTACATGCCAGTACTATCAAAATAAAGATTAAAGTAAACTTATAGGCACTTAAAATGCATTAAAATTTATTTTCATCTTTTATTGGAGTATTTTTACTTATTTTTTGTTCCCTAGCTATCATGTTAAACCTTTTGAAATTTATATAACATTCATTGAGCACTTCATGTTTGCCTGGCACAGTGTTGTCACTTTTGTTCATGAATTCAATTAATATTTAAAACAAATATTTCATATATCTTTATTTTGTAACTAAAGAGACTGAGGAATGAAGTGATACTATTCATTGGGAAAGAACGGGAAAACTTTCTTTGCTAATACGAATAAATTTATTATTCTGTGATTTATTTTTTGCTAGAATAAAGCAAAACTTTCTAGCACAGTGTTGACACTCAGGCACGGGTTTCAAATTCCAATTCCTCTTCATCATTGTTTAGGGCTTTCTCTGGACATTGGATCGTTCTTTGCCTTGATATACAGCAGGCCAGAAGCTACATCAAACTAACACATTCCCAGAAGCAGTCCTTAGCAATGACTGATGGGAACCAGTGCAAAGATGCCCCAGGTCTCTCATCTCATTGACCTACTCACTGCATACTAAATCTGAGCCTTTGCTACAGGGAATAAGCTTAAGTTTCCTGAAATATAAGTCACCTAATAATATATCCTTTATTGCCTACTGTCTTTCCAAACTTTGTTTTTCCACTTTCTTTTCAGTGTTTCCTGAGATAGTATTATAAATAAATAACTTACAGTCAGTTTTTTCTCAGAATCTGTTTCGAGAATCCAAACTAAAATGTAAAACTGTCACTGGAGAAGAAATGATTCTGAGAACAGTCCTAAAGACTTTCCAGAAAATTCCTAAGAGAGTTTTCAACTCAGAAAAAGCAGAGTTCTTGGTTTTTATGATGGAAATGAATTTTAACACACATTTGTCATAGTCATAAAAGGAGATTAATTTAGGAAAAAAAGGAGTACACATCCCAGGGAAAATGTGGGATACCTCCAGATTGAATAACATGTTTGGGAGATTCTTGGCTTTTCTTTTAACGGAAGCTTTTTGAAGGGTGGATATGAAAGGGTATGTGAGGTTGACATCTGTCTGGTGGTCACAAGAAAGTTTATGGTAATCTAGTTATTTAATAGATTATTGAAGTATCCTCCATTGTATGATTAACTGATAATGCTGAACAAATCCCCTATTATAGCCTTCTCAAGATATTGTACCATTGTGTCTCTCTTGCTTAAGCTACCTATTGGGAAGTTAATTAATAGTGCATAATTAGTGAGTAAAATTTTGGTTAACTAAGATTTACAGATCCCCCTGAAATTTGGGAATGACCCATTATGGAGAGAGATTGGCTCAAGGAGTAAGAGAAGGTATGTACATTTTGCTATGGTTTTGAGATAAAATGTTACAGTTTGGGAAACTGTCCCCAGAGACCTTTGTTTGACCCCTGGGAATAATTCCCAACACAATTTCCCTCAAAACACACACAAAAAAATACACAAAAACCGCGGGTTCTTGTCCTGAGCTAAGGATAGATATGCAATAGCATGGACCCTTGCTGAAGATTTAAAGAAGTTTATTAGAAGATATAAATATAGCATGGTGGCACACGCTTGTAATCCCCGCACTTGGGAGGTAGAGACAGGAGGATCGCGCAGGTTCGAAATCAGCCATGCTGGCTGAAGAGACCCTGTTTCTAAACAAAAATGTATAAAATAGGTCTGGGAGTGTAGCCCAGAGGTAGAAGGGCTTCCAGGAACCCCAGTACCACCAAAAAAAAAAAAAAAGGAAATACAGAAGATAGTTATGGCCTCATCTTACCCAGGGGTGACATGAGGAGGTGCTTTGAAACGAAATCATCGAAGTATAAAACACAGAACAGACTTTGTATACACAACATCCTCCATCTTATTTCACATAATTCTGACGTAGTAAAATTCCTGTAAGATTCCTCTCCATACTTTCCTGCCAAGGTATCTCCTTTCAGGAAGGTTGACCCTCTCCTCCCATCCTAGTTAGAGTATCCAATTATGTAAACCTGTCTTTAGATTGAGTATGAGGAAATCCTAGTCCCCCTCTCCTATAGACTTGCTGATTACCTTTACCTAGGTTAATTTACATTGGAATAGTAGCCTGCTTTTTGGCAGAAACCAAGTCCTTTCACAGATCTGCCCTTCACCTCCTGTCTCAGCCTCCCAAGCGCTGGGATTACAAGCATGCACCACCACACCCCGCTTCTCTGACAATTTAAAGAATGAACCTATGGCTCTTATCTAAAAGTCACTACCTAAGTTTCAAACATTATTATTTTCATCCAAAAGAAGGAGAAGATCTTACCCAAGTGAATTAATTTTAATCACCAATTGGGAAATAATAAAGCCTGGGATTGCACAACATACATTATGGTTGCGAGTCTTACCAGCTACAATAAAAAAATAACAATAAATAAATGAACAATGAAAAAACTTCCCCTCCTCAGAAACTGAGTTTGTGTTCACCATATGATTTAGGCTTCTGCAAATTCAAGGTCTACATTTCTATAAAACCTCGACTAAGCCCATTGATGCTTAATTACAGTTGTCTGACAAAAGGATATCCACGCTGGTCAAACTCTCCACTGTCATGGAAGATCACCTGATATTTACTCTTGTTGTTTTTCTTTTCTTTACATTTAGGTAAAAAGTCTAATTTTAGTACTATGGAATTTAAACTTTTGTAAATATATGATGTTGAGAATAATATATTTATTTTAGCGCCAGAAGAAAGCTTTCAACACTTGCTTCTCTTGCTCAAAAGGATGTACATGCATATTTGGAGCCCATAACTTGCTTTTGGTGAGCAGTATCACTCACTCTTTTTTCTTAGCACGTTGGTGATTCATCTAGTATAGGCAGATAACCAAAACTAAACCAGAAACAAGAAGCCAAACCATGTTTCTCCAGGGAACTTTCTCCTGAACCTGCATAGAGGGTGCTTTCTTGCTTTGAAATTCTCAGTGGTAGGTTGTAAGTCCTGGGCTGGTAGAAGTCATCATTTTTGCTATATTTCAAGGGTCTGTCTTGAAAGTAAGGGATAATTCAGAGCCCAAATATTCTTTGAGCCTTTAGAAAAGAAATTCCTGAGCCAACTGTATATATCCATATCTCTGATAATATCAACTAAGAAATTAAAACCATATGATTTGGCTTCTTTTTTGTCTTATATGTACCCTAAAATACTAACATTTGCTTATAACTTCATAGGTTCCTGAATCCAAGAAATGCATTTACTTTCCAACCCAAGGAAAGAAAATCTTTCTGTGTAGCATCACAAAATGAATTTGAGAATAAATAAAGGAATAAGAAAATATAGCCAAAGGAGAGACAAAGGCAGACTAGAACATTTCCCAACTTTATTTCCCAATTCCTGATATGTCTTGTTTACCTCCTTACTTCTGAAAAATAAGACATATCTAACTTTTTGAGCATTAAAAATCCAGCAATATGTTAATGTTTATAGGAGAAAGAATAAGTTAATATGTACAAAATCATTGAATATGTTTATAATTATAGCCAATTATTTACTAGAATATCAATTTATTTACATCCTGAAAGTGTTTAGTACATAAGAGGTGATTAAAATAATCATCATATGTTTGAATAAATTATTGGTAAAGGCAGGGCAAACTTTGTAACTATGCCCACTGCTAATAGCATGTGTATTTTTATAATTTTTAACAGCTTCATTATTATTCTTAGAATGCTGTGATATGTTTATCATCAGGAATACATGAAGTATTTTTCTACAAAGATAAATTTGTTAGTCAAATTGATAAAGAGAGAAATGTTGAGTGCATTAAGTATATGTTGTTTATAGCTCTGTATTATGTACGCTCCTGCCTGTGTATTTTTATTTATGAAGTGAAAGAAGACAGGTATAAAGAGTTTTTTAAGAACTGATTGATACAAATGGATGAAACAGAAAAACTCAAAAATTTTCTCTCATTTTCAAGAAAATGACACACAGTGAGAGACAGCTGGTAGGTAGTGGTGAATAATTCCCACTATAACATATTCCCACTATGATAATTCTCTTGGGTTAAGACTTTGAAATATTTTCTCTTTGATTTAGAAATGACATTTGTTTTTCCATTCTAACTCATTAAATTATAGTATGCTCTATGTTGAATACTTTTTTTTTCCTAGAATATGATGTTCAATATAATGTCTGAAGCCTAACTCAGAGTACCATCATCTCTACAGTGCTATATCAGTGGCCTCCTAAATTGATTCTCATACTCATACCCTTGCTCTTTAGTCTACTTTCCACTCATTATCTCAAATGAACCTGTTAGGATATAAATGAGACTCTGTCCTGTGTCCTAGCCCTGGGAATATCTAAACTTTTTCATGACCTATATGCTTTATCTGGCTCCTTGCTGATTCTCTGACTTCATCTTCTAATTTTTTTTTTTTTTTGCTCCTGCTCTCTCTTGACTTAAATATACTGGCCTCTTCTATGCTCTTCTGAGAACATTTTAGATACCAGTGTGACTCATGCTTTTACTTCTTCAGATTTCTTCTAAAATATCATTTTGTCAGAGATAACATCCTGATTACTTTGTATAAAGCAGCACCTTCCACCAGTACCATTCATTCATTCTCTCATCCTGATTTTCTCACCTGAAATATGATTTATTAATTTGTCCATCTGATCTTGCTTGAATATAAACACCAGAAAATTAGAAACTTTATTTTGTTCATAGCTCTATTTCCCAATTCTTAGAAATTATGGAACTGTAATTAAAATCTGTTGAATTAATGACTTTTGCTATGCAGACATAACATGCCTACATTTCATAGTATGAGCACTTAGAAAATCAGAGGCAGATTAAAATATTAACATACAACTTTTACTAATATAGCTGAGACAGAGTTTATGGTAATTACAGGAGATTAAAAGATATAATTAGGGCCAAGGGCTTCATTTAGTGATTATTTCTTTTTCTATTTCTCTTACTCTTGTAAGAAAACAGCAGCTACGAATACTTTTGTTTCAATCAGTATTCTCACTACTATAATCCAAAACACCTGACTTCCACACTTAGAGGAGGGAGGATTTATTTGCTCAGAGTTCTAGAGATTTCAGAGGTTTAGTCTATGTTAGGCAAGGTTATATCATCAGAGCTTGGTACAGTGCAGCAGGAGGCAGAGAGTGCAAAAGCGGTATTCTCAGATCCTGGAGGTGGGAAGCAGGAGAGAAAGCAAGAAAATGAGGAGCCACATATATTTCCCCAAGGCCATAAAACATAAATCATTAAAGCTTCTGACAACAGACCAAAAAGAAAGGAGTGTCGAACTGCCTAATTTATAGTAAGTTATGCTCAGAGAATAAAAATCTGTGTGGTGAAGAGTAACTGTGAATGTGACATAAGAGAACTTAGAAGATTTGTCACAACATAATCAGAAGCCATCCTTTGAATCTCTTCTAAGATATCATAAGGCATAGAGCATCGCTAAAGGGCTGCCAGCACCATGCCTAGAGGAAATGCTAACTCCACAATGGGCAAAGTAATTTTCTATGCTGATCTGTGAAGTTTCTTCAACCTTGAAATTTCCTGAAAATATGAGTGCAGGATATTGTGGTATAAAATGTTTAGAACAATAAAGAGTAATTCATATCATTCATAAATAATTTGTTTGCAGGAAAGACCTGGCTTCTTTACTGACATGGTATTTTTCAGGTTTCAAAATACTTATATAAGAAATATGTTATTCTACATGTGTCATTGTGGATTGCCTCACGATTCTTTTAAAATTTCTTTTATTATTGTTTCTTCAGTGTTCAGCACGATCCATCAGAACATATACTTGAACACCAAGGAATTGATTAAATAAATTTCACTGCAGGTTCCACTTCTGGCCATATTGGTGCCAGATATCCACCTCTCCATTGTCTTACAAGATGCATTTTAGAGAAGAGCATAGTAGAAAATGGAGGGTCAAATTTCCTCTACATACTTTTCTGACCCTCACACATCCTTACTATTTGTGCTGTCACCTTTTGTTTTTAAGCCCGATTGTGTGAAAATTGAAGCCATCTTTAAACCAAACAAATTTTAACTAAAGAAGTGACTTTCATTTGCAGGAGCAATGAGCATGGGAAGAAGAACTGAACCTAATTGAGATGAGAGGTGTGGGAAGGGGCCTGAGTATTAAGAACTTGGAGGTCATGAAAAGGTATAGGGATATGACCTTAACCATATTGGAAATTCACT
Organism: Muscardinus avellanarius; assembly: GCF_963383645.1. Lineage (NCBI taxonomy): Eukaryota > Metazoa > Chordata > Mammalia > Rodentia > Gliridae > Muscardinus > Muscardinus avellanarius. The sequence continues at coordinate 91,829,538 of NC_137791.1, forward strand.
GGAGTTATTAAGAAGATGAATGACATAACTTATTTCAATATTTTACACTTCTCTAGTTAGTATTTCAGTATATAGTATATTGTAGGAATAAAAAAATAAATATGGAGAACCATCTAAATGGAGATGGATAAAGATGGTTTGTATGAAGCTTATGGTTTTAAAAAGAACTTCATTAAAGCCAAAAAGAGACTTAAATCCTTAAGCATAGTTGGATGTGGCTCACATGTAGTATACAGTGTGCAACCGTAAATCTTACGGCACATATAGGCATGGCACAACACCCCGAAAATATCAGGGGCAACACACAGGCACTATGAACAAGATGCTCAGGCATGACAGGGAAAGTGAAGGTGCAATGCCTTACAACCAGGAGCACCTTGACAAGCACAAGGAGTCTCTGGAGACCTAAGGACTATAATTTTCAGCACCTTAGACTGAAAACTCACAGTCAAAGAGCCTTGCTACCTAACCATTCTGACCACATATAAGAAGGTTAAATTCTGTCTTTTTTTATTAAGAGGGATTTGTGAAACTGACCTTCTGGGTTTCCAGCAACTGAGACTTGGAGAATATTCTGAACATAAAAAATTAGAATCATAAACAAACAGACTATATTTTGGTCATCTTCTTCAAAGGTCAAATAGGACCCAGGGGATGATAGAACTCCTTTAAGGGCCTTGCAATTCTCATAATTCATCTGATTATCTCAATGAAGCAGATTGCAAAGACCCTAAAGACTAGGATTCACTAGTGTATAAGCAACAAAAGTAGAGAAATTGGAGAGAAGAATGTCCTCAGTGCTCCAAGGAAAGCCATGTGGACAGCAAGACTCTGACCTGTACTGGTAGATGGTACAGCTGATAGAGGAAAAGACTACAGGAGCCAGAAGATTGCTCATGAAGTCCCTAAGAGAAGAGTTTTGATTAACCTCAATAGCAAAACATAAAAGAAAAAAAAAAAGTTTGTCCAATGTAGGTTTACCTGTTGGTCTCGAGTATCCAGCAGAAAAGTATAACCAGGGAGACATATTCATGGGAGCAATTTTAAAGACCTCCACATAATTTAACTAGATATAGTCTGACTTTCACCTCCCCTTATATTTTACTTTACAATGTATAATAATACTTCTACTTTAGGCCCACAGAACAAATCTAATATGGCCTTGATGCACACAACTTCTCTCCAATTGAGTCATTATAAAATGTTATGAAATTAAATATGTGCCTCTTGAGTGTGTGTGTGTGTGTGTGTGTGTGTGTGTGTGTGTGTGTCAGTCCAGAACATCATAGAAAGGAAAACTTTTTGTTCTGTAAACTACCTAAACTCTCCTACTTTCTATATACCCACTCTTGTGGGCCTTTTTTCCTTTTGGAAATGGGAATTTCTCTACCAGAAGCTAGTCCCTTGTCTAGGGAGCTACTTTCTTTGGTACCCCAGATCCCGTTTCTGTATTGGCTCAAGCTATTTTACATGGCTTTGTCTTTCCTCCCCTACTTAGCACAATGTATTTTTGCTTGTATTTTTTTTACATTTCTTTTGGTAATTGTAGAGGTAAATTTTAATTCATACTAAATCTTTCATTAACCTTTCAATTTTTGATTCTTAATTTTAAACTGTTCTATTACTTGCTTCAACTTTCTGTGTACTCTTAATTTGGTTATTCCATTCAGGCCCTGTGTGTACACTTACAGTATCAAGGGATGAACTGTATAGAGGCATATAAAAAAAAAAAACTTTATTAAAGCCAAAGAGGGACTTAACTCCCAAAGCATACCTGGTTGTGGCTTACACATGATGTGCAGTGTGCAATCGTAACTCTCACAACACACATGAGTGAGGACAGCACACTCAGGGTATCAGTGGCAACACATAAGCACCAGGCACAAAGTGCAATGCCCAGGTATGACAGGCAATGCACAGGTGCAATGTCTGCTGCCTAGCTAATCAGGTGTACCTTGACAGCCACATATAGTCCCTAAGAAACCTGAAGATTACAATTGTCACAAAACTGAGACTGCAAAACAGCAGCTTCTTCAGCTACCTCACCATTCTGACTACCAACAATGAAGCTGAACACTCACCTGGTCAACTGTGCTGGTAGCAATTGGGCATAAATGGACCTCCCAGCCAGCTAGGTTATACTAATCTCAATGTCTGTCTGTCTCTTTTTCTTCTTCTTCTTCTTCTTCTTCTTCTTCTTCTTCTTCTTCTTCTTCTTCTTCTTCTTCTTCTTCTTCTCCTTCTCCTCCTCCTCCTCCTCCTCCTCCTCCTCCTCCTCTTCCTCCTCCTCCTCCTCCTCCTCCTCCTCCTTCTCCTCCTCCTCCTCTTCTATCACTCTTTCTGCTCTAAAATATTATAACTTTTGTAAAGTTTTATGGAGCATTAACAAATAAAGAAACTCTCTTGGTCAGTGTAGAGCTCAAATTAGGACAGTCAGTTCAGCCTTTTGAGAGGTAGTACCATCCAGTAACCTGGCAGCCTCAATGACTTGAGTTAGGGTGACCACTGCATAGGCTAACCTTTTCTTAACTCTGGTGTTAGAAACAGAGCTGCCATCAACAAAATAAGTAACATCTGGATTAATAAGGGGTGTCCTGGAGGTCCACCCGAGGTTTAGCTAAAGCTTCAATCATATCAACACAAGAGTGAACAATATTAGGTGAACATGAATCAGGGCCTGAACTCTGGATCATTGGTAAAAGAGTGGCCAGGTTAAAGCTGGGGAATGAGGCAGTTTAATATCTGGATTTTCTATGATCAACAAATAAAGTTCCTGAATATGAGAAGATGACAGAAGAGGGAGTGCTCGAGGAGAGAGCAAATCCTGGAGTCTATGTGGGGAAAAAACCTGCAGGGGCATCCAGAGACAAATTTTAAGAGCCTCTTTTGTGAGCATGCTGCTGCCATCAGAGCCCTGAGGCAGGGTGGCCACCCACAAGTGGTAGGGCCAAGCTGTTTAGATAAATAGGCCACTGGTGCCTGGGTTGGTCCCAGAAGTTGTGTTAGCATTCCTGTGGCTATCCCTTGCCTCTCATCAGTATATAACAAGAAGGCCTTAGTGGTATCAGGGAGTTAAGGAGGACTTCATGGAGAGCCAGGAAGGCTCGGCAAATGACCGAAGGTGAAGAAAGGGGGCCAACTGGGGTTTCCTTAATTGCCTCATGTAGTGGCTTAGATAGAATGGCAAAATTGGGGATCCAATACCAGAAAAATCCTGCAAAACTGAAGAAAGATTGGATCTGGTCAGCTGAGGTGGGCAGCTGCAAGTCTCGTAAGGCCTTGACCCAGTCAACAGTTAATCCTCGGGTGTTTGGGGTGAGATCTAGGCCTAGATACCACACCTAAGGCACTGATAACTGGGCTTTATGTGGGGCCACTCTGTAACCCCTGCTTCCAAGGTAATTAAGAAGGGCAGTGTGCTTTTTGGACACTTCTAGGGAGGGACTACAAAGTAAAGTCATCCACATATTGTAACAGAGAATTAGGCTCCAAGGGCCACTGCTAGAGCCTATCCAAAGAGGTGTGGGCTATCTTGAAAACCCTGTGGGAGGATGTTCCAGGTTAGTTGTTGAGCAACCTGGGTATTGGGGTCCTCCCAAGTGAAGGCAAAAAGAGGGTATGACTCAGGATGCAGAGAAATTATATAAAGCATGTCCTTTAAGTCAAGGATGGAAAAATGTGTGGAATTTGGGAGAATCTGAGATAAGAGTGTATAGGATTAGGGACAACTGGGTGGATTGGGACCACTGTATCATTAATTAAATGGAGGCTCTGGGCTAAACGATAAGTCCCATTAGGCATTTTAACTGGGAAAATGAGGGCATTATAAGGGGAATTAGTAGGGATAAGCAGCCCTTGAGCCAGGAGATGAGAACTAATGGGTTTAAGCCACATTGGTGAAGGAAGGATATGGGAAACTAGGGGCAGGCAGGAAAAATAGCAGGATCATGTAGGACAATCTGAACGGGGGTGTGGTGGGTTGCCACAACTGTGGTGCTGGTATCCCATACTACAGGGTCAAACAAATCTATTAGAAGTTGAGGTTTGGCTTCCTGGTCATCAACTGTAGCTGCAGCCATTAAAAGTATATTAAAGGAAACAGAAGCCATGGGGAAATTAAATGAATGTTCAACCCCAATTTTAGTTCAAAAGTCTCTACCTAAAAAGGGGGTAGAACATGAAGGGATTATCAGGAATGGATGGTTAACCATAAAGGTCTCCAAATGGCATAAAGGGGGTCCTATAGTACGTGGGCAGGAGAACATGCTGTCAATCCCCTGAACCGAGATTTAGGAAGGAAAACTAGTTCCTGAGAAGGAAGGGAGGACAGAGTAGGTAGTACCTATAACAATTAAGAAGGAGATTGACTTACCTGCTACCTGGAGAGCTACCCTGGGCTTAGCTTGAGTAATACAGGTGGCCGAGGCCAGAGAGTATTTATCTTCAGCCAGGTTGAGTAGGGCCATGGTGGGGCCTGGTCTGGAAGGGTGGTTCCCCTGTGTTGAGGCACCTGAGATTCACCTCTTTTCCAAGGGCATTCACCTTTCCAGTGTCCCTCCTAGCCACATGCCAGGCACGACCTGGTCGGTAGATGTGGCTGAAGGCAACCACTTGCCCAGTAACCAGTGAGTCCACACTTGAAACAGGCTCCTTGAGGTGGCTGCATTTGCTGCCATCCTCCCATAGGTGGCAATTGTCACCCCGAAGGCTGACCATCCTCAGCTGGCTGCTACCAGGGCTTGTGCCTGTAAATCTGCCATCTGGTGAAGTTGGAGTGTACAGTCCACTCCCGCACGTTACTCTCTGGCATTAAAAACTTTAAATGCCATGTTTACCAAATCTCGTAGGGGTTTTCAGACCATCCTCAGCCTTTCTTAACTTTATCCAAATATCAGGTACTGATTGACCAATAAAATGGGTTGCTAATACTACTGAGCCTGCCTCAGAAGACAGATCTAAGGAGGTATAGAGGGTAAAAGACTCTTGCAACAGATTAAAAAAAACACTGGGTTTTTATTTGGACCCTGAGTGATTTTCTTAAGCTTATAATAATTAACTGCTTTGTGGAAGGCATCTCGCATGCCATCAAGATGGCATAGTATCATATAGTTTATCTTTTATATTCCCTCTGTCCTGTCATTATAATCCTGAGCCTGATCAGACCATTCCCTGGCAGCCTTAAGAATACAATCTCATTCGTCTGGAGTTAAAGAAGAGGTTAAAATGAGATGAAGATCCTGCCAAGTTAAATGATATGCTTGTACAATATATTGTAATTCCTTAATAAAACCAGAGGGATTGGAGGAAAAAGAACACAGTTTTTTTTCAAGTTGAACAAGGTCAGGAATGGAAAAAGGAACATGGACATGGACTAAGCCTTCTGCACCAGCCAACTCATGAAGCAGGGCCAAGAGAAAAGGAGGGGTGTCTCTTGAATGGGTATGGTGATCTACAGGGGTAGGCGAGTAAGAGGTAAGGGATGGTCCCTTAAGGGAGAAAGGTGGGGGAGAAAGGAGTGGGTTAGAGTGGGAGGCTGCCCCAGAATAAGATGAAAACCGTGGTGATAAGGAGAGGTCTTATGGGTCAGGGTTGTTAGGAAATGGGGCCTGTAACTCTGCCAGGTCAGATTCCAGCATACACATGTCATCACAAAATGGCGACCGTGAGTCAGCAGAATTGCAGGCCTGTGACCCAGAAAGACCACCATGTGGTGCCTATGAGTTGCCATGTGGTGACCAAGATGCCGGCTGCGGCTGATGGGAATCCCCAGCCAGCATTACTTGAGCAGTAGAGCCAGGAGAGGTGGAAAGGGAAAGCCGGGAACACATGTACAGAAAAGCCTGTACATACAGAACCTCTACCATTTACCTGGCTGTTTTCAAACGTTATTGAGATCAGTCAACATTTTAAGATCTATTGTACCCACTCAGGCCACCCCAAACCATTACCTAACTCATAAGTGGGCCAGACCTTTGTGCAGAAAAAATGAGCCACTCGGGACACAGTTGTCCAGATAAACCTAGAATCTGGAGATTAACCAGAACATGGCCTAGTGTGGACTGGAAGTCTATCCTTTGATTGTTGGCTTCCCCCCATGACTGGTCAGCGGGCAAGGACGAAAACAGGAATTTGGCATCCCAAGACCCTGCCTAACAGCTAGAAACAATGTGGTTGTGTTAGATAAGGACATCTCTGTCCTCTTTATACAACCATAGGGCAGCCTAGCTACCCCCAGAAAACTTGGACACCAAATATTTGGGTTTATTTAAAGCCTTGAGCCCAAGTCCAGAAGAGGCTAAAAGCCAGAACCTGCTTGCCCAAGGAAGGGGAAGTTTACGACAGTGTGGTGCTGACTGGAACTGAAGTGCTGAGAGGTTGCAGAGCCAGGGCACTTTGTGGAGCTGTTGGGTAGAATCAGGGCTGGATGAGATTTAAGATGGCTGCCAGGGCTTGGTGGTATCCAAGACAGTGGCTGGCTCTTTGGGCTGGATGGAAGTGAAGATGGCCACTGGGTGATCCTAGTAGGAGTATCTGGCTGGGTGGTAAGATGGGCACCATCTCTCAGGGCGAGCATGCGGACGGGTAAGATGGCCACCAGTTGGTCCTAGAATTAGCTGACGGTTGAACGGCATGGTTACCGGGTCTGAGGTACCAAAAAAAAAAAAAAAAAAAGGGTGCTAGGAACCTGCCAGATACTGAGGCTGGGCCACATGGCATGCACCCCCGTGGGTCTGACCCAGGGGCGGGATGGCCAGAGTCAGGGCCTGGGTAGGGCGTGTTACGATTTGGAAAACTGTCCCCAGGGATCTTTGTTAGACCCCTGGGAAAAATTTCCCGAAAACTCCACAAACAAACAAACAAACAAAAAAAAAAAAAAAAAACAGAAAAAGGAAAAAAGATAGAAATACCAAAGATAGTTACAGCTCCATGCCAGAATGGCATGGGGGTGTGGGTCCGAGCCAATTCACCACCCCAAAGATACAGTATATGGAGCAAACTTTTTATACCCATGACCTCAATTGTGTTTAAGTAATTCTGACGTGGTAAACATCCTTAAGGTACCTCCCCTTACCTTGTAAGGTTCCTTCCCCAGCAATATGAGGCAAGGTGTCTCCTTTCATGAAGCGCTAAGGTCAACTCCCTGCTCCATCCTCCCTAGACTATCATGTAGATCTGTCTTTAGAAAGAGTAAGCCCTGGCTCCCCTGGCCTATTGACTTGCTAATTATTTTTAGCTAAGTCAATCTAAGTTTCAATAGCTCTTTGCTTCCTGACCAAAGCCAAGCCTTTCTCTCTCCAGATCTGCCATTTTGACACAATTATTTCTGAAGTATATCTATTGATAATCAGAGCTTTTCTCAGATCTTCCTGAGCCGTTCCCAATACTGGTACAGGGCAGGAGGTCTAGAGTCCAGGAAGAAGCTGGGCAGGTGTTCATGAGTCTGGGCCAGAGTACCGGTTGTGCACAGAGTTCGATAAGGGTGGGAGGTTGGGCAGGAGGGAGTCGAGGTGTCTGGGCTGAAGCTGAGGCAGGCAGGAGCTGGGAGAGCAGGATACTGGCACAGAGGAGTGGTGGTCTTTCAGGCAGTTCGGGAGCAGCGCAAGTGTGGTGGGGGAGGGCGGGATGCCTGGGTGGAGGAAGCGTAGGCAGAGGGTGCAGGGAAAGGAACCAGGGTGCCTATCTCGGTTGGCAGAAGGTCGGGCCTAGATGGAGTCACAGCCGCAGGATGCAGGGCTGGAAAAGGGTGGCTCCTGCTCCCAGGTCTGGGTGGGTATGTGGTAGTGGTGGCAGTTTGGGGGCAGCAATTGTTACCAGGGTGTTGGCAGTTCCAGAGCAGGGAAGGTTCTGGAGCGACGGCGGTTCCGGAGCAATGGCGGTCCTGGGGTGGTGGGGTATGGTCTAGTGAAAAAGCAGAGGGCGGGGCAGGCATGGTCCCAGCGAATCTGAGAGCCCCTGCGGATCCAGGAAGGGGGAGGTTTCTGCCAACGCTGAACAGAGCACGCCGTGGCAGCTGTGGCGGCAGGGAATTTAAAAAGAAAAAGAAGAAAAATTTGTTTTCAATTAAATTAAATTAAAATAAAAAGTGATCAACCCAAGGTCGGCACCAGATGCGAGGTTTGTGTGGTTAAAAAGTTGAGAGAGACCAGAGAGCATGGTGCCAGATTTATTGCGGTTCTCTCGGGGATGGGGGCTGGATAATCCTGTAGACCTGTGAGCCCATCCCAGGCTAGAGGGAAAAATGCCTCTTTTTTTAAGGTATACGTTTTGAGGATGGGACTATGCTTGGGAACAGCGCTTCTCTCACAATATCACCTGCCTGCCTAGCAGAGTCTTCTCCTTCTCTAGAATTCCACCTCCTGCGGTGAAGGGGGAGGGACCCAACTTGTCACATAGGATCTATCATGGGGGAGAGAAAAGAATGGGAGTAGGGTTTCCAAAGCCACATATGGATGTTTTACTCAGAGTTCAATGTGGAGTCCCATTTGCCCTCCAATGTTCATCAGGAATATTGATGGACAGTAAGTAAACACCATAAAAAACACTGACATCAACCACACAAAATACACTTGTGATTATAAGAGAAGCACCTGAGATCTTTGTTTCATAGTAGAGGGGATACCTATAAGGAACTGATGAAATGAGTGTATCTAAAGTTGAATGCAGTGGCACACAAACTGTAATCCCAGTACTCGGGAGGTTGAGACAGGAGGATCACAGGTTTGAAGTCAGCACATGGTAACTTAGACCCTGCTTCAAAGTTTATAAATAAATATATAAGTAAATTGGGCAAGGAATGTAACTCAGTGGTAGATTTACTCTTGGTTCAATGCCCAGTTCAACACACAATAAATGACTGCAGCTTAATACGTTTATGGTATGTATGCTAGAAAATTTAGCTTGATCTTAGTTTCAAAAAGAATGCAGTTCTATATCAACTTTAAATTTTTATCTCATTTCCGTAATGAATTGTGGAAATTGTAGTGTTTCCCTTAGGATCAGATGAGAAAGAGAAGCCACATCCAAAGCCCTTCAATGAGAAGGAGGGCCATGACATGATGCCTATGAATCTAATTGCTGGTTTTTTAATGCTCCACTTTTAATTATTTTTATTGATTACTTCACTATATGATCATTTTTTGCATGCCATTTTTGTTTCTTTTTTTGTGTCCATAATTTATTCCAACTATAAAAATAAGAGGATTAATAATCAGAATCTTGTTTCATTTTTATCACTATTTGAACACATAGAATTTCATAGTAAATGCTATTAATTTTGAGTTAAAGTTGTACATGTATATGACATATGCAACACAGATTCAGTCTATATTATGAGCTACTGTCAAAACCTATCACAGGCTGGGCATGGTGGCGCAAGCTTGTAATCGCCGCACTTGGGTGTTGGAGACAGGAGGATCGCACAAGTTCAAAGTCAGCTGCACTGGCTTAAGATACCCTGTTTTCAAATAAAAAAGTATAAAAATGGTCTGGGAGTGTAGCCCGGAGGTAGAAGGGTTTCCAGGAACCCCAGTACCACCAAAAAAACAAAACAAAACAAAACAAAACCTATCACAGTATCAAATTTCCAGGAAGATGTAATAATAATACCATGGTCAATTAATGTAGGATTTGCCAATGATAATGTTATTTGCCAACTCTAACAGTAGAAGACCTCCTCATCATAGTACCAGGCTTCATTGATTTTAGAAAAGTATCCTCCAGAAAGGAGCAATTGATTCCCTCATTCCACAAGTATCTGACACCTAATGTGAGTTAGGACTTGAAATAAGAACTAGAAATATAACAAGAGCTGCTTGGCATGGTGGCATATGCTTGTAACCCTAGAACTTGAAAGACTGAGACAAGAGAATTGCAGGTTCCAGGACAGCAACAGCAAGTAGTAAGACTCTCATAAACCAAGCAAGACCCTGTTTCAAAATAAAAATAAAAATAAAAATAAAAATAAAAATAATGCTGGAGGTATAGCTTGGAGGTAAAAGGACCCTGAGTTCAATCCCCAGTGGACTCCCCCCAAAAAAAGAAAGAACGAAAAAAGAGAGAAAGGAAGAAATACATTTGTAAAGTCCTTGGCATAAAAGAGGTGTTATTTATTGATATGGGGAAGATTGATACATAGAACTGTGATAGACAGGGTTTTTTCTGCCACATTGGGGACTGAATCTAGGGGCATTGTACCTCTGGTCTACAACCCCAGCCTTATTTTATTTATTTATTTATTTATTTATTTATTTATTTATTTATTTATTGTTGTACTGGGGATGGAATCCAGGGGCATTCTACCTCTGAGCTACACTCCCAACCCTATTTTTTTAGTCTTTTTTATTTTTTGAATCAGGGTCTCACTGAGTTGTTTCTGTTTTAAAATAGTTTCTCCCTTTTTATTATCTCATATATGAGTTATCACTAAATATTTTAAATAATTCCATTTTGTCACATATTTTCCTTGTAAAATTTTATTATTGTAACTGTACATGCCTAGTCTTCCAAGAATCACTATGTTCTGCTACTTACTTTTGTAGTAAAAACTTGAATATTCTCTTTACCATGTCATCATATCCATTCTTGAGATAAAGGCCGCCAGGCTTCTGAAACTTGAATTGAAGATACTTTACATTAGGAGATGACTAATTTGAAAATTTATTCTTTTCTCTTATTTTTATTAACTCTTAAGCAAAAAAGTTCTTAGAGAAGACCTGAGAATGGCCATCTCTAGGTCTTTAATATTACTATTTCTCTTTATCAGACTTTTTTAAAATTATAATTCAGATTTAGTCTAAACTTGTCTCCTCTATAAAGGCTTTCTCTAGTTAACAGGAACTTTTCCTCTGCATTCCTGTAATTCTCACATCTTAGATTACTTAACTCTTTTACTCACTAAACAACCGCCGAGTGTCACATGTGAACTTCTCTGTATTTCCTACCAAACCTCGCTAGTTCATTATAGTAGATTTTCATTTATATAAATGATCTATTTACTAAACAAAAACAGCATAAGCATTATCTCTTGAACTTTAAAACTTTGCAATATAATTATATGGTTGGAGTGTGTGTGTGTGTGTGTGTGTGTGTGTTTGTGTGTGTGTGTGTGTTTGTGTGTGTGTGTGTGTGTGTGCGTGTGGTTTTACAGGGGATTGAATCCAGGGGCTGACTACCTCTCAGCTAAACCCCAGCCCTTTTTTATTTTTCATTTTGAAATTAGGCCTTCCTAAGTTGCTGAGGCTGGCCTCAAACCTATGATCCTCCCATCTCAACCTTCCAAGGACTGGATTTACTGTTCTGCACCACACACCAGGCTCATTATATTTTCCTGGAGGATTCCTAAGGAATTTGGACATATACTTAAATCATAATCCATAATGAGTCATGGATATGGCTTAGAAATGTTCCCCATTTTCTATTGGGTACAATAGAGTTCTTACTTTGCATTCTGTTTGATGACAATGCAGAAACCAAATATATTAACTTCAAGAGGATGGGACTTTTATGTAGTTTTTCTTTAATAATTTAAAAGACAATAGAGCAAAAGACAGAAATTCTAGGTGGCAACAATAAATAAATTGTAGAAAAACATAAATGGTCAATTTAAAAATTATTTTTAAAGAAAGAAGCCTGATGTTTTTGCAGGCTTCTGTAATGTCATGCATGATAGGACAGAAACTTGTGGAAGAAAAACTCAGATCCATATATATTTCCATCAAAATATGCAGAGAGGTGTTCTTAATTTATAAAAATAGAGCTATGAAAGAGAGTCTACTTCTAGTTTACAGAGATGTTCACATTCATAAAAATAAAATAATCAGACAATCTTATTTTCTGTATTGTAAGCTTTGTATGTATGTCCTATACATGCATCTGAATATAAATGAAATAATCAGGTTTCCCCCCTTCCTTTTTCTATTAGAATTCACAAGCTTACTTGGAATAAAAAACCTTTTAAGTTATTTGAGAAAGTACATGATGTGTCAAAGTTCTCTAGACTTGACTTGGAGAAATCTTTGAACATGATTTCAACTAAAAAACGTTTATAAAAAATAACATTTATAAATACTTGCTATATTACCTGTATCAGCAACACAGCTAGAGTAAATTGCTGAAGAAACAAGACAAGACCTAGTGGTACAAAGAGTGATCTGAGACTACTCAGTAGTTCATGTAAGCTGTATTATCTATTCCAAAATATACCTGTACTGGAAAGAATATTATTGAAAGTCAGCAGAAGCATTATATCTACTTCTATGAAAAATAAAATAATGAGATATGCCAATTAGGAATAGCTGAAAACTGAAATATAAAGTTAGCCTTCTGAAGTTGTTTTTTGACTGGTTATAAATAAAAATATTAAACAACTGAGAGATTTTACTGGTATATTATCTTAAAAGTGATATATCCAATAAATAAAATTAAACCATGATCAAAATTTTATTTCCATAGAGATAGGTTTACATTCTCATGTGAAGAAATATTTTTTGATCAAACAAATATTTCCATGCCCATGTGATTCATGGAGAATATTAGTGATTCTTTGGTTGCTCTAAATAAAACAATACTTAAGAAAAAATTCTCTTTGAACAACTAATGAATTTAGTTTCCTTGCTTAGGCAAGTTCCTCTTAGATCCACTTGCTTTCCCTGTCTGGTTGTTCACAGCATCCAGGCACAGTTAATCTTTCTTTTTAGTGGACATGGCTATTTTTGCAGTGCTTTTCCAGTTTTGTTGGTTGCCAAAACATTAATGGGCTATGAATTATGCAATGAACTTCTCCTGCACCAATAAAGAAGAAGCCAGCAGTGAAGACTGGGCTGAGAATAGATGAAATGCAGCAATAAAAGCCATAAGCACATTTTTTATTTGAAAGTTCTATTAAAAATTAGAAATAATTCATGTTCAGATGGTTTTGTATGAGAGAAATGCCACAGTGAAAAAGTTTTCAGGATTTCTTTTAAAACTGAAGAAGAAAAGGAAGATGATTAGACTTAAAACAGAGACTCTGGAAAGCAGAGAACTTCTCTTTATTTTCCTTTTGCTATTAAAATTTTAGGCTATTAAAATCACATTTATAGTCACAAGATTATGGGCCCATATAGAATTTATCAGGCAGTTATGTTTCTAAGAAAAACGCTTGCTCTTTTTTAAGGCACCTTCATATAATGTCATTTTAAATTCATGTTAAAGATCTAAAAGTGCATTTCATGTTCAAAGTTACTCTTAATGATAATATGGCTCTTTTGGGTTTAAGAGTAAGGGAATGAGAGATGAATAGCATTTCTCCCTAAGCAAAATACCTACTAGAATTGTGTTAGCCTGGAATTGCAGCTTAATTTGAGTCAGTCTGCTATTACATGAAATTTGGCCATTATACTTTTGAGTTTCTATGTAGTAGTAGAAAAATAATTTAAAATAAATATGAATAGTGTTTAAAAGCATTATATAGGATGATAGATATATATGGCTGTATATAATGGTTTATTCAATTACTAATGAGCTTAGCTTGTGTTAGATATTGTTTGTTATGGTTGGACTTAGGTATCTCCAAAATCATATATTAAGTGTTCATCTCCAGTACCTCACAATCTGGCTTTCCTTGGAAATGGAGTAATCAAGATGTACTTAACTGAGATGATGTGATTAGGATAGACCTGATCCAGTAGGAAGGGTGTCTTCATCAAAAAGGGGAAATTTAGGTATAGACATGCCGTTGGATAAATATAACTTAAAATGTACCAACTATAAAATTTCTTTATAAAGATAGTAGAGAAAAAGAAAACATTTTTTATCACAGAATATGCAAGTACTGAACCAGAATGTTCAAGAAATCTGATAAAACATTTCAAAGACAGAAAGAAATAAAACCATTTTATGTAGCCAACCAGATACAAACCATTACATACATGATTTCAAGGTGAATAACAAGTAGGAGGACTTGACAATGCCATTTGACATACAAAATTAATTCTCTTCTAACTGGTAATTGGAATGACCATTTGTGTTAGCTAATTGGATTTATCGGGAGGAAAAAAAATCAAACTTCTCATATTTAAAGAAAAAATTTTATTGGTGCATTGTAGTCATACATCTTAATGGAGTACAAGATGGTAGAGGCATACATGCACACATCACTCCTTTATTTTTATGAAAGAAGCTAGTTTTGCAACTTGGAGCAAAATGCTCACTAAAGATAGGCTCCTATCCTCCCACAGAAAATAGAAGACAAGAATGCTATCTTTTTTGATGTTTGCATTTCAAAGAGATGGGTCTTAGGTTCTTGAGAAAATATTCCTGGGTCATAGAGCTGACAGAATGTTGGCTTGGAAAGTATCATATACATCTTGAAGAAAGCAAAAACTATAGTACAAAATAGTCAAGGCAAATGTGAGAAAAAAAAGGTGCAAAGGAAAGAATCTTACCTATTTTAACATGTTACCTGACTCTTAGGCCAGAGAATTGACTTTGGGGTTCCCAATGTACCAGGTTCAATCACTTGCCCCAAAAAGCCAAATAGGAAAAGTAATGGTAAAAGCAGGAATTGGAGCTTAATCAATATGGCCATAATGGAAATAAAAGTTAGATCAACTCTTCCAGACATGTATTTAAGGTACTGATAGGAGCTTTAGGTTTAAGTAGAGGGAGAAGTAGGGCAGGAGGTAAGAGGTGTGCATAATTAAGCAGTAGGTCAAACTCTGGTCTGGCTGATCATTATCTCTGTTCAATAAGACATAGAATCTTAATGGTGTCAAGGAGACTATCATTTCCCAGAAGGCAATCTCCACTCTACTTGCTTTGCTGGATGTTTATCACACCTATTTTTCTGGAGGGAGCAATTTGGTTTCCATGTGATGATTGTTCTTGCTTAAGGGGACAGTATCATCATGAAGGGATCTGCTCACAAGGCTCTGCTGTTCTTGGAAGATGTAGAGAGTGTTTGGAGACTTGTATGGAACACATATTTTTAAAAAAGGGCTCCATTAAAGCCAATGAGACAGTTAACTCCAGATGTGCACTTAAGTGTGACTCACAATGATGTACAATGTGCAAGTGTAACTGCCAGCACACACAGATGTGGGATGGTACACCCAGGGTATGGAGGGCCACACACAGACACCAGGCACAATGTGCAATGCCCAGGCATAATAGTCAACATGCAGAAACAGTGCCGCCTGCTGACTAGGAGCATCTTTAAAACCACATCGAGTCCCTAATAGCCTAAGGACTATGATCAACAGCGCCTGACACTGTAAACCAGCAGCTTCTTCCGCCAAGGAGCGTTTTATCCTGGCCATTCTGACCACTGATTAGGAGGCTGAACACAGACCCAGCCAGCTGTGCTGGTATCCATTGGGACAATTCCTCACCTTTGGTTCTGGTTGAGCACTGGTTAAATTCAGGCCTGAAGACCCTGATCAGACTCAAAACTGACCTGACCTGTGACCCCAACATAGCCAGCTGAGATCTCTGATACATGAAATGCCTAACTTGCATTCCAAGTTGTACTACTCTCTCTCTCTCTCTCTCTCTCTCTCTCTCTCTCTCTCTCTCATTTCTCTCTCTCTTTCCCTTCTCTCTCTCTTTCTCTTCTCTCTCTCTTTCTCTTCTCTCTCTCTCTCTCAATTATCACAAGTTGTATAGAATTTGCAATCAAATTTGTATAGAAGTTGTATAGAATGTTAATGAATGAAGAACTTGTCTTGGTCACTATTACAATAAATGTTCTTGGAATAACTAAAGAAATATTTGGGTTGTTTTCCATGATCAGAAAGAAGACTACTAGATGCCATTTTAGGTCTCAAACAAGATGTTTCAAAACTGGCACTGGAATGCCCTGGCAAATCTTAAAAATAACGTAGCTACTCTCATTTCATTGTTCTCAATATCAAAGGGGGGTGAAATAGGTTAGGTAAATTTAAGGATAATAAACTTGCTATTTGCAGGCCTACACACTGAGATGAGCAGAAATCTGACCCAGAGTTAATGGTTATAAATGAAACAGTGGAAGCAGAAATACCAAGTATTATCTTGCTTTTAGCTTTCTAGTGGGTATCTACAGGCTTGAGGTCAGGTCAAAGAAATAAAATAATTAGGAAGCAAGAGGAAATAAAGAAAAATAAGAAAAATATGATTTCAACATGGAAGCCTGTGGCAAAATTTTCTGATACTCTTACTTATCAGCCAGGCCTGTTGGTTCCAGGGGAATTTACCAGTCTTTAATAATTACCCCGAAGCTGGGGTGGTGGCACACGCTTGTAATCCCAGCATTTGGGAGGCTGAGATAGGAGGATCGTGGTTCGCAGACAGTCTCAGCTACTTAGTGAGGACCTTTGCAACTCAGTGAGACCCTGTTCCAAAATAAAGATAAAAAAATAGGGCAGGGGTGTGGCTCGGAGGTCGAATGCCCCTGGGTTCCATCCCCAGACCCGCAGGAAAAAAAAAAAATTACCCCCAACATTGTTGATCATTTTCAAAGGGATATCTATAAATCATACCACAGAAATCACACAATAAATTCTGAAAGGTTTCTGGACCCCATACTGTGAACCCACAAAATACATTGAACTGTTACCCAATTTAGGAATAGTTAAGCATGAGAGATATTTGTCAAAGGATAGAGGTCAGCCAGTCGTGGTGGCACACACTTGTAATCCCTGTGCTTGGGAGGCTGAGGCAGGAGGATCGCACAGGTTTGAAGCCAGTCTCAGCTACTTACTGAGGCTCTCAGCAACTTAAACTCTGTCTCCGAGTAAGGTATAAAATAAGTCTGGGAGTATAGCTCAGAGGTAGAAAGCCCCTGGGATCTTCCCCCAGTACCACAAAAATAATAAATAAATAAATAAATAAATGTCACACAAAAGAGTAATCTTCTTGGGCACTGTTGGCTGGCCTTCAATAGAGATACTTAGATACCTGTTAAAAAGATACTGAAGTCCCCACCAGTATCCTGAAAATTACCAAAACATCCTAAATCATTTTGTGACTAACAGATAGATGTCATCCATACCTACCTCCTCCTGCCCACCCCTAAGAAAAGTCTCCTATAAAAGAAGATCCTTGAACCCAAAAACCACAGCTCTCTCATTCAGGAGATTTCCGGCATTCTTCCTTGTACGTGTATTTCTTACTTTCTTAAATAAATTATGTTTCTGACTGGTGCATACTGAAATTCTTTTCTGTCACGTAAACAAAAGATCCCGCCATTCCTGCGTTGTCTTCCCCTTTCTCCTTCACCAGTCACTGCTTGGAATCAACTCTTTTCTCGTAATATGTCCATGTGAAGAGTCAGTGTTTGAGTATGTGAGGGAGGGCTTGAAGAGAACAGTTCAAATATGCTATGTACATATAGAAAATTATCAACAACGACCTCAGTTACATGCATAGGGAGGATTGGAAGGAGGGTGGATTCTAGAGTGTATTATATTTGTGCTCTGAGCATGTATATTTCTATCACTCTGAACCTCATTGTGATGTATAATTACAATGCACCAATAAATGTATAAAAAGAGTACTTTAAAAAAAAAGGTACGTCTAATTCTCTGTTATAAACAGAAATAATTTAGTCTAATTTTTAACTTGTGTTTTTTCTAACAACACTCTCACAGGATGCCCCACCATGTGAAGGTAGAGAGACTGAGTGGGATAATGCAGCAGAACCAAGGAATGCCAGGTTGTTATCAAACCCCAGAGGCTAGAAATGAGGCACAGGATAGATTCTCCCACATAGTGATGACATTTTAATTTCAGACTTCTAATATCTATAATTGTGACACAATCAATTTTTATTTGTTAAGCTATTCAGTTTAGGGCACTTTGATAAAGCAGTGGTAGCAAACAAATTTACTCTTGACATTTTATTATTCTGAAATGGGTAGTATATAGAAAAGCATTGGTACTCTAACATGAGTACGGTAACCATGTGTAGTTCAGAGAGTTATTGAAGAAGATCAAATAAGTTAAAGCATATAGATGTTCATCAAAGTTCTTCAGGGAACAGTGCTCAATACATCTTACCAGTTGAATTTTCAGGTCTACCCATGGAGGTAAAATATCTTTATTTAAAGTATTGTAGTATTGATGTTAGACTACAATGCGCCAATAAAAGTATAAAAAATAACAACTCCCCACAAAATAAAATATTGTAGTACTTGCACATACCTGAGCACATAGTCCCAAAGACTTTAAGCCACTTTTAGTTTACTTGTAATATCTGATACATGTACATACTCTATAAATAATGGTTCTACTATAGTCTTTAGGGAATAATAACAACAACAACAAAAACCCACCTATACATGTTTAGTACTATCACACTTTTAATTTTTTCAATTATTTTTAACATTGGGTTGGTTAAATCTGTGAATGCAAAACCTGCAGATAAAGAGGGCCAGTGCCATGATCATTTTTTTCTTGAACAAATTACATGGTATTCTTGGATTGAAATCAAGAGGTTAGACAAAATTCTTTCATATCCTTTGTGTGTCTAAAATGCAATCATTTAAATTTTTCCTATCTTAAAATTTATAAGCCCTCTTTGTTCACTTCACTACAATTTAATCACTTAATAACAACATCTTGAGAATCTCCTATTTAATTCAATGAGAATTCATTGAGCATTTCCTATGGAATAGACATGAAAATTGATTCAGAAGAGTAATGAAAATATAAAGAGATACAGAAGAAGCACAGAAGATGGGAAAATCTAATCTGAAGATAAGAGGTATGAGCAAGAATTTCACATACCAGATAATAAATGGAGTAGAATGTGGAGATTTATTTATTCGTTATTTTTTATTTTTCTATTTTTTGTGGGTCTGGGGATGAAACCCAGGGCCATTCAACCTCCAAGCTACACCCCCTGCCATGTTTTTTATTCTTTATTTTGAACCAGGGTCTCACTGAGTTGCAAAGGGCCTCACTAAAATAGCTGAGGCTGTCTGTGAACTGGGATCCTCCAGTCTCGGCCTCCCAAATGCTGGGATTAAAAGTGTGAGCCACCATGCCTGGCTGAATGTGGAGATTTAATTCACTATCCAGGAAAAGGGTAACGAGAGCTATTTTAGGCTTAGAGAATGACAAGAACTAAAATATAATGAACAACATAGAATATTCCCTAATGATGAAAATATTTATAAAACCTAAAATTGTCAGGAATAAACATGACTAAAAGGGAAGACCTGGGCCAGATTATATGAAAACAAGTAGAGAAAGTCAAGTAAGAGATGGAACCTTTGAAAATTAACTGAGAATGGGCTGCAGTAAGTAACAATATTTTCATTATTATTGTATCTATTACAATGCTCTATAGTAAATGGTCTTTGATGTTAATATTAATTATTTGGGAGATAGTGAGCAACTCTCATACATGATGGCAGTAAGTGTCCTATGTGTACTGATTGCTCTTTTATCTCCTTATTTTCAAGCTTCTCTATTCCATGAGAGACAATGTTCATTAGTTAATTATATTATAATAATATTAGTTTACAATCATACAGTGGCCTCTGAGTGTTCAAGTGAAACAGATTGCATATCTCACACTAAGTTGAAAGTTAGAAATGATAAAGTTTAGTGAAGAAGGCTTGTCAAAAGTCAAAACTGGCTAAATTCTTGGCCTCTTTTGCCATAACATTAGCCATGTAATGAATGTAAAGAAAAAGTTCTTGAAGAAAATTAAAAATGATATATCAATGAACACAAAATATAGGAAAGTCAAACAGTGCCATTGCTGATATGGAAAATTTGTTCATTATCTAGATAGATGAAAGCAGATACAACATTGCTTTAAGCTAAAGCCTAACCTAGAAGAAGACCTTAATTCCTCAGTTCTGTGAGGACTCAGAGGCAAGGAAGCTGTAGAAGGAAAGTTTGAAGCTAACAGAGGTTGGTTCATGAGTTTTGAGGAAACAAATCACATCCAAAACATACCAACACAGATCAAAGTAGGAAAAGATGAAGTAGACGCTGTAGCAAGTTATCCAAAAGATCTAATTAATGAAGATGACTACACTAACCAACAGATTGCCAATGAAGATGAAACAGCTATTGGAAGAAGATGCCGCGTAGGACTTCAACAGCTAGTGATGAGAAATCAATACATGGCTTCAAAACTTCAGTCTATTGTGACTCCCTTATTAGAGGCTAATGCAACTGGTGATTTTATTTAAATCCAATGATCATCTACCATTCTAAAAATTATAGGGCCTCTAAAAATTACAGAGCCTGTGGTCTATAAATGAAGTAACAAAGCCTTAGTGATAGTGTTTTTGTTTGCAACATGGTTTACTGGATTCTTAAACCCTTTGTTGGAAACTACTGCTCAGAAAAAAAAGATTCCTTTCAAAATAGTTCTTCTAACTCACAATGCATACCTGAACACTCATAAGCTCTGATGGAGATGTAATATGAGAATGTTTTTATTACTACTAACATAATATCCATTCTACAGTCCATGGGTCAAGGAGTTATTTCTAATTTATATCACATTATTTAAGTAAGGCACTCCTAAACTGTCATTGAAAGTTATTTCTCTAATCTCAGCTAATTGAAAACTCTTAGAAAATGTTTAACATTTTGTGTGCCATTAAAAACATTTCTAGCTGGGTGTGGTGGTGCATGCTTGTAATCCCAGCATTTGGGAGGCTGAGACATGAGGATCAAGGTGTGTGGACAGCCTCAGCTATTTAGTGAGGCTATTTACAATTCTGTGAGACCCTATTTTGAAATAAAGAATTTAAAACATAGGGCTGGGAGTGTAGCATGGAGGTAGGATGACCCTGGGTTCCATCTCCAGTACTGCAAAAAAAAAAAAAAATTCTGATTATCAAGAAGAGGGAAATATCAGCATTAGTAGTTTTTAAGAAGTTAGCTCCAATTCTTATGAATGACTTTGAGAGGTTCAAAACTTTAGTAGGGAAATTAACTGCAGATATGGCAAAAGTAGCAAGAGAAATAAAGTGGAGCCTAAACATGTAACTGAGTTGCTACAGTCTCATGATAAAACACAAATGGACGAGAAATTGCTTCTTAAGCATGAGCAAAGAAAGTTTCTGGAGGTGGACTTTACTAGTGGAGATGCAGGGAGCATTTTTCAAATGGCAGCAACATACTTAGAGTAATACCCTAAGTTAGTAGATATGGCAGTATAGCATTTGAAAGGACTGGCTTCAAATTTGAAAGAAGTTCTATTGTGCATAGAATGTGATTTAAGAGCATTACATGCTAGAAAGATCTTTTGTGAAAGGAAAAGTCAATTGATATGGCAAACTTCATTGTTTTCTAATTTTATAAAATTGACACTGCCTCTCTAACTTTCAACAATCACCACTCTGCTCAGTAAGCAGCCACCAACATCTTGACAAGACCTTCCACTAGCAAAAAGATTATGACTCATTAGCAATTTTACCAATAAAATATTTCTAATTTAATTTATATATATAAAATATGTATTTTACATATAGATTATAGGTGCACTTTAATTATACATCTTAATGAGGTACAATATGGTAGAGGCATACATGCAAACATCACTCATTTAGAACACTGTCTTTTTTATACATAATGCTACTGCATACTTAATGTACTACAATATAGGATAACTAACTTTTAAATGCACTGAGAAAACAAAACAGTTGTGTGACTTGTTTTATTGAATTATTTATTTTAATGAGGTCAGCTGGAATCAAACTGAAATTTCTCCAAGGCTTGCCTATATTTTTATTTCATGTATATATTCAGCCTCTTATCAAAGACTTTCATCACTCTTTGAGTCATCCAAACATATATTCTAAGTGGTCACAAACAAATTTCTAAATCAAAGATAAAAAATGAGGAGGAAGGATGTACTTTTGTTTCATAGAAACCCAAGTGTGTTATTTGGCTAGAAACTGTATGATGACATTTCCTTACCCCATCTTTTATGTCAACCTGCTTTACCTTTAGCCCAAGTACCCACAAATATGCTGACAAAACCTATGCTCTTCCTTCTAGGCACCCTGTCCTCTCTGTTTTCCCTTGGTCTTTCCTCATGCATTACTCCAGCCATTTGCCTGTTCTATTGTATTTATTCTGGATTGTAAAAAAAAAAATGTATGTAAGATGATACTGATGAAATTTGCAGCACGTCAAGGAACAGTTTAAGATATTTCTGTTATATGGGATTTCTTTACAATAATTTGTCACTTGTTTTATAATTCAATTTTAATGACATGAACTAGAATCTTTGAGGAAATCTATTGAGAGTCTCTTTTATGATTAAATGGAAGACACTGTCAGATATCCATTCTCACTGGGAAAATAAAACTCATTCTTTAAAGAGGAATTTTATTATTTATCTCTTCATTAGCTGCAATAAAAAATAGGAATTCACATATTTCTTTTCTATGTACTATATTTCAAGCCCTTTTCCACCTTTGGTTACTTGTTTTATTTCAAAATATAATGAGAATGAAATTGAGAGTAAATAAAACCAAATATTAGAATTATTATTTATTTATATTTTTTATTGGTACATTGTAGTCATATATCTTAATGGGTAAAAGATGGTAGAGGCATACATGCACACATCACTCATTTATCCCGTCACCAATTCCTATAACATTCCTTTCCCCACTTTTCATGTTTGGCTTAGTAATTGACTTTGATATGATTGTGAATTTACATCATGTACATTAGGAAATTTACTTCTTCCCCCTCCCATTCTGCTCAGTTAAGGCACCTTATTTGCTCATCTAAGGTTCCTTCTTCATCTCGAGTTCCTCCTATTACCCTTTTTCTCCCTAGCTTCTGCATATTAGTGAGACCATCCATTTTTTAGTTTTTGAGACTGACTAAACTCACTTAGCATAATGTTCTACAGTTTCACCTATTTCCTGACAATGACATAATTTTGTTCATCTTTATGTCTGAGCGAAATTTCATTGTGCACATATCACTTAGTTTTTAAATCTATTTATTTGTTGATGGACATCTTGGCTGGTTCCACAGTTTGGCAATTGTAAATTGTGAGGCTATGAACATACGAAATCTACTTTGAAAAAATTATACTGGAACAAAGTGGAAAATCTAAAAGAAATTGACAAATTTCTAGACACATACAATCTTCCTAAACTGAGTAAAGATATAGATATATCTTTTTTTGTGGTACTGGGGTTCCTGGAACCCCTTTTACCTCCAGGTTACACTCCCAGACCTATTTTATATTTTTATTTGGAAACAGGGTCTCTTAAGCCAACAAGGCTAGCTTCGAACTTGCGTGATCCTCCTGTCTCTGCCTCCCCAGCGCGGGGATTACAAGCGTGCGCCACCACCCCAGGCCCTAGATATATCTTTATATATCTATAGATATAGATAGATACAGATAGAAGAAATAGAAAATTTAAACCAACTAATAGCAATAAAAAAGACCGAAGCAGCAATATAGTCTACCATCAAAGAAAAGTCTAGGACTAGATGATTTTTCAAGTGAATTTTATAAAACCTATTTATAGAGGAGCTAATCCCCAAATTCCTCAGTATATTTCATGACATAGAAATAAACAGGACTCTCTGAAATACATTCTACAAAGTCAAAATCACATTAATAACAAAACCAAATAAAGATAGCTCAAGAAAAGAAAATTTAGGTTTACAATGTTGATGACACAAAACTACTAAAAAAAAAAAAATACTAGCAAGGTGCATTTAAAACCACATCAAGAAACTCATACACCATAACCAAATCTGTTACATCCCAGGGATGCAAGGCTGGTTCAACATATGAAAAACAACCCTTGTAATTCATCACATAATCAGAACCAAAGACAAAAATCACATAATCATTTCAATAGATGCTGAAAAAGCATTCAATAAATTCTAACAACCATCTATTCTAAAAGCACTGCAGGAAATCAGAATAGAAGGTCAAATTATTATTTTAATTTAAAAATATTTCCATATCAAAATAAACATACAAAAGAAAGGAATAGAATTCATATAATTTTAGAACCTATGCTACTACTTTATAAGTCTAAATCAGCAACTCTATTAGGTTGCTATCATCATCTATCTTTACAGACAAGAAATCCAGAAGTCATAAAGATTAAATTGTACAGTCTGTTCAAAGCCATATAAGTGGTGTAGAGGTGATTGGAACCCATTTTGGGATGGCTTCAAAATGCTTCTTTTTCTAATATATTACCTAACTCTTTTCTTTCAGAAGTAACCAGTGTCAACTATTATAACAAAGAATCAGACAGTGATTGTATACCCAAGCAGCATAAAATAATGGGAAGGTCATGAAGTTAGAAGATCTGGCTATAATTTTCTTCTCCATTACCAGTTACTAATGGGACTCAGAAAAATCTGTTTATTTATAAAATAAAGATCATCTTAATACTCTTGATGTAAGAGATTAATGAAGAATTGTATGTGGTTATGATTTATATATTCTAATGTAATACAAGTTCTAATTTTATTATGACAGAATATATTTTATTTATTTATTTTTGGTGGTACTGGGGTTCCTGGAAACCCTTCTACCTCTGGGCTACACTCCCAGACCTATTTTATATGTTTTTATTTTTTGGAAACAGGATCTCTTAAGCCAGTGCAGCTGGCTTCGAACCTGCACTATCCTCCTATCTCCACCTCCCAAACACGGAGATTACAAGCCTGCACCACCATGCCTGGCTCAGAATATATTTTAATATAGAATAATTCCCTCATAAGAAAACCCAACAATCATTGTAAAGTATGAAAAAATTATACTTTAGTTTGTCTGAGGCTGACACAGTAGGATTGTAGGTTTGAGTCCAGTCCATGGAAACTGGGTGAAACTTGGTTTAAAATAAAAAATAGAAAGGACTAGAGGTGATAGAATTCTTCTGGGTTCCACGCCAGTACCACATACAAAAAAAAATTGATAAATAGTTTTATACATTATACTTAATCAAATCATTGTAAAACAAAAACATTTGAATAGAGCCAGCCATGGTGGTACACACCTGTAATTACAGCTACTTGGGAGGCTAAAACAGGATGATTGCAAGTTCAAGACTAGATGGAATTTAATGAGACTTTGTCTAAAAGTTTGAGAAATGAGCTTGGAATGTAGCTCAGTGGTAGGAATCTTGCCTATAAATCACAAGGCCCTGTTTTCAATCTTAATGCTTAAGAAAATAAAATACCACAAGAAACAAAGAAAAAAATTGAATAGAATTATTTTCTGAATAAAGAATTTATCAACTGATGGATAATAATGTATATATAAAATAGCTTTAACATATTGATTTTGTGATAATTTCTCAAAATGTTTATGAGATAATATAAGCAACATAAATATATTTTGCTTTTCACATTATCTAGTTCAATACAAAGGAATATAATGTGTATCTTAAAGTCCCAAACTTATCAGATATACTATTGTACACCTGGAATTGCTTAGTTCGTTCTCTAAAACATTGGAGGTACTTCTTAAGTTTTGTTTGAATGTAAAGAGAGGAAATATTTTAAATGTTTTTTATGCTAACAAGAATTTCACCTTTGAAATTTAGTAAACTCAGGTAAGGGCTAAATGAGTGATGTATGGATATATGTCCCTACCATCTTGTACTCCATTAAGATGTATGAATAATTCACCAATAAAAAATTTAAAAGACTAGTAAATTCAGACAATGGATGTGCAAGATATATATTAATATAGGACTACAATGTACCAATACAAAATTTTAAAAAGAATACTGGGACTCTTTAGAAAGATATTATTACAGAAACCTGTGGAATTTTGAGCTCAGAAAGCTGGTGATAGATGTATGCCTCTATCACCTTTTACCCATTAAGATGTATGACTACAATGCACCAATAAAAAGAAAGAAAGAAAACAAAATCAGGATGAAAATCCTATTAAGAACTTCAAAAAGAAAAAAAAAGTCAGTAAAATGTCATTTAAATTTTAAAAATTAGTGAGACTGTCTTTGAACCATGATGCTCCTGTCTCAGCCTCCCAAATGCTGGGATTACGTGTTCTTCACCATGGCTGGCTTAAAATAATTATTTTTTTATTCGGATCTCAACAAAATTTCTACTGTATGTCATTTATATCCACCAATAAAAGTATTTATAAAAAGAAATATATGGAATGAATGGAGAGAAATTGAACATAAAAGGTTGAGCAAAAAGCAAAGCAACAAAAATAAACACCTGCATATCAGAAGTTAATTTCTGATAAATCTAATATACATAACTAATGAGGATTAAAAAAAAAACTAAGGGTGGGGCATGAAGGCACACACTTGTAATCCCAGAAGTTGTGAGGCTGAGACAGGAGGATGGCAGTTCGTGGACTCAGCTACATAATGAGGCCCTCTGCAACTTAGTGAGACCCTATTTCAAAGGGCTGGGGGTGTAACTCAGAGGTAGAATGCTCCTGCATTCCATCCCGACTACTTAAACACACACACACACACACACACACACACACACACACACACACAAGTATTTGTTTGTGTGAAAAATTTATACCCCCAAAATTCAAAATTATTAGGAAAATCCATTAAGAAAACCAAGATTAAATAGTGAGTATCTAGATTTTTCTCTCAAATTATTTTTACTTTGTTTCCATGTAAAGTTGATGACCAGGTGCCAGGTGTACTGGGTTTTTCTCACTGAGCATTCCCCTCTTCACCCTTTTCCAGCAATAATTATTGCATCTTTTATACATTCACCATCTGTTTTCAGCTTGTGCTTGCATACTGAGCTGACCCATGTGTAAAACAAGCTGAGTTGTTTTCCTGCCTTTACCTTGTTTTATATGACACTCCAATATATCTCAATGTTTAGGTCCAAAGAGGAATACTTTTCAGGCAGCTTACTTATACCTTCTTTTCCTGACCTGGTTCAATCCAAAATGCACTATATATAGTTTAAAATGGACTGCTACCAAGCAAATTTAACTTTATGATTCAGCAAGTTTGATGTAATCTAGCTTATGATGGCTGCTGTTGGTGTCTAGTCATTTTCTATTTCATGGTGAAGCATTCCATCTCTTCCTCCATCCACTAACATGTCAGAACTGTTTCTCAAGGTTTAATAATTCTCTATTAAAGATTCCATATTCTTATTCCAGTATACCATAGACCAGCATTGTGATTCTCTCTTGGGGGCTTAATGTCATTCCATAACAAATAATCTACCACCACTAACACCACAAACATTATACCACCCTCCGGATGGCATGATATGATTAATAAGACTGCTTACACCATAGTCTAAATTTGTTGCAGAGCACTTTATTTTGATGGATCACATCCACACTTAAAGTTTTTCATGCATACCAATACATGGGGTGGATTATTATCTGCAGATAAAAATGTGTTATCTACAAAAGTTGAATGTCGCTATATTTCCTTCATTAAGGTAGAGAATGAAGAATGTAGCAATTCTCTTATTTTAACATGCATCTTATGATGAGGTCTTCAATCTTCACAAAAGAAATAGTTCTTAAGCATTCACAAAGTTTCTCTCCTACTGTCTAGTGTGTGTGTGTGTGTGTGTGTGTGTGTGTGTGTGTGTGTGTGTGTTAGTAAGACTTTTGAAATACCAACCACTTCTTCCTTATTTTATCAAGAAGTATTCCACCGAAGTTATGATTCAGTATGATGCTTTCAATGTTTTCTTGAATGTTCAGACTCTCTTCATCTCTTCAGACTGTATTATGATACAGATATAGTATCAATTCAAATTCATAATAAATATTATTTTTTATACATGTGGATACAAATACTTTTGATCCTCTCTTTTAATTTGGAATTCACCAAATGATTGGCCTCATTCCATGTATCTGAAACTATATTAATCTGCTCTGTTGATGATATCACACTTAACAAAGCAGCTCAAACTGTGGCTTCCACATGCTGAATCCTAGGAGAGTCTACAGTCATTCTTCAAAACCCCTGCAGTCCGTTCAGGTGTCTATTTGGGAAACAGAGGCATGCTAGGAACTGCTAACCTGCATTCTTTGGGTTCTTAATGACATCACTAACCTTTATTATCTCCTCAGCATTTTTACTGTGATTTTTTTTGTCTTGTCAAGGTGGGGGTTCAGTTTTAGTGATTTTCACTTGATTGTTCCTACTATAACCATTCTTACTCTACAGGCCAAGAATTCAATTTGGAAATTACTACCAAATTGCACGCGAATCAATTATAATCATACTTGTCTTGTAGTCTAGGGAAAAGATGACTATGTGGGTCTACAGACACAGTGGGCCGACTGTGAGCTCCAAGCCTCTATTTATTACTCAAGTAGAGGCTCCTATTCTAATAGAAGACCATGATGACTTCCATGCCAACTGAGACCCTCTATCTGGTAGTCCTTGAATTCACTGGCAAACTCTTTCTCTGGTGAATAATGACTTGAATTCATACCCTTAAGTCTGTTTGGGGGGAAACTCAGGGAATTATTATGATATATAACTGGACATTATTACATGGTTATGATTTACTCTGTAGGCTCCAAAATGAAAATTAGCTCAGATGTAGAAATTGAGTAAAGATCATAATATTGCATTGTAAGACCATCTCTAGCCTCCTGCCTCTTCGTTCTTGTGTATTCTTGGTTGTGGATGTTGGAGAGGTGGCAGCATTCTTATTGTCAGCCTGCTTTTCTACTTCTAGAATGTCAGTGTTCTATTAACCATGTCTATAAACACCTGCAAGTACAGTCCTCTTAATTCTTCTGTCTTGCTGGTGTTCCAGTAATTTTGGACTACTGGCTTTTGGGATTTAAGTGCTGTCCATTTAGTTTTTACTATTTAAAATCCTTGTTATTCCTATAGATATTAATAAATTATGATATGTGATTACCATTTCCACTAGTTACTTTGGCCTGCAGTCACTACTGAACCTTCTTTTAACTCTAGTGCCCCTGACACAGGGATATGTATGACACAGAAATTCTAACACATTCTTAAGGGGCTTGATGAGTGATATGTCTTTGGGGCTCTCCCATGGAACACATTATGGCAAGTTTTCTCATCTTATAAAACCTATCTGTTCAGCCGGGCATGGCGGTGGACGCTGGTAATCCCTGCGCATGGAAGGCAGAGACAGGAGGATCACGCTGGTTCGGAGCCAGCCCCGCTGGCTTAAGAGACCTTGTTTCCACATAAACAGATAGCCCTTCTATCCCAGAGGTAGAAGGGCTTTCAGGAACCCCAGTACCACCAAAAAAAAAAAAAATAATAATAATATAATAATAATAAAAGAAAAGAAAACCTATCTGTTCAAGCATGCCCACATGCCTCAGATTTAGTTTCTCTACCATTTGCTAGGGCAACAGACACATTTTCCTTTTCCAAATGTTGATTATCGCTCTTTCCATGTTTCTAAGCACCATTCCAACAAGTTAGACCCATCCCCTGGATTCCTTACTGGGCTGCTAAATGCTCAAGATAAAAGTATCCAACCAATGAATTTGTATCTAATTCTATATTATATACCCATTGATCAGGTACCATAAATACCAATTCAGAAATATTCCATGACTTCTACAGGTTTATACTACTCACTTCTTCTGATTGTTTGGTATGTAGTCTAGTTCCTTCCTATGGCTCACAGAATATCCTCAACCAGTTTATGAGGAATTTGTTCACTGTTATAATCCTGGAAGCTAGGAATGAAAGACGAAACTCCTGCTGAGGTGGCATTTGCTGCCTTCTAGAGAGAGCCTCTGTGGCAAGTTCTTTCTAAGAGAGGAAATATATATTTACTAGGGAAGAGGGACTAGGTTTACAGGTCTGGAGAAATTGAATGTGGAGCTGCAGAGCCAATATCTACAGGTAAATAAGTGCAGATAATGTTATCCCACGTCCTTAGTCCTGGGTTTCAAAACTTGCCTGAGCATTTAAATGTCTGGAGCTCTGGGATGCTAATAATAAGATTATTGGTTGGCAACTCAGTTCAGTCTGTTCATCTACTGAAAGAGATAAAGGCCTTTGTGAGAACTACTGTAAAGACCCTCTGGCTCTCTCAACAAACCTGTGACTTCATTTTGAACTAGGTCATCATTGTGCATCAATCCCCAATCCCCATCTAATTGCCTGTGTTTTTCAATCACTTTGGGTGAGTTTTAAATGTCTGAGTCCTCTGAGGAGAAGAAAGATAAAATTATACATGCAAAAAATTTATTAGGGTACATGATTGTGAAAAATAATGAAAGTGAAGCATTCAATGGAAAATGTCTATTATGGTTTTGATTTAGAGTTTTCCCCTAAAGACTCATGTGTTGAAGGCTTGATCCCCAAAGCAGTGAGGTCCAGTGGTGGGGCTTTTAAAAAATTATTAGAACATGAGTGCTCTACCATGGTCTCTCAAACCATGTTCTAAAATACATCCTTCTTCCTTTAAAAAGTTATTATTCATAATGTTAATTCAAAATGAAATTCACATATGATTGCCAGAAATACTAGCATACATTAGCTGTATTTTTAGCTTTTTAGCTTTAAATATTCTTTTAAATAGAAATATATGATTAGCTTTTTTATGTGACTATACATATGTGAAACATACTGTTATGAAATTTAACACAATAATTAAGATGAGCAAGATTATTTGATATAAATTTATTTAAATTAATTATTTTAAAACTATTCTAATTACTACTACTATAATTTGTTGTAAAGTGAGTAAAATATAAAAAAGAAAAATAATTATGCATCAATATTTATATAAAATGCTTATATATAAAATCCAGTAAGAAATTATATAAAAGTAAATATCTCATTTATAATAGAAATATGATTTGTAAAATACTTAGAAGTATTCTTAATAAAAAAGTATGTAATACATATGTGAAAAAATGCTTCAAGGTGCATAGGTTCATAAGATAAGGATTTAAAAGTAGAAAAGACAATCTGCTATTAGATTGGGCAGCTAAATATAAATGCATCGCCTCTCTCAAAGTAACCTGCTAACTTAACAGGATACCCTCTAGATTTTGATTTATATTTTTAGTAGTATCTGACTTTAAATTCTTTTAAGAAAAGACTTGCATAAATGCCCAAGAAGTTTCTGAAAATGAAGGGTAATACAGCAGGACACAATAGCATTATAGCTCATCTAAGAACCTGTTAGCATAATTTCCAGTGACAAGTTTGACCCCTATTCCATTTCTTTAGTTGTAAGATCAGTCAAGCTGTGCAACTCAAGACACTGAGATTGATGCATAACGGCTTGTTTTCAGCTTAAGTTCATTGTGTGTTTTATCCATCCATTTACTCATCATTCAACAAATTTTTACTGAATTCCATTTCTATGCAAAGTTCAGTTCTTGATGCTTTACTTGAGCAATGAACAGAAAACAAAGCCTGTCCTCATGCCATACATGTTCCAGTGGGATGCATGCAGTACACTGTGAAGTTTGGGGTTATGACATTTCTCTTCAAAGTGGTCTCCAGATGTGTTCCAGCAAAACTGCACTGCTACAGGCCAGTACCTAAAATCTGCCCTAACTGAGGTCCATTGGGCTTCCTGAAGTTCTGAGCCGGTTTTTCTGATTCACACTCATGATCTGCAACTCTGTTAATACATTACTCAATAATATTTTCATCCTCTCTACTTCGAAAACTATTGAGCTGATGTCTTTGAGCATCTTAGTAAAACTTATTTGATTCAACCAGGTACCGTTTCTATCTTGTTTCTCATTCTTACTGGACCTACCATCAGCATTTACCAGTTAAATGATTTAGGCAAGAAACAAATTGTATTAGGCATCAGTAAAGTAACACAGTGCACAGGATACCTATAAGCTAAAAGCAAATTTATCAAATCAGCTTACAGTCCCAAGCAGTGTAGTTCCAAGTGGCTACCTGTATATGAAGAGCCAGATGAATCCAACTGTTGATTGAGCATCGAAGTGGCCATCAATGCAGTCCTCATCCAAGATGGAAAGGCTAGGAAACTCTCTGGAAAAACGATGGTGAAAGTTGAGTATGAAGATCTAAAGACTAATATTTCAGATGATACAAGACATACTTTTCTCAGGAAGAACTGCACATCCCTTCATTCATCTTTCTTCTTCTTTTTATCTAGGTCCTGCACCTATCAGAATAGTGCTGCCTACATTCAAGGCAGGACTTCCCCTTCACACTGCCATTACATAAGCCAATAGTCTCATCATTACACCCGAAGTCACAAAATCTTAGGCGTTTCATAATCCAGCCAAGTTGCCAAACAGAATAATCATCACACTATTCTTAACAAATGTTAAAATAAACTATCAAGTTACAATACATAAAACATTATAACACTGATTCTAAATATTCATGATGTATCTGATATAAAATATTACTAACATAAGGGTTAGTGATTGTTAATTCTGATTGTTTTCATTATTGTAATTTTTCTGCATTTAATGGCTGCCCTTTGAAGAATTTAAGTGTATTTATTATTCTTTTTACTGATACTCTCAAAAATAACTTGCTGTTACAAAAGAATATTCCCTCCTTCATTTCAACTAATTTAGTGACAGAAAATTCAATTTTATTTAGCATATGTGTTTAGAATTTAAATTCAGAAGTTTAATTTAAAAGCTTAAGTGAAAAAAAATCACTGCTGCATATTTAAACAAAAAATGCCAGGAATATATTTATATGTGAATCTATACAATCTTTAATCATCCTCAAGAAGGAGATAAATTTTCAATGAGAAACATTATGCAAAGTGATGATGAATTTAAATGTCAATTTTCTGTGCTAACAAGAAAAACATTTAAATTATTTAGAAAATTGAGAAGTGCTATACAATCCATTTTAGTCTCCTTTACAGTCAGTTAGTACTGAATCAAAATGTTCTTTTACATGATCTGAATATTCTTTAAATTTATAATTTTACATCAAAACTTCCAAGCAAGCAGAGAAACTGAGAAATTATGTGGCAATAAATAAGTGAATATTTGATAATAAGTAAAATAGTATACCCTATCTCAATTGGGTGTGTAAAATCCAATGTATCGTGGACAAACAAATGAAATCTAATTAATGTTGTAACAGCTTGAAAGAATTATTCCCTTCTTAGAAAACCGTTTTGTTACTGCTTCATTTTTATTGGTGCATAATAATTATACAAAATAGTGGATTTTATGTAGCACATTCATCCATACAAATAGCATACTTTGATCAATTTTCTTCCCCAGTACCTCCCTTTACCCTCTTCTTCCTTCTCTATTCTCTTCTGTATCTCTTCCTGTTTCCAGAACCATCACGTGATATATCTGAATGCCTGCCTATCACCTTTTTTTACATTGTTGGTTAATATAAGCATTTCAAACCTGTCTCCAAATAGTTAATGGTACTACTACAAAGAAAGGTGCATAAAAATTCCACTTCTTTTTCTTTTGCTATTCAGCAAAACATGTTGAACCCATTTTAGTTATCTTGATTGCAGAAGAAGTGTGCGGGCATATTTTCAGTTGTGACACGTTTTATGCTGAAAGACTTTGTACACAATGTATAATCAGTTTAATTAGTAATTTCCTTACCTATATTGATTTAGCATTAAGACTGGATTTTTCAAAAATGTTAATCATATCATGTTTTTTCTTATGTTTAGAACTTTCTGCTGCTATCCAAAGTTTCAAATATTTAATCTGACTTATAAAACTCTTATCATCTGCCTCCTGCCTACTTCTCAAGCCTTAATAATTGACATTTTTCATTACTTTTTCATTACCTAAGTTCTTAACAACTTGTTCTCCTCCTCCTCCTCCTCCTCCTCCTCCTCCTCCTCCTCTTCCTCCTCCACTTCCTTGCTATTTTAATTGAATCATAGTCTCCCTTTTTTAGGGGTGGGGGTTGGTACTGGGGAAGCAACCCAGGGGCTTTTCTACCTCTAGGATATACTCCCAGACATATTTTATTTGGAAGCAGGGTCTGACAAAGTTGCTGAGAGCCTCACTAAGTAGCTGAGTCTGGCTTCAAACCTGTGTGATCCTCCTGTCTTCAGCCTCCCAAGCACTGGGATTACAAGTGTGCTCCACCGCACCTGGCCTGAATCATAGTCTCCTTTAACCTCAAGATACTCAGACATTCATAATTGTTACTAAAAATTTCCACTTATGATTTTTGTCAAGTAGCTATATTATCATCTCTCTCGTCACCCAGATTTAAGAATATTGAGTGAAAATCTTTCAATTATTTGTCTTCCTTGCAAGTTTTCAATCCCAGCACACCCGAGATTTCTCTTTAATCTTTTACTGCTATCCTAACCATTATTGTCACACAACCTAGGGTCAAGCCTTCCTAGATAATTTTAAAAGCCTTTTACCTAAAGTCCTTGCCTTTGACACTCTGCCATTACTTTCCATTCTATATATTCAGACACATTTTTACCCCCACTGTAATATTTGGATTATTTAAACAATTTGTTCAAAAAGTCTTAAATGCTCACAGAGCTCCTTGAATTAAAACAATATTTTTTCCCTTAAAATGAGCTTACAGCTATATTCCTGTATCTTTGGACAAAACATTTGTCTTACAATGATCACTGCATTAATTATTCCTTACTTATGGCATACAATATTCCAAGAATACCAACCTCCATCTGCCCCCATATCCACAATTATAGACTTTCCCAATATTTAAGATCAACTCAGATAACATAAATTCAGATACTATGTTTCTTCATTGGAAACTGAGTCATATGTAATCTCAGTCTGAAATAGGTTACCACTTTAGGAACACCTAACAGCATGACAGGAATTCTTTTTTATTATTATTAATTTTGATTTTTTTATAAGTGGAACATATTGAGAGTGTGTACATTTACATTGTGCTTCATGCCCTTCCCCCTCCATTTTCCTTCCCCCCAATAGAGAGTGTCCAGGTTAATCATGTTGTATTTATGCTATTACACATATTTGTATGTAGCTCCTCCATTGAACAACCTCAGCTTTCTTCCTCTCCTATCCCTCCATTCAAGTTTTGCTGAGATTTCCCCTCCATCATCTGGAGTCCCTCTGGTATTACCACTACTCCCTAGTTTGGGCATATTAGAGAAAACATATGTCCCTTTTCTTTCTGTGCTTGACTAATCTCACTTAACATAATGTTCTCTAGTTCCTTCCATCTTCTTGCAAATGCTATTATGTTATTTTTTCTTTATAGTTGAATAGAATTCCATTGTGTGTATTTTCCATAATTTTTCAATCCATTTATCTATTGATGGAGATGTAGGCTGGTTCCATATTTTGGCTATTACAAACTGTGCTGCTATGAACATGGGTATGCATATGTTAACATAGTTCTCTGATTTCAACCCCTTTGGAAAGATGCCCAGGAGTGGTATAGCCGGGTCAAATGGTGGATCTATTCCCAGTTTTCTAAGGAATCTCCATACTGATCTCCATAGTGGCTGAATTATTTTGCACTCCCACTAACAGTGTAAAAGAGCTCCTCTTTCCCTACATCCTCGCCAGCAATTGTTGTTGTTTGATATCATGACAGGAATTCTAACTGCAGGTAACTTTGATTAATTCTGGTTTCTTACAGTGATAACTTCTTCCCTGTGAGCCATCTGGAAGTCATCTTAGAATTTACATTTTCTTCCCACCACTTTTTGGTGCTAGTTTTCTCATCATATATCCTTATGCTTCCATGTGACTTTCCATGTTTTCTGGCTTAGAGTCAAATATATTTTCATATCTCTTGACACTGGAGTTGGCCATGTGGCTTGCTTTGACAAACTAGATAAGGTAGATGTGGCAGAAAAACATTTCAAAGCCTTTTATATATTTCTGTCTTTGTTTATGTGCATATGTTATTGTTATATCAGTCACCTACCATCACTATCAAGCAGTCTATGCATCACCAGTGAGAACCAGAGCAACACAGCTGAGCACAACTTAGGTTGCCATTGAGTTTGGGGCTGGTTTGTTAAACAGCAATAGCAATCAGATTCATCCACACTAGCATAGCTTTAATTTCAGGTCCCATCGGATCAAGTATCATAGTTTAATTATCACTGAATCCCTGAAAGCACCTACTATCAAAACTTTTCTGCACAGAATAAACATTTCTTAGTGCTTGTTGGATGAATGAATGTATGTTCTATGTATAATAATGCATACGAATTAAAGTGACATAAGAGAAACTAGCAAGAGAAAAGCCTATAGATTTATTTAATATGTTTTACATGATATAGGAGCCCACATAAAGAATTGAAGACCCAGGAATTGAACACTTAAACATGGAGCAGAACAAAGTAGTAAACTGTGAGGATGTGACATGACAAGGGTGCTTGGACTAGAGTAGTTAATCATGGAGAAATGAAGAAAAAGATAAGGGTCAGTTTAACAAGGTTTTAGGGGGATGTATTTCTCTGACTTCAACTCTCCATCTCTGGTAATAAAGATGTCTTTCTTCTTCTAGGTTCAGTGAGACACCTTCCTTATGGGATTCTTATCTCCTTCCTTTAGAAAAGTCACAATGCCTTTCCTGTACTGCTATGTGTGTTTGTTTGCTTTAAATGTCTTTAAGTCAAAACAATTCACATACCAGAGAAATGTATTTTGGGATGGCCTTTCTGAACTTCCTCAGTGCTAAGGCATGTATATAAATAAAAAGTTTTGGGTTTTTTTTTGGGGGGGGGATGGTACTGGGGTTCTTGGAAACCCTTCTACCTCTGGGCTACACTCATTTTTTATATTTTTATTTGGAAACAGGGCCTCTTAAGCCAGCTGGGCTGGCTTCGAATCAGCACGATCCTCCTGTCTCTGCCTCCCAAGCATGGGGATTACAAGCGTGTGCCACCAGGCCTGACTAAATAAAAAGTTTTGATAACTGGCTAGTATAATAGTTACATTATATTGGTGATGTGTACATGTATGTCCACACAAGTTTTGTACCCCAATATGATGTATGAATATAATGCACCAATAAAAAATTAAAAATAAATAAATAAAAATAATTACATTATCATAATTATATAACACACAGTGCCACTGTTTCAAAAATGTAATTAAAATAATTATTTTAGATGGTGTATGTTATAATATTTAAGGATCATCTGTATTTAGAGAGTGAGAGATTATATACATGTTATGGCAACATTATTCACGATAGCTAATACGGTGGTAACAATTCAAGTGTCCATCATCAATGAATAAAATTTTGGAGGAAATGCAGTAGAGACATCCAAGAGAATATTATTCAGCTTTCCAAAGAGTAGAGATGTTGGAATATGTTACCGCAGAGATGAACCTGAGGACATTATGTTAAGAAAAATAAACCATTCAGAACAAGACAAATACTGTGTGATTACACTTATCTGACGTGTATAGGATAATCAGATTCACAGAAACTTAAAGGAGGATGGTGGGTGATTGGTCCTGGAGGAGAGAAGAGAGAATTGTTCAATGGACACAGTTTCAGCTTTGAAAGATGAAAGAGTAAGATGGTGCTGGATGGTGACAAAGGTTGCACAAAAATACGCATATACATAATGCCACTGCATTGTATCTTTAAAAATAGTTAAAATATTACATTTTATTATTATGTGTATCCTCCATAAATCAAAAAGAGAACAATGGGAAAACTTTATTATCTATTCGTACTCTTTCCTTCTTTCTTTCTTTCTTTCTTTCTTTCTTTCTTTCTTTCTTTCTTTCTTTCTTTCTTTCTTTCTGCAGTACTAGGGATGGTACCCAAGGACATTCTACCTCCAAGCAACACCCCTAGCCTTACCTTTTATTCTTTATTTTGAAACAGGGCCTGTCTCACTGAGTTGCAAAAGGCCTCACTAAGTAGCTGAGGCTGCTGTGAACTGCAATCCTCCTGTCTCAGCCTCTCAAAGGCTGGGCTTACAAGCATATGCTACTATGCCTGGCTTTTTCCTACAATTTCTGATAATCTTAATAAAAGGATATTGAAATCTGCTTCTAAAGAGGCTTTAACAAATTGAAATATATTCATAAAAGAACATATAAAAAGCTAAAAATTTGATATAGTTTGGAATAAGAAATTTTTCATCTAGAGCAACTGAAAGCTTAGTACAACAGAATCATTTTCTTAATATTGAGATTATCCTCTGTGGCTCCAGAGATTATTTATTTATGGTTTTATTCATGTATTAATTTATGATTTGATGTATTTTAAATATTTATTGTACACATACAAGTCTATATACTTGCTGTGTAATATGAATGCAATAATGACTTCATTATGATTTCCAAATACATGTCTAAGAATGTAAAATGGCTTAATTAACTATTTAAATCTCAGCTTAAGATATTTATTTGTTAAAGAGCCTACGTGGTGAATGAGTAAAAAGAAGCTTGAAATATGTCCTTCTATGGACACTCCATGATCATAGTCTGAATTAACATTTATGGCTGGTACAGGACAAGTGTGATTATCACTAAAAAGCAGCTTAGCAGGGTGATTGCTGACACATACCTAAAGTAGTTCAGGTACAGGGCTTCTAGCCACAATTCCATGCAGGCAAATTGCTTACTCTCAGTTTTCTCATTTGTGCATGAAGTAATATCAAAACTATATTCAGAATAATGTTTTTTGGGTGTACAAATTATCCTTCCTATAATGCCTGGCACATAACTGGCATTACAATATTAACTATCATAAATGACTGAGAAATCTTGGGATGTGAGTGAATCTGATATCATTTATCTTTCAGTAAACCTGGAAATAAGAATATTTTAGTAAATACTACCTCATAATATAATTATTCCCTCAGGATAATGTTAATTCTATTTTGGAGGAAATAGCAGAATTTCCCACCCTTTAATTTATCTGAATGCTATGTCTAGGTAGCTGGTATTTCTAAATGCTTATCCAATCAGGCCTATGCAAAGAAAAGAGATGAGGATTCACAGTTCAGGACCCCTTGGTCTCTATCTTAAACGATCACTTATCTTTGAATAAAGGGGGATAGAATCTATTACCATGATGTAGGTGTTCTGGCCTCTCTCTTTCTTTTTAAGTGCACTTCCCAGCAGTCATCTCTCCTCCTTATTCATTTAAATAATTGGCAATGGGTGCAGCCCTTAGCAGAAGGTGAGAGCTTATTTATGCCTCCTCTTAGTAAAGACAAAAGAGAGGAACAGATGAGATCAGATCAAGGAGTACTTTGTATTATAATCTCTCTGGAGAAATCTAGGAGGTCCCTGCCTCCAACCTCATATTTCTTGTTGTGAGGCACTAATGAAGACACTAATTAGTTGTTCTGTGGCATGTGCTTCCCCTGGATATTTTCAGGACCTACTTCTTTCCATTTGGCATATGTTTTTTTCTTGTATATTTCTTGTTACTTATTTATAAATTCTGTATGTGAGGTGGAAAATAAAACCAAAGCAACAGCAATCCTCTCTCTTTTTCAGATTTAATGTGCCTAAAAGCTTAGATTGGATGTATGTCAGAAGCAATTTACTATAGTCTAACCAACACAAGTTATCAGCACATCAGGTAAAAGCAAAGTACCAATGATTATAATAAAGCACAAAGAAGACAAGTCCAAATCTTCTCCTTATAGATGTCCTAGCTAGAATATTTGTGTTTTCCTTTACCATAGTGCAATGCTAAGAACAGAAAGTAATGTGAAAAAGAATTTTCTCTAATAGTACTGAATTTATGATATCCAATAGCTCTTATTTATTGCTCATCTAAATTTTGAACTGCGATTAAATATATTGTTAGTTTCCTTAGAGTCACTGATTTGATTCATTTAAAAACATATAGTGGTTATTCTATTCAATATAATTGTGTAACTGTCAAAATAGGTTTGAAGGCTTAACAAATTAATCAAATTAAGCTGGGAGTGGTGGTGCACCCTTGTAATCCCAGCATTTGGGAGGCTGAGACAGAAGGATTATCACAGATAGCCTCAACTACTTAGTGAGGCCCTTTGGAACTCAGTGAGACCCGGTTTCAAAATAAAGAAAAAAAAATTAGGGCTCGGGGTGTATCTTGGAGGTAGAAT
The DNA here is from genome assembly GCF_963383645.1 of Muscardinus avellanarius. Taxonomy (NCBI): domain Eukaryota; kingdom Metazoa; phylum Chordata; class Mammalia; order Rodentia; family Gliridae; genus Muscardinus; species Muscardinus avellanarius. Next base: position 91,869,501 of record NC_137791.1, read on the forward strand.
GCCCCTGGGTTCCATCCTCAGTACTGCAAAATTTTTTTTTAAATCAAATTAAATGAAAAAACTGTTTAATCACAAAGTTAATATAATATTATTTTGGAAATTAGAGAAATAGATTCTATCTAACAACTGGAATCTTGATATAAAGAAAAAGAATGTATAATGACACATACAGGTACAGTACTTGGGCATATTCTAGGATTTATGTTTACTTCATGCTTATTTTGAGCCAATAATATGATGCCCTCATCAACAAACACATACAAACACAGATATAAAATTTAAAACAATTAAAATATCCAGACACAGTAAAAAAAAAAAAACACACATAGAACTGCTTATAAAAAGTATGAACAGAACAATCCGGGTCTGGTGATGCATGCTTATATTCCCTGTACTTGGAAGGCTGAGATGGGAGGATCTGGGTTTGCAGCCAGCCTCAGCTACTTAGGCCCTCCACAAATTAGTGAGACCCTGTTTCAAAATAAAAAATAAAAAATCAGTCTGGGGGGTGTAGCTCAGAGGTTAGAATGTCCCTGGTTTCCAACCTCAGTACTACAAAAAAAAAAAAAAGGCATAAACAGATTAAAATGAATTTGAGTAAAGCCGGAGTGGTGGCGCACGCTTGTAATCCCCCCCCCCCCCCGCTTGTGTGTGGGGGGGATAAGCACGCTGGCTTAAGAGACCCTGTTTCTAAATAAAAGTATAAAAAATAGGTTTGGGAGTGTAACTCAGAAGTAGAAGGGTTTCCAGGAGCCCCAGTACCACCAAAAAGAAAAAAAAAAAATGAATTTTGAGTATAGATTGGATAAAGGGACTATTCAGCTTGAAAAACTGCTCTGTACATTTTCATTACTGTATTATTCTACATGGGTTCAGACATTACCTATTTATAAATATACTCAGATATCTTATGATTTTATTTATTCAGATATAACTTCTGGGCACCTAGCAGTCCACACACTTTCTTTGTAATATGGATGCAATGATGAGAACACGAAAATTGCTCCTGGTTTATTTGAGATGATCGAATGGAAGGAAAGAGGCCATTGGCCAAGACAAAGTCAATGCAAGCTGAGTTCTGATCAATACAGGAAAACATCACAGATAGAGATTGCTCCTAGAGAGATTCCTTGCTGTCATCGTGCTTCTGTGATAGAAAAATTATTTCGGTCCAAGGACCATTTGTTTCAAAATTTAAGGACAGAGCAAAGTTCTATATTAATTCTCTATCTTCCTAACATTTTATTGTTATATCACTAGTTCCTTTTATGTGAGAATAATAGAAAATTTAGTCAGGTGCAACTTAAAGGAAAGGTTATAATTATTAAATAAGCAATCAGGAAGCATTATTTTTCATGAGTAAACTCAGGCTACATTCAATTAACATATTCTAAGTTCTAGCTTCATATTACTCATTGACATTTACAGTCAATCATCAAAAACTATGGAAAGAATTATATCCACAGAATTTCCAAAGAATGAAGATTGCTATTGAATCTGTTGATATGAATAAAATGAATAAAAATGAAAATGAGTCAGAAGATTCCTAAATGAGTTTGTAAGAAAGGATTTTTCAAGTGCATGTTATAGAAACCCAACTTGAATTTGTTTAAGACATAGGTGATATATTTATTTATAACTATGTGGGAGTCCAATGATGGCTAATTAATATAGAGACAGACCGACATTTATACTCTTCCAACTATGTCACCAAGACTCTGACTTTTTCTCTCTCCATCTTAGCACTGCTTCCTACTATGGGGACTTTATTCTTAGCCAGTCTCTGTATTTTTAGGAACAATGAGATCCTCTGATTGATCCAGGTTGCCAATGTCCATGGTACTTGCAGTATTTGATTGAAAGAATCCTTCCATGTGATATCTTCATCAATTTCCCCAATATGTTTTGGATTGGCCCTCCTTGGGTCATATGTATACTAATATTCCTGATCTTATTATGACGGTTGTAAAAATGTAATCAATAATTTCATACAGTAAGAGAGGGATTATTCTACCAATAGATTAATTGTGGGTAGATAACATCTACCAACAGACTGTTAGAAATATTACTTTGCAGCCGGGCGTGGTGGCCTATGCTTGTAATCCCCGCGCTTGGGAGGCGGAGACAGGAGGATCACGCAGGTTTGTAGCCAGCCGCGGTGGTTTAAGAGACCTTGTTTCAAAAAATATAAAATAGGTCTGGGAGTGTGGCCTGGAGGTAGAAGGGCTTCCAGGAACCCCAATACCACCAAAAAAAAAAGAAAGAAAGAAGAAAGAAAGAAAGAGAGAGAGAGAGAGAGAGAGAGAGAGAGAGAGAGAGAGAGAGAGAGAGAGAGAGAGGAAGGAAGGAAGGAAGGAAGGAAGGAAGGAAGGAAGGAAGGAAGGAAGGAAGGAAGAAAGAAAGAAAATTAGAAAGAAAGAAAATTACTTTGCTAGCCTTGTTAATTTCCATGTTTGCATGATGTAACTGTATAGAGATATTATCAATAACTAACTTTTATTATGAGGGAAGAAGGTGTTCATAATTTTGGCTCAAACTTTATACTGTTCTCCAAGATCTAGAAACTATTGAGGATGCAAAGACTTCCCAGAATTACCAAGCTAATGAGGTAAATTCAGTTAAATAACATTTTTTATTCTACAATTTTCTCTAAGCATCTTTTTCATACTAACAGATTTTCATCTACCTGAATTGACCTAAATTGTATCACTTGCACCTCTGTGCTTACCCTGTCCAGGTTTTGAACGATAATAACTAATATTTATTAATTTTATTTGTGTGAATATGGTATGTAATCATTCATCCTTTTGAGGATAACAATATTATTCTTATTCTGTAGATAGAGAATTGGAAAGCTTTCAAATGACTCCAAATCACATGCTAGTTTATATCTAAAAAACAGTAATTCTAACTAACACTTCAGCGTTCAAGCTGCCAAACCCAGAAGACAAAATGTTATGAAGGCTTCTGCTTTGATTTATCTCAATTCAATTTCATTCAATTGAATTCACTAAACGGTATTAAAAATCTACGGTGTGCTCCGTGTTAACCTAAGTACTTTGGGTAATGCAACATATGCAAAAGATAGTTTCCTGACCTTAAGTATTATATAATTTAATGGAAAGTACAACCCAGAAACTTAAGAAGTAGAAGCATAAAATTTTGATTTAATGCACACTAAATTTTAACTATAAAAAGAGTGATAGAGATAGATAAGTTCAATCATAGAGATTATATAACAAAGTTTAGCATTGAATGTCTCACATACTGAATGCCTCACATCCTTTGGAACACAGTTTCTAAATTTATTTTTAGAATGTATCCATTCTAAATTATTTTTTGCATAACAACTATGAGGCAACCAAGGTCTTAAGTGCTACTTGCACAGTGGTGACTAAGAAATGTTATCCTGGTCCTTATGAAATTATAATTTAGAGGATGAAAGATATTAAGTAAATATGCATAACAGCCTGTAATTCAACCTGTTATATGTGCTTTGAAGGGAAAAGACAGCTTGATAGAGAAAATATGGTGGGGAATCTCATTTGGGTTTTGAGAAGGGGATTATGAAGTTTAAGACAAGGCCTGAGAATGAGTCAAGATTAGTCAAATAAATATTTAGGTAAGAATTTCCCCTGAAAAAAAGGAAGAGAAAATGATAACATCACAAAGAAAAAATTGAATGGTTAAATAAAACGAGGAAACATATTAAGACATAAATCGGTAGGCTGCCTTAACTTATTCTTTATATATCTGGGGTGAAACTCAATTTGCCATTTATGTCTATTTAAAAAACTAGTGGAGCTGGGCGTGGTGACGCACGGTTGTAATCCCCGCACTTGGGAGGCAGAAAAAGGAGGATTGCACAGGTTCGAAGCCAGCCTCGCTTGCTTAAGAGACCCTGTTTCTAAATAAAAATATAAAATAGGTCTGGGTTTGTAGCGCAGAGGTAGAGGGTTTCCAGGAACCCCAGTACCACCAATAAAACAAAAATCAAAAAGCTTATTGGATGTCCAGAGACTAATGCAAGGGAAAATTCAAGGGGACAAAATGGGTGACTATATTATTTTATCCTTAGCAAAAATGCTTGCGTATGTTTGAATGAAAGCTCTAGAAGTCAGAGCAATGCAATCAGGGTTATCTGTGAAGGTCGTTCCCTAGCAAAGGGTTCTGAAGTGACTTTTGAGTCTAAAATGAGACTCAGTCCATGAGATGATGGAAATCTTTTACAAGATGTTTAAATATCTCCAACTTTCCAGTACGTTGTCTTCTTAATCATCTCAAGAATCTTAGGGAGAAATCCTGTAAATTTGTTTTTCCCCACTCATATATTTCATATAAAAAACACTGCCTTTTTTTAATAAAAATTTCCCAGGTAAGTTTTGTGGATCTACTGAGAAAATGAGTTTAGAGCGTAAGTTAAGCAAAACAAGATGAAGATAATGATGATGTTCACAGTAGGCGTATGCTTGCATGAGGATGGTGGCAGTGATTTCCCATTACTTGTTTCTTCTTTTGTCCCCTCAGCATCTTAAGCATTATAGTTCTCTTGTCTCTGCAGCAGGGTAAGTTCAAGTGTCTGTCATGTATCCTGTATTATAATTGTGTTTTTCATTTGTAACTACAATATCTACATAGCACATGGCGTAAGATGAGTGTTTATGTTTATTGAAAGGCAGAATCAGCAAATGAATGAACACATGAAGTGATCCATTCATATTGGTTTTTATTTGTCTTAAACTGACACCGTGAAGGGGAGGGCACAGAGAGGTACACTGTGGAAGCATATACTTCTTTTACCGATATAATGGATAAAGCTGTAATAAAAAAGAAACTAATACAATTTGACAGAGTTCTAGGGATGTGAAAAGTCACAATGGTTGAAATACAAAGAAAATGTGTGTTTCTAAATATAATGTGCATAAAAAACACTTGAGTTTTTTTTAATAGTGTAGATATACTGAGATCAATGTGTAAAGGTTGTCTTCAATACACTTAACAAGAATGCCAACACTTGTAGTTAAGTGTAGGTGTACAAGATCATACTAAGAGATGTTTCAGAAATAGATATAAATGGTAGTTTGTTTTTTACTGTGTTTGAAAACTTGAAAGAAAGATAACTTTGTCACCTTTGAGTTGGTAGAGAGAGTCTCTAAACAATTAAAATCTCCTTTAGAGAGGGGCATTGTACCTCCAAGCTATACCCCCAGCACTATTTTTCAGTCTTTTTAAAAATTTTTAAAACAGAGTCTCACTGAGTTTGGAAGTGCCTCACTAAATAGCTGAGGCTGTCCGTGAACTGCAATCCTCCTGTTGTCGCCTCTCGAATGCTGGGATTACAAGCATGCACCACCATGTCTGGCTCCTTTTTTATATAACAAAAAATTGTCCAAAAAAGAAAAAAATGCCAAACATGAGAAGGAAGGAGGGGAAAAGAAATGGGGTGGGAATTGAGGAAGGACTAAATGAGTGGTGTGTGCGTGTATGCCTCTAATACCTTGTACCCCGTTAATATCTATGACTAAAATGTACCAAAAAAAAAAAAGAAAAAGAAAAAAGGAAAACAACATATGCTACTATTTTCTTGAGTTGAATTAGGATCCTAAACGTTATTACTCACTTAAACACCTTAAACTAAGAATTCCAAGTATTTTTCAGCAGTTTATAAGCCAGTTCTTTCTATCTATGGATTCAGCTAGGAACTTTCCCTGTAAATACAGCTTCATAAATATTTATGTTGTTAATGTCAGGCAGGGATCTGGCCAATCAGAAAGCAGACTCTAAAACCTCCCGAGCAGCAAGGCTAAGTGTGGCCATGCTGCAGTAGTTCCCAACAGTGTTTATATTGTCTTTTAAAACAAAATAGGGGGAAGAGATATAAGAAAAAGAATTGCAGATCTGCTTAGTATTTTTTTACCATTTGTTCTGGGAAGAGATGTTTCAGTCCAATTGTGTAGTTTTCTTTGGGCTTCCACATTTTTATAGGAACCTGGTACTCTAAAGAAGGTCCTTTCAATTAAAATGGACACTTACACCAGCGAGTATCATCAAAGGCATGTCTTGGAAACTAAACTGTGAAGAGAAAAATATATTACAACTCAATAACTGGTGGTGAGATGGGTGTTCTGCAGTACGTGTTTTCTGTACTGAAGACTGGTGTTGTCAAAGAAACTTCTGTTTCATCTGTGGATGTGGAAGAATAAGGAGAGAAAGAAATTGAGGAAAGACAGTAGGGGAAGGAAGAAGAAAGTCAGAGTTCAGCAACTGTCTAGATTTTTGTTCTTAGTGTTATCAAGATCATTTATTTTATCTTTGTAAAATTAAGATTTACAATAAATTTTCCTCTTTGCCCACATTAATTTGAGTTGTATTTTTGACACTGAAACCAAGAATTTTAAAGAAACTTTTTTTTGTGGGGTTATTCAGCAGTAGTTCCATAAACTTGAATCTATTACATATAATTGGTGGAGAGTTAGCTCTTTGAGGAATCACTTCCTATGAAACTAATAAAATTTGACAAATTTTGGGATTAAATCATTAGAAAGTGTCCTTGAATAACAAAAAATATATTTTTCCTTCACTACCTACTCATACTCTCCTCTGAAAGATAAACAAACATTTAGGAAATATTGTGTTTATAGAGGCCTTGGATATGGAGAACACACATCATGTTAAAAAATGTCATTTTCTTCTATATGTTTCTCTTATACTTCCCTGGTTAAAAAATATGCTTTTAATTCTAGTGACTCTTGGCCAAGGTCTTTTTTTCTGTTAATTGTTCCTTAATATTTTCATAAATTTGAGTTCTGAATAAATAGACTTTTTTGCTTCTATGGTAGAAGTTTTCCTACACACTATTTTCAAAGTTTAGGCAGAAAGATCTTGCCAGAAAAAAAATACATGCAAGTCCAAGAGAATAAAAATGTGATTATCTTCAATATTTTGGAAAAAATAAACTTATTTTTCTGTATTGCATACAACAACAATAATAAAACACAATACAGAATAATTGGGGCAAAATGAGGATAAATCTGAAGAGAAAATTTCTTAAAAGAATAGATAACTTGGTCTTGGATCTTTCCTTTGAGAATCTGGAAGTTGATGGAGATATTGTAGTAGAAAAAGATGAGCAGAAATAGCAAATACCTTGGAAGCCAAACAGGTAAGGATGAAGATCCATCAACACAATCAGGCACAATGGTAAATGGCTGTAATCCCAGCACCTTGAAGACTAAGGCAGTAGTATCTGAGGTTGGAGGTCAGCCTCAGCATCTTAGTGAGATCCTGTTTCAAAATAAAAATGAATTAAATAGATCTGGGGTTGTAGATTGGAGGTAGAATGGCTCCTTCAGTCTCTCACATCAAAAGAATGAGAAAAATCATAAACTTTTTAAATGCCTTATTCAGAATATATTACTGTTTAACAGGAAGGTGAACATATGTTCTTTCAAACCTGTTAAATATATATGTGCAATATTTCTAAGATAATTTTATACCATTCATAATGTTAGGAAAAGGTCAAAGAGGCAGTAGGATTTTCTAATATGAAGTTCATTAATAAACATGTTTTATTTTTAAGGTAAATTACATTAACAAAACCAAAGCTTTCATCCAGATGCTCTCCAGATACCACGTATCTCTTTTTCTTACTTATATTGATCTCCAGATATGCTCCCATCAAAAACCATAACTCTAGAATTTTGATATTCTTCTTCTGTTGTCTAAGTTTCTAGGAAAAATAAGTATTAAGTTATATGTTAAATTTTAGCTGTCATTTCTTGAACTTCTACAACTGAAGACTTACTGCATAATGTTTTACAAACTTTATAATAAAAATCCAAAATTATCCCCATATTATTATAAAGATTTTTGATACTAAGAAGTGCCTTGTCCCAGTTTTCAAAGAAGCCTATTTGAGCTCAGATCCCTCAAACAGCTTGTGAACTCCTCAGAGGAAGATTCTGAATCTTGTGTCCCCAGGGAATTGGTTATACCAGCCGCTCATTTGTTAAATAAATAAATTTAATATCATGGCTCACTTTCTCTTGACTTGCCTTTAAATTACAGGCTTATTGTTGGTAGGGATTTTCCAAAGGAGGTATGCCAGCTGAGAGTTGGGGTAGCAGTTTGGTAAAATTAAGTGTACTATGCCGGGCGTGGTGGCGCACGCTTGTAATCCCCGCGCTTGGGAGGCGGAGACAGGAGGATCGCGCAGGTTCGAAGCCAGCCGCGCTGGCGTAAGAGACCCTGTTTCAAAAATATAAAATAGGTCTGGGAGTGTAGCCCGGAGGAAGAAGGGCTTCCAGGAACCCCAGTACCACCAAAAAAAAAAAAAAAAAAAAAAAAAAAAATTAAGTGTACTTTGAAGGACTTCAAGTATGTAAAGTATCTAGGGCATTCCTAGCTCAACACAAAAATGTGGGAATTCATATAATGTTATGAATGTATCAGTATCTATCTCAATATTATGTTCTGGGAGGTGGAGTGATTGGGTGGAATCTGAAGGAAAGTATACTAAGTACTGTGTGCAAGCAGGTTTCCATCTCTCTGAACCTCATCATCATGTATAAGTACAATGCACCAATAAGAGAACATTTTAAAATGTGAAGAAATTGAAAAAGGCTTAAAATTATTATTATTATTATTATTATTATTATTATTATTATTTTTACTGTGGTTGTTGTCTATGTATCATTTACACTTATATTTCTTGTTACTAATATCTATATCCCCTAAAGAGGGTAAAGCATACATTAAAACAGAATGGAAATAACGAATTACATTAGTTTGCTTAACTCTTGGGTTGTTTTTCTCTTATGAAAGTGGACTTTCTAATTCATATTTTAGATTTTAAATTTATTCATGCCTATTTGATTAAAGAAACATCACTTTCTGCTTCTGAACATGATGAATAGTCCCGGCTAACTTGATAGGTGACAACGGAACATTAGTTTAATTTTTGTAAAAGGCTGTAAAGTTCTTTGCTAATGGCCTAAAGTAATAGATTTAGATAAAAACTAAAATGTTTAGAATTCTTCCTCTGTATTAAGAAAGAAAAGTCAGAGAATATTTTTTTCAGAGAAATTGTTTTCGACATCAACAATGGTTTATCCTTTGTGATTTATTTTATTGTGAAATTCAGAGGACAGACACATTTCTGGCTTTATATACAGTTTCTTCTCTTCATGAGGCAGCAAGTGAAATAACCTCTCAGGAAATGTTGCAAGCAACCACTTAATACATGAAACAGTTTGAACTATTCAGCATCAACAGCTAATTCTGTCATGCTTTGCTAAAATAGTGTAGCATTTAAATACTGAAGAGGCAATATACTGATAATGAGACAATTTCCAGGCACAGAACTTAGAAGAGGTATTTAGTTTGGATAGTTTCATTATAAATGTCTGTGCATTCTAAAGACATTTAAGGCTAATTGAAATACAAAGAATCACATCTGGAGAGGAAGCATATACCTGTTTGAATCAGAAATTAGAATGGGGAGGACCTCTTTAAATGATGCTTCCCTTGAAAAGAAAAATCATTTGTTTGGGGTTATCGGCACTCACATATTATTAATTCAACTGTCAATATGATTTTCTTAACCCATAGTTATAAAATAACTTCTGCATGCCGGACATTTCTTGGATTCTGGAAAACCTGTGGCACAATAAATAGGGTAGATTAAATGTTTTGGAACATTAGAGCCCACTCAAAAATAAAATATTTTATTAGCTTCTCTGCAATTAAAATTAAAGTGTTATTTTCTGATCATAGCTGAGTGTTTTAACTGACTGCAAAAAATGAGATTTTATTTAGAATGATTGTTTCCTTTTTTTGTTATGTGTAATTTTCTGTTGGGGTATATAAATATCTAAGGATGATGTGCTATTTGTTTGTAAGGAAGAAAGGATAGAAAAATTAACTCAGATTTAAAATATACCAACTTTCTGGAAGTGATGGTAATTCCAGTCCTGAGACTGGAGAATCACAGATTCATGGCCAGCCTCAATAACTTAGCAAGACAGCAAAATGCAGTTTTAAGCACAAAGATAAATAAATAAAATGTTTAAAAAGGCTGGGGGTATAGTTCAGAGGTACAACCCCTGCCCCAGGTTCAATCTCCAGTAAAAATAAATAAATAAATAAATAAATAAGCAGTTAACTATAAGTCAAGAAAAAAAAGTTATAGTATTTTTACATGCTCATATTTTCTGGCAAGTTTCTAATTTATCTTCCCTCTTGTTCTAGCTTTGTAGAATCTTTGATAACTAGTTATCAAATGATTATTTTAATGGAGTTTTGTGTCTTTAATTTTTAGGTTCAAATGAGATCACACAGACTATCTCTTACTTTAGCCATGTGACTGGGGACAAGTGACTCAGCAATGGTAAACTTTGATTTCACATTCCATGCATAGAGATTATCATAATGCCCTTATCTTAGATTCTCAAAATTCAATGAGATAATCAAACAGATTCTTAATACAACATAAGTATTAAATATTTATATTATTTTTGTTTACAATCATTAATGAACATTATACAAGTTCAGTCTGAATTGTAGAAAACATTAGTGCTAACATATCTATTAATAATCAAACTGAGCTGGGCGTGGTGGCACGCACTTGTTACCCCAGCATTTGGGAGGCTGAAAACGGAGGATCGCGGTTCACGGAGAATCTCAGCTACGTAGTGAGGCCCTCTGTAACTTAGTGAGACCCTGTTTCAAAAATAAAGAATAAAAATCAGGGCAGAGGATGTAGCTCGGAGGTCAAATGCCCCTGGGTTCTATCCCCAGACCCGCAAAAAAAATATTAATAATAATAATCAAACTGTTTTAAGTATGTATTTAAGAGATAACATTTTATTCTTTGAATAAGCTACAGGTGGACAATTATAGGTAAAGATTTACTCAGAGCTTGGGTTTTCAGGAATTATGGGCTTAGGACTCCACTGAATATATTTTCCAGCAATGTGTGATAGACGTGTGAATTATTGAGCTTATCAGGAGCTGGTTCACTTCTTAGGGGGTATTTTGCCTCTCATTTGGATATGAATTTGAGATAGGATGCTTAGGGACATTGAGGGGCAAAAGATAAAGAAGGTGAAAAAAGATTTGATTTTATTTCATTTCTCCTGAGCATTCTTAGGTCAAAAGTGGAAGAAATTTAAAATCAATGTTTGAGAGCTACATTTCTGAATAATCTACCTCTATATAAATCTATGAGAAAGAAATGATAAATTTTTTTGTTTCTGTGTCATAAAAATATCACATTATTTTCTACTTTTTTGCCAGATCAATTTCAAGTTTCTGCTCACAAAATCTTAGCAAAAAGCTGAAAGAATCATTTCACCTGCAGCACAATATTTTTAAATATCAGAGGTGTCTATAAAGAATGTCACCAGGGGTAAAATCTCACTATTTTATTCTAAGGCATTTGATTTTTCTCAAATGTTATCTTGTGAATTCTGTCTAAAGCTCATTTATGATGTGCTCTTCAGAGGAGACTCTCAGTTCCTGAACTAGAATCTACAGGGATGGTAAGAATGCACTTATGCTTTTCTCTGTAAATTCTGCATATATGAAATACCTATTTATATAAATAGCTTTCTGTTATTAGCATAGAAGTTAAAGTAAGCTTTGGCAAGTATATGAGTTATTTGCTAATATAAAATGGAAGCCCATGGTTCAGGAACTATGAAAAAGAATAATTTTTATTATAGTAATTCAAGACTCAAGTATATCAAAAGAATCTTCACTCCAATTTATACTGAGCTACAAATATCACATGATAGATTATGAGGAATACAATCTCATTTTTGAAATTCTTTTTGCATTAGTACCTTGAAGATGTGAAATTAGCTCACCTTTATCTATGACTTGCAAATCTCTTTATAAAAATAATAACATTTATTTTTTAATCTATGCAAATGATTGCAAGACTGAAATTACATTCATATCAAATTAATGCAAGCATATCTATGTTTATAGCTGCACAATTCACAATTGCCAAGCTATGGAACCAGCCAAGATGTCCATCAACAGATGAATGGATTACAAAGTTATGGGATATGTACACAATGTAATTTTACGCAGCTATAAAGAAAAACAAAATTACATCATCTGTGGGGAAATGGATGGAATTGGAGAACATTATGTTAAGTAAGATTAGTCAGTCACAAAAAATAAAAAATCATATGTTTTCCCTAACATGCAGAAGCTAGAAAGAAAAGTCATGGGAGGAACTCTAGTTAAAGAAGGATAAACTATAGATGAACAAATAAGGTGAACTAACTGAGGGAGGTGGGAGGAGGAAGAGGGAAATTCCATAATGTACCTGATGTACATTAACAAACATATCAAAGTCAATCACTAAGCCAAACATGAGAAGGAGTGAGAGGGGAGAGAATGGGGTGGGGATTTGGTAAGGGCTAATTGGGTGATGTGTGCATGTATATCTCTACCTTCTTGTACTCCATTAAGATGTAAGACTACAATGCACCAATAACAAAAATTTAAAAATAAATGTTTGAATATGAGTGCTCATTTCAAATATTAAGTTATAGTTTAAATTAGTGTATTCATCCAAGAGAGTAAGATATCCTTCCACCCATTATTTCCGGGAGCACTTATCTCTGCCTATGTTCTCTCATCATGCTACAGTGTACTGATTGTTGTATACAATATGCTGCTACCCATTGTTGGTAAGGATGAAGTCTTTATTTGCATTTCATACCCGATATCAGAGCTATACTTGGTGCAGTTAGGCTCTTTTGGTCTGGGCACATACGACGAGTTAATTGGAGATAAGTCCTCTTTGTTAAAATTGAATGAGCAACTGTGAGGAAAGAGGCATTAAATCTTGTTAGGGGGGAATATAGAACAATTTAATTCTCATACAATATCTACTTCTAATATTGTATGGATTATATCTAGCTGTGGGATGGAAATATATGTATACTCTATGTGTATTTATGAATATGTATTTATATATGTACAAAAGTGTATACAGGCAGAAATCTTATAAGCATTAAATTGTTTCTAGATTTTGCCTTCCTGAGTAATTTGCCTATGTGCATGGGATGTAGATATATCATAGACACCTGCAAATGCAAAATTAATTATGCAAATAATTTAGTAGGCTGCAAAACTGAACTCAAGATGCAATACAATAGTGCAGGGAACTATACTTTTTTATTTGGGAAATAATCTGTTCTTCCTATTGTAAACCTCTTTTGCTCATTAATGAAAAAAAAAACAAACTTTTTCTGCTTCACCATTAGCCCAATCCAGCCATTCACATAATATATTAGGTAGTATCACCATCTTTAAAATTTTAAAGGAATTCAGCAACACTCTCTCTCCTTTAGATGGTGATTGTGTCCTGGAAGAGATGGGTAATTGAGAAGTGTAACCCCTGGCTCTGCTGATTTTCAGGAGATATTTCCTTTCCACTTATTGGCTGGGCAGCCTATTGGCCACTAAAGTTGAAGCTTCTCCTGGTGGGTTATTTTGGCTTGATGAGAACCCTGTAGCACTGTCTTGATCTGCAGGCTGAATTTTATCTTCCATTGAGAGTAAAGACCCTTTGAATGAGTCTGGCTGTGAATTTTGTTCAGTCCTGATGTGGGTGATCTGCCCTTTAGCTCAGGATACACAACCATCTGTTCCACCAGTAAGTCTTCCTTCTGGGATCTCCACTGTTTCTGGGCCCCATTTAGCTGCAGAGATGAAAAATGACCCAGGAAAGTAAAAACTCAGTGTTAATCTAGATGCAATGTCCAAGCTAAAATTACTAAAATAATAAGTCTGTACATTATTTAGGTGAGACACTACTTGAAATACCTCTTTGAAGTTATGTGGGGGTGGTAATAGGAGTAGGCTGAGGATGACAGTCAGTTAACAAGTTTTTGTTCTTGGATTTATTCATATTTAGCTTGTGCAACTCACTGTCAGCCACAGTTCTACAATGGGAGAACTAAGATACACATAAGTATCCCTTTAAAATTTCTCTTTCTTTCATTAAATAATCCAAAGATTGAAGTGAACTGGCCAAAGGGGTATCTTTACCTTGGAATCATTCTTTAAAGAAAACTCCTTAATTAATTTAAAGAAAAGTCCTTGATTGCATAGATACTGATGAGAAGATGTAGAAAAATTTTCCCAAAACAGTTAGGTGCCACACATGGTACCATAAGAAGCACTGGAAAAATAATACTGAACAAAAGTGCTAAGCCTTACCTTGCTGAGTATTCCAGTCTTCTCACTCCAGACTAGCTTATGGGAGACCTATGACCCATTAAAACATTTAAGAAGAATGTGAAGTTTCTCCCCTCACATCTTCATTTTAGTTGCCAGATTTTCTTCACAGTGAATGAGAAGTAACATTCATAATTGGAAGTGAATTTTCTAATCTTAAATCTTGGAGATTATTCTCACTAATAGTAACGCATATTTTTTTTATCAGTGCCTCTTTCTCCTTTGTCTTATAAACCATATAGAGAAAAAATTATCACTGGTATGGTTACTTCTCATACCAGCTACTCAAGCAAGAGCCAAACTTCATAATGAAAAGATACCGTCCTCCACAGACTTTTCAGGCTATAGATAGTAACAGTAAGTTCATGGATCTTCAGGACACTCCCACTTACAACTAGTGAGCTACACATCTGTGAATTCCCATTAGCTCCTCATGTTTGATAGTTTTTTAAATGACACATGGAACTTGTGAAACATGGCCCTTATCATATTAATTAGCTTTTCCTCCCTGTGACCAAAATAACTACAAGGAACAACTTAGCAGAGGAAAGGTTTATTTGGGCTCATGGTTTAGTCCATGGTTGGCTGTCTCCAAGGCAGAAACATCATGACAGCACAGTGTGGCAGAAGAAAGAGGCTCAGTTCATGGCAGCTGGGAAGAAGAGAGACAGGAAAGGACCAAAAACAATATAGTCCCCAATGCCATGTCTTCATTTACCTACTTTTTCTAGGCATGCCCTACATGCTTCCAATTGTCCCCAGTAAATCCATCCAGGTCATTAATCCATCAGTGAATTAAAAATTAATAAAGTGATGAGGTAAGATTCTTTGTGATTTAGGTATTTCACCTCAGAACACTGAACATTGCTGCACATGAGGATTTTTTTGGGGGGTCAGGGCATTCCAGATCCAAACATTGATGGTTACTGGTTTCTTACTTGAAATGATACAAATTAGAACCAGTGAAAGAAAGAGATGCACAGAACAAGGTCTGGGATGGAGCCAATCAAGCAGCTTCTGGTTGTCCTCCTGCTAAAGATTTCTGGATAGCACTAGCTCCAGGTTTCTGTCTATATTCTGTGATGATACTTAGAGTAGTATGAATTAGGTAAGTTCACCAGGACCTAGAGTTCAGGTTTTAGTGGGGCTCAGTTACATAGTGTTTAAGTGGTCAACCACAAGAGGTTTGGAGACCTCCAGAGAAAATCATAGCTGAATAACATGCCTCAGAGCTCCAGCATTAAGTTTCTTTGCTTCCAAATACCCGTTGACAAAACATCCAGGAAAACAGAGATACTCCTTTGTGGGACATTTTACTTCCAATTGCATAATGAAAATGCCAGACCGCTCTTTAGATCAAGTTGATTTTTCTACATCTTTTTCCTTCACATACCCAGGTATTGCCAGCATGCCTGCACTCGTACATTGCCCTGCACACACTGGAACTTGTACACAAGACTGAACTTGCCTTCAAGAGACTCAGGTGTCTGGATACCTTAATCTTCTTTTGCTTTTACTTTTCTTTTAAAATGAGTATTTTACCAAGCTATTGGTTTGACAAATCCTATTTGATCTGACAAGATACTTGTCAAATCTCTCTCAATTTCAATTTATTTATTTATTTATTTTGGTGGTACTAGGGTTAAATGCAGGAAAATTCTACCTCTAATGTATACACCCAATCATGTTTTATTCTTTATCTTGAAACAAGGACTCACTAAGTTGTTGAGGGCCTCACTAAATTATTAAGGCTGGCCACAAACCTATAATCTTCCTGTCTGAGCCTCTCAGGTACTGTGATTATAAATGTGTACAACCATGAAAGGCTCTCAATTTCAATTTCTACTTGTCAGTGTAGCTAATGCAAATATCTTTATCGTAGTCTAATTTTTATAATTTATGAGATAACTTTTTATAAGATTATGAATTACATAAGAGCAGGGATTTATGTCTATTTTATGCTTTCTATTCCTAAGATCCTCAGAAGTATACGTTTCATATTATTAGTAGTAAAATATTGATTTGAGTGACTTTATGCGAAGGCATCCAATTAGCAGAAGAAACACATACATCTAGCAAAATTTTTTGACATTACAATATCAAAAGAGTGTTCAAAGAGCATTTCTTATTTAAGCAAATTTTTTTATAGTGGACAAAAGTCCCTACAGAATGAGAATCCAATTCATGAGAAATAGTGAACACCTCTGATCAGCACAAAAGGCATTACTATCAGCCCAGATATGAAAATGCTTTTTGTTAATTAGTGATGAGACATAAATGCTTCCAAAAAAATATACAGTAGATGCTGGTTCCAGTATAATCTCTTTATTTTTATTTATTTATTTATTTATTTATTTATTTATTTATTTATTTTGGTACTGGGAACTTAACACAGAGGCATTTTACTCTGAGTTTTACCTTTAGCCCTATTTTAGTTTTTCTTTTAAACAAGATCTCACTAGATTGCTAAGGGCCTCATTAAGTTGCTGAAGCTGACTGTGGCTGTGTGAACCTGTATCCTCTTGTCTCAGCTTCCCAAGTGCTGGTATTATAAGCATTTGCTACCATTCTTAGATAGTACATTATTTTTTGTGATATTTTAAAAAATATTATTGGTACATTGTAGTCATACAACTTAATGGAGCACAAGATGATAGAAAAATACATGTACAATCCACATTTCCACAATTCCTGCTTCATTCCCTCCATCTCATGTTTAGCTTACAAATTGAGTATATTCTTTATCATTATTTTTCCAACATATTTTTGTATAGTAAAAGCTTGGGCTTTAGTCCAGGCTATTTCCAAGACATAAGGCAAGAAAAAGAAGTCAAAGAAGTATAAATAGGAAAAGAAGAATTAAAGCTATCTTTATTTGCAGATGACATGATACTATACTTAGAAGACTCAACAAACTCAACCAAAAGCTTATAGAACTGACAAACAATTTTAGCAGTTTCAGGATACAAAATCAATCTTAAAAAATCAGAAGCTTTCCTGTATGCCAACTGTAAATCCACTGAAAAAGAAATCCAGAAAACACTTGCACTGAGGAAATCACACACACACACACACACACACACACACACACACACAGTATTAGGAATGAACTTTGAGACATGAAAGCAAAACGAGGACCTATGAAAAACAGTCTTACACACATCTGAGGAGGGCATGAGAAGCTCAAGGCAAAGTTTGTCTACAGTCTACAGCCCTATGGAGACAGCTAACGTAAGCAGAAGCAAATGCCTTTTCTCTTGGAACTCTTGAGTTGTTTGTGGCATGAGAAGCCCTGCACAAGTGATGATGTGTGAGTTAATGTGGGGCGGAAACAAACTTTTTCCCCTATTTTGTGAGAATACAACATAGATTCTGTGCCTCAGGGATTGTGGAGCTACTTCAGGATGTTGGGAATCTTTTTCAGCAACAGTATCAGCTGTAGCAGAGGGTTAGATGTTGACAGGGCTTTAAGGGGAGACATCAGACTCAATGGCTCAGTGTGGGTACTGGAGGGAACATAAAGGTACCTCTGCCCTGCTTCAAGGCAGCGGGGAGCGTAAAAACCAGATTGAGATATCCTGTTCTGTGATTGTAATGGAGAGGGCCTATGGCCAGAAACCATGAGGCATGGCTTTTGGAGCTTCAGCAACTTTTCTTAACAAGGGGCTAGAGTTCCTACATTATTTGATAGAGAAAATAAGGAAAAATGTGAGATTATTAAGATATTACTAGCTTAAGCCTGGCATGGTGGCACATGCTTGTAATCCCAGCACTTGGGAGGCTGAGACAGGAGGGTCACACAGGTTCAAAGCCAGCCATAGCTACTTAGTGAGGCTCTCAGCAACTTAGTGAGACCCTGTTTCCAAATAAAGTATAAAATAGGTCTGGGAGTATATCCCGGAGGCAGGAAAGCCGCTAGGTTCCACCCTCAGTACCTCACACAAAAAATAAAAAAGTAAAAAAAGATATTACTAGTTTACTTTGTCAATGAAATCAGTGGATGACTAGATTATTTTTGATAAAAATAATATATAGTTTGTTATTTCCAAACTGATACCAAATGTATAAACATTTTTATGCAAGATCGGCCACCCAGAATGTGTCAGTGAAGCTAGATGGCTCATTACTTCCCTAGTCTGCATCTTATAGGGTCCCTTTTATTTTCTTTTACATGTACTACTTCAGAAAACTCACCTACCCAAGAGTCCTGATATTTATTTTCCCTTGGTCTGGTGTAATGGGAGGAGAAAAGGACAAGATAATAACAAGTAAAGAAGGAGGCCAGGAAGCAAATCTTCAATCTTGAAATTTTTGTTGATCCTCATAGTGGCAACTCAAAGTGAATTTCAATTAAAAAACTACGGAGATTAGCTGTGAGTCCCTGTTATGGTCATAATCTAAAGGGGGTAGTAAGGAAGATTACGGCAGAGAGCAGAAGGTGGTAGAGGAGATGAAACCATGTCATCATTATCCTATTGAGGCAGTAGGAAGACCTGCAGTGGGGTGATGGTGAGGCCACTATGAACAAGAAAGGACAGCCCCTTGTGCTTTTAGCTCCTGAATCACATTCCAGCTTCATTCTCTTCCTCCAATCTTGATCTTTCAGTTTAAGGATTCAGAGTTTCTGGAATTCGCCCCAGGCATTCAAATGAATTGTGCAGATGTCTTTAGTTATTACATCTTGCCTGTTTATTCACTTACAGCATTTGTATGGCTGAGGTTATTTATGATATAAACATAATTTAAAAAATCAATCCACAGGCATATATAGCATATATTATACTATTTATATAGAGACATACATTATGAAATCCAACCAAATAAAAATATATAACTACATAGGCAAAACAGTGCTCTTTCCCAAAATGTTTATAGCAGAGTATCTGGAACCTGGAAATATTATGTATACCTTACACAGAAAAAGAATTCTGCAGGTCTGATTTAGATTAAGAAAATTGGGATGGGGAGAATTACTCTGCACTATCTACCTGGGACTAATTATTATTATTATTATTTTTTTTTTTTTGGTGGTACTGGGGGTGGAACCCAGAGGCTTTCTATCTCCAGGCTATACTACCAGACCTATTTTATATCTTATTTGGAAACAGGGTGTCATTAAGTTGCTGAGAACCTCACTGAGTAGCTGAGGCTGACTTTGAACCTGTGCGATCCTCCTGTCTCAGCCTCCCAAGCGCGGGGATTACAAGTGTGTGCCACCAAGTCCGGCTCATAACTGGGACTTATTTAATCATAAATCTCTAAAATCACATATCTGTTTTAGGCCAAGACTAGGCTGCTGTCAAAGGGAGATGTAACAAAGAAAGAGAGATGAACAAATTATGGTGATCCGTTTTTGAAGATGGAGAAAAGGAGCCAAGGAATGCAAGTGATCACAGAAAGGTTAAGATGAGGAAACAGATTGTTCTGCAAATCCTTCACAAAGAGATGCTGCCTCACCAACCTCTCGATTTGAGCCCAGTGAGAGGAGGGCTTGACTTCTAACTTACAAAACTGTAAGAGAATTAGTGTTGGTGAAGTCGTTCTTTTATCATAATTTATTCTAACATCATTAGAAAGTCCCAACATTGACCAGCTTATAGAATCTATTCAATAGGTAAATCGAAAGCTGCTTATATTAATTTTTTCTTTGAGGTTTAAAATATGGCATTTTTTCATTAAATTGCTATTTCCTGACCTGCACACACATGCACATCCACAAACATAACCACACAATCACACACACGCATGCATGCATACACATACACATTCAACTATTTTTTCAATCAGTTTAGTCACAGAACTAAAAGTTTATGAACAATCTCTCATTTGTTCATCACCTTAACTCTATCTCGGGTTGGGGCTAGTGCAGTTCTTCACAGACAAAGAGATTGACTTTTTTATTTTGTACTTTTATTGGTATATTGTAATTATACATCATAATGATGCTCAGAGTAATAGAAACATGCATGGGGTTTAAGGGAGTAGTAATTTAACTTTCTTTAAGAATCAAGGAATTTGAGCTAGTCAGGCCAGTCTGACTTTGTATGCTTGATTTCTTGTGCAACCAACAAATAATTCAAATCTCAAACTGCTAGGTAGGGTCATATTTGTGCTTTATTTAAATCTATTGTGTAAACCAGAGAAACATCAGGTATACTAGGTAACGAAGGTAGATACATAAACATAATATAGACTCATTTTAAAATTATTTTGTAAGCCCAAAACATTTTATTGTAATCTTAAAATAACTTTATAGCATATCATGAACTTGTTCTTTTTTTTTTTGAAAGAAGGGTCTTAGCAAAGTATTGCTTTATTTTAAAGCATTTTGATGTATGCAATAGTAAGTATTAGAAACATCATAATATTATGGGTATGCTTATTAAGAGCTGAGTCTCAGATGCAGATAAATATAAGTAGCTAATATTTAAACTATATTCCTCTTCCAGGGCAGTCAGTTCTTATTTAATATCATCTCATTCCCATAACTCTCACTAAAAGACCTACTGGGCTTGGGGATTATGTTTCACCTTGTTAATTCTATACCTATTCTTTCTAAAATAAAGCCCTGCAAGTTTTGGATAATAATCTATAAATGTTGAGGGACCATAAAAGACAGAGACACAAAAATTATAATGATGTTAAAATAAGAACATAGTAATTAGGCTGAAAATGAGGTGAATATATATATATTATATACATATTTATATATACAATTTTTATGTATTACAGAGTACAGAAAGTTATCATGAGGAAAATTAGAAAAGCAACAAAGTAAGATATATCACTTTGAAAGACTGAAATATTAGGCCCTTGTTAGTACTCATAAAAGCACTCTGCTTTCCAACTCACATGAGAAAGAAAAATTGAGCCATTAGAATTCTATATATTAGTCACTTTGAGAACTACCTACCTCTTTACCTTTCTTATAACATAATCCTTTGTTACTACCTAATAAATCTTTATTTTAAGGCAAAAAAATGTCCATCTTGTGATTTCTACTGTCAAGAAAAGAACATCCCATTAATTCAACAGGTTCCAGCACTGTTGCAATTGGATCTGAGGAGAATATCGTCTGACCCAGTGGAGTACATACGATGTCTTTATTTTACTGAGGTTTATTAAGGTCGACCAGCTGGTGCCCATGAATGCCAGTTGAGAGCTAGATGTTGAACAACACGAGGCTGAATACTTGTTCTTTCCCATGAGTTCACCTTTCAGTGCACACTGAAATATCTGGGGACTGATGAATGAATACAGGATGAAAAGGACAAAAGAGGCTTTGTCAAAAATGTAAAAGGATGTTCCTCTTTTGGGGTTTAATTATATTTTTCTTCATAAATTCTTTTGAAATAGTGCAGTTGGAAATTTATACTCTAATGATTTTATCAGGGTAGTTGTCAAAGAATAAACATGAGAAACTCTACAGAGGGAAGCAGATACAGCATAATTAAGACAATACATTCAAATACAGATACATCTCAGAGGTTTGGTATTTATTCTTTTAATTTTGAGGAACAATATTTATTGTTGATTGAGGCATTGTAAGATTTTTTTTCTCAAAGCTTGTTAAGAAAATACAAATGCAAACTAGAAATTAGATCATTGAAGAAAATTGAGTTGGTATTAGAAAATAAATGTTTGGCCATGGTATTTACACTTTAGTTGTATACAACTTGAGCTTTTTTCTAGACAGAATTTCCTGTGATTAGTGACTAATTTTGCTTTTTACATTTCTGTGGGAGCATTTTTATTAATTTATGTCAAGCTCCCTGAAACCAGCATAATTATGTAATGTATGATTATTTCCCCATAATTCACTGCAGTGGTAGACACATGATATATACAGGATGTAGTCACCACTTCTTCTAATAATAAAAGGGATGGTAGGCTAGGATAAGATGTGTTAGCTAAAAAAGCCCCAAATTCTAAGCCTATCCATGGGATTAAAAGGTTTCCTCTTATAAGTCATTCATATTATGAAATACTGTAAACAGGTGGGTTGACATTTAAATGAAATGGAACTAAGTTGTTACCGCTTTTAAATCTCTATGTATTGAGTTTGCAATGTGACCTACTCCATGGCAGCATTTTCATTTTCACTGCCCATTCATTTCCAATGTCTCCTGACATTGTTCACTGTGTTGTGTCTGCCAGAATGGATTGAGGCCATCCAGAGTGAGATGGATATTAGAACCAGCAGAAAGTGATTATAGGTGGCATCTGGCAGGAGTCATTTTCTCTTAAGGCTCTGACATGTCATTCCTGGTAAATGGGTTCTATTAGCTATCTAAAGGCACCAGATGTACCATATGAAATTATTCCAATAAATCTTTTGTGAATTATATATATTTTACTATTGCAGATTCACTCTAGTCCACATGGATTCAGCCATGTTTGTTTAGAAATGGATGCAAATTTAAACTGCTCCAATGCTTTCTAATTAGATAATTATTCCTAAAACTTGTTCTTGGGTGATAAGACTTGATATTAGAGACAAATTATTTTTACCAGATACTGACAAATTGATAAACTATTTTACCTGTTTGAAATCAGATCTTTCAGTTGATTATTAACTTGGTAAATTTAGTATATGCTGCAAATGACATTTTTGTAAAATATTTTTTTCTTTTTAAAAATTTTTATTGGTAAATTACAATTATACATCTTAATTGAGTGCAAGATGGTAGAGGCAAAAATGCACACATCACTCATTTAGCCTTTCTTCACCTCCCATAGGAATCATTGACTGATTTGTATAAAATGATGATTTCCAGAGAGCCAAAAATATGTAACAATATATTTAACAGCTTATGATCATTCACTGATAGATGTGGATTCACAGGAGACATGTTATTAAATATGCTAAATGTAATCTTTTGAGCTGGTTCCAGTAATCATTAATGCCTTTTCTTTGTACCTACTATAGCATGTAGAGTCAGAAATAGCTATTGCTATTTCTTATTTTTATGAATCCTACAACATTAACTTCATTGGCAAACAAGTTTCTCTTTCTTGCAGGTAATGTCTACTTTCTACTTCTTTTTATAATTTTTATTAGTGTGTTATAATCACAAATCTTGATGAATTTCACAGTGATAGAGGCATAAACACACACATCTCTTGTTGAGTATTTTCCAAATTCTCACCCCATTCCCTCTCTCTTCACACTTTCCCATGCTTAATGCAGTGACTGGCTTTCCTAAGTTTGTGTATCTATATCATGACAATTGAAATGTTTTCCTCTTCAAGTCTTCTTCCTCCCTCCCACCTCCCTCAGTTTGGTCCCCTCCTTCTATCAACTAAGGTATTTCCTCTTTTTTCTGGAGTCCTATGTCCCAGTTTCTCCCTAGCTCTTCCATATGAGAAAAAACAACTCTTAATTATTTAATTCCTATTCAACTTTCTGGGTTTAGCTTGTGTTTGATTCTCAAAAACTACTATTGTTTTTCAGTAATCATTAATGCCTCCTTTTAGTACCTTCTATAGCATGTAGAGTCAGAAATGTCTATTGCACCTAGGATCTTCCAATGTCAAGTTGAATTTCTACTTATGCCTCAAAATAAAGATGAGATATTTTCCCATTGATCCATGTGCGAAAGTTCATCACTGCATCCTTTATACCACGCTATCAGTAAATTTGTTTTTCACACATTTTATTATTTTGACCTCACTTGTCCTTCTTTAGTGTACTATATCATTCTTGCCCTTTTTAATTGTTATGGGCATACTGGGCATTGAACTCGGGCATTTTACCTACAAGCTACACCCCCAGTCCTATTTTGCATTCTTTACTTTGAAACAGGGTCTCACTAAGTTTCAGAGTGCTTCACTAAGTAGTTGAGACTGGCTGTGAAACTTCAATCCTCCTGTCTCAGCCTTCCAATTCCTGGGATTACAAGCATGTGCTGCCATGCCTAGCTCAACTCTTGCTTTTCAATATAAAATGTAACAAAAGGAGAAACATAAGGAAATATTCACAAATATAAGCTTTTTCACATCTTGGTTTTCATTTTGTCTAATAATAAAAAGTTTATTCATATATTTATGTGTATTAAATATGTGTTCTTAAGCAATTCAGTCATTCAATTTTCATATTTTAAAAGTACTTATTGAATGACTAACACTGTATTCATTTCTCTGCTTGGTATTATGGAGGAGAACACAGTATTATATAGGATTTAATATTCAAAGAAATTTGTTGCTCTTTAGGGAGACAAAAAAAAATTATGGCTGAAAAACACTAGCCTCCCACTATACAGAACTTGATTCAAGTGTCAAAGTGAGTAATGCAGAAAATTTATAGCATAGAATTTTTGAAAATGAAGAATAACAAATAGGAAATAAAAAACAGAGATTGGAGGTGTGTAATGTCCAGAGTTAAGTCAGCTTTCATATCCTCTCAAACCAGTATCCATTGTTTTGTACAACATTCTTTATATCTTGGTCTTGTAATTTCTCTTCTTTTTACTTTCCAAATGGAAGTTTAAAGCACAACCTTACATTAAAAATTAGGAGAAGAAAATAAGATATAATAAAATATCCCTACAGAACTTTATAATCATTGTCACTAGTCATCTATAGCTTATGGTCAGCCCATGAGACTTACTACTCAGAACCAGTGAATCCACTTACTGAACATTGTCTCATCTGCAGTGAAAGTTATCATTTTTAAACCTGAGTTACTCTTTTAAGAAAGAGCCAGAAAAAATAAACTCAAAGCACTATTATCCTATTTTCTAAAATATTTTGTTTCTTAACTAGATCAGAAGTCCCACTTTCACAGTTGGCTCTGTGCTTTTTTGCCTATAAGATGATGATGAACTAATAAAGTGGATGATGATAATGATTTTATGTTTTTAAAAGAACTTTCATTTTACTAAACCTGATGATTTTCATTTCTCTTCTGTAATTGTGTCAATAACATTTTGTAATTTAATTTTAAAGCATTTTTTTATAAATAACCGATCGGCATCAGAGTCTATCTTACTCTGATGTCTATGGGAGGTCTGCCAAGCATAAGGCTGATGAAACACAACCTTAGACAAGCTCCATCTGTCCCATTTAGACAATATACAGTGTCAGATCTCAGTAGTGGAAGCAATAACTGCAAGCTGCTCTCTCAGGCAGACAACAAGAGAGGGCTACTGATCACACTGATTAAAATAAACAAACCCTTAGGGTGGGTTGTAGTTAGTATAAATTTAAGCTAGATAACCATTTTCAACAGACTTCTGCATTCAGGACCAGTGCCCTGTGGAAATAAGAAGCAAATACAAGTCATCTCAAGTATATGAAATCCTGATTTGGTCAGTAAGAAAATATTTTAAAGGAAATATTGCACTCCTCTTTTTAGAAAATAACATTTAAATGATATAAAAACACAAAAAGTTTTCCCAAAATATACCAACACCAAGGGAGCATTTAAACGGGGTCAGAAGACATCATTATTTAATCAATCTATAATGAAAAGTTTCCCTAAACAAAGTCAGCAATGAAAAACATTGTTTTATACAGGATTCAATGGAAGCCTACCATCCCATTCTGAGTTTTAATGGGAGTCTCAATTGCCACATAAAAACCATTAATGCATTTTTGACCTCCCAGAAGCAGAAAACTTCTGAAAAACTTAGTCTGTTGAATTCTTCCAGAAAACTGCATTTAAGGCTATTGGTAATTATGTAAAAATATTTCAAGGTTAGATTTTTGTTTATGACTTTACTACTTATTTTTACTAAACAGTAAGTTAGTTTATATTCTAATTATCTAGTCAGTCTTTAGAACTTGAATCACTTTTGAGAGCACTTAAATTGAGCAAAGGTGATCAATTTGAAATTGAGAATAAATTTTCTTTTGTAGTCATAAGCCTTGTTTATCCATATTTATATAATTAATTTTTAAGAATAAAATATATTTTAACCTACCCTTTATACTTCACCACAAATTTAATGAATATGAATATAAGATGATTTGGTTTACTCAAAGACGATGGTCATTTTTATGATTATCAGGCAACCTTTACTGAAATCCAGCAAGAAAGAATTTTGTCTTGCTCTCCAATAAGAATTTTATTATGTAGAAAAGAAAGCAATCCTATTTTTTCAACTTTTTTTAGGGTGCTAAGCATTGAACTCAGGAATGTTTTACCATTAAGCTACATCCTCAGTGCCCCACCCACCATTTTAAATTCTGTATTTTGAAATAGAATCTCCCTAAGTGTCTGAAGCTGGCCTCAAATTTGCAATATCCTCCTGCCTTAGTCTTCCATGTAGCTGGGGTTACAGATGTGTGTCACCATGTCTAAAAATTTTTGAAGCAGAAAGCTCTGTATTAAATTGAACTCTGGTGACAAAAGATACACGCATAACTCTTGTCATGGAATATATTTTCATAATGCAGCAAGCATATAATTGTGTGGGTATATAACACAATCAATTAAACATCATTTTTTCATTACCAACTGATGAGAAGATTCAATTAGATTACATCTAATATACTTGATATACTACTTTTTGATCAACACATTATCTTTGTAGCTCAAAATAGCATGAACTCAGTTTGACAGAAATGAACTTCAGAAATTCTAGGGTGTCCTCTTGGTGAAAAATTCTAAACCTCAATATTATTGGCATGTGGGGCCAAATAACTTTTTCTTATGAGGATGCCCTGTGTTTTATAGGATATTTTCTGTCCTCTGTCCACTAGATATTAGAAATTACTCATTACCTATTAGTTATAATCAGGAAAATAAAATAAAAATTGAATATGAATATCAACTTCATAAAAGTTGCTTGAAATGAAAAAGCCAAAACTATCAAGTATCGATAAGAATATCAAGTGTTGAACAATAGAAATTCAAGTGTTGGAAAAATATAAGTGAATTATTTTAAAATCAGCTTGCTATTATCTACTAAAGATAAAGATATTCTTATCTTTTAATCTAGCTGTTTTACTTGTTTGTCACACTACAAAAATAAGTGTTAGTTTCAACAAAATACATGTAAAAAATATTTATAGCAACATTTTTATAATAGCTCCAAACTAAAAATTTCCTGTTTTTGATAGAAGGGTTAAATATGATTTATTTACAAATGAGAATGACATTGAACTATGAAAATAAGTTAAAAGTCATACACAACATGTATAACTGTTAAAAACATAGCATTAAGTGTAAGAATCTAAACACAAAGAAATACATGCTTTATGATGAATAGTCAAAAGAAACCATAGCATTCAGGAGTATATCATATTAAGAGGTAAAACTGTGAAAACAAAGTCAAGTTATCTCCAGAATAAAGAAAGATGTTACCATCGGGCAAGAGCATTTGGTGAGTTTTTGAACGGCTGACAATACTTTTTTTTTTCTTTTGCCTAATAATTAACTATATGTTTTTCTATTATAATAACTCATCAAATTGTACATTTGCATTTGTCATTTTTCTGTTTGTGTATAATGTTTCTCAGAAAAAAAGTCTAAAAGAACATTTTATTTGCATAAAACACAATGGAGCTGACACAGTGTTAAAATGTTATCTTTCAAATGTTTTTAAAGTCTTCAAGAAAACACTTGTAATAAAGGAATCAGCTAGGAAATTTACCTAAATTTAAAAGAATTTAAATAGTGGATTTTATTTATATTTTATTTATTTATATTTTCTAAAAAGGGATTTTCTCAAATAGGATATAGAGATTGTCATTATATCATAACAGCTTACAATTCTTGGTCTTTATACCATACATAAGCTGTCTGCAAAATATTTTTATTCTTTAAATATTATATGCATACTTACCTCTTTTGAAAAATATCAATTTTTAAGTAACAAGGCCAGTTATAAATATTACACACTTAACTGGACCACTAAAATCTTACTTTCATTTTATTACCACTATTATCTTATTGAGTAACACCTGAATTTGCTTCTTTAAAAAAGAACATTTGGAAGATGCTGACTGAGCACGTATCAGTCCTGCGACACCCAATCTCCATATCCTTAAAAATAGCATTCTACAAACCCAGAAAAATACTATCAGTAGAGGAGTAAAAATGATAAATACAAGGGACAAGGAAAAAGAAGATTAGAAGACCAGCAAGAGAGCAGAAAAGAAACCTGCCTACCTTGTGGCAGCAAGGTGTCTGAGCAGTGCTATCTTGTCTGACAGCACCAGACTCCAGAGACAAAAAGGAAAACAAGAACCTCAAGTAAGTAGCTGCAGATCAATGGGATTGTAAACCATCAGTTCTTCCTGCGTAAATACTGGCTACAACTTCCAGCAGTGGGGCTGAGCTCACCATGCCCTACAGAGATTCAGAGAGAAGCTCAACACCAGAAAAAACACCCGCCTGCCTCATGGCCAAGGGCAATGCAGTGGCACCACTTTGCCCACTACCCTTAGTCCAGGGATGATGAGGAAATCATCCAAGGACTTGAAGTAAGCCACTGCAGATCACCAAAACTGTAAATTCTTCCTGCACAAACACTGGCTACAACTTGCAGCAGCAGTGGCCAAGCATAACACACACTCCAGAGATCCAGATCAACCTGCACCAAAACCGTAAGTGAAGTTGAAGTCCTGTAGGAGAACACCCAGGGCAGCAGTCCCAGGGACTAACATAGCTATGATAAACTCCCTGGGCCTGAGACTTTGCAGATCATCCCAGAAAAGGAATACTGGCAGCTGAGATTACTACACCCTCCAGAGATCCAGAAGGATGCTCAAGCACAACACACCCTCCAGAGAACCAGACCAGCCTGCACCAAAATCATGAGTGAAATTGCGGTTCCTATAGGAAAAACGCCCAGCCTAGCGCCCCCAGGAACTCAAGCAGTTGTGATAAACTCCCTGGGTCTGAGACTTTGTGGTTCAACTCAGAGAAGGTAGATGTGTTGTCTGATGTTATATATAGCAGAGGCTCAGACAGACTCAGGCTCCGATCAGTGGAAAGCATGGGGTAGACCTATGTTTAACACTAGATCCAACTAGTAGGATCTCCAGGATCACCACAGACCACCCAATCATGGTGAATAAGGAGAAGTCAGACCAGCTTAGCCATAGTTGTGGAGAATAGAGGCACTTACATTGAGTTTGATCTCAGAGGCATATACCTCTCAGTGGAGGCAGGGAAAAACTAAGACTCCAAATCTGTGGAAAGTATGGAGGGTGACCTGCGCTTTATACTGGATTCAGCCCGATTGATACCAACCATCTGCATAGACTGAGAAAGACTCAGAGAGCCAAACTCAGAGCAGAAAAGAGGATGGTGGCACTTGGTATCTGCACAGAGAGGACTTCAGAGACCCTATCATTAATTCGTTGTTGGGGTTGTTTTTTGTTCTTTTTTCTGTGTGAGGGTATATGTTTCTTTTTTTAACCCTCTTCCCAAACCCTCTCCTAAGCTTCTTCCCTTGTACATACATACCGTTTTCTCTCTATCTCTTTTCTATTTTTTCTTCTTTTTCTTTCTCCCTTGTCTTGTATTATACCAATAAAGACCATGCAGGAAGAATCACAGTACCTGACTTTAAACTATAATATTACAATGGTTTCATAGTAATAAAAAAATCATGATAGTGTCACACAAACAGATAATAGTCCAATGAAGCAGAATAGAAGACTCAGAAACAAAATCTACACACTATAGCCAATTGATTTTTGACAAAGGGGCCAAAAATATACACTGAAAAAAATATCGTATTCAACAAATAATGTTGGCAAAACTGGTTAACCATAGGCAGAAAAAATGGAAATAAATCCCACTTTCTCACCATGCACAAGAGTGAATTCAAGATGGATCAAAGACTTGGAAATTATGCAAGATACCTTGAGGCTTCTTGAAGAGGGCATAGGTTCAACACTAGAACACATAGGCAGATATACAAACTTTCTTAACAAAACCCCAAAGGCACAATAAAATAAAAGGTGAATCAATATGTGAGATAGCATAAAACCAAAGAGTTTCTGTGCAGCATAGGAAACTACCAAGAACCTCAACTGAGAACCAACAGAATGGAAAAAGTTTTTTGCTAACTACTTCTCCAATACAGGACTAATATCTAGACTATACAGAGAACTCAAGAAAATCAACACTAATAAGAAAAAAAAACAATAAAAATGGGCAAGTGGATTAAATAGACACTTCACAAGGAAGAAATTCAAATAGCCAATAAATGCATGAAAAAATGTTCAACATCATTAGCAATCAGAGAGATGCAAACCTAAACTAACCTGAGATTCCACCTAACTCCAACTAGAATGGCAATCATCCAAAACACAAACAACAACAAATGCTGGTGAGGATGTGGAGAAGTGGGAACTCTAAAACATAGGTGGTGGGATTGCAAATTAGTGAAACCACTTTGGAAAACAATATGGAGGATTGTCAGAAGAATGGGAATGAACTTACCATTTGATCCAGCAATACCACTTCTGGGTATCTACTTAAAAGAAAGAAAACCAAGCTACCAAAACAATACATGCATATTTGTGTTCGTAACTGCACAATTCACCATTGCCAAACTATGGAACCAGCCAAGATGTTCATCAACAGATGAATGGATTACAAAACTGTGGGCTATTTATACAATGGAATTTTAGTCATCCATAAAGAAAAACACCATTACATAATTTATAGAGAAATGGATGAAACTAGAGGACAGTATGCTAAGTGAGATTAGTCAGTCCAAAAAAATAAGAAATTGGATGCTTTCCCTGATATGTGGAAGCTAGGGAGAAATAGGTAACATGAGGAACTCTAGATGAAGAAGGAGCTTCTATAGATGAACAAATAAGATGACCTAACTAAAGGAATGAGAGGGGGGAAGACAGAAATTCTCTAAAGCATATGATGTACTTTAATAAACTTATCAAATTCAGTCACTAAGCCAAGCATAAGAAGAGGGGAGGGGGAGGGAATGGGGCTGTTATTGGGTACGGGCTAATTGGTTGATGTGTGAATGTATGTAATTCCATTAAGATGTATGACTACAATGTGTCAATAAAAATTTTAAAAATAAAGTAAGAAATAAAACAGGGCCCTTGCTGACCAATAAAAATTAAAAAATAATAAAAAATAAAAAGAACATCCTTCTTTAACAAAGATTACCTCATTCTAGCCTTTCTCATTCCTTACTGGTCCAATTGAGGAAGGACAGAGGACCTGGGAATAGAAAGCATTAAAAGATGCTATCTGTATAGAGAACAAAAACAGGAAAGGTTAATAAGATATAACAGTAACAATGACCAGGTAAAAGATACTGAAATAAAAAAAAAAAATTTTCATCCCGTTCTGTGGACCTCATTCTGAAGACAACCTGTGAAATAAGTATGGGAAGGAGTGGTGAACAGACAAGTGGTGCCAAGAGATTAGAGCAAACCAGCACAAGAGATAATGACTCAAACTAAGGATTGAAACTAGGCAAAAGACATTCTAGGCCCCCAAGAACCAATTCTTACAAAAAAGTAAATGAAAGACCACAAAAAGGTATAAAAGCATACCTTATCAAAACTAGTTAACTCTCTTTGAGGAACCCCTTCTCCCTATGTGGGGGAAAGTGTTTTCATTTTCTATCTTTCCTTGGCTTACAAATAAACATTATATATATATATATATATATATATATATATATATATATATATATTCTACATTAGTCCTTGAACAAACTTCATCAAAATTCATTGCACAAGAACCCAAGAAAAGACACCCATATCAAAATCCCCTTTACCTATCCCCTCCTTAAAAATGTTTAAAAGAGAGATGTATGGTCAGAGATTTTCCTCTGAAGAATGATAGATCAGCATATGTACATTTACTGACATGGCTTAATCAACAGTATTGATAACTTTATCTTTTTGATAAAAGTTATCTTTTTGATAAAGTTATCATCTGTTTCTCTCTCATCTAACATGGGATCTTATTTCACACATAACTAAGAATATTAGGGTATTGATTTTCTGTGAACAAAATTACTTTTTAAAAGTGATTTTGGTCTCATATCTTTTCCTATATAATCAAAAAGAAAAGAGAAAAAGATTTGCTTGTTTTAGTTAAATTTAAGAGGATAGTGTCCCGGCATGGTGGCTCACACTTGTAATCCCCGCACTTGGGAGGCAGAGACAGGAGGATCGCTCAGGTTCGAACCCAGCCTTGCTGGCTTAAGATATCCTGTTTCTAAATAAAAATATAAAATAGGTCTGGAAGTGTAGCCCAGAGAAACCCCCTGGGTTCCACTCCCAGTACCACCACCAAAAAAAAAAAAAGAGGATAGTGTAAGGCTTCTGTATTATTTTGTATATAAAATGATTTCATAAGCAGAAACATTTCTATAGATTTTTATTTAATTTGGCAAACTAACATAATAAAATATAAAATTACTTGCCCAATATGTAATCATTTTTATTTGTCTACTTAGAAAAAAAAGTTTGCCCTTTTTCATCCAACTCTAACAGATTCCTGACATTTTTACTTAAGCTCATCAGTTTGGAAAAATCACATAAACTTATGAATTTAAAAGATAAATCAGAGTGAGATATTATAATTTTCTCTATTCCACAAATGTGTAAACTACAGTGTAGAGACAATAACTGACTAGCCTTCCATCAGAGAGATCTTAAGTGACAGAGGCAGGTGGAAAGCTTGGCAGTCTGATTTCAGAGCATGTTTCCTAATCTCTGTGGTGCAGAACTATTTATTTGTCCCCTGTTTGCTTTTTGGAGTCAATTCAATGTCATAATAAAAGAAGATTTAGAGATATATTTTATATAATGGAATTTTGCAAATTTCTTGCTTTGAAGTTTTTCTTATAAATCACATGAATCAGTGGATATAGTATAGGATTTAGAAGCTGATTGTTTTCTTCACTATAAAATGAGAACAATAAAACTAGAACAGAGTAAGACATTATAGACACTCAAAATGTACGATCTCTTCTGCCCTCTTCAATCAGACATGTGAATTTTCATATCTTAAAAGGAAATCCTGAGATGGGATTCAAGGCCATGTAAGTGAGGATGTCCTTTAGAAGAAAGAAACTGAGGGAAGCAAGTTAGGTAAGGGAAGAAATTTAAGTAAAAATGTGAGTTGAACCTTATCCTGATTTTTGCACTGGGAGCTCTGGAGCACCAGTTACACTGGAGGGTTGTTGCTGGGTGCAGAAGGAGAAGCCATTGTTGCCCCTCCATTTGTAAGTAGCTGATGATTATGAGGGAAAACAGGAGGGGATGAGAGGTAAAGTGCACATTCTATATTGCAAAGAGGCTCCTATTAGGCCAGCTACAGCCCTATGGAGATGGGGCAGCTGTGAACTAATAATCAATACACAGTACATGTGGGGTGTTGGCTTCACACCTGGAAAGGGGGGTTGGCAAAGGAGGAGATTGTCTTTATTCTACTAATGGTGTCCAGAATTTGAAATCTAAGTTCACAGGTATCTCAGACCTTCTGATCTGAATAATATGACTGGGGTATTAAATTGACAATTCACTTTGTGCATTTTCTCTTATCATGGTGATATCACTAAGATTTTAAAGGTAGATTCAAACTACAAAAATATCACTTATGGAAGATAAATGGCATTTAAAATTTGGAAGAATTAATGTTTTGATATAACAATGTGTTAAATATTTCCAGATCCGTAGATTTAATGAAATACCTATTAGGATCATAGATGGCTTTTGGAGAAATTTATAAATTTATCCTTAAACAAATATATCAAAGTCAATCACTAAGCCAATAATGGGAAGAAGGGATGGGGAGAAAATGGGATGGGGATAGGGTAAGAGCTAATTGGGTGATGTGTGCATGTATATTTCCACAAATCTTTTATACCATTAAGATGTATGACTACAATGCACCAATAAAATTTTTTTAAAATAAAATTTCTTTGGAATCATAAGGGATCAAGGATATACAAAACAATATTGAAAAAAAGAAAATTCTGTGAGACTTAAACATACTGTTTTAAAAATTTAGTGCAAAATTATATTAATAAAGGTATGCAAATCTATAGGAATAAAATTGAGAGTTAAGAAATAAATATATCTATGATCAGCTAATTTTATTTATTTAATTTTTGATGGTACTGAGGTTCTCGGAAACCCTTCTATCTCTGAGCTACACTCCCAGACCTATTTTTTATATTTTTATGTGAAAACAGGGTCTCTTAGACCAGAGAGGCTGGCTTCGAACCTGCACGATCCTCCTGTCTCCGCCTCCCAAATGTGGGGATTACAAGTGTGCGCCACCACGCCCGGCTTTATAATCAGCTAATTTTTGTCAAAGATTCAAAAATTATTCAGAGGGAGAAATAATTTTTAAAACAAATGATGCTGGAACAAGTGGATAGTTACTTGTAAAATAATGAAATTATACCCTTACCTTACATCAAAAATAAAAGTCAATTCAAAACCAATAAAACACTAACATGCAAGAGCTAACACTATAAAAATCTTATAAGAAAAATATATGTCAATAATCACAGTCCTGGGTTAAGTTGATGATTTTTATATACGATATCAAAAATATAGGCAACAGAAGAAAAATAACAAATTAGATTTTATCAAAATTAGAAAATCTTGTGTATCAAAGAATGCCATCATTAAAGTAAAAATGACAATATAATTACAGAATAGGAGAAAATAATTGCAATTTATTTATCTGGCCAAGGATGTTTATTAAGAATATATTAATAACTCTTTTTGGAGGGCACAGTAGGCATTTAATTCTGAGACATTCTATCTTTGAGCTACACCCCCAGTTCCTTTTATTTTATTTTTATTTTTGTTCTGTTTTGAAACCAGGTCTCAAAAGAGCACTAGACATGCTGGGATTTTTGCTATATAGTTGAGGCTAAGCCCAGCTTGAGAATATATAAATAACTCTTAGAAAGCAACACTATAAAAAGGCAAGGTAATAAAGATGGGCACATGACGCTAGAGATATTTCTTGAAGTAATAAATACAAGTATTGAAATACACACAAAGATGTTCAATATCACTCACTAATCATTAGAAAATGAAAGTCAAAAAACACAATAAAATAGAAATATCAACTCTAATACATTGATGGTGGGATTGCAAATTACTGCAACCACTTTGGAAAACTGTACAAAGGATCCTCAGAAGAATAGCAATGAACTTACCATATGATCTAGCAATACCACTTCTGGATATCTAACCAAAAAAACAGACTAATACATGTGTATTTATGAATACAGCTACACAATTCACAATTTCCAAAGTATGGGACCAGCCCAGATGTTCATCAATAGATTAATAGATTACAAAACTATGGGATATGTACATACTGAAATTTTATTCATCCATAAAGAAGAACAAAATTATTTCATTTTCAGGGAAATGGGTATAACTGGAGAACATTATTCTAAGTGAGATTAGCCAGTCATTAAAAAGTAAAAAGTTGTATATTTTCCCTAATATGTAGGGAAATAGGATCTCCAGACAAAGAAGGAGAAACCTTCAATGAGTAAAGAAGGTGACCTAACTGAGGGAGATGAGAAGGAAGATAGAAACACCCTAATCCACATGCTATTCATTAACAAACATTCAAAGCCAAACACAAGAAACCAAATACAAGAAGGAGAGATGGGGGAGAAAATGGGACAGGAACTGGGAAAGGGCTAAATGAATGATGTGTGTGTGTGCATAGTTCTACCATCATGTACCTTATGATGATGTATGGTTATAATGCACCACAAAATTAAAAAAGAATAAAAATGAGAAAAATAAAAATAGAATTTTATCACCATGAAATTATTTAAAAAGATAAACAATAAACACTGAGCATGCATAGAAATTTAGAGTCTCATGCATGAAATATAAAATGATTTAGACAGTTTGAAGAAGAATGTGGCAGTTCTGCAATGTATAGGACTACAATATTTTCCAGAATCTCCACTTCTAGGTATATACTTAAGGATAATAAAAATGTATATTTTATACATATGAATGTTCATAGCAGCATTGCTCATGATAACACAAATGTGCAAACAACACAAGCATCCCTCAACTAGTAAATAGATTAAACAAAATGTCAAACTTAATGTAAGACCTGAATGTTTGAAACTGCTAGAGAAAAATATAGGGAAAAGGCTTTCAGATATTGGTACAGGTAATGATTTTATGGATAGGACTCCAAAGGCACAGGACATAAAAGCAAACATTGGCAAATGGGATTACATCAAACTAAACAGCCTTTGAGCAGCAAGGAAAACAATCAACAGAGTGAAAAGACAACCGACAGAATGGGAGAAAATAGTTTCTAATTATACATCTGACAACAAAAAGGAATGGATTGGTGCATGCATGTTACAACATAAAATCCTTAAAACGTTATGCTAAGTGAATGGAGCCAGTCACAGAAACTGTAGTGATACATGGCTTCATTTATTTGAAGTGTCCAAGATAGACAAATTTATAAAACATAATTGGATAGGGTAGGAAATGGGTAAATAATTTATCTGAGGGATATTGAAAACATTTCAAAATTACTTAATGATCAGGCTTCACAAATTAAAAAATAAAAGTGGGTGAAAAGAGTGACTAAAATTAACGTGGGTAAAAGAGTGACATTAATTGTATGTTGATTGCTTCTCAATGATACTTTAAAATATCAGTTTGGGCTCTGATCAATGTCTATGAATTATGGATAGTAAAAACCATTAATTTGGAAAATGGTAGAAATGTCCTGATGATTGCTTTTATCCTCTTTCAGACATGTTACCTCAGTTTCCACATTATAACACAATCATATCCTTCTTTGATAAAGTAATACCTGACAGTAAAGTACAAATTATGTTTTTATTAGATTATTTGAAGTTATATTTTAGTAGAAATAAAAAAAATCCCACTAGCATCAACAGATGAATGGATTATAAAACTATGGGATATGTACATAATGTAATTTTACTCAGTAATAAAGAGGAACAAAATTGCATCATTACAGGGAAATGGATAGAATTAGAGAATATTATTCTAAGTGAGATCAGTCAGTGACAAAGAGTAAGAAATCACATGCTCTCCTGATATGCAGAAGCTAGGGAGAAAATGGGTCATAGGAGGAACTCTAGACAAAGAAGGAGAAACTATAGATGAGCAAATAAGGTAATTTAACTGAGTGGGATGGGAGGGTGTAAGAGTAAAATTCCCTAATGTAGATGATGTACATTCACAAACATATCATAGTGAATCACTAGGCCAAACATGAGAAGGAGGGAGAAGGGAGAGAATGGGGTGAAATTTTGTTAGGGCTAATTGAGTGATGTGTGCATGTATGCCTCTACCATCTTGTACTCCATTAAGATGTATGACTACAATGCACCAATAAAAAATTAAACAATGAAACAAAAAAATAAAACAACTGATCAAATCAAGTCACTCTCCTTTCTTTTAATTTTTAAAATTAATTTTAATTAATTAAATTTAATTAATTAAATGTATTTATTAAATTTATTAAATTTAATTAATTAAAATTTTAATGAGACTATTTAAGATAAAATGTACAACAGAAAAGAAATATGATTATTTCACTGCTATTCTAAAAGTTGGTGCTTTGTAAATGTAAAATTAAACTCTAAGGACAAATAATTTATAAACTTTGCATTTATTTAGTGCAGTGTAAATGTTGGCAGAGATATGTGGATATACCAAACTATTTAAGCTCATCTTAATTTGTATTTCCCATTGTTAATCATTAGCTCTACTTAATCAAAAATTCATCCTAAGTCTTAAAATAATATTACTTCTTTAAGACTATTAGCTATATAAAAATGTTTTAAAAAACATGTCTTAATTTATGTTTGTGTTTTCCGCAGGCTTTATGAAACTAGAAAGAATGCTGTCTCTAATATTTAATTTAGAATTCAGTCAAACATAAGTAAACCAAAGTTAATGCACTAAATAATATTCAGGTTGTTTCACATTTGCCTGAAAACATCTCTGATGTATGTGCCACCCATACCCAGAAGTGCTTGTCATGAAATCTATTTATGTAGTTAAGATGGTGAGTGATGAGAATATTGTGTTGATAAAATATAAAATAAAGCCCATTTACACGTGTTCAATACACAAAATAAACAAGTACCTCCTTCAGTAATCCCTAAATAGCATGACTTCTAAGATAATGCCTCCTTTTATTCTTATTTACTCTATGTTTCTTTTACAGGCTTCTTTTCCCCTTCCCATGCCATTTGTAGTCTCTACACTCTAAATCCTTTTGTAGCACAGATCCACTTACACGGTTTCATGTATTATTACTCTTAGGTGAATAACAATTTTCACTAATCTAATTTCTCTATATTTGGAGAATATTGGAGAAACAACACTTTATCTCGCCCCTGGGATTTTCTCTCCACTTCTTTTCTTGTTCAATTAACTTTTTGATCATCTTCTGCATTCTGGACACTATGCTAGCAACCTGACTTCAAAACCAAAATGGTTCCAGAGCCTCAATTCAGTGACCTCTGTTATAACAATGTCCCATCTACTAGTAGCTTCTATCTTAGATAAATGGAGTAATAACAATTTATTTTAGAGTTAGGAGACATTACTGTCACTACAAAGTAAGTATGTAGGACGTAATATTCTTACTGTTGCTAAAAGTAAATATTTCTGGAATATGGGGCTATGATTAGTATTTCTTTCTGCCTCTCTTTCATCTCTGTTTCTCTAATGCTCACTATCTCATAACCTCTATACAGTTATTTTCAATTACATTGGCCCATTGTAGTGTATGGTGTAATGTTTAAGTTAAGGAGGCTGTTTTGAAGGGCTCATATTCAAGCTGGAACATTCTTTAGCTGTGTGGCATTGAACATGTCAAAATAGTATGTATGCACACTCCCATATATGTAAAATGGTAGTAATTGCAGTAGCAACCTTGTAGAATACTAAGAGAATTAGAAAAGGTAATGTGATAAAGATATTTAGCAGAGTAATTGAATCATTGTAAATGCTAGAAATTAAAGACATGGGCTAAGCATACTTTCTCAATATATTCAATAAATCTTATGAAAGTATATGTTATGAATTCTAATTTGTTTATTAGCATGCTTCCAGAAAATGACATGCTTATAATCACAGACTGTTTAGATAACTGGAATTCAGAAATTTCACTGACCCAAAGCCAGCCACATTTTTCTTTCTTAATCACAAAAATAACAGTTCTCAACACCTCCATCCTGAAAGCTTTAAGAACCTTATATGTTTTAATTGTTTATCCCTCTAGCAAATTTTTGAAAATTTTCAAACAAAGAAACCAAAAAGGTGATGGCTCTTTATCATTTACACCAATTTTTCTTCTCTTTGATATTTGCTTTCACTCTCTCTGGGTCACTTCTTACTATCATGTCTTACATTACTTTGTTGTTTCTCTGTCATACCTCCTTGACCCTTTCTCTGAGTGTGGGCACTGGTCATCTTAACTCTTCAATGCAGAAAAACAAATGAAACTACTAATAGACTGTTGAAAGCATAGATTTAAATGAAAGAGAAAGAAAATTTTCAGTTATCAACCATATTCTTCAGAGAAGTCCCTCTTCTAGCTAACATTTCTGTACACTCCAGGTTGTCAACGTGATATTCTTCAACCAATTTCCCCCCTAAAACAGTTCTTTGCCCGTAATCTCACCTTGGACTCCAAATTAAATGTGTGGAGTCCTAAGGAAAAGAGGAACTTTATTGCTTTAGTGTTTTTGCCTGAGCCAGGATGATTGGCTATGAAATTATCTAATCTGAAAAACTAACATACAGGTGAAGTGGTATTAATATCTTCTCTGACCACAACAGTTTGAAGTTGCATTATACTTACCATCCAGGTGAATGTCTTAAGCTATTGTAAAGTACTATTTCCACCACAATAGATGGAAATTGTTAGATTTGCTTTCCTTAAATCAAACTAAAATTAAGTTTTACTGAGTACCTTAATTTCTCCTTTAAGTATAATATATAATTTCTAGATCTCTATTTTTTATTTCTACTTAATTGGAAATACAGCCATAAACCACAACCATTATTTATATGGCATTTTCTTTTTTTTTTCTTTTAAGAAATAAAACTTTTTTGCTGGTCATGGTGGCACATACCTATAATCCCAGTACTTGGGAGGCCAAGGCAGGAGGATTGCAGGTTAGAGACCTATCTCTGCAATTTAGAAGACCATTAACAACTTAGTGAGATTTTATTTCAAAACAGAGCTGGGGTATAGGTCAGAAGTAGAAATGTCCTGGTTTCAATCCCAATACAAAAAAAGATGAAGTTTGTGACTGCAACATTTTTTATCATCTACCTGACTACACCCTTTACAGCTCCCCATTTTCTTTTCTACTGATCTATGCATTGTTTTATTATGACCTCAACTTTTCCAATTCCCTTAGGAATTATTTTATTCTTTTTGGTGCATTGTAGTCATAATCTTAATGGCATACAATTATTTCATTCTTGACTACCCCCTAAGCCCTTTGACTCTTAGACTTCTTCATCTCTCAGTGGAAATCTTCACTCAGCATGTATCTCAGTATCAGGAAGTAGGTTTAAGATTTTATTTTGTCTGTTTCTAGACATTGTGCACATATGCAAAGAGAGTGGTTTCCTGCTATGGGCAGTATCTCCTTCCCAACAGTCTTCCTTCAATTCTGATTTATCATGCTCAGCTCTAGAGTTTTAGGTTTAGTTGTTCCGATTGTGCTGCTTCTTTAAAACCTCTCCTGAAATCTGGACCTTCTACATTATTAAATTTTCTCCTTCTCCTTCATGCCCTTCTTTCTACTTGCATAAATATGTCAGGGCTGGCTTTCAGGTATTGGTCTACCACCTCTAACACTCTCAGAATGTCAAGAGATAAAGGAATATGGTACCATGCCATTTTATTTGTGGCCAGAATGCACATCATCCCCCAGGTGACTGTAAAGGAAAGAGCTACTCATGCTTTATAACTCGACTTATAATTTCTTTTCTTATGATATTAAGGAGGAGAGTTCAGGTTTTATTTTGTTTTGATCATTGTTTCTTATTAGTTTTATTGTTTTTATTTTAATTTCTTATTTTTAAATTTTTTTATGCAGGTCTAGGAATGGGACCCAGGGGCATTCGATCTCTGAACTACAATCCCTGCCCTCTTTTTTATTCTTTATTTTGAAACCCGGTCTCACTGAGTTGCAGAGAGCCTCACTAAGTAGCTGAGGCTGTCCGGGAACCGCGATCCTCTGGTCTCAGCCTCCAAAATGCTGGGATTACAAGCATGCGCCATCACGTCTGGCTTTTTTATTTTAATTTTTAATAAACTTACATTGGTGTATTGTAGTCATACATCTTAATGGGGACTTATAATTTCTTTTAGTCATTTATTTTACCACATTCTTACTTCCAAAATGCTATTGCATAATCTAAATTTATAATGTTAGCTTATATTTCTCATTTTCATGCTGTATTTCTTTATTGGATTAAGGCCTTTTGTCTGTCTGTCTGTCTCTCTCTGCGTATATGTGTATAATATATATGATATATGTTACACACATGTTGTGTATGTACATGCATATTTATTTATTATTTGTTTTTTTATGGTATTGGGGGTTTAATCCAGAGGCATTCTACCTCTGAGATACACCACCAGCCTTTTTTATTTCTTTTTTTAAAACAGGGTCTCTCTAAGTTCGTCTTGAACTTGTGATCCTCCTGTTTCAACCTCTTAAGCACCAAGATTACAGAAGTGAACCACCACCCCTGGCACTTATTTCTTTTTAATTGAACTCTTCTGAATCATCCATATCTTTGCAGAATATTATTTTCATTTGTGGAATATGATGTAGCCTGTTTTCTTATACAAAAATTGTACTACCCACGAGGCTTTCTGAGGATGTGGGGCCTGGCCCATCTTCCCCCAGCATGTATCTCAGGATCATAAAATAGGATAGAGTTTTCATTTTGTCTTTTATCCTGCTTCTAGATATTTTGCATATGTGAAAGGAGAGTTTTCTGCCATGGACAGACTTACACTCTCATAACATTCCCAAGGGGAGGAAATATGACCTATTTCTGAATTCACAGTAGGAATGAGATCTTCCCTCATCTTTTTCCAGGGGACCGGAGTACATGCAATTAATATGCTTTCTGGTCTCTACCTCTATTCTATGTACTTTATTTTCTTTTAAAGTTCACAATTGGAAAACTTGAGGCAGCACTATGTTGTCTGTCTACAATTCAGTGGCTGAATCTAGTATCAGACTTTAATTTTTGAAATCTTATTGTTATTGTATACTTGGGCCTCATTCTCTAGTAATAATCAGACTCTGATAATCTTTAATATTTGTATTTCATTAACTAGTTATTTGAACTTCAATTGCTTCATGTGTTTATTTCATGGAATAAATAAAGATACTTTAATTCATAGAGTTGTTGTGAAGATTAAATGATTTAGTATAAACTTAAGATATTGTTATGGCTTGGGCTTAGAATACCCCTCAGTGGCTTTTGTGTTGAAAGCATGTCCCCAGTGCAGCAAGATTCACAGATGGTGCATGGATGGAGAAAGTGGATCACTAGGAGAATGGCTTTGAGACTGAATACATCCCTAGTCTTCTCCTATCACTCTGCTTCTGGATGACAGGGCTGAGAGTGACTTTTCTCCATAATATATATACCCTGCTAGTGTTCACCTTGGAGCAGGCTGACCATGTACTAAAACTCTAAAACTTTGAGCCCAAATAAATAAACTTCTCCTCCTCTAAGTTGTTTCTGTCAGGTATTTTGATCACAGGAAAAAAGAAAAAAAAAAGCTGACAAAAACAGATATTGTATAATGTGCTTGCCTTATGGTTTCTGCTAGCTGACATTTAAGACCTGATTTCCATTTTCTATAACTTCCTTACCTCAGTCTCAAGTCCTTTTGTTGAAAGAAAAACCTGAAATTTATTTAGTTCTTACGTT
Organism: Muscardinus avellanarius; assembly: GCF_963383645.1. Classification (NCBI taxonomy): domain Eukaryota; kingdom Metazoa; phylum Chordata; class Mammalia; order Rodentia; family Gliridae; genus Muscardinus; species Muscardinus avellanarius. The sequence continues at coordinate 91,912,692 of NC_137791.1, forward strand.
GAAAAAGAGAGCCTCTCAACCTTCAGCATATATCATGCACCTTCACCCTATCACTAAATGAAGTGAATAGTCACAAGCCTGCTCCTACAAGGGTCATGCCATTTGACAGTCCCTTCCTCAATTTCTTCTTCAGCTCTGTCTGGTCTTGCCTCACCAGATACCCTCATTGCTTCCACTCAACATTTCTTTGTATTGTTCAGTATCATCAATGACGAATTAAGCTTTCCTTTTCAAAGATTTTACACTTAAATAATGTAAAACATATTGGCTAATTTTCTAAAATGCTAGTACTAGACTTTCTTTCTGATTTTGCCTTTTTGTGTTTATAAAAAAATCTCTAAGGATTATACCAATACTTGGCAAAGTGAGTTTTTCAGTTCAGAAAGTATAAATTGCTTTATTTTTCAATGTTTGAGTCTATACCTCAAATAGCTAGGCATGTATTATTTTCTTTTCTTGGGCTGCCTCATTCACTGTTGCCCATTGCAAAAACTTCTTTCTAAAATTTTGGAAGCTTCCTTTAATTAGAGCTGCTTACCTTTAATGCTTCTTTAATCAAAGTGTTATTGCAGTTTTACACTGTAGACTCTTTAATTGGTAATTTTAGTGTATTGCTTTGTAGTTCTTGCCAAGTTTTATCAGGAATATGTCCTGAATAATTAAACAATATTGTGAAGGACAGGGGATGCTATTTCTCTTTTTACTTCCTGTATCTTCAAAGGAGCAATTTTCCTTTAAAAGAGTAGGTGTTCAATAAATATTATTATTTGGCATATGTATATGCTTTGTAACTTTTTTAGCTTTGACTTATTTACAAATCCTCTAGCTTATTTTACAAATATTAGTATGGAAACTATATATGTATACACACACACACATACACACACACACACACACACACACACTCACTCTGGATAAAGTTTTAGATACATCCTCATGAATTCTACTGAGAATTGAAGAGCAGAGCTCCTTCTAACAATGTTTTTATAAGCATTATTTGTTTTACAAGAAGAGAAAAATTTCAGATTAAAAAGCAACACTTCTGTTATTCATGACCACAATCCTCTCCACAAGGCTATATAGAGAAATACATTGAACAGAATTTTAGTGTTTTACAAGTTTAAATTTTCCATGTTTTAAAGCAAGATGCCTGATCTGACTTTGATGATTCTAACTGTGCTATTGAATTGGGAATGTGAGCTCAGAATTGTTTTTGATTAGCTTCTCCCAGTTTCCTTTAACCCAAAGGGCTATAATCTACAATCCAGAGCTTTCTCTTTCATTGATTTAAGTACTAAACAATGCTAGCAGATGAGAAAGCCAAAGTAACTGTAAACTTGAACACTTCCTATCTGTGATAGTGCATTCAAAATAGTTCTGTTTGAATGATTCTGTTATCTGTTAAGTTGCTTCAAATTTAGTCTCCTAGGGATCTTATTCTGAATCCCATAGTTTATCAATTTTTAAAAGGTCTAGTTGACCTTATAGTAATATGTAATTACATCAGAATGTACTTTTTGGTTTGTGGTGGTTTATTGATATCTCATTGTTCTTATTCTTTCTAGTTCATTAAGTGGGAAAATTCTAGTTTCTGCTTACTTTAAATCTATCCACTATTTATCTATCGTCCATCTACTATCCTATCATTGATCAAATAAAGGAGATTTCAATTTTTTAAGAATCAGAATTATTAGACTGCATGTATTAATCTTTAATTTCATTAGGAGTTACTTTTGTTCCTAGGACATCATAACAAATATCAAGCAGAGTCTCCACAGTCCCCAGTCAGACTGCAGAAGTCCTGCCAAATTCATGTTTTAAAATTTTTGTTCACTAATAATCAAGTGCTTGGTAGTCTCCAAATTTGTTTCATGTATTTCTCTGGTTTGGGTACCCTCTGCTCCGGGCATTTATTTGAACTGCATCTGTATACCAAGATGTCAGCAACTCACACCATGAAGATTATGCTACATATCATCCCTGTATAGAGTCCTAAAAACTACATATCATCCCTGTATAGAGTCCTAAAAACTTTTATTTGTTTTCATCGGCTTTCCAATAAGCCCCTTGCAGGTGTGAATTCTGGAAAGAAAATATGAATGTATTTTTCTTTGTTTCATGCTCCATGTATGTTCTTCATGTTTTCCAGTATGAAGTCAACATTGCAGTTCAACTCTGACATCTCAAAACTAACTATTCCCTTTTCTTCTATTAAGTCGCCTGCAGTTGCTAACCCTTTTCCATTTAATGAAATCTGGATATTTATCCAATTCATGTTGATTTCCTTTATTAAAATTCATAGAATTTTAGTATGCCTCCAGAAAGCAAAACTAGGGAAATGGGACTCTCACAAGAAGCATAACCTCTCCCCATTGCTTTAATGCCATTTTCAGCCACTTGTCCCTTTACAATCATCAAGTTTAGATTTTCTGTTACATTTTATTTTATTTATTTATTTTTTATTTATTTATTTATTTATTTATTTATTTATTTATTTATTTATTTTTTGGTGGTACTGGGGTTCCTGGAAGCCCTTCTACCTCTGGGCTACACTCCCAGACCTATTTTATATTTTTGAAACAGGGTCTCTTACGCCAGCGCGGCTGGCTTCGAACCTGTGGGGTCCTCCTGTCTCCGCCTCCCAAGCGCGGGGATTACAAGCGTGCGCCACCACGCCCAGCTTTACTGTTACATTTTATAAAACTAGAGATTTACACATAGGTGTTTTATTTTCCTTTTTTGCATAAACTGTACCAACTTATATGTAAAACTTAAACTTTAATTTCTTTAACATTTTTTGAAAATGACTCCATATTTAAATTTACTTATGTAATACTTTTTCTAAGTTTTTAATGGACAGATATCCTAATTACAAAGTGTCTGCTTTACTTTCTCTAATGGCTGATACTGGTAGAGGCAGCAGTAGTGATGGGGGTGATGTTGGCTGATCTTGTTTTAAATAAAAGAGCTTGTTTCTTTTTTATTTCTTCACATGAAATTTTAACTTTCTTCATTATTTCCCTTCATCTCCTTATCTCCAAGAGCAGGCACGGTATTTGCATGACCTGCTGGTTTTGCCTGATGTCTTTGTATGTAGAAACAACATTGAAGAATGTATTTATCTTAGTCTTCCCCAGGGTAATGCTTCTACAAGTCTATAACATTTATTTATATTTTCTATAAAGTTTTTTTTTTTTTTACTTAGTTGGTGCTACTTATAATTAAGTGTGAGGTCTATATTCAATATTTTTAGCACTTAGTATTGAACATATTCTTTCTAGGGACTTTTTTGTGTCACATCTAGAGCTTCTACTTTATTTTTTCTCAGTGCTTAAATTGTTCTTTGTCTACTACCTATGCACAAAAGTTTGTCGTCATGAATTTTTCTCTAACATTAACTCTGCCAGAGCTCAGAATTTACTTCTCTACTTAGAAATGCCTTGAAATCTGTGCATCTTCCATTTTCTAACATTGCTGAAAATATGGCTCACCTGTGGGTTTCTCTGAGGTTCCTATTGATCTTAAGTCTTTCAGGGGAGTTGTGGGGCAAGGTTCAGATGAAGAACACTGATGTCATTCTACAAATGTGTTGCTTAACACCTCAGCTTTTAACATGGTTTTCACCAGTACTCCACAGTCTGGCCCACTGCATCTTAGAGGCTTCTGTAGATGTGTTTCTTCTGCTCAGGCTGCTCAGTATCTTTACCTTTGGACTGCCTCTGTCCTACCTCTGGGCTCTTGAACATCATTTATATCACAACCTAAATATCACTTCTATAGAAAAGATTCTCTTTACTCTAAAGAGTAATTTAGTTCCCTATCTTATATGGTTACATTGTACTTGATAATTTTCCTTATCCTTGTTTATAACACTTGCAATTATTTTTTCACTTACTGTTTAAACTTACTATGTCAGTATCTCTCTCACCTGCTACTCATAAATTTAATTTGGTTTACCATTGTTTCTTTAGCATCAGGAAAGGTAGTGATATAGGATAGAAGAGGAGGAAGAGAAAAAAAGAGGAGAAGGAAGGGAAAGAGAAAGAGGAGAATGAGGAGAAGAAGGAGGTAGAGAAGGAGGAGGAGAAGAGAAATAGGTGGTAAAATGCATAAAAAAGAAGGAAATAAAGTTTTAGTTAAAGATTTGAGAAAGCTCTGATTATTAATAAATATATGGCACAGGTTCAAAGCCAGCCTCAGCTACTGAGTGAGGCTCTCAGCAAACTAGTGAGACCCTGCTTCTGAATAAAATATAAAGTAGGTATGGGAGTATAGCCCGGAGATAGAAAAGCCCCTGGGTTCCACCCCAAGTACCAAAAAAAATTGTCAGACAAAATAGGGCTCATAGTTATAATTATGAACTTCCTTTAAATGTTCTCATAGTCCTGACTCCCTAATCATGCCTAAGAATTTTTGGTGAGCAATTAGTATGCATATGTATGAATGTACAAGGGCCACTAAGAATTTGTCATGAGTAAAAGCAACATGTAATTCAACCAGCATATTGAACTAATAGGACAAGTAGAATTCAATCCCAAAGCACATTTATTTTCTTCTTCCCGATTTTTTTTTAAACTTTTATTTACTAAGGCAAGTTTTTTTTTTTCTATTTTGGGTGCTCTTAATAATCAAAACTTGAGGAATACAAAGATTCCTTAAGGCAACAAATGTATGTATTTTAGTGATTTCTTAGAATGTCTGGACTAATGCAATAATCCAAGCTTCTATTTTCATGCAAAGTTATAATTTCTCTGCTTCCTGCTAGAGTCTACAGATAGATAAATGAACAAAGGAAGCAGGCATATTAAGAATTTATTCCTCCTCCCTCTTACTGTACTACATTGCTAACATAGTTTCTAAATGCTTCAAAATTAAATCATGAGGAGGGAGAAGTTTTAAGCAGAGGGAGAACAGTTAGAATTAATTATTACTGTCATATATGGTTCTATACTCCCTGGATCTGGCCACTATTTAAAGCTGAGTATTTCTTGTATGGGTGTATTGCTTGGTTTTGCCTCAAGAGCTCAGGACCTTTCACTCACAGTATTTTTTTGTTTGGATTATTTGTTCAATTCATTGATTCCTCTTTCTCAGCCAATTGAAGTCTGAAAATTCATACCCTGAATGTGTGTACTGAGTTTCTTCCCTCCTGTATGTAACATTTTTCTAATTTTGTACTAATTTTGTCACCACTAATGTAATATAGTTCTAAAAACTGAAGTTGAAACATGGCTGAGTAATTCTGTGAACCGCAGTATAATATACTAACTCCAGTTACAGTCCTAATTTACTCTAAAATTACTTAACCAGAATGAATACACATAATCAGAAACTGTTTTTCTGCTCATTGAATGGGTATATTTGCCTGGTGTATTGAGCCTTTCTCTGTAATATTCCACATTACTCCAAGACATAATACTGTATCAATAAATATACACCCATTATATACTTCAACCTGTTCATTTTCAATGGAATTTTCCTATACTCAGACCCTGTCCTTATCCTACTATATATTTCTAGCCTCACAATTATCCCAGAAACCCTAACCTTTGATTTGCTTTTTTTTAATATACATTAGTGTCATATTAGCTTTTGGCACTAATTTTTCCCAAAAGACTATGAATATGCTACATTTATGCCATGACTCTGAATTTATTTGCCCTCCAGTGGCCTATAGCCAGGCAGTCCTGAGAGGCTAGAACACTGGCACATCATCAGTTTAGGGCCCATCAGTTAAGAGGATTCAACCAGAAGAGCTAACTCATGTCTTTAATGGTGGTATAAATGTGTGCCTGTCTTCATGGCAGTATTAATTGCTATTCCAAGACCTAAGCATCTATTACAAGTAGGCCATTGATTTGATAGTGTCCATTTTGTTAAGAGATATCTGTTTTTTCCATTTAATTAAGAGAGATTTATATTTACTTTAAAAGAAGAGTGTAATTTTTAAAAGTAAATCTGACCTTTTACTCCTTATCCAGAATAGAAAGTGATTTCTTTATTCTCATCCTATCAATCAAAGTATCACAGACAAAGCTTTGATGGATGGATTAGAACCATGTCATTATTATAAAACATCTAATCATCATTTTTCTAGTGCATATCAATTATAGAGTTTTAGATATAAGTAGCCATTAAAATATCTTCCTATTTAAAACCTATAGAAAATTTTGCACCTTTCACAGTTTGTCCTTGCTTTGCTTTGTCCTTAACGACTGTGATTTTAATATCATTATTTCTACCAAAAAAAAAAAGTTTAGGCTCCCTCCCTCTAAAGACATTCTCTCTGGCAGCCTTCTTAACCATCCCACCTGGTTCCTGCAGCACTTTCTGATACAGAGCTACCAGGTGAAAATGATGCAGATAGAATATTTCATTCTGCATTCAAACACTTGTCACTCATAATGAACTGACATTAGTCTCATTTTACTGTTTTAAGAGTCAGTCATGAACTCACTACATACTGCCATATATTTTATTAAAGTGCTCCCAGTTTCTATGAAACAATAAAATGTCTTTGTGTTTTAAATAAATATTTGTTATGTATAAGTAGGATATGAGCCATTGATCAAACTGTACTCCTTAAGATGGCTGCAAGGCATGATGATGTTTATGAAAGCTGATCTGTAATGAAAAGATAAAGAGTTTTAGCATCATAGGGAATTTCTAGACTTTTAATGCTTTTACCACTATATTGTTTGAAAATTCCCAAAGTATGTTTATTTTATTTTTATTGACATCTCTGATACCTGAAAATCAATCTCCCAAATATGTACTTATTTCAGCATGATTGAAAAATTAGATTTAGCCCACTATAAGTAATGATAAGGATAATGAAGACCATGATAAAAAGTATTTCTCAGTTGTACATTCTCAACATATATTATATTCTTTTGGATTTTTTTGGCGGGTCTGGGGATGGAACCCAGAGGTATTTGGCATCTGAGCTACAATCCCTGCCCAATTTTTTATTCTTTATTTTGAAACAGGGTCTCACTGAGTTGAGGAGGGCCTCACTAAGTAGCTGAAGCTGTCTGCAAACCGTGATCCTCTGGTCTCAGCCTCCCAAATGCTGGGATTATTGGCGTGCGCCACCATGCCCAGCTACTATATTCTTAAATATCTTCAAATTGGGCAGTATGCAGAGTGTATTTTGTTTATTCAATAAAGAAGAATGAAATGCAAATTGTATCCTCTTTACAGTGACTGGAGAAAAGTATAGGAAAGAAGAAAAAATAATTATATCTAGGGTTTCATTTAGGTATAAGTGATGACATTAAAACAAATAGAATTTGTTTTGACATAATTTTATTTAATGCTATTGAAGGTTTTCTTTCTATAATATGAACATATAGAAACTAAAAAATAGAATATATTATGCCTTACCACAATTGCAAATGGGTGATTTAATGATCTAGATGCCACAGTCCTTCTGTTCAACAAAGAAAAATAAGCCTCATTTGCAAAATATTATGTTTTACTTATAATAATTAAAAAAATTTTGGTGGTACTGGGGTTCCTGGAAGCCCTTCTACCTCCAGGCTACACTCCCAGACCTATTTTATACATTTTATTTGGAAACAGGGTCTCGTAAGCCAGCACAGCTGACATTGAACCTGTGCAATCCTCCTGTCTCTTTCTCCCAAGTGCAGGGATTACAAGCGTGCGCCACCACGCCCGGCAATAATTTTTAAAATTTCATATTTAAGCCGGGCGTGGTGGCGCACGCTTGTAATCCCCGCGCTTGGGAGGCAGAGACAGGAGGATCACGCAGGGTCGAAGCCAGCCGCGTGCGCTGGCTTAGGAGACCCTGTTTCCAAATATAAAATGTAAAAAGAGGTCTGGGAGTGTAGCCCAGAGGTAGAAGGGCTTCCAGGAACCCCAGTACCACCAAAAAAAAAAAAAATCATATTTAAATAGTAAGTTGTTATCAAATCTGATCTCATATATATTTTCAGTTTGCTATATGTAAGTAAGTACTCAATTTAGGTAATTGCTAGGTAGTAAATAGAAAGGAATAGGATTCCACTTGTACTTTCAGAGTTAGTTAAATTAATTCAATAGGAGGAATATTTTTCTAAAGATGGGCAAAACTACATTCTAACTTTGGATCATTTATGACACCCTCTATTTTCTTTATGTCTAATAAATGTGTAGTATTGCTTGTCCTGACTATTTTTCTGGATATTCACATGGAAATAAATACATGTTTTAAGAAAATGAAAAGTTCAACATCCAGGCATGATCGTGATGGTGCAATACTTGTAATCCCAGCATTTTGGAGGCTGAGACAGGAGGATCATGGTTTGAAGACAGCCTCAGCTACTTAGCAAGGCCCTTTACAACACAGTGAGACCCTGTTTCAAAATAAAGAATAAAAAATTGAACTGAGGGTATAGCTTGGAGGTAGAAGGTCCCTGGGTACTATCCCCAGTACTTCAAAAAAGAAGAGAAAGAAAAAAAAGAACAAATTAAGAAAGAAGAGAGAGAGAGAGAGAGAGAGAGAGAGAGAGAGAGAGAGAGAGAGAGAGACAACCCAAATACAAAGCATCTAAATTACATAGCTCGTTTTAACCTTTCTGGATTTTCTAGCTTCGATAATGCTTTATGAAATGGTTTTGTCATTTATAAGTAAAAATAATAAAGCCATATGACAAGTGAAATATAAAAAAGATGCACCCATTCCACATAGCTCTTGTTTATCTGTGGCAATATCATAGTTAATGTGTGGCAGACAGACACTACGGTGGCCATCCATGATTTCTGAACCCTGGTGCACATATGTGTACGATCTCCTCCCCTTGATTGGGGTGGACCATATCACTTATTCTCAGCCAATAAAATTTGATAAAGCTGATGAGATGCTACTTCTATGATCACAGTATTGCATATAAAACACACACTGTACTGTAATCTCAGTAGTTGGAAAGCTGAGACTAGAGGATGTCATGTTCAAGGCCAGTGCATGATAACTTGGCAAGACCCTATTTTAAACTAAGAAATCAAAAGGGTATAACTTGGAAATAGAATGTCCTGGGGTTCATTCCTCAGTGCTAAAGTACTAACAGACATTCTAAGGTAATAAGAGATGTGTAATGTACTAGTAATCCCAGTACTTGGGATGCAGAGACAGGAAGAATGCAGGTTTGTAGCCATCCTTAGCTACTTAGGCCCTCTGAAACTTACTAAGACCTTGTTATAAAATAAAGAATAAAAATAGGACTGGAGGTGTAGCTTGGAGGGAGAATACCCCTGGGTTCCATCCTTAGTACTTTAAAAAAAAAGAGACTCTGCTGGATGAAGTAATGGGTCATGTTAAAGAAGCCAAGTGACATGGAAATAAGGTCAGACTGTATGAACAGTGAACAGCTTTGAGCAGCTAAGTGAAGACTGCAGCAGACAGCTAGTCAGAAACCAAGGACTATGGTATAGCCACCTGAAATTTGCCAATAACCTTAAAGCGCATGGCCTTATTTCTAAATAGAATTGCAGCCTGGCCATATCTGGACTGCACCTTCCTAAGACCTTGAACAGAAATCTCAGCTACTTTGTGACTAGACTCCTGGCCCTCAGAATTTGTGAAATAAAAAATGTGTACTCTTTAAGGTGGTGATTTTTTATGAAGTAATGAATGCTAATAGCTAGAAAAAAATTTAGTTAACCTGACCTAACTAGTAATATGTATTAAATCAAGAGGTTATTTGGGCTTTTCATAAGCTATAGCCATGGTATTTATCATTATTTGCTATAAGACATAATCATAAATTGAATAATTTCAATATTTGCATTGAATCATTTGACTATATCCTAAAATTTTGAAATATAAGTTAAAAATTATTGTCCAATGTCTACATATTACATTTTATTATATTTGTAAATTCTTTAAAACAATATTGGGTCCAAAGATCTACAAATGAGCAAGAAAGGTATTTATATATTATATCTAAGTCTTTTTTTTTACCATTGTCTGTTTCAAAATCAAGAAGCCAAAATTAACAGACTTTTTCAGTGTTTACATGTAATGTAAATTAAGAGTATATTTTCCAAGTGCTACTCAATAGACCTATATTTTCTAACAGAAAAATATGCTAGTTATTTTATTTCTACCGCATTTTCTTCTGTCATTTTATCATCAGAGTTTATTTTTAAATTTCTGATTTAAACTTTCCAAATAACAGAAAACAATAATGAAAGGATTTTCTAACTCAAATGTTTATTCTCCATGCCCAGTGGGCTCTAAAGAAGTCTATTAATTATTCTTCTCTTATATGAGTGTTTGTAGATCTTATGAAGTAATGTTATTAACTCCAGCATTAAACCAACTGAGTACATTTGTCTTGCTACAACACAATTCCACAGATTGTTCATTTGTGATGAGCAGAACCTCATTTTCTCAAAGATATGGTGCTAGATCGTGGTGCTAGAATATGACTAGGGCCTTTCTATTGCATTCTCAAGGTTTAAAAGCAGAAGTGCCAAAGCACAATGCAATGAATCCATGCCTGCCAGTCTTATCAATAATGGCACAAGTCTCTTCATGAAAGTATATCCATCATGACCTAAAAACCTCCCATTAGATCTCACCTCTTAGTAAAATCACATTGAAAATTAATTTTTCAAACATGAATATCGGGACACACATTACACCCTTAGCACCATGCAAAACCATTGGGCTAGCTTCCTATTTGACTACTAAAATAAAAATTAAAAAGCTCAAATTATTTTCTTTAAAAAGTAATTTAATAAACTAAAAGGAAAGTTCAGATTATAATTTAATATGTGTTGCATGTTTGCAATGCTCAAGAATAAGATTCAAACAATTTTTCTCAAATCTGATTTCATCATATAGTCTAGCAAGCTACATTTATTAATATTACAATTAAACTGCTCCTGGCAATGCAGTAAAAAGATAGCACAGAGTTTCAATTCCTACTGCCTCAGTTTCCCATTTGTCAAATGTGGACAGAAATAATACCACTCATAGGAATGTTATGAACATTGAATTATTTTATATGTGTTAGGTACTTTAAAGTGTCTAGGACAGGTCAACTATCTGTTATCTATAATAATAATAATAGCAGTAGTAGTAGTATTAACTTGGAAAAATAGCACACATATTCTTGACAAAATGAAGCATAATACTTAATTTACTTGGTTGACGAATAGGAGAAGTAAAGACAACACAAACTATTAAGTACATGTGAGCTATTATAAATATGGCCTTTGTGGAACTTAAAAAAAGGTTCAAGTAAATTGTAAACTAAGGTTCAAGTAAACTAAGTTCAAGTAAACTCATATTCAAGTAAGTAGCCAATGTGTCAAGAGCTTCAGTATATACAATTTTATTTGGAAAAGAACAAATGTCTGGACAAAATGATGACTGAAGATATAGATGGAAGGTTTTTTGAAATATTCTTTTGACACCTTTAAAATAACAAGGCTCCTCTTCTGAATGTAAGCACAAATTTATAATTTGTCCTGACAGCAGGAGATTACCCATTCACCCATGGGGTTGTTTCTTTATTCAATAAATGACAATTAAGCATCTATCAGAGGTTCTGTTTGAAATTTTTTTCTGATTCAAAGATGAACCAAGTAGTCCCTGCCCTTAAGGGATCCTACTATAGAGGTAGAAAATAATATTGAAACATAATTTCCCATTTTTCTGAGTTTTTATTTGTGCCTATGTGTTGCCTATGCCCTCTTCAAGAAGCTTCAAGGTCTCTGGTGTTGGACCTATGCCCTCTACAAGGAGCTTTGAGGTCTATGATCCAATTTCCAATTCTTTCATCCATCTTGAAATGACTTTTGTGCAGAATGAGAAAGTGGGTTTACTCCCATTTTATCTCCATTTCATTAACTAGTTTTGCCAACAAAATTTGTTGAAAAGGCTATCTTTTTTCTAGTATATATTTTGGGCCGCTCTGTCAAAATCAATTGCCTGTAAGTGTGAGGATTTGCTTCTGAGTCTTCTATTCTGCTCCATTGTTCTATGTATCTATTTTTGTGCCAGTACCAAGCTGATTTTAGTACTATGGCTTTGTAGTATAATTTAAAGTCAGGTATTATCATTCCTCCTGCATTTTTTTGTTGTTTTTGCTGAGAACTACTTTGGCTATTTTAGGTTTTTTGTTGTTCCAAATGAATTTAAGGACTGATTTTTCTTTGCCTGTGAGAAATTATCTTGACAATTTAATGGGTATTGCATTAAATCTGTAGATCACTTTTGGAAATACCACTTCTGGGTATCTACACAAAAGAATAGAAACCAAACTACCAAACTAATACATGCATATCTATTTACATAGCTGCTCAATTCACAATTGCCAAACCATAGAACCAGCCAAGATGTCCATCAAAAGATGAATGGATTACTAAACTATGGAATATGTACACAATGGAATTTTACTCATTCATAAAGAAGAACAAAATTACATAATTTGTAGGGAAATGAATGGAACTGGAGAACATTATGCAAAGTGAGATTAGTCAATAACAAAAAAAAGAAGTAGGATGTTTTCCATAATATGCAGAAGCTAGGGGAGAATAAAGCAACTATTCTCTAGTTGCTACTGTAAAACTCTGTGATTTAAAATATAAAAATGATTATTATTTCTAGATACTTCCATAATGATCTTCATCTTCAGATGTCCGTATTATTTTATTTGTTGACCAAATTGATATTTAAAAAAAATGAAGTAAGTGTGTCATTCAATATGGAATAAGAGCTAAAAATGAATACTACTAGTATCTTAAGATAATATTATATACTAAGAAATTTTTACATACTTTTAATTATTTACTGCATTTAATCTACACAATCTTCATATAAAAATAAATACTATTATTTTCTATTTATGTATAAAAAACCAAGTCTCAAAGATGACAATGAATAAATGTCATGTGATTTTTACATGGTGGAACTGGGATCTGAAATCAGATCCATATGTTCTCAAATCTTGAGATTTTTCACAGTACATGCCTCCTCTAGACCTCTATAGTAAATTTGGTTCAAAAGGCTGCAGTAAGCTAAAATAATAAGACTTTCAGAAGAACATCTTATTTCCAAGGTATTAAGATACAGGTATAATGCAATGATTTAAAACAACAATTCTTTAGGATTTTCATTTAAATATCCTGTAAAATTTGTTTCTTTTTACTTTATTTCCCACCTTCATTTTTCTTCACTAAGAAGATTTAGTATTCTTCTAGAAGGAAAAAAAAATCAAATTACTTCAATAGACAAGATTGATAGGACCTTGGGAAAAAAAAAATAATGATTGAAATTCTCAGTTGCTCTCCAAGGTGATTAAATCCTAATTGAGGGAAGGGCCTTGTGTAGAACCTGCAGGCTGCAGTAGGCTGGGTCTGCGGGCTCCATTGGAGATGCAGTTGGATCTATTGCATTCTGCAATTGCTTTAGGCAGTTCTATATCGAGTAGTTACAATTCTATAATAGGAAGGGCTGACATTATAATGATTTCTACTCTCCCTAATTATTCTGTGATGTTTGTTGACATGCATAAGCAATGGTTTTGAAGCACCATTTAAGAGGGCACAGAAGACATCTCCTTCCAATGGACAGAATTCAATTATGGGGTGAGTGATATTTTATTTCCTCCCTAAAACATATTGCACATCCAATCTTTGAGCCTAATACCTTCAGATTATCATTCCTTATTAATAGAAGGTGAAGGTGGTGAAATGGCAAAATCTTATACTATTTTGTCAGTAGCTGATAATTTAGATTCTCTCTAGAAACAAAATCTTAAAAAAGAAGTTAACATTTATTCAGGAAAAAAATTCTATTTTCCCACTTTACAGATTAAGAAATTAAATTTTAACAGTAATATATGCTTTATTAACAATAACATAAGAAACAAGAAGCAAACTTGTGAGTTTTTATTCTGTGTCTGCATTGTGCTTTATTAATTTTAAGCAGAGCATCTTCTTTCCCTATGTTAAACTCACTTCGCATTTTTTTCATGTAATGAGAAATAAAAAGCTAGGCTAATTCAACAGATATTTTTTAAATGCCTGCCATATGCCAATGATAAATAAGATAAATATTCCTGTCCTCTAGGAGCTTATAACTGAGGGGTAAAGAAAACACTGAGCAAAGCCTAAGAGGTAAAAGTTAAGAGATTTATGTAATTCTTGCATGGCGTATGAAAAACTGAGAAATAACTATATAAATGTCTTCTAACAGAGGTACTTAAGTTTGGAAAAGAAAATAAGAAAAAAAATCATATGCTGAGAAAATAAAAAATATGAGACATTTTATTAAATGATCAACATGTTTAATGTAGAGTCTCAATTTAGGATTTTTTTTTTGCAGTACTGGAGATTGAACCCAGCATTATTCTATTTTCAAGCTATACCCCCAAGCCCTATTTTTTATTCTTTATTTTGAAACAGGATCTCACTAAGTTGTGGAGGGCCTCACTAAGTAGCTGAGACTGACCACAAACCCACCATCCTCCTCTTTTAGCCTTTCACATACTGGATTACAAGCATGTCCCCCATGCCCAGATCAATCTAGTTTTGATATCTGGCCTCTGAAAGTTTGGGGAACTTAGATTTCTTCCATCCTCTCATCCCACTAAGAAAATGAGGTGTTCCCTTCTATGATATATGTGGTCAGATCAAACCTTGCAAATCATGATCCTTATTCCTGCTAGCCCTCGCCTTAACTAGTATAAAATAAAACCATCACCTTTCACATTGCCTAAGGCTTTGCAGACAAGTTTGAGCATCTGCATGTTGTTTTCTCCATGATAAGTCTGTTTTTTAAGAAGCAATCATTTTTCTTTTCACTTGTGGTAGTTGTGGCATTATTTGATATCTGAACTATGTTTATGGAAGGAGGGTTGATTATCATCCTTAGGGGCCAGTTTCAAACATCTGGAAAAATGAGCAGAAAATCAGAGATGATCACCACCTCCAAGGGCTCTTTCTCCTCTTCTTTGACTTATTAACTAGCTCTTACACTTGATGCCTGCTTGTTCACATACACTTTAAACTGTGTTCTGCTATGGTGCTTTTACCAAGTCCTACCACATCTGATTTATATTTAATAGCCTAAGTTGCAAAATTCAATAATTGGCATATAGGGTTAGGAGTAAGTAAATGGAGCCCTGCTTAAAATGAACCTGGATCATACATCTTAACTGATAACTCTTTTCCCCTCAATAGTCATTATATTCTTATTACATATTTCAAAATAACAAAAAGAATTGGGTATTTTCATTTCAGCATAAGTCATGACATATTCTATTTAAGAAGATTCACTTGGCAATAATTGTTTTGTTTTTATTTTGTTTTGTTTCAATCAGGCATTGTTACCTTTCTGTACAACTCTCTTAGGCAATAGACAAATAGTTTGCACAAAATATGAGCTCATCAAGCAGCCCTTCATATGAAATAAAAGGTCCACTCCTAAAATCAAATTATGTCCTATAGTCCTAGGAGGATTACATGCTGTTGCTATTTTGTCAAAACAATTCTTGACCCTTAGGGTTATTAAGAAAACATTCAAGGCATAGAATGTTTTATCCTCAGCTCTTTGACACTTGGTCAAATTACTGAAAAACTATAACTCTAGTGTATAACTAAAATTACAGAGATTCTGGGTTCAGTTGCATCTAACAGCTTATTAACATGTCAAGGAGTTGATTCCCCAACCCAATTTAAGTCTTGGTTCCCTAAATTCAAGTGAAGTAGACATCTCCTTAGGGGAGGCTCCTAACCCTGATGATGTTTACTTGTGATACTCTGAAGAGGGAAAATAGCATTACTTATAATCAGTGCTATGAAGACCTAAAATATATGCAGTAACCACGTGTACATACCTTAAAGCCAGTGTAGGAAATTAAAAATTGAAACATAAGTCTTCTGTTTTACCCATTTGGAAATTCACAATTCACTATGAAGAAAAATACTTTGAAAACACCTATCCAGATTTTGGAGGGATTCAGATGCATGGTAATAAACATTATTGTATTAGCATATTGAGAAGGCAGTCTTAGAGATGGTGGGCCTTATGGTTCCTTCTTTATAGCAAAGTATAGTTGCGTCTATATTTTATATCTCCTTTTGGGTCACTATTTTACATATGATGCTTATTATTTTCTTCAGAATGTACTTGTAAGTTTCTCTTTGTCATTTTGTTCAACTAGATAGGCCTTACTTTAAAAAATATCTAAGCATATGTTCACATTTTAAATATATTAAACACATGGTTGAGAGACAAACTCCTGGGTTTTTATTTTAATAAATGTTTTTTATTAAAAAAAAAACTTTAGGGTGGGTATTGGGTAAGGGCTAATAGGTTGATGTGTACATGTATGTTTACATAATTCTTTTATCCCATTAAGATGTATGGCTACAATGCACCAATAAAAATTTTTTTAATAAAATAAACTTTTGCTGAAGATGTTTCATGTTATAAGCTAAACAAAGTATTTATTCATTCTCTAATACATATTTACTTCTATATACATTCACCAGATATTTTTCTAAGTTTATAATCACATAAGACAACATCTCTGCCTTTGAAAGTTTATTTTTAACTGGGAAATGTGTTGTCAACTTACAATCCCAGTACTTGGGAAGCTGAGACAGAAGAATCCCAGGTTCAAGGCCAGTGTGCAGTAAAACTAGTGAGGTCCTGCTTCAAAGTAAAAATATAAAAAAATGTTAGGGGTGTAAATCAGAGGTATAATGTTTCTGTGTTAAATCCCTGGCAGCACAGACACACAGAAATTTTATGTTCAGTACATGTAAAATAGCTATACTTGAGATGCTATTCTTTCTTATACAGGATTAGTTCAATATGATTGGTTTTGCCAACTCTACCCACCTGCACCTAGGTTAAAATAGGTGCAATTTAATAAAATTTTATTAGTTGCATTTCTCTCTGGCCATAGTATCATCAGATCTTAGAATCAGAATTCATACACTCATGCAGTAACTTCTATTCAAGATATTGATTGCTTTAATGAAGTGGAGATCTTAAAGAAAGAGCTTAAAGTTGCCTGTCTTATCAGAAAAAACTTCATGGAGAGTGGCATTTGAGGTAGTAGGAGTTCATCAGGAGGCAAGCAGAAGGAAAGCATAGAGAATAACTAGAAGAATCAAGGCAAGAAGGAAGGTGGTAGGATTGGAAAACGGGCAATTCACAATAATTCAGTGCTGCTGGGGTATGGTAAAATGAGAGAAATAGAAATTTGACTGTGCTTAGATTATCAATAAGCACTTACTTTATCCTTTAGGATTAATGAATGAGAGACTGAATAATTTTTAGCAAATATATAATGATCTCATTTGCATATGTGAATCAATATTTTGGTGGCATATATGGAAAATTAATTAGAACGTGATACAAATATTGTAATAGTCTAGGTAAACATTACTGGTGTGCTCCATGTAGAGAGTCTCCTCTATGCTTGGTTCTATGTATCATGGTACATGGTACAATAGTAAATACACTGGATATACTGGATATAGCTGAAATAAAAATAGTAACATTAAAATAAATAAAGCAAATTATTCAAATTTGAGTTATTTTGCCTAGATTTATTTGTTGTTTGTCAATCTTTCTTTTAGTAAATAATAGTTATAAAAGACAGTTAATTTTCTATTTTATAGGTAAGAAATCGAGACTTGGAAAAGTTATAATTTAATAAATAACAAACCTAGGTTTCAATTCTGGCAAATCAAATATAGCTAACACCAAATTTCTTATGATTCCTACACTCCACAGGCTTGGGTCTGCGTTATATTCTGCTGTCTAGTAAATATCAACATACTCATCCAATTTGTCATTTATTTATAAGACAGAATTTAGACTGGATTCTAGTAACCAAGTTTGTGGAATTGATTAATTAGAGTGATATAATGTTATAAAAAGGGAGAAATGATAAAAGTATCATTGCCAACTGATTGGTAAGGCTTTAATTGGCTATTGTGTATGTATTTTTCTTCATTACATAAAGACAAAAACACAGACATAAAAACTGTTTGTGTGTGACTATTACTACCCCAGCTTATATGGAATTTGGTAAAAAAAAAAAAAAAAACTCATACAAAACAATTAAATTGACTCAGAAGAAACACACACAATGTCACATAGTCTTATTTCAGGCTGAAGTCCCTACTTCATATTGCTGCCCTGAAACCAAAGATTTAATATTGGAAATATTATAAAATATCAACATGCACCTGTGTTATTTGGTGTACTATGCTTTTGTTTTGAAAATGAGACAATCCATTTGAAGCTTTCTTATAAAAAGCAGGCACTCTGAATTCTTCACCTACACCTCATCTCATTGCTGTCTAAAGTTCGATTATATCAGTTAGGAAAATGATAAGTAGACCTATATTGAGTTCAACAAGATTTCACACTAAATTACTGGATTTTATTAGTGTCTTATATATTATTTTGAGGAGTCTTTTAACACATGTTAAGCCTCAGATGAACAAAAATTACTTTTACTTTGCACAAGAATGGCATACAGGTAGAAAAATGTGTCTTATCTTTTAAGATAACTTGCAAACCCCTGCATTGTGATATATAAATAGATGGCATTTGGGTGTCTCAAGAAAGATTCACCTAGAAATATTATTTTGGGGATTAATGGTCTTTCGCTTTTATAAAGAAAAAAGTTGCCTAGGAAACAGAGGCATGAGTTTCAAAACAAAGATACAAATAAGTGCTTCTTTAGCATTCATAGGAGAACCATGCAAAACACAAACATGCATGAGTGAACATTGTAGGCAATAATCTATGATAGAGAGCAAGTCGGCTTTAAAAAAGGACCACACTATTCTATTTCAGTTTACCTTCTCAATCCGTGAAAAACATCCTGTCACTCACCTCTTTTGGCCATTTGCATTCATGATTTATCGAAGACATTCTTTCCTCCTGAACCCTAAGTAAAACACCTAAACTATCTCAACACATTTACTTTCAGTGTCAAACAAATGCTTAACTAATCAAATGAAATTTGTTTCTAAACCTGGTGAGTGCATTAAAGATGAGAAGAAAAGAGACAGAGACTGATATTTAGGGAGCAACTCTTCTGGAAACACAAAAAGTCTAATTTTGGGTACATAGAATGGGATACATGCTAGATACTTCCAACACATACAGTTGAAATATATGTAAAGAGAAACAGTAAACCAGCTTAATTCAATGTCATCCTTTGACTAGCCAATAATTAAATCAGAATAGAGATTGTAAATCTTCCCAACAATTTAGATAAGAACAACATTCAAGTATTTTACTAGATCTATAAATGGTGTTTCATGGAATATTGACCCTGTGTAACGCTCTATAAGAAGAACTGTTAACCAATTAGCTAAAGAAATAATAAATAGCACATTTTTGTTCATTCAGCTAATAACATATGAGCCATGGTTTTTCCAAGTAAATTTACAGGTGCTGGAGAATTGGCAGTGGAAAATAAAAGTTTCGGATTGGGGAATGTTGAAAATAACAAAATATATACATATATTTTTTATTTTTTATTTTTTGGTGGTACTGGGGTTCCTGGAAGCCCTTCTACCTCTGGGCTACACTCCCATACACCTATTTTATTATATTTTTATTTGGAAACAGGGTCTCTTAAGCCAGCGCAGCTGGCTGCACGATCCTCCTGTCTCTACCTCCTAAGCGCGGGGATTACTAGCGTGCACCACCACGCCCAGCTATACATATATTTTATTTTATTTTATTTTTTATTGTTTATTTATTTATTTTTTATTGGTGCACTGTATTCATACATCATAGTGGGATACAAACTTTTGTAGACATACATGCACACATCGCCCAGTCAGCCCCTACCCGATCGCCAACCCATTCACTCCCCATCCCTCCCTCCCATGCTTGGCTTAGTGGTTGACATCTAGTATTATAGCAATTTATCCAAAATTAAAAATGATAATCTCACATAACAGTTTCATTTGTCTGATACCAAGCTTTTGATGACTTAAAGATAACATTTCAATATTTATTTTTGCTTTCTTTCTTACCAGAGAATATTTTTTTCCTATTTTTTTAGGTGAAACTATCATATATTTATATATTTATTTTTCAGAAAAAAATCTATCCTAATATGGAATATGGATTCTAGATACCCAAAACGATCTTGAAAAAGAACAAAGCTAGAAGATATATATTTTCTGATTTCCAACCATATAAAGCTACAATAATTGAAACAGTGTAGTACTATTCTAAAGGTAGATATATAAAACATTGGAGTTAAATAAAAGCCTAGAGCTAAATTCTTCCCTATATTATCAAGTTATTTTTGACAAGGTTTCCATGAACATTTGGTGGTGAAAATAATGTTTTAACTAAATATTGTTGAAAAATAATAATTACATGGAAAAGAATAAAATTGGACCCTTACCTAATCCCATATACAAGTATTAACTCAAAATAGATAATAGACCTAAATATAAATCTTAAGACTATAAACTTTTAGAAGAAAATCTGGGTCATAAAACCTCACAACATTGAAATTGGCAGTGATTTCTTGGATATGATTTCAATAGCACAGGCAACAGAAGAGTATACAAACTCCCTAAAAATTTAAAAAAAAATATTGTATATCCAAAGACAATGTAAACAGAGTTAAAAGTTACTAATAGAATTCGATAAAATATTTCCAAATGCTATATCTGAAGGTATATTAATATTCCAACTAGAAATCCTAAAAATTAACAACAATAAAGGCAAACAATACAATTTAGAGATAGGTAAAAGACTAACATAAATAATGAATCTCCACAGATAACCAATCTTAGTTGTCTGTTAGATGGAAAATCTCGTTTCTCTGGTTCTGGTGTGTGTTACCTATTTCTTCTTTGTAGTTAATCTCTTTGAGTATTTTCTCTAGCACTGGTTTTGAAGACATAAATTCCTTCAGTTTCTGTTTGTCATGGAAGCTTCTTATTTCTCCATCTAATTTGATAGAAAGTTTTGCTGGGTAGGACATTTTTGGCTGGAAGTTGTTTTCTTTCAGAGTTTGGAATATGTTACTCCAAGCCCTTCTGGCTCTCATGACTTGGTTTGGGAAGTCTGGAGTCATTCTAATTGGTTTGCCTCTGAATGTCACTTGGCCCTTTGTTTTTGTTGCCTTTAAGATTCTCTGCTTGGCTTCCACATTGGTCATTTTGACAATTATGTGGCGTGGGGATCCTCTTCTCTGATCCTGTCTAAAGGGAGTTCTATAAGTTTCCTGGATCTGTGTATCAGCCTCTTGCTCTATGTTTGGAAAATTTTCTGCTATTACTTCCTTGAAGAGATTGTTGATCCCTTTGGTATCACTTTCTTTTCCCTCCTCTATTCCAATTATTCTTAGGTTAGCTCTCTTAAAATGGGCACATATTTCTTCAATGTCAGATTCCTGCTGTTGAATATTTTTTTCTAGATTAGAAACTATGCGTTCATTTTTGGAATGATCATCTTCTACGAGCAAGATTCTGTTCTCCATGTGGTCTAATCAGTTGTTTGTGCTTTGAATTGAGGCCTTTACTTCATTAATTGCATCCTTTATCTCTTTTTGGCTCTCTCTGAGTTCTTTTCGAAGTACCTCTATTATTTCTACAGTTATTTTCCTGATTTGATCTTCTAGAAATCTCTGATTTTCTGTTTTATCGGGTTCTGATGTTGTGGGGTTGTGGGCATTCATTGCTCCAGTGTTATTCCTCTTTCCCATGATTTTGGAAGTTTGTGCCTTCTCTGGGTTCTTCCCTTGGGTCACTATGACTTGACTTAAGGTGTTCTGCATCTCGAGTCTGTAGTATCTCAGACCCCACTACTCCTTTACTGGGTTGTATCACAGAGTGTCCGACCCAGGGAGTCGATAGAGGCTGCGTTATACTATGGGGTGTGCCAGGTTGCACGTTCTCCTATGGTGTGATATCTCTGCCACCGCCACTCCCCCACTGGGTCAAGTCCCAGGAAGTACAGTACTGGGATTTCTCCTCTGTGGCCCGCAATTTGACTCACTGTTCTTGAGTATGCAGATGTAGCTGTACTGGACTCGTTGAATTCGCTGCTGCTGCCGCTGGTGGCAATATGGCACCGCTGCTACACCCTCGGCCGTGAGGCTGGCTTATTTCTTCTTAGTTTTGAATTCCACTCTGAGTCCTTGCAGCGTGTGCTGAGCTCAGCCACTGGGAGCTTTAGATGTTCCCTGCGCTGAAAAATCCCGCCTGGCTGTTCCACAGCGGCTCACCTCGGCTTGCTGTAGCCGTCCGGTGAATTCGCCACTGCCGCCGGCAATATGGTGCTGCTGCCACATCCTCGGGCATGAGGTCAGTGTATCTCCTCTGTGGCTCTGAGATCTGTTCTCAGTCCGCTTTCTCTCTGGAGCCTGGTGATTTTTTTGTTTCTCTGGTGATGGTGTTTTCTGGGTATGAAAGGCGCTGATTTTGTGTTAATGGAGATTGGTTGTTAGTGGGGCTCTTAAGCCCCGCTTTTCTCGGTCGCCATCTTCCCGAAAGTTATACATATATTTTAGATGGTGATACACGATATTTAAAAATAGCAAGATACAACTGTGAGTGGAATTTCTACTTTATACAATATGTTTAAGAGAAGTCTTTTGTAGAAGTTAACTGATGAATACAGAGTTGAAAAAAAAAAGTTGAGAGCACCATGGAAATATCTACATAGCATGAACTGGGAAAGAGGAATAATAAATGTCACAGTATGAGCCGGGCGTGGTGGCGCACTCTTGCAATCCCAGCATTGAGACTGAGACCCAGGCTGAGACCAGAGGATCTCGGTTCGCGGACAGCCTCAGCTTCTTATTGAGGCCCTCTGCAACTCAGTGAGACCCTGTTTCAAAACAAAGAATAAAAAACTGGGCAGGGGTTGTAGCTCGGAGGTCAAATGCCTCTGGTTCCATCCCCAGACCCGCAAACAAAAACAAAAAAAAACAAAAAATACATGCCACAGTATGAAAAGTAAGGGAAAGCTCACTACATACAAGGTGCCAAAGGATGTGAGTGTAGAATGATGAGACAAATAAGACTGGGTTATGTAAGAGCTCTTGGGTCAATTCAGCAAATTCTGCCTTACACTAAGTGATTTGCAAAAACAGCGGAGGGCTTGTAGAAAAGATTTGGCATGATGTATGTTTTAAATGAGACAACAGAGGTTATGTGGCAAATACACAATTACAGCAAAAGTATGAAAGGCAATAAACTATGTCTATATAGGAAGTTATCAATACCAATTTTAATATTATGTGCAGAAAAAAAAGAGGAAACAGGATGGGATCCAGAGGGAAACACATCAAATGTGCGGATGTATGTTTCTTTCACTCGGAGCCTCATTACATTGTATCACCACAGTACACTAATAAAAGTCTATTTTTAAACGTGTGAAAGGCAAATAGTCAAGAATCTAATTTGAAAATTATTTAATAATATGGATTAGAAACTACAGTAATTAATGGTGTTCAGAATGGATAAAGTATTCTGATTCTTAGTATATTTTAATGGAAGAGTCATTAAGATTTGCTAGTGGATTATCTGTGCAATTTAAAAGTACAAAATGAAAGTCCTAACAATATATACATAGTTATTATTAGTAAGAAATAAGTTAAAATTATAAAACACTTGAAATTATGTGTGGCAGATCACATGCCTCATCTATTGTCTGTTTAAAATGTGTTTACTAAAAGATGAATACACAAGCCGGGCCTGGTGGTGCAGGCTTGTAATCCCAGCATTCCGGAGGCTGAGACCACAGGATCGTGGTTTATCGACAGCCTCAGCTACTTAGTGAGGCCCTCTGCAACTCAGTGAGCCCCGGTTTCAAAATAAAGAATAAAGAAAAAATAGGGCAGGGGCTGTAGCTCGGAGGTCGAATGCCCCTGGGTTCCATCCCCAGACCCATAAATAAATAAATAAATAAATAAATAAATAAATAAATAAATAAATAAATAAATAAATGGTGAATATACAGAAGAAACCCAGTTTGGGGTGGATTAATTCAAGAATTCAGTAACAATTAAGATAGTTATTAGATATTGAAAGAGAGAAGATGCATAAACAGGTGAATAAATTCACCTGGTATTCTAAAGACTAGACTTAAAACATATAAATTTGGCTGTTATTGATGTCTACTCTGTGAAAACAAGAATGTTGATAAGGTGACGTAAGGATTGAGTGTACATAGAAAAGACAGTAGAGGAATGAGCCCCAATCCATCCAAATTGTGAAGAACAGAGATGTTAGAAATAGGAAGGATGACCAGGGTGGTAGGAAAAGAAATAACAAAGATTTAAAAATTATATATATACACATTATTTATGTTAATAATATGCATAATGTTAATGTTACTATAAAACATAGATAATGTACTAGCAGATTTTGATGGTTCTTTACATAAAATATTTTTCATATAAAAGAACTGCATTTATGTAGAACATACATTTTAGGACATAAAACAACCAATCATGTTAGACATTTTAAAACTGGGAATTTATGGCTACTACCTTAATGACATGTGCTGTATAACTAAATGTATATACATCAATCTAAGAAATAGAAGTTACTTAATAAAGAACAGCTTTCATATTAAAAACAAGGGTTAAAAGAAGATGCACAAATAGCACACTATAATTTAAAATATTCTGGACTGTTAATCAACGCAAGAAAAAAGTAACCATGAGAGTATAAAAATGTGAAATAAGTCAAGGAACTAGCTCTACTTGTAGATGACAAATTATCTGTTTATCACCTATGGCTACCTCTCACAAATTAGCAATCAAATGCATTCATATATCAAAACAAAATATAATTCAATGTATGAAAGCTGATATTTCATAAAATAATATGAAAGCTTATATTCCATTTAAAATAGGAAACACAAAAATAAAATAATTAGGCAAAGATTAATAAGAGTAGAAAACTTATAATTGTAACACCATAATTTTTTTCTAATACATATATGTAGACTTAAATGAAGAAAAAATCACATTCTTAAGTAGAAAAACTAAATCCTAATCTGTCAGCTTTCTATTGATGCTGGGGAATTAATCCAGTAATTCTGAGCCTAAACCATTTAGAAAATATATTTGTGAGAGCAAACAAGCAAATCAAGATAAATATTCAAAAAGGTAAATATTCAAAAGAACCAGTGGTAGGGGCAAAGCAATAATAAACATGGAAACGTACTATAAATCTTCTGAAATTAAAAAAAGCTAACACCAGGTGTGGTGGCTCACCCTTGTAATTCCCATGCTTGGGAGGCAGAGACAGGAGGATTGTGCAGGTTCGAAGCCAGCTGCACTGGCTTAAGAGACCCTGTTTCCAAATAAAAATATAAAATAGGTCTGGGAGTGTAGCCCTCAGGTAGAAGGGTTTCCAGGAACCCCAGTACCACTAAAGAAAAAAAAAATCTAGTAGCAGCATAAGAATAAAAAAACAGATAAATGGAAATAATTGAACATCTAGAAAAAAATCTGTGTATTAAATTTAGACTACAATAAAAGAATATCAAGTATCTCTTTTCGATAGGTTGCACTGATAAAACTGAAAATCTTAAAAAAATAAATTCGATTCTAATTTATGAATTCTAATTTCACCAGACAGATGGATAAAGAATCAAAACTATAAGGTAGTTGAGGAAGATATATGTGACTATACTTTGGGAGTAAGTAAAATTTTATTAATTGTGACACAATTTAGAATAAACAAAGGAATATTTTTAGTGTGTGTGTGAAACTGGGGATTTAATACAGAGGAATTCTACCCCTGACCTACACCCCCATACTTTTATGTTATTTTTTTGAAACAGGATCTTGTTAAGTTTCTGAGGGCCTACTGAGGTTTTTGAGGCTGGCCAAGGAACTTCAGTCCTCCTGTCTCAGCCTCACCAAGTACTGGGATTACAGGCATACACTACTGCACACAGCTACAAAAGAGTAATTATAATTATATAAAAACTAACCTGTATGAAAAAATATACATAAGCAAAGAAAAAGATAAATACAAAAGTAAAAACTGAAATAATGACAACTTACATCACAGTGATTTGGTATCTTTAACCTATGGAGTGCTTCTAAAAATAGAAACATAGTTTAACAATATGGTAGAAATAGTTCACAGAAAAAATTGATGCTCAGCCTTTTTATGATAAAATAATTAAAAACTAAAACTACATTAAAATACTCTTTTATCTTCCATCAAAACTGAAAAAAATATAAAATTTTGATAACATACTCTTGATGTAATTGTGAGAAAGCAAACATTCTCAGATATAGCTGGTTTGGCAGTAACTAGCAAAATGAGCATATGTTCCTTATCTTTTAAGTCTTTAATTCTACTTTCAAGAATATATCTAAAACATACACTGGCAAAAATACAAGATGATTTATGTACAAGGTACCATTTGTACCCAAAATGTTGTATTTTCACATTTGGAAATGCTACACAGATTTAAAAGAGAATGCAAACTACCTCTAGGTACTACTAGTGGTGATCATTGGAATAGAGTAAGTAAAAATGTATGGGGAAAGAAAAGTGGAGTGTATATTATAGTGCTATTTAACCAAAAAGAATAGAAAAGGAAGAAAAAAATAAAGATGCAAAGTATTTTTACTCTATTCTGGAAATCATTTCAGTATAGTATGCAATATAAGACATGTACACCTACACACATTTGGCACACATGCATACTGTTATAATTAGTCACAGGATGGCCGTTTGAAGAGCTCATGAATTGGTGTTTGGAGTTGACGTAATTGAATCATAAGGATTATAAACCCAGGAGTGGATAAGTCCACTGTAATGGAATTATCTAGGTGGTATTCTAGGCCAGTAGGTTGTGGCTCAGAAAAAGTGGGTTTCTGGGAAATATAGTCTTGGGTATTATATATGGTACCTACTTCCCCTGATTTCTCTCTTGCTTCTGGCCTCTCTGATGTGAGGAACATAGCCCATGTTCTTTTCCTGTCTCAGCTTCCTGATACCATGCCCTGAGATTTGTGGTCCCTGACCTCACATTAACTAAACCATGAACATATAAATCTTTTTTCCTCTAAATTACATGGTCAATCTTTTTAGATTATATCTGTAAAATGCAAAGAGATACAGAATTTAGTAGCAGGAAGGTGCAGTTTCAGATATATCTAAGTGATTTGTGGATTGTGACTCTTTGCAATTGGTATTTGAGAGGAAATTGGAAGGGACAAAATGTGCTTAGTAAGGTGGACAGTAGAGACTGTGCTCAGGAGATTTTGGAGGGCAAAGAGGACTCCATAGGAAAATGGATAGAGGCCACATGTGTCAGACATTGGCAAAAAACTCACTGGCATTCTGCCCATTTTCTGAAACTTTGTGTGAGGCCAAATTTCAAAATTAAAAATGATGGGCTGGTAGAGGAAATTATCAGAAAAGTAAAATATCACACTGCATTATGTATGTTGATATCTCCTTTCAGCTAAGTGTACATTGAATTTCAAGAGTAGAAAGTGAAAGCTGGGGCCAGAGGGATGGTACTATGAAATAAAAATAAGATGGCTCCAAGGACGTTGAATGCTTTGATTAGAAAAAATAAATAAAACAGAGAAATGTGGCCTTGCTGGAGGCAGGCACATTACAGTGTATCATAGGATGGGCTCTGCCTTGGTCAAGATGGAGGAAGGCTCAGTGGCAATGATTATAAAGAACATGACTACCTTTTCTTTTGTTGGTCCATCTCATAGCCCACATAATGTTGGCTTTGCTAGAAAAGGGGACTGCAAAGACTGCCTTCCTTCCAGATTTCAAAGGAAGGCATGGGAAGCCAGGCAACTTGTAGCGGAATCAGAATACTTTCAGGGAGCCCCAGATGGGAAATTTTGTGAAGCTGTGAAAGTGAAGCCAAAATTCCTAGAAATACCCCCTAGATTTAGAAATGCCAGAAATATAGTTCAAGCCATGGAGCCAGGATGAAAGAGTGAGTATACTGATAATTTCAATCAGCTAAGCCACAAGGTTGCCCCAAATGGCAGAAATGGAGCTGTAGGATTAAACACTTTCCCTGCCAGATTTTCAGCTTCATTTTTTTTTTTTCCATTTGGGGCACACTGCAGTGAAAAGTGATCTCTAGGGGACCATGGCAGCCCTACTACCCCTGTGGCCTGGCTGATTTTAATGTGAAGAATGTTCAAGTTAAATATAGAATGATCTCCTGAAGAGCTTATAACTTTGTGTTTGGAGTTGATGTAATTGAGTCATGAGGGTTGGAATCCAGCAGTAGATAAATTTATTTTAATGCATTTATTTGGGTGGTGGCCCAAGCTGATAGGCTATGGCTGAGCAAGCTAGGTCCCTGGGGATTCAGCCTAGGGGATTATATATGGTAGTTCCTCCCTCCCTCCCTCTTTTGCTTTGGGCCACCATAATATGAGAAGCACAGCCCATGTGATTTCTCTGTCTCTGCTTTCTGCCACAATGCCCTGAGATCCATGATCCCTGGTCTCACATGAACTAATCATTAGCAAATAAATCTTCTTTTCTCTAAATTACATGGTCAGTCTTTTAGATTACAGATGTAAGAATGCTGACCAGAACACTTACCTATGAAAAGGTAAAATGATTGGGAATTGCTACATGGAATAGTCCTAGTCTTCCTGAATTTATCACTCTAGCTGTCCTGGGAGTTGCACCAGAGAAGTAAAGAAAAGAAGAAGTCTGAGATATAGCAGAATTCATTGTAAGAAAACACATTCTTGTCATTTCTGTTTAATAAGACTTGTTTTAAATGTAAAAAACAGCATTAGAAAATATATAATTCAAGCTGGGTGTGGTGGCGCAAGCTTGTAATCCCCACGCTTGGGAGGCGGAAACAGGAGGATCACGGAGGTTCGAAGCCAGCCTCTCTGGTTTAAGAGACAAGTATAAAATAGTTATGGGAGTGTAACCCAGAGGTAGAAGGGTTTCCAGGAACCCCAGTACTACCAAAAAGAAAAAGAAAAAAGAAAATATATGTCGTTTTTTCCAAACACCTCTCCTTTGGGATTTTCCTTTTTTTAATTGATGCATTATAGTTATAGATCTTAATGAAATAGTCACTTATTAACTTCACAGACACTTATTACACTCATCTTCATAGAAACAAACACAACTAAAAAGGATAAGTATTTATTTCTCCCCCTAAAATTTGTTTTATCAAGCTATAATATCATTCTTTTAGATGCTTAAAAACTGAATACTTTTTAAGTTAATAATTATGACATCCACATTAAGATAAAATTTGTATTCATGTCACATTTTAACAAAAAATTATTATTTTATGTTCTTTTCTCTACAGATAATACCTTCTTTACAATTTTGATAGTCAAAGCCTAGTCTATCAACTAGAAGTAAAATATTTAGTGTATATATAAAATGAGTCAGTCATAATAAAAATATATAAATAAAACAAAATTGCATTTTAGTTCCCACAAATAAAAGTTTTCTTTTAAAACATAAGGAAGGTAAAATACCAGTGGCAAATTCTCTGACTTATAGAAAACAAGCCTTCATGGTACCATCTAGATTGGATTTTTGATTGCATGAGGTAAGTGCCTTCATAGTACTTTTATTGAGACTACTGAGGCAGTTGGCATTTAATTCCATTACACAGGATATAAATACATTTCAGTAATGCCTTTATAAATATTAAATTTTATATCAGATATAAAAACCCAGTTATTTTTTCCAACCTGGAATCATTTCCATTTTGTTTGCAACCAGGTCCTGTGTGACTCAGCCAATACCTACTCTTGTGCCAGGCTCAAAAACACACGTTGTGTGTTTTATGAAGCTCAATTATTTTACTGAATACCTCCTGGTATTGGGCACCAGTTCTTAGGCTTCCTTTTGGGTATATTTTGTTTTCCTTTACTGTACAAATGCTACATTTGCCTTCTTCTTGCCCTTCTGAGTACCACCACTTTACAGGCCTCTGTGTTTAATAGTCTTTCTTGTATGCACTGATGGGAAGTAGATTATGTGTTTTCACTTTATACACAGGTAGTTCCCTGAATTCTCAAGAATTTCACATTGTTTTATTTAGAATTCGCTATTCATTTCATTAAAATAATCCAATTAAAGCATAACAATTGTAGAGCTAACATCTCAGTATTTTTTCTTTTTAAATTGCATTACGTGTAAAGATTCTGACTTTCCTTAATACCAAATTTCTTTTCTAATTTTTTTCTTATGTTATATACTCTGTTTTTTTTTTCTTTATATAGATTCTTTTTTTAACATCATCTTTTCTAAATAGTCCTACTCAGGACATTATGATGTAGAATTTGCCAGGGACCCTAATCTATTCTTGGCCTACCTTTATTATGGCAAGGTATTTTTTTTTACTTTAATTTTAATTTTTTAGCTCTATCCCTAGCACTATTTTAGTTTTTGTTTTGAAACAGGGTCTTACTATATTGCTGAAAGTCTTGCTTGCTGCGGCTGCCCTTGAACTTTTTTTAAAAATTGTTCTATTGATACATTGTAGTCATACATCTTAATGGAGTACAAGATGGTGGAGGCATACATGCACACATGATCCAATTAGTCAGTACCCAATTCCCTCCCCTCCCTCCTAATGTTGGCTTAGGATTTTTAAATACAATGCCTAATGTTGCATAACTTTGATACTATTTTCTTACTTTTCTCTGAACTACACTATGCTATAATTACATTTTTTCTTGTATGCATTTTTAACCTAATATAAAACAAAAAATACAGGTCAAGCATGGTGGTGCCTGGTTGTAATCCCAACATTCTGGAGGCTGAGAACAGAGGATTGAGGTACACAGACAGCCTCAGCTACTTAGTGAGGCCCTTCGCAATTCAGTGAGATCCTGTTTCAAAATAAATGATAAAAAACAGGGCAGGGATATAGCTCAGAGGCAGAAGGCCCTAGGTCCCATCCCCAATACCACACACACACACACACACACACACACACACACACACACAAATACAAAGTAGAGGTTAAGAGTCTGGTTCTACTGTCATTTTCTAGGTAAATGGAATTAGCCAAGATCTATAATCATCCTGGAATTTTCTATTTATGTATGCAAGTAAAAGGGATGTATAGAGGTATTTTCATTAACTATATGAAAATATTAATATAAGAATTAAGTAGACAAATAAATATAAAGGTCAGATGGATCCTGGAACACAATAAATGTTTGACCAATTTTAGCCATAATTTTGTTACTTTTTTAAATACCATGAACTATGGAACATATCTGTTGTAAAATATCTGGACAATGATAGGATTATAAATTTGGCAAGACGATTTCTCAACTTTGCTTATAAATCAGTTTTCTCCCTCTGAAAGATAAGTGTATGTTATGACATTCTATCAGTACAGAAATGTTACCACCACTAAAATGATGTAAAACCTCATGTATTCAGCTAAGTATCAGAAAAATAGATGGGTGTAATTTTATAAGAGCATTTCCCAAGAATCAGGGAAAGTAAAAACAATAGATTTCCTAATTTAGAAAAAATGAAATAAAATTTTCAATAATGGTAGGTCTAAAGCAATGAACTATGCTTTAAGGTCCATTAGAGACACTCAAACTGCCTATATCTATTTTTCAAAATGGATACTTTTCTAAAATGTCTATATGATATCAGGTGGAGATTCAGTATAGGACTGGGCCAAGTTATACAGATAATACTGATCTGAACCAATTTTATAAATCATTAGTTTAAAAGAAAATATCTGTATGTCATATCTCACCTAGTACCTGGCTTTGTGAATCATTTTATTAGAAAATCACCACACTCACTCATTCACATCTTTTCCATGGCTGGTTTTACTTTACAATCACAGATGCAGGGTAGATGCAATAAAGACCATTTGGCCCACATGTCTAAATATTTACACTTTGGCCATTTACAGAAAATTTGCCAAATCGTGATTTAAAACAGGACATAGAAGTAGGTCCATTCAATAGAAGAAATTGAATTATCTTTTGTTAGCCAAGACAATGGAAAATAGATCCATTTTTATAATGCTAAGTGACACTAACTTTAGAAAAACTACATACTTCAAAAAGGTTTATTCCAAAAGAAAAAAAATTATGAAGACTCTCTTACAAATCACTTTTTCAGTTTTCAAAGAACAGTAAAAAGAAAAGAAAGTCACAGATGTTTGTTGTGTTTTAGACTTTTTTTTAAGTTTCAATCATGCATTTCTTATAAACTTCAAATTTTCTAAGAATACAGCAACATTAATTAAAATAAAACATAGATGTGAAAGCTAATAATTATAATAATTGCTATATTAATCATCTTATGGTCAAAGACTATGTTATCGGTAATTTTAATTAGCTATGTTAATGACATAATGAACTTTTTTTTTTAAATTACACGGACTCTACTCAAAAATCTAAAACTACTTTCAAAATAATTATTTCTTATAACATTTATTTCTAGTGACCCTCTGCTTGGATGAATACAAGAAATATCTCTGGAAGATAAAATAACAGCTCCTGTCCCTTTATCTACTCTAAACATTCCACATGAACCTGAATGCAGCTTGGAAAGTCAGAGTTCTATGAGAGAAAGTATTGATTTTTATCAACCTGGAAAGTGAAATGAGAGAGAGAATGACATTGCTAGCCATCGGGAGTTTAGCTCAGGTCAACAACCCCTAAGTTTTATGGGAATTGTTGAGAAATTACAAATGTTACAGTGCTAACAGATTGCGACATGGGGCTAGAAAACACATTTTGATATTGAGTAGTGTTCTTCCACCGTCTCCGTTCTTCCACCGTCACTGAAATCCAGAGCATAGTGAGTATACCCTGTGGTAGGTTCAAGGGTCAAATGAAGCTAGTTTTTGGAATGGCTTTTGGCCTAGATGGAGTAAAAATCCACATCTGAAGTTCATTTTAATGTCCCAAAGTACAGTGTAAATCTGCCAGTTTGCTACTGATGTTCTATTTCTGCTTGTGTCTGTCAATGTTATCAAAGACGTCATTACATTAAGACATAAAGTGACAGGTCCTTGTAGGTGAAACTGTGGATCTGTTTCATAAACTAGAGCATGGGAAATCACTTCATAAGTGCCTTTTAGTCTTTAAATCTTTTGGTTAGTTTGTGTAGAATAAACCTAATAAATCAGTCTCATAAATCTTAGGGAAATGTCTTAACTGCCATGATTTTGTTTTGTTTAGCTTACATCATTTCTCTTCTACAATTATAATCCAGCCTCTGCAGTTGATTATATAGCAGCAAGTAACTCTTGAGACGGATTGTTTCTTCACTTTGATGGCATATCGTTATTTTTTTTCAGACCACCGGAATTGTTAATATCTCTTGAATATTTCCCCTTATAAGTCTAGACCAAAGAAAATGAAAGTTAACTCTCACTCTGGAAAAGCTTCTCATTTTAGTGATCTTTCAATTTTCGCATATTATGCAATTAGTGCCCTTTTGGCATCTTCCAGTTTGTGTGCCACTGTCTTTGACAACTGTTGGCACTTCCTTATATGTTAGAAATTCTATCATTTATCAAGCTATATGGAGTTGGCTAATATTTAAAAAATTAAACTAAAAATCAAAATCAAGATAAAAATAATCTATATGTGTGGGGTATATCTCTTTTAGTGGACCCTATTTTTTATTCTATAATAAATAAAAATTTATCTTTGTTAAAATCAAATTATTATGTTAAAGGAATGTGTTCTATGGCTGATTAAATCAAGAAGAACTTAGAAATGGGATCTTTAACAAAACCATTGTACCTATCCAGTGGGAAAGTAGCAAAAGTTGGTCTTAAGAACTTGGTTCAGAATTGCTGATATATGTTCTTAAGTCAGCCCTTACCCAAAGGATGTCAATGTCAAAAGTTGTTATGTTACAAATGTTAAGGTCTTTAAATATGTTAAAACTAGATTTCAAATTAATAATTTTTACTGTATCATGTGTTCCATCAATATCACACAATCACACATAATATATTAGCACATTGGATAGTACATTAAACAGCATCTACTTTTATAATAAATTGAAAACAAGTATAGACCCACTACTAAGCAGTAATCAGTTCTCTATAGGGAGAAAGTACAAATAACAGCACACAGTTAAATCTAGAAAAACACATGCATTTGCTTACATACATAGTAACAAATAAAATGACATTAGAGTAATTATATTGGTAAGTTTCTCATTGCTATAACAAAATACTTGAAGCAGAGTAACTTTGTAAAGAAAAAAATGTTTATTTAATTTACTGTTTGGGCTGCTGAAAGTCCAAACAGGTTAATATTGTCTCTGGCCTGGGTTCTCTGGCAGATAGTGGGTGCATGTACAACAGGAAGGGATCCTACTTAGAAAGAGAAAGCAAGAGAGAAACGTTCTGGTTAGGCACAGGCTTTTATAATAACACTATAACTATTTTATAATAGCTCACTTCAGGCAATCAGTATTTTCTTTCTGGGGCAACCCCCCCCAATGACCTGAGAGCCTCCCAATACGTCACACCTCTTAAAGGCTCTACCACCTTCTAGCACTGCTACCCTGAGGACCAAGATTTGAAGACATGAGCCTTTGAGGAGGCATACTTTAACCATAGCCAAACTATAGCAAGTACTAACAAGATGCTTAACTTAAAATATTATAACATTTTTATAGTTATTCTTTTTCATTATATTTTACTGTATCATTATTTTTTTGTGTGTGATACTAAAGATGGAATTTAGGACCATTCTACCTCTGAGTTACACACCTGCAGCCCTATTTTTTATTCTTTAATTTAAAACAGGGTTTCACTAAATTGTGGAGGGTCTGTCTAAGTAACTGGGGTTAGCCAGGAACCTGCTATCCTCCTGTTTCAGCCTCCCAGTACTGAGATTACAAGCATGTGCCACCATGGTGGCTCATTTTATTTTATTTAAATTTAAACTGCAGTAAGCAAGAGCTTTATCACAAAATTGCAAGCTTGTTTTTTATTCTTTTATGAAGTATTTTTGAGGTTTCAAGATAAGTTGCTATATAGAAATCCAAGAACAACTACTCTTATTCTAGTAATTATGATTGGAACCACACTTTCTTAAATGTATTAAATTGATTAATAATTAATGATTAATTTTAGACATCATTTCATTGAAAAAATCAGTTAGAATTTCATACAAGAAAAGAGAGTTCACTAACACAGATGTATAAATAAATGATGAATAGATTAAAAACAATCATAAAATATGTCAAGCAGAAAAAATATTTAGCTAATGTATTAAATGTTTGGTTTGTTTATTGTGAGGAATGGGGCTTTTAGAGACTTTTGCAGATGCAATTATTCCAGGCTAGACCATTTATCATAATTTCTTCAGGGGAAGTTTTTAATGAATCCAAGATATTTATTAATTAACTCATTTATTCACAAATATTCACTGAAAAACTATGTGTGCCATACATGACGGTAAGTGCTAAGCAGATGAAGATTAAACTAAGAGAGATGCTTCCCAGATAGTCCACATTCCAGCACAGGAGACAAATATGTGAAGAATAATCTACTGCACTCAAGGGAGATAGATGATAGTGACAGATTCCACACATACATAAAAACCATCTGGGCAAGACTGATTTACTCAGAATGTAATAGGTAGCAGGGAAGGCTTCAAGCAAGACTTCACAAAAAGTTCCTGGTAAGAAATAAAATGATATTTTTATAAACTGGAATGAATAAGATATTTATAACTCATTGACAAGTGCAAAGTACAAAATAAATTATGCCTTGTTGTGAACAAAAATAATTCAGTAGAAAACTGAAATATGAATGTGACTTGTTATGTGTATTTTCTAGTGGTTTCATTTTTAATTGTTAAATATTTTATGAATAAGAATATTTTGAAACATTAATTTCAATTCAGAAAGCATACTTGAAATCCTGTTAAACACCAGGTGTTTCAATTGAACATTGGTGTCATCATAAAAGTCATTGGGCTATTCATAACTTTATTCAACTTTTTTTATTTATTGAATGTATTCTAAGTGACAAGTATAGTGCAAAGAGGTAGGAGTTACCAAAAAAGCGAAATAAATCCAATTCTTACTAATATAGACTTACATATTCCTTCAGGCAAAAAGTATCAATCAAATAATCAGTAAATGTGTAATTATAATCTAACATAAAGAAACAGTAAAAAGGAGTGTCCAGGGAAATATACATAAGAGTTTATCTAATTTTAAGTTCAAAGTAGCTTTCCCTGAGAAAGCAGCATGTGAAGTAAAAGCAGAAGAGAGTTCTAAATAAAAAGAAGAAATGTTTGTTTTAGGAGTGAGAGCACATAATGTGGGTAGCCATTCCAAATTGGAAAGTACAATTTGCAAAGGTCTGAACAAAAGATATCAATAGATTACTCAGAGACTTTTAGATAGCTTTAAAAATTTCAGTGGCCATCCTCAAAACTGTAAGAAGATATTGAGATGTTGAAAGCAAAGAATATCTCCCAGGGGGAAATTTGCAGGTAAAAAAATTCAATTAGTGGTATATAAGAGATTTTCACTAGGGGTTCAGAAAGCACAAAAGGGGTAGTTACCTCCCCTTGGGCATTCTGCAGACCCTTTCTGGGAAATATAATGCCTGAAATGATTCTTATAGAATAAGTAAAAGAAATATCAAGAAAAGGGAAGATTGATAGACACTTTAGGCAAAGAAACAATCTATAAACTAAAAATGAAACTATGAAATAAATGGCATAAGTGGAGGACATGAATATTTTTTTTTCATTATCAGTGCATGCAAGATGACAGAGGAAATGGGAATATGTGAGTCTATATAGGATCTTCATATATGGAGCCATTTTAGGGGCAACATAATTAAAGGATGTATAGAAGATGACTATAATAATTCCCACTTCAGATAAGCTATCCCAAATGGGGTAAGAATAATAGATTGTTTAAGGGAACCAATAATGTATACATAAGACAACTTATGATAGCCTTAATTAGACTGGTGGTATTGAGGTGAGGGAGAAAAGAGAAAATTGAAATGTATCTAGGAGTAGAAGTTGGCAGAAATTAGTCATTTATAGAATATGGAGGTGAAGAAAACCTACCTAGGTAATCTACAAATAACTACATAGTTTACAGATTGAATACCTAGATATATAGTAGACTCCTTTAATGATATTAATATTAGATAATAAATTTTTGATAAAATATATAGTGAGTTGAGAGTTGTGACTTGTGGAATAGTAGTCTGAGAATGTCAGGGGAGTCTTCTTTTCAGAAAAATATGTATAAATGTCAAAATTAACCAAGTAAATTATTCAGTGACTCTGGAGACTGAAGGGTTTGCAAAAATTTAAAAGTACATTTATTCAATTAAATCTATGGATCCTCAAAGAAGAGTGAGATGCCACAAAACTCAAGCATACATCTACTATGGCATGTGTTACAGAAGAAATTTGCTTGCAATTTTTATTTCCCTTAGGTTCCTGAGATGGAAATTACTCTGGGTGAATTCAGCAACCTATGAACATCAATAGACTATGTTTCATTTCTCCATCCTGTTAAAAGCTCATGCCAAGGAGGTGGCCACAGGGACCATGACTGTTCCATTCTTCCTAACACCCACTAAGTAGAAAAGATGTGATCACTTATGTTTTCATTCTACAAACTCTTGATCCATCTGTTGCACCTTACCCAATGAGAGTTTAAGATGAGCCTCAAAGACTAGAAATGCCCCAATCCTTCCCTGGAGCAAAAATGTATTTATAATAAACTATTACAAATTATTATACAAGAGCATTGTTAAAAATAGAGCAATGGACTATAAATTAGTAGAATCTAACAGCTGGGTATAAAAATATAAGACAGACCAGACAGAAGATTAATGGTAGAATCAGGAGAAAACATTGTCAAAGACACCATAGCTAATAGCTAAGTCATCTTGGTGGTTAAGAAAACCAGAAAAGGAAATATTGAGCTACAATTCAGAACCCAGGGCAAACTAAAAAACTCCATGAAGAGTAAAAGTAATTTCCAAGTCATATTAGAATATAATAGTAAAATATAAAAACCCTAAGTGGCTCAGAAAATTCCCTGAGCTAAATCATCAAACCATCTGACCAATCACTAGCTGAATGCTATATATATATATATATATATATGACTTCATACATCTTAATGGGATAAAAAGCTTGTGTAGATATACATGCACACATCACCCTGTTAAATCCTACCCCTCCTCATCACATTCCCTCCCCTTCCCTCCCTCCATGCTTGGCTTAGTGATTGAGATCGATATTTTTTTTTTTATGTACATCATGTGCTTTAGAGAGTTTACTTCTTCATCCCTTCCATCCCCTCAGTTAGGTTGCCTTGTTTGTTCCTCTATAGGATCTCCTTTTTTCACCTGGAGTTCCTCCTATGACCCATTTCACCTTAGCTTTCACATATTAGGGAAAGCATCTGATTTCTTACTTTTTGTGCCTGACAAACCTTACTTAGTATAATGTGCTCCAGTTCCATCCATTTCCCTGAAAATGATATCATTTTGTTTTTTTATGGCTGAGTAAAATTTAATTGTGTATATATTCCATAGTTTCCATTCATCTGTTGATGGGCATCTTGGCTGGTTCCATAGTTTGGCTATGGTGAATTGTACAGCTATAAACATAGATACACATGGATTAGTTTAGTAGTTTGGTTTGCTTTCTTTTAGATATATACCCATAGTGGTATTGCTGGGTCAAATGGTAAATTAGTTCCCATTCTTCTGAGCATTCTCCATACTGTTTTCCATAGTGGTTGTACTAATTTACAATCCCACCAACAGTGTTTTAGGGTTCCCAATTCTCCACATCACTGCCAAGCATTTGTTGTTGTGTTTTGAATGGTTGCCATGCTAGTTGGAGTTAGGTGAAATCTCAGGGTAGTTTTGATTTGCATCTCTCTGATTGTTGAACATCTTTTCATGCACTTATTGGCCATTTGAATTTCTTCTTTTTTGAAGTGTCTATTTAGTTCACTTGCCCATTTTTTGATTGGGTTATTTGCTTGTTTTAGTGTTGAGTTTCTTAATCTCTTTAATATATTTTAGATACTAGTCCTCTATCTGAGGCATAGGTGGTAAAAATTTTCTCCCATTCTGTTGGCTCTCGGTTGAGGATCCTGACAGTTTCCTTTGCTGAACAGAAGCTCTTCAGTTTCATGCAGTCCCATGTATTAATTTGCCTTTTAGTTTGTTGTGTCTTTGGGATCTTGTTGAGAAAGTTTTTATCTGTGCCTATGTATTGCAGCGTTAGACCTATGCCATCTTCAAGGAGCCTCAAGGTCTCTGATCTAATTTGCAAGTCTTTGATCCATCTTGAATTGACTCTTGTGCAGGGTGAGAAAGTGGGGTTAATTTCCAATTTTCTGCATATGGTTAACCACTTTTTTCAACACCATTTGTTGAACAGACTATCTTTCTTCCAGTGTATGTTTTTGGTCCCTTTGTAAAATATCAAATGGCTGAAAGTGTGTGGATTTATTTCTGAGTCTTCTATCCTGCTCCATTGGTCTATATGTCTGTTTTTGTGCCAATACCATGCTGTTTTTATTACAGTGGCTTTGTAGTATAGTTTAAAGTCAGGTATTGTGATTCCTCCTGCATGGTTTTTGTTGCTGAGAATTACCTTGGCTATTCTGAGTTTTTTGTTGTTCCAAATGAATTTAAGGACTGATTTTTCTATGTCTATAAGGGATGATCTTGGTAACTTAATGGGTATTGCATTGAATCTGTAGATCACTTTGGGGAATATGGCCATTTTGATAATATTTATTCTGCCTATCCATGAACAGGGAAGATCTTTCCATCTTCTAAGATCTTCTTCAATTTCTTTTTTCATTGTTTTATAATTTCCTTTATAGAGGCCTTTCACCTCCTGGGTTGAGTTTATTCACAAGTATTTTATTTTATTTTTTTTGTGGGAAATCCTGAGTGAAAGTATTTTCCTGATTTCTTTTTCAGTGGATTTATGGTTGGGATACAGATAAGCTTCTGATTTGTTAAGATTGATTTTGTATCCAGATATTTTGCTGAAATTGTTGATCAGGTCTATAAGTCTTTTGGTTGTTTGTTGGGTTTTCTAGGTGAAGTATCATGTCATCTGCAAATAGTGAAAGTTTGAGTTCTTCTTTTCCTATTTGTACTTCTTTGATTTCCTTTTCTCATTGCTCTGGCTAGAGCCTCAAGTACTATATTGAAGAAAAGTGGTGATAGTGGACATCCTTGTCTTGTTCCTGTTTTTAAAGGGGTATTCTCAAAGTTTTCCCCCATTTAATATGATGTTGCCTGTGGGCTTATTGTAGATCGCTTTTATGATGTTAAGGTATCTTCATTCTATTCCAATTATCTGCAGTCCTTTTATCATAAATGGATGCTGGACTTTATTAAAGGCTTTTTCAACATCTAATGAAATGATCATGTGATTTTTATTTGGATCTGTTTATGTGATGTATTACATGGATTTATTTTTATATGTTGAACCAGGATTGCATCCCTAGGCTGAAGCCTACCTGGTCATGGTGTATGATTTTCTTGATGTGGTTTTGAATGCATATTGCTAGTATTTTGTTTAGAAGTTTTGTGTCCAAGTTCATCAAAGATATAGGACTGTAGTTTTCCTTCCTTGAACTGACTTTATTTGGTTTTGATATTAATGTGATATTGGCTCATAGAATGTATTTGGGAGAGTCCTGCTTCTCTCTATTTCACAAAATAGATTGAGAAGTATTGGGATCAGGTATGCTATAAAGGTTTTATAAAATTCACCTGGGAAGCCATCTGGTCCTGGGTTTTGCTTCGATGGTAATGTCTTTATTGCTGTTTCAATCTCTTTGATTGCTATTGATTGCTTTAACTTTTCTATGTCGTCTTGACTTAGTCAAGGAAGGTTGTATTTATCTAGAAAGTTTCCATTTCCTCCAGATTTTCCATTTTTTTATAGTTTTTCAAAGTAATTTCTGATAATCCTCTGGATTTCTGTGCTGTCAGTGTGATATCTCCTTTTTCTTCTCTTATCTTCAAGATTTGGGTTGGTTCTCTCTTTTTTTTAGTTAAATTGGCTAATGGTTTAGCTATCTTATTAATTTTTTCCAGAAACAAGATTTTGGTTTTGTTTATTTTCTGTAGTGTGTGTGTGTGTGTGTGTGTGTGTGTGTGTGTGTGTGTGTGTGTTTTCTACTTCATTTTGACAATTTCTTGTCTTCTACTGGCTTTGAGTTCAGATTGTTCCAATTTTTCAAGGGATTTGAGGTGTGTCATTAACTTATTTGATGATTTTCTGTTTTTCTTATGTGGGCACTCAGTGCTATAAATTTTTCTCTTAAAACTGCCTTCAAATTGTCCCAGAGGTTTTGATATGTTGTATCTCTATTTTTGTTTGCTTTTATAAATTGCTTGATTTCATCCCTTATTTCTTCTATGACCCATTCTTCATTTAGAAGTGTTGTGTTCAGTTTCCATATATTTATGTGGTTTTCTCTGAGTCTTCTTATAGTTTATTTCTAGTTCTATACCATTATGGTCTGAAAAAAGACAGGAAATTATGTCACATTTTTAAAATTTGCTAGTGCTCATTTTGTGGCCCAGGATGTGATCTTGACTTTATACTACAGACCCATTGTAATAAAATACACCAGGGTTCTGACACAAAAACAGATACATAGACCAATGGAGCAGAATAGAAGACTCTGAAACAAATATTTTTTGTGTGATAATTGACAAAGGGACCAAAAACATACACTGGAAAGAAGATAGCCTATTCAACAAATGGTGTTGGAAAAACCAGTTAACCAGAAAAATTGAATAAATTCCACTTTCTCACCCTGCACAAGAGTTAATTCAAGATGGATAAAAGACTTGTAAATTATACCAGAGACCTTGAGGCTTTTTTAAAAGGACATAGGTCCAACACTGCAACACATAGACACAGATAAAAAATTTCTCAACAAGACCCAAAGGCAAAAGAAACTAAAAGACAAATCAATACATGGGATTGCATGAAACTGAAGATCTTCTTTACAGCAAAGGAAACTGTCAAGAACTTCAATCAACAGCCAACAGAATGGGAGAAAATTTTTGCCACCTTCTCCTCTAATAGAGGACTAATATCTAGAAGATACAGAAAATTAAAAAAAACTCAGCACTAAGAAAACAAATAACCCAATCAAAAAATGGTCAAATGGATCAAATATACTTCACAAAATAAAAAATTCAGATGGCCAATAAATGCATGAAAAAATGCTCAACATCATTGGCAATTACAGAGATGCAAATCAAAACTACCCTGAGATTTCACCTAACTCCAATTACAATGGCAATCATTCAGAACACAAAAAATAATAAATACTGGCTAGGATGTGGAGAAGTGGAAAC
Organism: Muscardinus avellanarius; assembly: GCF_963383645.1. Lineage (NCBI taxonomy): Eukaryota > Metazoa > Chordata > Mammalia > Rodentia > Gliridae > Muscardinus > Muscardinus avellanarius. The sequence goes on from NC_137791.1 coordinate 91,955,077, forward strand.
TCTAAAACATTGTTGGTGGGATTGCAAATTAGTGCAACTACTTCAAAAAAACAGTATGGAGAATCCTCAGAACAAAGAGAATGAAACTACCATTTGATCCAGCTATACCACTCCTGGGTATCTACACAAAAGAAAGGAAACCAAACTACCAAACTAATATAGGCATATCTATGTTCTTAGCTGCACAATTCACCATTACCAAACTACAGAACCAGCCAAGATGTCCATCAAAAGATGAATGGATTACAAAACTGTGGGATATATATACAATGGAATTTTACTCAACCATAAAGAAAAACACAATTACATCATTTACAGGGGAATGGATAAAACTGGAGGACATTATGCTAAGTGAGATTAGTCAGTAACAAAAAAGAATAAATCGGATGCTTTCCCTAATATGTGAAAGCTAGGGAGGAATGAGTAACAGGAGGAACTCTAGATGAAGAAGGAGATCCTATAGAGGAGCAAATAAGGTGACCTAACTGAGGGAATGGGAGGGGGAAGAGGGAAGCTCTCTAAAGCACATGATGTACTCAAACAAACATATCAAAGTCAATCACTAAGCCAAGCATGGGAAGGAGGGAATGGGGTGGGGATTGGATTTGGGATAATCATTGTTCATAGATTAATAATTTGAATGAACTCATTGGGAGGTAACAACAGTCAGGTAGAATGTGTCTAGAGGAAGTAGGTAACTTAAGGCATTGGCTTCAATACTCTATCTGTCCCAGCCACTTTCCTCTCATTCTCTGTACTTTCAATTATCATGAGTTGAGTTACTATCCTTGGTCATGCCTAGTGTCATGCTGTTTCTATGTTGAATCTAGCCTACTATGAAACATCCTCTGAAATCATGAGCCAAACATAAACTCTTCCTCTTTTTTTTTTTTTTTTTTTGGTGGTACTGGGGTTCCTGGAAGCCCTTCTACCTCCAGGCTACACTCCCATGGGCTACACCCCCAAACCTATTTTTTAACTTTTTTTTTTAATGTGGAAACAGGGTCTCTTAAGCCAGCAAGGCTGGCTCTGAACCAGCACGATCCTCCTGTCTCTGTCTCCCAAGCGCGGGAATTACAAGTGTGCGCCACCATGCCCGGCCAAAACTCTTCCTCTTCTAAGTTGTTGTTCATAGGTAACAAAAAACTGGACTACACCATGCTATAAATAATGTAAAGTATTGGAACTTATTGTTTCTGATTATAAGAAGAGACACAGAATTACTTGAGTATGCTAAGAAGTAAGATAGGATATAAAGAAAGTTTTATTTGAATCTAAAATATAAAGAAACAGAAAAAAAAAACCCCTAGGGTACTAGATTCATCAACACCATGAACAAAGTTGATGTTTAGAATTAGGTGATAGAAAAACATCAAAGACTTTATTTGATAGGAAGAAAGACTGAAAGACCAGCATGATGGTCCCCATCTGTCATACTGGTACTTAGGAGGCTGAGAGAGAGAGAGAATACAAGTTCAAGGTCAGCCTCAGCAACTTAGTGAGACATTTTTTCCAATTTTTTTTCAAAATGGAGGGAGTGTGGCCCAGTGGTAGAGCACACCTGGATCCCATCCCTAGTAGTATATGAGCACACACACACACACACACACACAAACACACACAGAGAAAAATAAAAAATCAAGAAACTAAGATGTTAAATAGCGATTGAAATGGAAAAATAATGAAAGTGGTATAGGCATATTCTATTAATCACAGAGAAGGCAGAAAAGGGATACTTTTTTTCCCCACAGGGGTTGAACAGTAAGGCTTAGGAAAAGGCATTAAAGAGGTAGACAAATGCTAACCTCACTTTGAGGCATTCAATCTTAGTGTGTGTGCAGCTGAGTTATACTTCTGTTTAAAAGAGAAACACAAAAAGGCAAGCAGAAAAATAATATACCCAGTGAATCACCAAGCTCTTATTAAGGTAGAAGGCAGCTGGATGGTTCAATGAAGAGGCTGAGCAATTAGGAAGGTTTCTTGTCATGCAGTTAGGCTCTGGGATAATAGATGCAAATTTCAGAACTTAAAAGGGCAGGATTGTATGGACTTTGAATAAAAGAGTTGTAGCATGATTAAAGAATGTTTCAGACAAACGTAAAGTGAAAGAACAAGAGGCCTGAAGTATTTAGCTAGCCATAACTCATCTAGATAACTGATACCACAGCATGGAAGTGCAGTGGAAATGGACGGCCACCTCAATATAAGTTACAATGTTGTCATTTTCCCAGAGGCTGGCCAGAAAAATATCTATAACAGGTTGCTCCAAGCCCAGATTTGCAACTGTTCATGTCATTAGCACCCTATGGAATATTCACTAAGGGTATAATTTAATAAAATTTCTCCTTGTCTGAAGATACAGGGTAAAAATCTATTGAAGAATGATTTCAAGAAAAGAGATGGTAAATGTAAGGGGAGATGAAGGGTCAGGAAGAAAGAGAGCTTCTGATCAGCAAGAAGATAAAAAGAAAAATAATATAATCTTATTGGTAGTTTTATGTGATTGATAAGGGGATGAGAATCAGCCCACGGATCAGAAAGCTTGCTTAAGTGATTATTTACTCTTTCTTCTTTCTTTCTTTTTTCTTTCTTTTTCTTTCCTTTCTTTATTCTTTATTTATTCTCTGATCATCAAAACCATCTGAAAATAAAAGCTAAGAGTGAAGTTGTTCTCTTTATATATATTACCCAGTGTCTGTGGGACAGAATGTTAGACTGAGGAATACCCAAGAATTTAGTTTCCTAACATTAAATTAATCAGTGCTGTATGAATTAGGATGCTTATGATTTGAGGCTTGCTCTTTGTTCGAATGCAAACCCTTCATGAGCAAGATCTCTGTTTTTTCTTGTTTAGATAACTGTTTTGTAGAAAGATTGAAAAAAAAAAAACCCTCAGTATATGTATTTGAACCTGGGATCCTTCTTTTCAGCCTACAATGGACTTGTATTATAGGCATCCTCCACCATTCCTGGCTTGGAATGTTCTTTTTGTTGCCCCAGTGTAAACTAAACTGATTCATTGCTCACCAGCACAGACACATACGAGCATCTCACATGACTATACAGATATAATCCCACACACACGTGCATACACTCACAACCACAATGTATAACTATGCCTGATAACTATGTAATTTCCACGCATTTCTTCCTATCATAATTTCCACTCAGTGAAACCTAATGTCACTGTTTTAAAGCCTGATTTATATAAAGAAATATCCTTAAATGCCAAATAAGATGCTATCTCTAATAAAATAAACAGTGATGATAGATTTTTCTCCCATGTTTACAAAGCTATATAAAATTGTTAGGTATATTTTGACAAACAGGGAAAATGTGATTGAACTAGATTCTACTAAATTAAAGATTCATTTTAGTTAATAGTTTTGATACTTTTTAAGATACATTAGTTTCTTGAAATGGTATATATTTGTGTCATTTTCAAGAAAATGGATAAAACTAGAGAATATTAATCTAAATAAGGTCAGCCAATCTCAGAAAGTCAAGGTTTATATGTTTTTTTTTTCATATGTGGAAGCTAGAGAAAAAGTTTTTAAAAAAGGGATTTGGATAAATGAGGAAAAGGACTAATAGACTAGTGGAAGGGGATTGATAAAGAGAAGTAAAGAGGGGAAGAATAAGATTATGTCCATATGTGAAGATATCAGGTATAGGAAGGGAGGAGGAGGAGCAGTGAGGTATTCAGAGGAAAATACACCAAGCATGTGTATGTGTGCATGAATGTTTGTGTCACTTTGAATCTCAATATTATGTACAATTATAATGCACCAATAGAAGCTTAAAATAGAAAGAAAAAAATGCTTTATGTTCTTTACCTGTTTCAGACTGAAACACGTTTATATAAATGCTATCACTTGTATCCAAGACAGGATTTGTCTTTTCTGTTCTGAAGAGCTGATGATTTCTCTTTCCACTTGTATGGAAACATGCTGTAATTATTGATAAGATATTCAACCAAAGAAAAGCATAGTTTGAAATATTGTTATCATAGTTCATAGCTGATAATCTCTTTCTGACTCTCATAGTCAATAATTCAAATTCCCTGAAGCATTTGTTCTTGCCCTTGTTGTTTTTAAGACTTAAAGAAGCCCTGCTGATCAAGACAGAGATTTTACATGGTTTGCTTTTAATGTATCAGTGTTTTTCCTTTTCCTCACCTTCTATACATTTGTGTGTAATCATCTACTACTGAGAAGATTTATTAAGTGTAGTTCTACAAAATTGCATTCACTATGGCTATCTTTGCTACTCAGTTTATATCTACAGGATATTTACATTAGGCTTAAAATTCTTCAATGAGGAGACTCTCCAGAGGACATATACCATATGTGTATTAATGTGCCATGACAAGAAAGGAGAGAGGGGACAAAGTTATGTAAGCTCTATCAGTGAGCTGAATTAATTCTCAAAAAATTACAGCTTACTGAGGTTGCCTGGAAACCAACTCCAAGGTCAAGATTCAAGTGCTGCAGGTTTACTGAGGAAAAGTCTAGAAAATTATACCAGAGAAGGGGGGAAGAAAGAAGGGTTGAGATGAAGTAAGAGACCTAGTTAACTTTAGGAACAATTTTGAATCTGGGGTAAAACTTCAGGTTCATGGCAAATTGAGCATTTGAACTTTTTCAGTATCAATTTGTGGTTGTATATAGGTTATCTTAAGGCAGAAAGAATATCTGATGAGTAAACTTCTTGTAAGATGGGCACACCTGGAAAAGGTGCATGCGTAGGTCATAAACAAGGAAAAATAAGAGCCTCAGTCCTTAAGGATCTATCTAATGCACCAAAATATCTACTAAAAATGACAAAAGTGGTAAGTACATGATTCTTCAGTCTTCTCTCATTTTAAAACCTAAAAAATAAAACTTACAGAGAAATCACTCAATAGGCCAGGGAATCGTTTTCATCTTTGTCAGCTTTGAGGGGCATCAGTGCATTCACATGTATTGATTGGGTTTCTGTGACATGTTTTCTATCAAATCTTAAAATTCAATTCAGAGGAAATTTAAGACATAACAATTCAAGCAATTATATGATTTCTTGCACTTGAAAGAAAAATAAGTGGAAAAAAACAAGGACAGAATGAGAAAACATCCTATGTAAAAATTAATATAAGAGTTCTACTAATTGATATCTTATTAACTATGAGATAATTTTTATAAGGAAATAATGTTTACAAAGAGAAGCCACACATATTGCCTAAGAAAACATGAAAAGTAATTAGACATTTTGAGGAAAAACAATTGCAGCAATAAAATGAATTCAAAATATTTTTATCTGTAGAATATAAAATGACACTTGCAAAGTAATATATTTGTATATGTCATTAACAATATTAGCATGGTTCTAAATCACTAAAATTTTAAGTGCAAAAATGTTTTCCAAAAAGTCAATCAGTAAGCCAAGCATGGGAAGGAGAGATGGGGAGACAATAGGCTGGGGATTGGGTAAGGGCTAATTGGGTCATGTGTGCATATTTGTCTATAAAAGTCTTTTATCCATTATGTATGACTACAATGCACCAATAAAAAAAAATTAAAAATACTCTGCCTCTTTCTGTAACAAAATCTCAGAAACTGAAATACCTATTCACTTAGCTAAACATTCACTTAGCCATTAATTCATTAGAAATGTATTGAATACCTAACCTAGTGTGGTGGCATGCACCAGTGATTCCAGTGCTTGGAAGGCTGAGATAGGAAGCTCACAGGTTGAAGGACAGCCTCGTTAATGTAGGGAGACTCCCAGCACCAACCAGGACTCTGTTTCAAAATAAAAAATAAAAAAGTCTGTGGGTATATCTTGGAGGTAAAATGCCCTTGGGTTCAATCTCGAGTGACACCCCCCCACACAAAATTTATTGAATACCTACTATGTGTCAGGTATTATTTTAGAGCGTGATTAAGGAATACAAAACTGAGTAGGGCATACTGTTGTTCTGTCCCTAGTCTTAATTTTTTTCTTCCTTATTAAATTTAGTGAAATTCTTAACATGGCTTTATGTGAAAGGTAGAAAGTGTTTTCTTGGCTCTAAGTTTGGAGGTGATTTTCTGCTCTTAATTGGCCAGTGGAATAAGGCAAATAGGGTTGATGGCTGTTAACTGCCAATGGAGGAATTCACAGACCTTCCCTCTTTCCACCTTCCCTTTTCTTCTTTTGTCAACACATCTGGACTAATTTGCCGATCCTATAGAAGAAACAGAAATGTAGATCCAAGTTGCCCCCAGCTGAGAGCTCATATTAAATCAACTAATTTCTAGTAATTTCACATTTTTTGAAATATTAAGTGCTTATTTTTGTATGTCACTCAATATTGGAGTTTTTATGTGAAATTTTTATAATAGCTGAAAAAATATCTTTAGAGATTTTATAATCAGGTTGTGTAGAAAAATATAACATATTCAATGCACTTTGGTAAATAATTGAATAAAAGTAGCAACAGAATCCTGAAATAATTGAAAACATAAAGTCCTTAAATGATTAGGTATGAGTATAAAAATGTGGTATTGTAAGAACAAGTAATAAATTACCTAACATTCTAGAGAGTGAAGATCCACAGATCGTTTAATATAAAAAAATTACAAAATTGGCACTAAGTCAGGATATAAAAAGGGATAGTCAACAACTTAGATATCTAATTCTAATTCTGCTAAAAGCAACTCATCCAATAAACAAAAGAAAAAGCAGTGTTAATCTTTCCGCCAAGTTCATCTCTCAACAGATTGTGCAGGGCAGTGAGAAAAATCTGCTTACTCTGGATTTCATTTTTAACTAGCAAAAAAGAAAAACATGTTAGTGAACTCAACCATAGAAAATAATAACCATATCTTGAAAGATACCGTATTGGGTAAGTTTGAGATGATTTTAGAATAGTTTTAGATTTATAGGAAAGTTACAAAGACACTACGGAAAGCTCACATATATTCCACATCATTTACTCCATTTTTAACATTTTACTTTAGTATGGTATATTTGTCATAATTAAGGAACAAATAGCTATATATTATTACTTAATACAGTCTGTATTTTATTTTAATTTACTTAGTTTTACCTAATATCCTTTTTCTCTTTCTGTCTTTCATGCAGAAAATTGCATTAAATTTACTTTGCAAATCAGTTTAGGGTCCTCTTGGCTATAACAGTTTCTCAGATATTTCTTGTTTTTGATAATGACCTTTTGATGGTCTGATATTTTGTGGCATGTCCTTCAACTGAGATTGTCTGAACATAATTCTTATAGTCAGATGTGGGGTAAAGAGAGATTTTTTGGAAGAAAATAGAGGAAAAGATCCATTCCAATCGCATCATGTGTAGAGCATGTACTATCACCAACACATATCATGGATGATGTTAGCTTTTATCTCCTGACACTGGCTGGGTTAGTGTTTCTCAGGTTTTCTCACAGCAGAGTTATTTTTTCTTCTCTTTCATACTGTACCATTTGTAATAAAATAACTTTCCACAGCCCACACCTAAGAAGCAGGGAGTTATGTTCTATATGCCTGAGGGCAAAGTGCCTACATAAATTAATAAGAATAATTCTACAAGGAAGATTGGTCTACTTTCTCATATTAACTTATTTAATAGCATACATCAGTATAGACACACACAGATATTTATTTTACACTTCAATAATAATGAAACATTATTTATTTTGGATTCTTAGATTTTGTCCAGGATAGCCTCAAACCTGGGCTCTCAAGGAATGCTCCCTACTCGGCCTCTCCAGTAGCTGGAACTGCAGGTGTGCACTAACACAACTGGCTCCAATATTATATATTTCAATGCTCAAATTGCTTAAGTTGGTATTCTTTGGGTGAGTTCTTTTTTCTATATCTCTTTGTGTTCCTTTGATGAATCTCACTGGTGTGTGTGTGTGTGTGTGTATGTGTGTGTGTGTGTGTGTATGTGTGTGTGTACATCTGCATGTCCTTTATCTTACTTTCTGGTGAGTTCTTTTTTATATTTCTTTGTGTCCCTTTGATGGATCCTACTGGTGTGTGTATGTGTGTGTGTTTGTTGTGTGTGTGTGTGTGTGTGTGTGTGTGTACATATGAATGTCCTTTATCTTACTTTGTGTTACTATACTGAAGAAACCATAAGAACCAAATTCTACATGCCCTGACTTCAGTTACTAGAGTGTCATTTTTTCCAAGGCTTCTCAACTAAAAGACCATGACAGCTGTATATGTATGCATACCTATGAATAGTTGTGTATATAGTTATTTGTATCCCAATTTAATCAGAACTTCAGTTTATACCAATGTCATAATCTATAAAAATACTTGCACACGGATCACTCTAGTCCTCACTGTTTGCTAATTTATAACCTCCCTCTCCAACAGTGGACACCTGATACCCACCGTTCATTGATTTAATTGTCCAATTTTCTACCTCAGACATAAAACCCATGGGAAATAATTTCACAAAATACTCATTTAAAGAGTTGTTTAGGTCAGAACCTTTCCCCCACTGCCTTCTGTGAGCTGTGTCATACATTTGTACAGCAGAGAGTTTCCTTCATTGAATTCCACATCCCATGTGCAACATAGTTCTTCATCAAACAAGTGCTTGCAAATATTTTCTCCAGTCTGTGGTTTGCCATTTCACTTTGTCAACTGTATTTTTCAGAGAATGCATTTTTAAATTTTAGTTACATTCAATTTAGCAATGTTTTCTATTTATGAATTACTGTTTTTAGATGTATTAAAAGTCCAATACAAAATCTAAGATCTGGCCGATAGCCTCCTGTTTACTTCTGCATGGGAAAAAGTTATATGTAGTTTGCATTTTACATTTAGCTTTATAATCAACATTAAGTTGATTTTTGTGAAAGTATAAGGTCTATGTTTGGGCTCATTCTTTTTAATGTGTATCCAGTTGCTGCTGTAGAGTTTATTGATAAGATAATTCATCTCTTCCTTTGATTTTCACTTTTTTTGGCGGTACTGGGGATGGAACCCAGGGGAATTCTTCCTCTGAGCTACACCCTTAGCTCTATTTTGTATTCTTTATTTTGAAACAGGGTCTCACTGAGTTACAAAGGGCCTCAATGATTAGCTGAGGCCGTCCACTATGATTCCTGTCTCAGCCTTCTGAATGCTGGCATTGCAAGTGTGCACCACCGTGCTGGGCTAATAATTTTCACTTTTATTAAATTTAAAAAAACTCAGTTTACTACATTTATATGTGTCTAGTTCTGTACTCACTACTCAGTTACATTGATTTGTATGTGTATTGTGTGTGTGTGTGTGTGTGTGTGTGTGTGTGTGTGTGTGTGTGTTTTACAATGTTAGCTTTTTGTATATGTGTTTGTGTGTGTTTGTGGTATTGGAAATTGAACCCAGAGCTTTCTACATCTGAGCTAGATCCCAGCCCTATTTTACTTTTTATTTGGAAACAAGGTCTCACTAAATTTCTGAGATCCTTAATAATTTGCTGAGGTTGGTCCTGAACCTGTGCTCCTTCTATCTCAGCCTCGCAAGTAATGACTGGGATTACAGGTATGCACCACCAAGCCAGGCTATGTATCTTTTTCTTTTAAATATTAAGAAATAAATATTTCTGTAGCATTCATTTATTATTATGTATTTACTATGATAACATTAGAATAAGTGATTTTAATGGCTAATTTTATTTGCCAAATTGATAAAGTCATAGTATCCAGAGTTATTCAGAGAAATAAAACCAATGAATGATAACTAGATAACTAGATAGACATAAATAAGAGGATATTTATTAGAAGAATTAGTGTATATGATTACAATGAAAGAGAAGTTCCATGGAAGTTGTCTGCAAGCTGGAAACTCTAAAATGCCAGTAACATGGCTCAGTTAAAGCCTGAAATTCTCAGAACCAAAGAAGCCAGTACATGAATCTCTTAACTCAGTGAGGCTACTGGTGAGAATTGTGTTCCCAAAGCCAGAGATCCTGGAGTTCTGAAGTTCAAAAGAAAAATAAGAAGGGTTTCTACTTCCAGAAAGAGAGACGAGTGAATGTATGCTTCCTCTGCCTTTTTTATTCTATCCGGGTTCCCAGCCAATTGGATAGTGTCCACCCACACTGAGGGTACATCTTCCATTAAACAGCCCCTGACTCACACACTCATCTCTTCTGGGAACACCCTCACCAACACATCCAGAATTACTGCTGGACCAGTTCTGTAGGTATTCCTTAATCCAGGCAGGTGGACACCTCAAATTAACCATCATGTCAATTAAACTACAGGGGAGCCAATGTGTAGGAAAATAATGGTGCCCACTTAACAAATAAAAAGAAGTGTGGGAGGGATAAGTGCATGAAAGGGATTTGCCTTCCCTACTAAAGATTTTAAACATAGTGAAATCCATTGACTTTATTGAAGTTACTGAAGGACATGTTTACCTGAGAAGAAACAATATCAATTTTTATTATAGAAAATTCACTTAGACTCTTATTATTAACACTATCTAGTGAAGTAAGTAGGATATTCAGGCAAAACTAGATTTTTAAAAAGCAGTCTGATGAGTGCTGAAATAATCTCAGTGAAAAATGAGAAATATGGATATGATAATAAGATTAATGGGTTATATTCTATAGACGTTTAGGTAGATACTGGATTTACTGAGAAGGAGGAAAAAGAAATTTGGGACAACAATGTTTCTAGCTTGGAAAAATCCACTTCTATATGATAATTATACATTTATCTTATAAATTATTTTTCCAACAAAATAACACAATTATATTCTCAATTTTTAGAAATGCTACATAGTCTACACTTAGATTTGAGGTATATACTTTATACAGCAGGAGTTTTTTTGATTTGGATTTACTGATGCATATACAAATAGTGGCACTGGAAGTTTTGCACTTTCCTACTAAGCTGTTCTGAAAATAGTTTAAGGGTAAAACACTTGGAAAATATTAAATCTATTTCATATACAGTAAAAAGGAAGATCTGCTTTCCTCTGGTAGGTGCTTCTCTAGATTATTTAAAGTGATGGCTGAATCATTGACTATGCTATCCAGTAATGCCATGTTGTGAAATATTGATAATGTATTGCCATGAAACAATTTGGTGAACTGATGTGAAAGGTGCTATTCAAATTGAATTTGGAATTGTTTTTAGGCAACACATAGCAAGGTTTGCCAGCATCTATGAACAGCTAATCTCAAGTTCAATTATGCTTAAATTGAAAGGGCAAGATATGCATTATCATTGAGTCTCAAGTAAAAATAAAATAAAATAATAAAAAGGTGTCACTGTACTGTCTGATAAAATATCAAACATAAAAATTAAAAGTCTGCAGGATTGGCTTTATCAGCTTGTAGCACATTTTGAACAAAGGATTACTTTAAGTGATGAGGGTAACTTTCAGAGTGTATGATATTGGCTTGAGGCACTGACAATAGAAAAAAATAATTGCTCTTAGCAAATGACCCTTGAGTGACTGTTCTTTCATAACATTTGTTGGATTCATGCTGCAGTGTCTTTTATATTATAAATAGGTATGTGGTTACCTACATAAATGTGTTACATTTGGGTAAAGATGATATAAAATAGAATACAGAAGGTGTGCTGCTATTTTTGCTACTTCTTAACTTTACACTTGCTAAATTAGGAATTCAGTGATTAAGATAAGAATTTTTTCTCAATTTTTGGTACTTAAAGGTAAACGATCCTTTCAAAGACACAAAATGTCAGTTGTTAGAAAATAAATTTTATTGTTGTGGGATTGCAGGTTAGTGCAAACACTTTGGAAAACAGTATGGAGGATCCTCAGAAGAATGGGAAAGAACCTACCATATCATCCAGCAATACCACTTCTGGGAATCTACCCAAAAGAATGAAAACCAAAGTACAAACAAATGCATGCATATCTATGTTCATACTCACACAAGTCACAATTGCTAAACTACAGAACCAGACAAATGTCCATCAACAGATGGATGGATTAAAATCTCTGGGATATGTAAACAATGGGATTTTACTCAGCCATAAAAAAGAACAAAATTTTGTCATTTACAGGGAAACTGATGGAACTACAGAACATGATGCTAAGTGAGATTAGTCATAAAAAGTAAGAAATTGAATACTCTCTCTAATATGTGGAAGGTAGGGAGAAAATTGGTCATAGAAGGAGCTCCAAATGAAGAAGGAGAAACTATAGATGAGCAAATAAGGTGACCTAACTAAGGGAGATTGGAGGGGAGAAGAAGAAAATTCCCAAATGTACATGATGTACATTCACAAACATATCAAAGTCAATCAATAAGCCAAATATAAGAAGGAGGGAAGGGAGAGGGAATGGGGTGGGAATTGGGGAAGGGCTAAATGAGTGATGTGTGCATGCATGCTTCTAACATCTTGTGCCCCATTAAGATCTATGGCAACAATGCATCATAAAATATTAAAAAAAAACATTTTAGGAGGACCTTAGTGACCTTGTTGTAGAAGAGGAGCCAAAGGAGGGATGGAAATAATGCAAACAGATAATGCTGAGACAAAGATAGAGATAAATTTGGCACAGTAGAGACTTGATGGGCATGTAATAATTCCCATACCAATTTTTCCTTTTCAATACACCACATAAACCACCTAATTTCTCCCATTTTCTTAATCATACTTGCAAGTCTTTCTCTCTTTAAATACTTAAGGGAGGAGGTTAAGATGAGTGGTAAAATTTCTGTGGGCCATCTCAAAAATTACAAAGCAAGCAGAATTTTTTAGTTTATTATTTTTATTTGTATCATACTGAAAGTGGCATACAGTCAAACTCTGCTTGGTGCCCTCACCCCACCACTTCCCCTTCCCCCTTTCCAACATTGAGTGTCCAGGTTAATCATGGTACATTCATACTTTTACACATATTCAAATGTAGCTCCTCCATTAATCAACCTCAGCCTTCTTCCTCTCCTACCCTTCCATTCTAGCTTTGCTGATGTTTCCTCTACATTATCTGGAGTCCCTCTGGTATTCTAATACTCCCTAGTTTTGACCTATTGGAGAAAACATATGTCCCTTCTTTTTCTGTGCTTGGCTGATCTCACATAATGTTCTCCAGGTCTTTCCATCTTGTTGCAAATGACATGATTTTGTTCTTTATAGCTGAGTAGAATTCCATTGTGTGTATTTACCATAAATTTGCAATCCATTCAGATGTTTATGGAGACATAGACTGGTTCCATCTTTTGACTATTACAAATTGTGCTGCTATGAACATGGGTCTGCACATGTTACTGGTGTTCTCTGATTTCAACCACTTTTAGAATGATATCCAGGAGTGGTATAGCCAGATCATATGGTGGATCCATTCTCAGTTTTCTAAGGAATTTCCACACTGATCTCCATAGTGGCTGAACTAGTTTGCACTCCCACCAGCAGTGTAAAAGTGTTCCTCTTTCTCCACATCCTTGCCAGCATTTGTTGTTACTTGACTTATGTTTGCCACTCTGATTGGGGTTAGATAGAATGTCAGCGTAGTTTTGATTTTAATCTCCCTGATGGCTAATGACGTTGAGCATCTTTCTATGTATCTATTGGCCATTCATACCTCTTCTTTGGTGAAGTGTCTACTCAATACAGTTGTCCATTTCTTGACTGGGTTATTTGTTTTGCTAGTGTAGAGTCTTTTGAGCTCTTTGTATATTCTGGATATTAGCCCTCTATCAGAGTGGGGGCTAGTAAAGATGTTCTCCCATTCTGTAGGCTTCCTCTTTAGGTTCTTGATGGTTTTCTTTGATGAGCAGAAACTTTTTAGTTTGATGCCATCCCACTTGTTAATTCTTGCTTTAATTTCCTGGGCTTTGGAGGTCTTGTTGAGAAAGTTAGTGCCTGCGCCTATATGTTGGAGTGTTGAGACTATGCCCTCCTCAAATAACTTCACAGTCTCATGTCTAATTTCTAAGTTTTTGATACATCTTGAATTGATTTCTATGCCTTGGGAATAAAGAGAAGATGATAGCAATTATATATGAAGTTGCATATTGAAGGTTATATTTATCAGACATTTTTAAATGCAAACAAAGTAGACATAACATAAGCTTTCAGAATGTTTGAGAAAGATATAAGGTTATAAAATTTAGTACATATGGCACATGCCCACTGGAAAGCTACCAGTTGGATTATGTCTAGATAATTATTGTCATTTTACATGCCAAAGAAAAATTCAAGATTTATTCTGAAAGCAGCTTTTATGCAGGAAATGGTCAAGTCAGAAACTTAATAATCTGGGTACAAAAAGGCTGACTAGAATAAGAATGATATGACAAAAGAGAACCCATTATACCCTTTTCCAACTAAAGAAAAGTTGTTTCCAAAGTACAAGTCTAAAAAGATAAAAGATTACAAAATTAACTATGATTTTCTTTTAATGAAATTTTTAAATTAGGCATGAGATCAGTGATTAAAGGTGCAAATATAAGAAGAGCAAGCCAAAGAAATGAGCCCTCCCATTGACTAACATGATCCTGGAAGCATTCCTCACTAGGCAATTGATTTGAAAAGTATTAAATGTGATTCTGGCTTCAAAACTATTAAAAAGTAATAAAAGATTGCACTTAGTGACTTTACAAAGGCAGCAGGGAGTCAGGAATAAAGATAAGGAATTGTACCACACAAATAAAGCAAAAATTTCTAAAACTCCTTAGAAATCTTTCTTCCAAGAGTTCTCCTTGTCATTGAAGCTCCTTACAAAATAGTATCTTTTCCATTTCTCCCCCACAACCCCAATTCTCACTATTTCTTCTAGCCCTTCAATATCTTTTTTCCTTCCTTAAGACATTTTAGGCTGTTCCTGATGGAGATGTTGGTCAAATTGTTTTTGGTTTCTTCCAGGTCTCCTCTGACCTCATTAATACTATCCTCAACAGGCTCAGAGACCATCAGCACGAGTATGATATTTTTAGAAAGCAAGAGATACAGCCAGGCACCATCAATTCCTTGATGTTCATATTTTAGCCTGTCATTGAAGGACAGAAAGCAGCAGGAGAAAGTGGATTTCTGTGTTTGTGCTGCTAATTGGCTGTGCAAGGGGATTATAGACATGTAAACTCTCATTCACACTGCCCACTATAGGAGAGATCGGCAGAGTTATAGTTAGTGAAAACACTTGTATAGAAGATAGGATTCTCAAATTCAGCTTCTATTAAATTTTTGTATTTTTAACTATACTGTCCTCAGTTTCTTTATCTATAAAGATCACTATAGAATACTTTCAAGGGCTTCCTGGAAAGGCTACAATTTAATAATTGGCAATGGCATCAGAAAACTCAATTTTGAGCTCCCATTTCATCATTATTAATTAGTTTTGTGACATTAACTAGGTCTATTTATCACAAAGTATTTAGTTAGTCTACTGGAAAACTGGGAGCCAAGCACCCATCTCAACAAGAAAACAAAATAATGATAAAGCACTATCTAAACTACATATTTTCTAGGTATTAATTCTCTACTATTTCAGTTTGAGGAAACAAAAGAAAAGAAACACTAACAATAGTCTTTTAATAAGATAGTCTGACTTTATTTTTGTACCTACACACAAGCTTAAACTTAAATGTTCTTGAGGGATGAATAACCATTTTTTTGTTTATAACAAAGCCTGGGCAAATATGGCTCTCTTTCAACAATACAATCTATGAACATTTAAATCAGATAGTTTTTTTTTCTGTGCCTGCTTGTGTTGGAGAACAACCAATCATCTGTCTCTATCTAATAACATTTCATAAGGTATGCTTAATATAAATTACTTTTTATTATTATGACCCAACTACTGCTGTTAATGTCTTGGTACTTAAAACAACAGTTATCCACAATTCTCTTTTCCTTCCTCACAGAGTCCACTGACTGTTCTGCCTCCTTTCGCTGTTGATTACTTTCAAGGAATGAAGAGAGCAGAGGGAGGCTATGTTTCTTGTTAAGATTAAATAATTAATTGAGTAAATAAAATCAAGGCCAGAAAGAAAGGAGCTAACTCTTCCTTATAAATGTTTACTTGATTTGCCTTGATGCCCATGGGTGAGGGTTCTTTATAAAATCCTGGATACTCTTTACAAGACAGTGTGATATTAAGTGGTGAAAGAAGAACAAATAAGCTAACACAGCACTGGTTTCATTTGCCTTGGTAGTGGAAAGATATTTTTTTCAGAATCTTCTGCTGACCACAAATATAATTTCAGATATTTTTTTCTCCACTCCTTTCCATATTTTAGAACTATGTATGTGCTTTCATATGTCACACCTTGGTTTCTGCTGCATTAGTCCTTTCCCTGTTTATCTGTGTCCTATTGTTTTCAAAAGACTTCCTAGAATATTCAATTTTACATTAACCTCTGCCTTCCAATAATACCTTTATGCCTAACAATGTAGTGCTTATTTGTATAATTAAGCACATTAACCTTTGTCAGACACATATGTACATTTTGTTTTTATAACCTTGACCAAAGATCTTTGATTTAGGAAAGCAGATTTCATACTTTTTATATTTCCAGAGGCGTAGGGGACCCTGTCCAATCTTGGCTATGCATATGATGCTGGATCAGTATGTCTATTTGCTGCTTACAACCAGGCTACTATATTGCCCAATTCCAAGGTATACTACTTATATAGTATTCAGTGTAAATAATATTAGCAGTCTAAAGATGGCAATGGTCAGCAAGATGAAAGCCAACAAAAAAATACACTGTGATGCTGTTCCTCGAGGTCAGCGTATTGACCACATAAAACTCTTTGAAACTGCATGTAAATAATTTTAAAATAATCAAGTGTCATTTTCAGGAAAACAGATGAAACTAGAAAAGTATTATGCTAAGTGGTATCAACCATTCTCAGAAGGCCAAGAATTATATGTTTTCTCTCATATGTAAAAGTTTGAGAGAAAAGAGGAAGCATAAGAAAATTTAAATCATATGGAGATAGTCATCCAAGGTGGTACACACCTTTAATCATATTATTTGGAAGGCTGATACAGGAGTCTATAGGTTCAAGGATAGCCTCAGTAACAACACAGTGAGATTCTCAGCAGCCTAGCAAGACCCTGTTTCAAAAATATATATAAAGGGGCTGAAGGCATAACTCAGAAGTAGAATGCCCATGAATGCAATCAACAGAATAATAATAATAATAATAATAATAATAATAATAATTAATGAGAGACCTTTAGAGTAGCAGAAGGAGATTGGAAGAGAATCAGGGAGGGGAAGATGGAGGATTGAGGAAGAAAACAGTTCAAATAACACTAAAGGAATATATGTAAATATTCCTACCAATTTTACTAATATTTATGAGAAGAGGGGAAGCAGAGTGGAATGGGAGAAAAATGAACCAAGAACTGAGTGCATGTATGTTTTCATCACATTGCCCTAATAAAATAATTTAAAATATTAAAATATTAATCAATTTTTTTAGAAAATGATGACATTGCAATCAGCATTGTTTGGTTTTTTGTTTGTTTGTTTGTTTGTTTTCATTTTTGGTTTTTTTTTTAATTCAATGACTGCAGTAATTCAAGAAAGACTATCAGGGGAATTAGAAAGGCACTGTGGTTCATCACTGAACTATAATTATGCCTATGGAGCAGCATTTTCAAGCAACTTGTGCTTTACACATGTAGGTATTAAAATTGCTGATATTAAATTTAAGAAGTCTTTTTGCCATTACAGTTCACGTCCAAGTTTTAGACAATTGTATATAAAATTATCTGAGCACTGCACTTGTCTCAGTGCAGTTGCCCTCCCTTATTGTTGCAATTTGTGAAAAGAGGTGGTAAGATTACAAGGGAATTGTTTGTACTTAGCTAGTAAAACTATTCTGCATTCTGCCGAGCATGGTGGCTCATGCTTGTAATCCCCGCGCTTGGGAGGCAGAGACAGGAGGATCGCGCAGGTTCGAAGCCAGCCGCACGCTGGCTTAGGAGACCCTGTTTCCAAATAAAAAATGTAAAAATAGGTCTGAGAGTGTAGCCCGGAGGTAGAAGGGCTTCCAGGAACCCCAGTACCACAAAAAAAAAAAAAAATTCTGCATTCTATAGGGCACAGATAAAAGCAATTTATCACTAAAATAATCAGAAAAAATAATAAAATTAATGAATATAGAGTTGGGAAAACTATCAAACACAAGTATTTATAACCAATTAAAAAGAAAATGACTAAGAACTAAAAAAATTCAATATTGCTTAAGTGAAACTTCAAGTGCATTAGATAATCTTTTATTTATTTTTAAAATATTGTTGCATTGTAGTCAAACCTCTCAATGGAATACAAGACTTGTGAGGGTATACCAGCACACATCATGCAATTAGCCTTTATTTGATCCCCATCCCATTCCCTCCCCCTCCCTTGATCCCATGCTTGATTTAATGATTAAGTTTGATATATTTATGTACATCATGTGCTTTAAAGAGATTCCATCTTCCCCCATCCCATCTCCTCTGATTGGTCACCTTAATTGCTCCTCCATAGGGCCCTTTCTTCAACTGGATTTTCTCCTATTACCCATTTCTTCCTAGTTTTTGTATATTAGGGAAAGCATCTGATTTTTTATTTTCTGTGATATTTCTCTGTGTATGCCGCATTGTAAGTTCCGATCCCCCTCTTGGAGGTCCCGGCACCGGCTGGCCACCTGGCAGGCTCCAATCCCAGCCTCGCTGGCCCCGGCACTGACCTCACCCCTGGCAGACTCCAATCCTGGCCTCTGAGGTCCCAGCCCTGGCCTTGCCTCGTGGCAGGCTCCAATCCTGACTTAACTGGCCCCGGCACTAGCCTCACCCCTCGGCATGTTCCAATCCCAGCCTTGGAGGCGACAGCACTGGTGTTGCCTTACAGCAAGATATGATCCTGGCCTTGCTGGCCCCAGCACCGGCCTCACCTCTCGGCAGGCTCCAATCCCGGCCTCGGAGGCCCCAGCAACAGACTTGCCTCATGGTATACTTGATCCCTGCCTCGCTGAACCCCAGCACTGGCCTTACACCTCGGCAGGCTCGGATCCTGGCCTCAGAGGCCCCGACACCAGCCTTGCTTCATGGCAGGCTCGGATCCTGGCCTCTATGAGCAGGTCGTTTATAGTTGTTCCATTTTATGTTATGTTATGTTATGTTATGTTATGTTATGTTATGTTATGTTATGTTATGTTATTTTTGGTGGTACTGGGGTTCCCGGAAACCCTTCTACCTCCTGGCTACACTCCCAGATCTACGTTTTTTATATTTTTGTTTGGAAACAGGGTCTCTTAAGCCAGTGAGACTGGCTTTGAATCTACATGACCCACCAGTCTTAGCCTCCCAAGTGTGGGGATTACAGGCATGCGCCACCACACCTGGCATTCTTCCATTTTTTTTTTTTTTTAATATGAGAACATGTCTTTTGCAAAAGCTGAGATGCCAAATACCTAGTGGCAATGAATTTTGTCTTCCCTCTAAAGGCAGAGGTCCACAGCTTCACTTTGGAGAGCAGACTCTGCTGCTCCAAGTGCACCTTGGCCTCCCACTCTGCACAGAGGAGCACGGTGGCCATGAGGGCTGATGACTCCCAGAACACGCAGCATGACAGCCCATCCTGGCTATGCGGGGCTCTCTCTGACCTCCTCCCCCAACCCTTTTACCACTTAGCATGTTGTCCAGAATTCCCGAGCATGTGTGGCAGTAACAGTCTACCTTTGAGGACATTTGTTTAAATTTTTTTTTTTTTTTTTTTGGTGGTACTGGGGTTCCCAGAAACCCTTCTACGTCTGAGCTACACTCCCAGACCTATTTTTATATTTTTATTTGAAAACAGGGTCTCTTAAGCCAGCACAGTTGGCTTCGAACCTGCGTGATCCTCCTGTCTCTGCCTCCCATGTGCAGGGATTACAAGTGTGTGCCACCAGGCCCAACATTTCTTTAAAATTATAAGGTGGGTTGGATTGGGTCTCTGCCTCTACCAAATACTGACCACCGCTGCTGCTGCCACAGCCATCTCGGTTTCTTTGGAGCACCTTATTCACAAAGCATGTTGTCTCACATTCCCGAGCATGTGCGGCAGTAGCATTCTACCATTGGGGTGAATTTTTTAAAGAGCTCAAGGTGGATTGAATCAGAATTCTGCCTCTCCCGAATACTGGCCACCACCACTGCCACTGCCTCCACCATCTCAGTTCTCTCCCAAACATTTTTCCCACACAGCATGTTGTTCAGAATTCCTGAGCATACGCAGCGGTAGCAATCTACCTTTGGGGAGATTTCTTCAAAATATCAAAGTGGATTGGGTCCCATCTCTGCCTCTCCCAAACACTAGCCACCGCCTTTGCCACAGCCGATTGGATCCGATCTCTGCCTCTCCCAAATACAGGCCTCTGTGGCCCCTGCTGCCACCACCTTACTCCTGGTTCTCCACTGAGCAACTTCCTTTCATGGTATGAAGTCCAGAATTCTTAAGCATGCGCAGCGGTAGCAATCTGCCTTTGGGGGTGATTTCTTCAAAATATCACGGTGGATTGGGTCAGATTTCTGCCTCTCTCAAGCACTAGCTGCCGCCGCTACTGCCACCGCCACAATTGCTGCTGCCAATTGGGTCGGATCTCTGCCTCTCCCAAATACTGGCCTCCGCCACCCCTACTGCCACCATCTTCCTCCTGGTTCTCCACTGAGCAACTTCCTTATATGGTATGAAGTCCAGAATTCTTAAGCATGTGCGACAGGAGCAGTCCCCCTTCCCAGAGAATTTTTTTTCCAAAAGTTCAAGGTGGATTGGTTAGGATTTGTCTGCATCTCCTGAATCCTAGCTGCTGCTGCCACCATCTTGACCCCTCTCCAATATTTTTAAGAGAAGACAGTATGTGTGTTTTGAAAAGGTTGTGAGATGAAACACTCAGTAGCAATGAATTTTATCTCCCCTCCACAAGTGGAGGCCCACAGCCTCCTCACTACGTAGAGCAGGATCTGCTGTTCCAGGCACATCCTGGCCTCTGGCGCAGCATAGGAGTGCAGCGGCCAGGTGCACTGAGTTCTTCGGTCTTTTCTTTAATCTCTTCTGGGATGTTCTTCCAAAAATCACTTTCTTGTGTGGAGGGTGCCTCCTTGTCATCTTACTTCTAATTCTGCCAGTATCCACTCTCTCTCCCCTATTCTAGGTAGGAAGTCATGGCTGGAATTGTCTCCTTAAGTTGTCCCCCTCAGATGTTAAACCAAAATCTGATGTCCAGGGCTTCTCCGAGGAATGTATGTCCTTTTCCGTGGCCGCGGTCACCACTGAGACTGTGGCTGCCGCCATCTTCCTCAAAAACCATCTAGATAATCTTTTAAACATGATGTGCATACTACTAAGCTTATATCTGTAAAACAAAAATCACCATTCTTATTGTTCTCCTCATTTATTGACATTTATCAATATTTGCTGAATTCAAGTTTTAAAGGAAAATTTGGTATGTAGTGTGGAATAAAAAAAAGTACAAGGGGTTTTATTTATGCCTTTAGAAGTTTATATTCTAATTAAGAACAATTTTAAAAATCAAACCCAATTTTCTGTAATTTAATTTATTGTCAGTGTGGATTTTTGCTCATTATCCCAGTGGACTGTGCTTAATAACTGAAGGAAAGATAAACAGTACAGAAAGTGTCAGGTGGGCTCCAGGATGAGAAGCTTTCTAAAGACAATGATATGGGCACCATGCACACACTTCCCATTGCAAAAGAAACAAAAGGTGATTTATTGGCTCTAGTGATAGAAAACCAAGGGTAGATTTGGCTTTGAAAAAGGATTGATCCTGCCTGAGGCATAAAGTGCTATCAGGGCTCTGGTTCTGTGTCATTAAATCCTTTGTGTCTGCCTTTCTCAACATATTGGCAATAGATTGGGTAATCTCTCTTTTATATCAACCTTGATTGCAGAATTCTAGACTTACATATTCTTCTTTCCAGAGACACTGTTATCCCAGGAGTATCTCTGAAAAGATAACCGTGGCCAGTGGAAATGGAGTAGTTATGCTTCATCACTACCACTAAAAAACAATTAAAAATCCCCATGAGCATGGGTATCCAGAATGGAAACCAGATGCTATTAAAAGGAAAGGGTGGAGCTGGGTGTGGTGGCTCACGCTTGTAATCCCAGCATTTGGGAGGCTGAGACCGCAGGATCCCGGTTCGAGGACAGCCTCAGCTACTTAGTGAGGCCCTCTGCAACTCAGTGAGATCCGGTTTCAAAATAAAGAATAAAAAATTGGGCAGGGGGTGTAGCTCAGAGATCAAATACCTCTGGGTTCCATCCCCAGACCCGAAAAAAAAAATAAAAAGGGTGGAATAAAGACTGAGAAGGCAACTTGTAGACACTGGCTGCATTCAGATTTTAAGGAAATGAAAAGACTTGTAGAAAAGTAAGGATAAACCCCAAGCAAGAGTGACATGGTATCCAATAAATTATGTTGGGTCAGAGAGATTGTCTTAATTAGTATATAAGAAGATATCAGATAGTGATGTTTTATATAATAGGAATTTTTGATAGTCTTAAAGATTAGCTTAAGGATATTCATTTAATTATTTTTGGCAGTGGAGATTGAACCCAGGGGCATTCTACATCTGAACTACTCACACAGCATTCTTTACGTTTTATTTTGAAACAGGATCTCACTAAAATTCTGAAGCTGGCCTCAAACTTGCCATCCTCTTGTTTTATCTTCCCAAGTACTGGGATCATAAACCTGTGCCTCCATGTCCAGCTGGATGTTAATTTTAAAACCTATATCATCTGATGGGTTCAATGGTATAAAAGATATTTTTTCCAAAAATAGTTTCTTCCTCCAAATGCTTTATATCACTATGGCAGCCAGAAAAATATACCTATTTTAAATGTATAAGCACAATTAACTTGCAGAGGCTTCTCTGCAATCAACAAGAGCCTTTTAATAATGTATGGCAAAAGCAAAATCTTAGGTAAGGTTGAAGTCACTGAGAACAGATGTCACCAACTAAAGAAATTAAATAGCTTTTCTTGGTATGTATTGTAACTGTGTTGGTTGTTTTGTACGCTAGTTTCTAACTCCAATGGGAAAAATTGCAATGGAACAGATCTAATTTTGGCATAGCCATGAACATGTAGGGTCGCTGTTGGTCTATGATGCATTAGAGTCTATGTCTAAGAGTGACTGAAGACTCATTGACTACTGAAATAAAGGTAAAACCTAAAGCACAAGAGGTGTCTCCTTGTACACAAGAGGTTGGTGATATTTTTAAGCTTAAACAATGCAGAATTTGTTGATGTTAAGCTTCGTTTCCAATGTGACTGTCTTCTGGAATCACATAACAGTGTTTCTGTGAAAGGTAGAAGGGCTTTAGTTAAAATGAATGTTCTTTGTTTCTGTTATCTCCTAAAACATGGAATAATGTCTAAGGAGACAGATCTTAGATCTTAGACCCAGTTGAGGGAAAAAAAACCAAAAATATTCTCACTGGGAATGGAGGTACATGCTTTTACTTGGGAGGTTAAGACAAGAGGATTGCAGGTTAACAGCCAGCCTCAGCTAATTAATGAGGCCCTCCACATCTTCTTGAGGCCCTGTTTCAAAATAAAAAAGTAAAATATTGATGGGAGGGTAGCTTGGAAGTAGAATGCCCCTGGGTTCAATTTCCAGTACCACAAAAAATATATAAATATATTCTCAATATATCATTGTAACTGTTTTATTCTGGACTTGCAGCTGTGGGTGTGTACAAAATAATTTAGCAATTGGGAAGAATCTGATTTCTTTATTATTAAATTTATTTTTAAAGGTATAGATAAACATATTAAAAATAGGTATTTAATGCATAATTATGTACATGAGATGCCATGGGATATTTTGATGCACATAAACATCACTGATATTTAAATAAGGTTAGATATTTGCTTAAACAACTTCTTAAAAATTTTTCCTTTGTTTACATTGAAACATTTAAAATGCTTCCTTCTTATATTCACTATTTGCTAAGTCCAGTGAGATTCTAGGGATACAGTAATATATAAGGTGCAATTTGTACCTGAAAAATAAAATAAGGCTGACAGTGTAAATTAGACAATACCCTTGCATTTAATCTCTAGTACCAATAAATAAATCAAATGGGGATAGAGTTGTGCAAGATAAAGAAAGTGAATATTTAGTTGCAACACTACAAGAAACTGCGTTTATCCATCTGGACATTTGCTTGTTTTTTAGAAGTAAAATAATTCAACTACAAAAACAAAAGCTGACAATTACAGCACTAATGCAGGTTTCAACTTTATTCTTGGTATTGGAAGTTGAAACCAGGAGCATCCTACCCCCAAGCTACAGCCCCAGCCCTATTTTTATTATTTTGAAAAACGGTCTCAATATGTTGTAGGAAGCTTCACCAAGTAGCCGAGGCTTGCTGTGAACCTGTGATCCTCCTGTCTCAGCCTCCCAGGAACCACCACACCTAGCTAATTTTTTTTTCTGACTATATCAGTAGGGAATTTAAGGACACAGGTATTAAAGATGTTCTTCAGAGTATACTTCAAAGACTAACCAGTAAGTTTAGAACATAAGAGAAATAAAAGCCAGAAAGTGATTAATAGATGTGGTAGGAAAAAGAGCACTCAAAAAGCTCTACAATCAAAGAGTAGATGTGGGAGAGATTATAAGCAGGGCAGCTTTGGATGATATTTAGTATCCCACACAGACGCTTTAGGGTCTGTGTCTAAGAGTGACTGAAGACTCATTGACTACTGAGATAAAGGTAAAACCTAAAGCACAAGTGCTGTCTACTTTACTCGCTCCATATAGTTTTTGGTTTTCCCAGGGAGGTCTCTCAAGGTATAGGGTGGAATAGGCTTATCTAACCCACTTGTATTTCTTCATATGGAAACAATTCTTTTTTCCCAGATGATCATTTCAGAATATTTCCTCCCTCCCTCCCTCCTATCCTTCCTTCCTTTTCTTCTTTTTCTTCTTCTTCTTCTTCTTCTTCTTCTTCTTCTTCTTCTTCTTCTTCTTCTTCTTCTTCTTCTTCTTTCTTCTTCTCCTTCTCCTCCTCCTCCTCCTCCTCCTCCTCCTCCTCCTCCTCCTCCTCCTCCTTCTTCTTCTTCTTCTTCTTCTTCTTCTTCTTCTTCTTCATCTTCTCCTCCTTTTTCTCCTTCTTCTCCTTCTTTTTTGGTATGGTACTATGGATTCAACCTAGGGACATTCTACCTTTGCACTACACCTTCAGCCCTATTTTATTTTATTTTCTTTATGTTGAAACAGGGTCTCACTAAGTTGCCTAGGCTGATCTCTAGCCTGTTTTGTGTTTCAACCTCCCAAATACTGGGATTACAAGTATGTACCACCATACCTAGTTAGAGTGTTTATGTTTAAAACTACCTCCACTAACATAACTTAGATATAAGCTGTAGACATCAATAATGGAGTTTAGAGCTCAGGATATTGCATACAGAAATACAGAAATAGAGGATAAAACTCAGTAGAAAAAAACCCTCAGAACACTTGGGAAAAATTTAGAATTTCCCCCTTAAAGCTGTCTTAAAGCCAGTTTAACATTCCAAGACTTAATATTCTTTGAGTATGATAGAATAACCAAATAGTATATATTTTTATTTCTTCAATAGTTGAGCAAACTTTAGGTCAATCATTAATCCTCTTGCAAGAAAACAAAATGGAATAATAAATCACCAGTAGAGATATGCTGAGTTTGATCAATGTTTCTCTTCAGAAGGAGTAAATAATAGAGCAACCCCCAGTCTGCAATATTTATGTACCACAACATTCTGTCACCCAGGCCTGGGGATTGATATAGACTGCTGAGAGGATGCAAGACCTCCTCTCCCCGACAGAACTGCCAAAGCAACAAGTCATCATTTACAGGGCAAATAACACCTCATAGAGGAGCGATACCATGATTTCTCAGGGAAGAACTGCCCTGATCCTCAACCTCCTCCTCCCACAAGGAAACTAACAGGGCTTATTTCATTAATCATTCTAACTGGCAGGGAAAAGGGAATAGCATTCAGAAAAAAAACTACTTCAGAGTGAGAATTTTGTGTGGTTTCTGATATAATCCTTAGACACAACTATAAACTGTAAAATCAGTTTTCAAAGAGGAAAATATTGTTTGAGCACTTTAGTATAAATTCTGATGTCATATATAAACTAAGTTTGGTTTGAATGCTGATTGTTCAGCTGAGTATGTCATCTCTCTACCAGCTGTCTGCTATATTAGGTGTTTTTTTTGTTTGTTTGTTTTTAGTGAAAAACAGTCAGTTCAAAGCTCTATATCCCAAAGACAAGTGGAATTTAACAACTCTAGTAAATTTTTATAACAAAATACTCATACCCATTTCCAGTAAGTATAAAACAATGAATGAGAATGCTTATGGACACATATCTTCAAAAGAGCATCAGGATCTTTACAAAAGAGCACATCTATGAGAAGGTTCAAGAGCAGGGTATGTGTCAGGCATGGTGTGTACACCTATAATCTCAATACTTCAGAGGCTAAAACTGGAGGCTCAGGGATTTGGAGACCAGCCTCAATAAATAAGCAAGAAGATTCTCAGCAACTTAGTGAGACCTTGTTTCAAAATAAAAAATGATTGGGGTATAGTTTGAATATAGAATGCCTCTCAGTTCAATTCCCAGTACAAAAAAAAAGGTATGTTTTTCCTGCAGATTTTTAAGGTGAAATTTTTATTGTTTAAGTGTTAAGTGACACTCTCCCTCTCCTGACCACATTAGCTGGAAAGCATTCTTTAAATGAATTAGATGGAGTATTATTAAAATGGCCATCTCTATTCAGGTGGTTAGCAAGTGAAGTAAGGCTTAGCTCCATAATGAGGCTGAGAGGTCAAAAACAACTGGAGAACACTGAGATTTCAGTCAAGGGCATGGGCTGAGAGGTCATCAAAAATGAAAAATATCACCACAAAGGTAAGCAGGACAAGGCATCCTTTATTCATCTCAGACCTTATGCTCCTTGGCCATAAATAAGAAGCTAGACCGATGGCTTCAAGGCCCTTTATCTTTGATAAGAATTCTGGAAAAAGAATGTCAACATTTTTATTATTAAACAAGTTAAGAAATTCTGAAGACTACTTCTCTCTCTTTCTAGGAGATCCCCAATGTACAGTAGCAACCTAAAGTCTATTAAAAAATCCACTGAATTTTGCTTATTCTCATTTTTTTCAAAGTATATGTCTGTTTCTCAGCTCTAGGTGAGTACTCATTAATAATTCACTGAACAAATTATTTGCACTACACAATTTAGGAAAGGCTAGATCAAGACAGAATAATAGATTTAAAAAATACCAAAAAACATGTAAATATATTTTGGACATTAGAAAATAAGTGTGATGAGAGCTGGGCATGGTGGCACAGCATTTGGGAAGCTGAGACAGGAGGACTGTCGTTCACAGCCAGCCTCAGCTACTTAATGATGTCCTCTGCAAATCAGTGAAACCCTGTTTCAAAATGAAGAATAAAAACTAGAGATTTAGATCCAAGGTAGAGAGGTAGAATGCCCCTGGGTTCCACCCCCAGTACCCCCAAAATAAAAAAGTGATAAGACTGAAACGTGGGAGATGTAAATGTAATTTTATGGAGTGATGATAGCATTAGAAAAGAAGGCATGAGTCAAAGTTTTAAAACTCAAATGTCTGCAGAGTTTGTGAATCCATGTAAATAGATGAAAAAGAGAAAATGTAATATGGCAAAATATAAATTTAATGTCCAACTGAGACATCAAGAAAGAAGGGATTAGTGTGCATTGTAAAAAAAATGGATAAGGTTAAGGTTAATTTAAGAAGACAGCTACTACTGGTCTCAAGGAATTGTTACCATCAAAAATATGTATGCTGTACAGCAGTCTCCTGATTTCAAAGAGAAGCTGGGGATTCACTGGGCTCAGTACCAGCAGGGCACAGGAATGATGAGATGAAAAAAACTGCTCTTGAGACTTTCCTCTTGGTCTGGAAAAGGTGAGAGGGGAGAAGACAAGAGAGACAAACTTCTTGAGAAAAAATCAGCTCCTCCTTTTATTAAAGGTTTACAGAATTAAGCCTGGGTCATCAAAACATAAGTTTTCTCTGGCTAAGGAGTAGAGCATTGGGTTAGGAATGCTTTAGAAGATAAGTTGTTATTTGGCAGTTTTTGCAAGAGTGTCAGAGGTTGCTACTTCAGCAACCTCCTGGAGGCAATCTTCTACCTTTAAGCAAAGCAAGCAAAAGATGTATTGAAACAGGAGGAAATATCTTATCTAGGGAAGGGGCGTAGAGGTTACTGCCTTCAGTTACCTCAAGAAAGGCATCCTCTGCCAAAGCAAGCAAAAAGCTATAAATCCTTAAGCCAATATTCTTTAGATTTAGAACAGTTTTTACACATTTCCCCCCTTTTTTATTTTGTAGATGATATAGCTTCATGAAGGCCACACATTTTTGTCATCTTGTGGTGATGTTGAATCATGCCTTGAAGCCTCCTTATTATTACAAGAAAAATGAATAATATTAATATAGCAAATCTTATCAGTCCCAAAATATATAAATTAAGTTCAGAAAACCATGTTTGAGGGTATATTCACAGAAGGGACTCCCATAGGTACCATAATACATTAGTTTGAGTTTGTTTTTGAATCATAATTATTTGATTTTTGGTTAATATTTATGGTTACTAACTTGGGTCTCTTTTTTCACCAAACAACTTTAATAGACATTATTTTGTATTTATATAGTACCTTCTTTGAGAACTTTAGATGCTTTACAGACATTTTCTCTAGTGAATCCCCACAACAACCCTGTAAGGTAGGTGTTACTCCCATTTTACAAGATGGAGAGATTAAAACTCAGAGAGGTTAAGTAACTTGCCCAAGGCCGCACAGTTAGGTTCACTGAAGAGCCAGAACCCATAAAGAAACGACTCTGAATGAACAAGTCCTTTATGTCGTGGTAGTTGATTTATTTGCTCAGGTATGCTGTCTGTGCAGTTCCATATAACAAGGAAATGGAATCAGAGATACCAGCTCCCTTTGTACAACACAGGTCCCTTAAAGGCATCTTAACCTGCACGGATATCGGCAGCTTTGGATTTCAGCATTTCAGCCACAACACTCCCACCTGGGGGTGTCATGCCAATAAGAATAGAGCTTCAGACTTCCACCATTTTCTAGGAACCAAAGCAAAAGAAATAAGATGTGATTATTTTTTAATCAAAGAACTGTGAACATTTGTATTGGATCATTTTCATTTGCGTCCTTCTTTAAGTGTCAGAGTTTATCCCGTCATTCACTAGAAGATGGAGACTTCATTGCAGTTTCAATCATTGTGGAACTCAGGTTTTGTCTCATCACTTGGATACATGGGAAGAAGATCTGATGAAAACTGTGGCTTAATGAATCATGTCGGATTGTTGAAATGAGGATGAAAACTGAAAAGAATATACATAACCTTTATCTCCCCTTTTCGTTGGCTCGAAACTTCACATGGTTGGGAGCTATAGTGTTTACCAAAGGCCAAGCAGGTTATGTTTTATTGAAGATTACCTTGAAAAGCTTCTAAAATATTTGGTTTTAATTTAGGCCAATTATAGTGTTATTATATTTTAAAGGGATAACACTGATATGGTTGTGAGCAGCATCACAATGCATACTCTGCCTTTTGATGAGAGCCTGTTGCTCTTCCCTCATCCATATCACTGACACCTCTAAAGCATCCAGTCTTGTTTCTATCATTGAATCTATATGTGCCTGGTAGAACATGCATTGGGTAACATTGGTCATAACTTGGTTAACTAGATGAGTAGTATGGATGGATTCAACAAGGGAAATTCCACCAACATTTTCTGTGATGGCAATAATTATGGTAGATACCAGAAAGGTGATTAAAATCATGAGGAATAACTTAGATATTAATTTAATTAATTCTGTATTGAGAAATTGTAATCTTGAATTTTCTTGCCAAGGGTGTGTGAGATTTAAAGGAAGCCATCTTGAGGTTGTCTTTGTAATATCCATAGGTAGTCAGCCGGGCGTGGTGATGCATGCTTGTAATCCCCGTGCTTGGGAGGCTGAGACAGGAAAATCTTACAAGTTTGAAGCCAGCCTCAGCTACTTAGTGAGGCTCTCAGAAACTTAGTGAGATCCCGTTTCCAAATAAAAGATAAAATTGGTCTGGGAGTATAACTCAGAGGTAGAAAGACCCTGGGCTCCACCCCCAGTACGACCCCCCCCAAAAAAAGATATATATATATATATATATATATATATATATACATATATATACATATATATATATATATATATATATATATATATATATATATATATATCTCCATAGGTAGTAATGCTAAATTGTGTGACATTGAAGTGAATAAAGCAAGATGACTAATATCCTTGAGTAATATTTAAATTCCAAGTATTGTTAGTATTATTTATGGTACAGTTGGAGCTTAAGACTAAATCATGTAGGTGAGGAACTCATGCCATAATGGAGTATGATGCATAAGGTTCATGGCATAATTGGCAAAATGAAAATAATTTCCATGTGAGATATTTCTAGGAAACAATAAAAGTCCAAACCTCCATACTTTATAGTGCCAGAAGTTTATCTGTCCAGTTTTATTAATTGTCAGAACAGGCCCTGGGAATCTCACATTCACTCCATGAAATACTATTACTTGGGGTAGAAAGCTAAGCTGCTGATGCTTACCAGTTAAATGTCCATAGGCCCCAGATTTTGTATATGATTTGGACCAATAGAAATACATCTAGGAAGAGGACTATGAGAGGGTGTCCAGTTAAGATTTTGGTGTCCAAGCTCTTAAGAAGTTTTCATTTTTTATGATGGAATATTAGGTGGATCATAGAGAAAGCAAGCTGAAATAGGATTTACAGAGAATTCTGAAATAAAAGATAGATTAACAGAGCCAGAGGACAATTTCTGCTAATGCAAAGATTCCAGAGATGTAATCTGAGCACAATGGGTGAAAGGCAGTATAGATAGGCATAAGGGTAATGATTCAGATAATAACTCTAGAGTTTCATTAAGCAGTTTTCCTCCAGGGCATTTTGAGGAGGTAACCATGCTCCTCTAGACCTCTAGGAATCATTAGTGGAAATAGAAAGGTCTGCATCATACCATGCAAAAGGCTTCAACTAAGGCAGATTGATTCCATGAGCCCAATAAACATATTGACCTCTCTGGGCTAAAAAGAAATGCAAATATAAGGAATAATAATCCCTTACTTTGATTTTTTGGAATTAGATGAGATAACAGACAGAGAGGCTATGAACACATTGTCTGGTGTGCAAGGAGCTCCCATGTTGCTGGGAGTCTCCTGAGCATGCTGGTGACCTGTTATGCTTTCCCAGGTTGACCCAGGCCTTGTCAGCCTGGCAAAACATAGATTGAATGGAGACACTCCTGGTGTCCATGGGGTCAGTGCTGCTTCTAATCCTTAGGTACAGCATCTGAGGAATCAGGTTGGTCCATTGATTTTTCCAGCTCATTTGAAGACTTGACTCATTTGGCAGGCAGTCAATGCGGTACCATTTCTGTGGAGACACAAGTATATCCTCTTTCCCAAGTTAGCAAAGAATCAGGACCTTGCCATTTTCTTTCACCATGTGGATCTTTGTAAAGATTCTTAGAAAAGAGTCTTATAATGAATAGTTCTGAAAAGGTTTATAGATATCACAAACCAAAAAATTAAGAGTATATAGAACTTTGTTTATAATATATAGGTGATAATTCCTGACCCCCCCTCCTTTTTTAAAATTAGAATAGGGTGTATTCTGTTTTGAAAGTTTGTAAGGTGACAAATAGTTATAAAAGTTAGGAGTCAGAAACTTGTTTAAACTGGGCTGTTTTAATCATTTATAAAGTATATACCACGTATTTTGAGTTGGCCACTATGTTTAATGATCAAATAGGGAATTGTTGGCAGCAAAGAATAGCTGTCACCAATTTTGTCTTTTGAATAGAGAGATAATTTTTTGAAGTTAGAAAACTCCACCGCAGTGGCTGGGCATGGTGGTGCACTCTTGTAATCCCTGAGCTTGGGAGGCGGAGACAGGAGGATTGCTCAGGTTCAAAGACTCTGTTTCCAAATTTTAAAAAAGTACAAAAATAGGTCTGGGAGTGTAGCCCAAAGGTAGAAGGTTTTCAGGACTGCCAGTATCACCAAAATAATAATAATAATAATAATAATAATAATAATAATAATAAGAAGAAGAAGAAGAAGAAGAAGAAGAAGAAGAAGAAGAAGAAGAAGAAGAAAAAGAAAACTCTACTGCAGTAGAATAGGTCTTAAGTGATAGTAAACACAGGACATTATCTTGATAAAACAATATTTTAAGTGAGTTAAGAGCAGAAATAATATTGTTTTAAAGATGAAGAAAATAGGAAATTATCTTAATAAAATGAAAAAAAGTTTGTAAAATTTTACCAAGAGCAGATTAATATCTTAAAAAACCTAATTGCTTTAATCATAGAATGAATGTATTAAATACTACCTTTATAAAGTTCTTTAAATAATTTTAACCTTATTATAAATTTATCCTTTAAAAATAATTTGCAACTTTAAAACCTCTGCAACTGGTTTAACTTTCTGATTTTGTTTTTTCCTGTTTTTCTTTCTTTTGAAATAACACAGCAGTTTAGAACAACATCTTGTAATATCAAATCCTTTTTTATCTAAAATCATTTATTCTTCTAACTTTATAATTATGGTACTTCTTCATACCTATAAATATATCCTATTATCTATGGGTTTTATTTTGTTTTATCAATTTTTAGACTTTGTGTTCATTTTGTTGTTATTTTGGGTTATTTGTTGTATTTGGGTTCATTTTGTTGTAATTTTTATTATGAATTCTCATTTATTTATATAAATAATCCTTATAAATATCTTTCAATTAGATAAATTATTTTAGTAAATAAAACTCTGTTTTAGTAAGATCACTTTTTTTGGGGGTGGTACTGGGGTTCCTGGAAACCCTTCTACCTCCGGGCTACACTTCCGGAGGTCTTTTTATATATTTTTATTTGAAACAGGGTCTCTTAAGCCAGCCAGCCTGGCTTCGAACCTGCTTTTGCTTTTATTTTTGCCAACAAATTTAAATTAGCTTATTTGCTAAAATTGTATGTCATGTAAACTAAAGGGTATTTGGGTTCATTTTTGTTGTTATTTTTATTATGACTTCTCATTTATTTATATAAGCCAATTTCAGTACCATGTAGACAATAGACAGACAATATACTTAGAGATACAGACATACATAAAGATAGATAGCAAACAAATATCTTTTAGCTTTAATTTGTCAGGCATTGTATTTTTGCAGTGGGGTACTAAACATAGTGCCAGATTTAATGTTTTAGGTATTAAAACACAACCTATGACAGGTATTTATTTTGTGCCAGTAAGTAATAGATCCTTAAATAGAAAACACTAACATGAAAGCCTATACAGCAGGGATGTCTTGGATAGGACCCAATAATCACAGCTGACACTAAAATAGTTTTAGGTGGCCACTTGTCAACCATGAGGGAAGACTTTATATCAGACATCACCACTGATTATTTTTGGGGGGAAAACCAAGTATTAAGATTTTTAAATATTTTTAATATTTATATATTAAATAAACCTTCATTTTTAAAATTTATATTTAAAATAAGCCAGATTTAAAAAAATGGTTTTTGCCTCTTTTTTTAAGTTTTATTGCCCTTTACTTATTTAACATGTATTCCAGGGATAATTTTTAGGGATAGCATGTTTTAAATTTCTTAAAGTCTGAGATATGCACCCCACATTATATTTTAAAGGCCATACATCATATTGAGTGGAGATAAGCAAATAGTGGGAAAGGGCTTTCCAGTTAAAAGGGGTTACTTTATAATTGGATAATATAGATTTAAGAATTTTTTTAGGAAGTCATTTTTTGTTATGCTTCATTTTAACTCTTTAAGTAACTAAAGGGACAAATACTTATGTCTCATATTTTCCCTTGAGCCCTGATGACAGGAAATGCCTATATTTTTCTTTTTTTTTTTTTCAATAGCAGCTCTATAAACAGGCAGCTACTACAAGCTCTGATCTTTTAAAAGTCTCCATAAGGGAGAAGGGGGTAGATGGAAAAGCCAATGGAGATGACAAAGAAAACTTTTCTTTCGTGATCAAACAAGATCCCAACTCTGGAGGAGGAGGAAGAGGCAACTCGCACTCTAGTGGGGCTGGCAAGGGTCCATCCCCCTAGAAGAATGGAAAGAACCCTCACCCTCTAGTGGGGTTGGGGGCTCAAACCCCTAAAAAGAAACAGAGAGAGGATACGAAACAGCTCTGACTAGTCTCCATACTCGTAAAGCTTGGGCAATACTGGGAATTGGACTGTTACTCATTATAGGAAACCTCTCACTGAAAGTTGTTGGCGATTCTCCCAAGTGGGTGCCACTGTTCTTTACCAGAATGAAGTACATGGGACCCATCGGTGTCTCTCACTC
Source organism: Muscardinus avellanarius (assembly GCF_963383645.1). Taxonomy (NCBI): domain Eukaryota; kingdom Metazoa; phylum Chordata; class Mammalia; order Rodentia; family Gliridae; genus Muscardinus; species Muscardinus avellanarius. The sequence continues at coordinate 91,989,511 of NC_137791.1, forward strand.
TCTCTGAATTCACTACCGAATTATCTGGTGCATTCCTCTTCATGTGGAGCACCACTTAACCAGGCGCTATACCAGTAGAGCATGGAACAATGCAATAAAAAAATGCTCTTGAGATTTTATTCCTGGTCTAAAAGAAGTGAGAGGAGGAAAGGCCAGAGAGCCAAAGTCCTCAAACAAAACTCAGCTCTTCCACTTATTACAGGTTCACAAAATCAAGGCTGGGTCAACAAATCATAAATTGTCTATGGCTAAGTAGTAGAGCATTGAGTTAGGAATTCTTTAGAAGTTAAGATGTTTTCCGTCAGTTTTTGCTTCTGAAGACACCAAACTCCTTGTGGCAATCTTCTACTTTTAAGTAAAGAAAGCAAAAGGCATAGAAAAACAGGAGAAGCCGGGCATGGTGGCGCATGCTTGTAATCCCAGCATTTGGGAGGCTGATACCTGAAGGCTCGTGGTTCGTGGACAGCCTCAGCTACTTACTGAGGTCCTCTGCAACGCAGTGAGACCCAGTTTTAAAATAAAGAATAAATAATAGGGCAGGGGTTGTAGCTCGGAGGTAGAATGCCCCGGGGTTTCATCCCCAGACTCGCAAAAAAAGAAAAAAAAAAAAAGAAAAGAAAAGAAAAGAAAAAAAGAAAAACAGGAGAAAATAGTTAAGATAGTGAAGGGGCATCAAAGTCACCATCTTCAGTTTCCTTAAGAAAGGCAGTCTTCTGCCAAAGCAAGCAAAATGCTATAAATTCTTAAGATAATATTCTTTAGACTTAGAACAGTTTCCCACAAGAATTCTTATTCTTAAATGGATACTCCATTTTTTAATTGATTCATTGTAGTTATACATCTCAATGGGATACCAGATAGTAGAGGCATACATGCACACATCACCCGTTTACCCTTTTCCAATTTTCACCCCATTCCCTCCCCCCCTTTCTCCTTTACATATTTGGCTTAGTGATTGACTTTGATATGTTTGTGAATGTACATTGTGTACATTAAGTAAGTTCTCTCTTTCCCTCTCTCATCCCCCTTAGGTAGGCCCTCCAAAACATTTTTATATTGGAAAGTAATGCAAATAAAAACACTATGTTTTTTATTACTATGGAAGCCAACAACTTAAGAGCAGAAAACATATCTCTATATCATTGTTTGTCAGTGAAGCACCAGATGGTGGCCACTACCTGACCAACCAAACAATGTATTGAGCATTGACCATGTGAATCAGAGTGAACTAGCACTAGCGGGAAAGGAAACAACTACAAATGCAGAGTTTATGTTGTGGAGACGGTATTACCTAATGAAAGAGAGAGAGAGAAATTCCAACTGAAGTCTGTAGCAGTGTTATGGGAAAGTGAGGAAAGAAAGTTTTCTCAAAGGGGTTCAGTATAGTTCAGGGGGAGCAATATGCCCGGATGAAAATTAGGATCAGTTGCCATTAACTATAGAGCTGCCTCAAAAAAGATGAGAAAATATCATAGATCTGCTTCAAAAGATCCATTATGAATGAGCATAGGTAGTATCCTATAAAAGAGTGGCTTACCAAATACTGTGCACCTTGTGTGATAAAGTCGGGAAGTACTCATTACTTTCAGTCCTTAAGCTAGCTTTTTCTTGTCAAATCCTAACTTTTTATTATCTTAATACCGTATTTTGGGGGCCAGGCATGGTGCCGCACACCTGTAATCCCAATACTGGGAGGCTGACACAGGAGAATCAAAGTTTTAAGACCAGGCTCAACAACTTAGGGAGAATCTCAGCAACCTAGAGACATGTTATTTCAAATAAAATATAAAATAGGCTGGGGATATAGCTCAGAGATAGAATGTCTCCATGTTAAACCTCCTCCCCTAAAGGCTATATTTTTATCATAAACTTATTAAGGATATATCTCAATAACATACTTTTTGACAATACTTTTTTCACCTTTTCCCAGGACCATAAAAATGATATAATAGAGTGTCCTTTAAAGTTAACCGCGGGCAGGCAACTCTACATGAAATGATATTCAAAGGAGATCCATTAAATAATTAAATTTTTCTCTCAATACAATTCATATAATTCTGAGTTCCATGCAGAGATATAGCAAAGAATATAATATGACATTAGTAGCTTAGTTGATTCTTCTAAATATTTTGATTTTTTTTAACTTTATTCAGATTTTTTGCTGAGTTGAGGAGAGAATACACAGTAGAACCAAGATGATGATTTTTATAAGCAAAAGGCACCATTCTTTAGCAAGCGTTTCCAAATGTGATTACAAAAGATTAATTCGAGGACCTCTCATTAAAAATTGATTAGAAGCATTAACCCAAGGTGTTCTGATTTAGTAGGGATTAGATAGATTCTAGAATGTATATATTTATAAAACTAACATTTTAAGTGTGGTAATAAAATAACATAAAATTAACCATTTTAACAATTTTCTGTGGCGTAAGCACATGTTATTGTTCAACCATCACCAATATGAGTGTCTGGAACTTTTTTGTCTTCTCGGTTTGTAACTCCATAATTATTAAACAACAACTTTCTACTCTTCGTTCCATAAATAACCAACTTTCTACTTTCTATCTCCATGTATTTCACTAGGTACTAGTAGAAATGAAATCATACAGAATCATACTTTTGCAACTGGTCTATTTTATGTAGCATAATATAGTCCAGGCTCTTTTATACTGAGCATATGTCAGAATTTTCTTCCTTTTAAAAATATCTGTATTGCCGGGCGTGGTGGCGCACACTTGTAATCCCCACGCTTGGGAGGCAGAGACAGGAGGATCACCCAGGTTCGAAGCCAGCCTCTCTGGTTTAAGAGACCCTGTTTCCAAATAAAAAAGTATAAAAATAGGTCTGGGAGTGTAGCCCGGAGGTAGAAGGGTCTCCAGGAACCCCAGTACCACCAAAAAAAAAAAAGAATAAAATAAATAAATAAAATAAAAATATTTGTATTACTTCATTATAATTATACATCTTAGAGAGGTTCAAATTCATACAAATAGACATGCACACAGGTCTTGGTATGATTTTTTTCGGGTCTCACCCTGCTCCCTACTGCTCCCCATATGTAACACCTAGACTGGTAGCGATATCTTCATACATGTGCACAGCCAAATCTGAACAGTTTCTTTCATCAGTTCTTTCCTTTCCCCTTTGTGCCTTTCTCCTCCAGTCCCTTCCACTATTCTACTGGTCACTTTCATAAATTATTTATGATTCCTTTGGTTGCCAGTTTTCTCTCTAGCTTCCTCAAATGAGAGAAAATATTTGACCTTTGACTTCCTGGAACTGACTGTTAAATTATATCCTATTCTATATATAAGCCATATTTTGTTTATCTACTTATGTGTTGATGAACATTGAGTTGCTTCCACCTTGTAGCTACTGTGATTTATATAACTATGAGCACTAGTATACACATGTTTTCAAGTTCTTGTTTTTAATTTTTTGTATATACTCAGAAGTGAAAATGATGGATCCTATGATAACACTATGCTCAATATTTTGGGAAAAAAACGTGGTTTTCAAGTGGCTGTATCATTTTATATTCCTACCATGAATGCATAAAGTTGTTTTTTTTTTTAATTTTGTGATGCTGGGAATGGAACTCAGGGGCATTCTACCTCCAAGCTACACCCCCAGCCTGATTTTTTTTCTTAATTTTGAAACAGGGTTTCAATAAGCTGCAGAGGGCCTCACTGAGTAGCTGAGACTGTCTGCGAAAACTGGATCCTCCCGTCTCAGCCTCCCAAGTACTGGGATTTCAAGCGTGCACCATCATGCCCGCCAAAGTTTTTAATGTCTTCATTTTTGACCTTACTTGTTACTTTCCAGTTGTTTGTTTTTCATATTAGCTATTTTAGTGAAGCATGAAATGATGCTTCATTGTGATTTTGATTTGCATTTCCCTGATGATTAGTCATATTAAGCAGCACATTTAATTATTATTAAATGTTTATTTATCCTCTTTGAAGAAATATATCTGCAAATTTGGCCCACTTTTTTTTTTCAGTACTGGGGATGAAACCCAGAGGCCTTCTACCTCCGGGTTACACCCACAGCCCTATTTTTTATACTTTATTTGGAGACAGGGTCTCACTAAGTTGCTGAGAGTCTCATGGAGTACCTGAAGCTGGCTTTGAGACTATGCGAATCTAATCTACTGTCTCAGCCTCCCAAGTGCTGGGATTACAAGTGTGCGCTACCACGCCCGGCCTTGGCCCACTTTTTAAAAATGCTTTTATTAGTGCATTGTAATAGCACATGGTATGTAATTAAAAGAGATAGGGACATACATGCACACAGCACACGGTGAGCTTCCCTCTAGGCTTCCTACCCACTTTCTCTTCATTTTCCATATGTGATATTGATTTTGTCCTTTGACCATTTTTAATCCAGTTGTTTGGTTTGTTCAGTTGTAGGAATTTGATATATCCTTGGTATTCATTTCTTATCAGATAGATGATTTGCAAATTTTCCCCTAATTTCATAGGTTGTCTTTTTAACTGTTGCATATAAGTTATTAATTTTGATGAAATCTATCATTTCTATTTTTCTTTGTTGCTTACACTTTTATTGTCCTATTTATATAACACACCTTTCTTTTTTTATTTTTTATTTTTGAAGAACTGAAGATTGAACCCAGGGATATTCTACCCTTGAGCTACACCTCCAGCCCTGTTTTTATTATTTTTTACTTCTAAACAGAATCTCGCTAAGTTGTGGAGGTCCTCATTAAGTAGCTGAGGCTGGCCACGAACCTGCAATACTCCTGTTTTAACCTTTCAAGTACTGGGATTATAAGCATGAGACACCACACCCAACTTCACATACATTTTTAGGTCTTACATTTAGGTCTCTTTTCTTTCTTGAGTTAATATTTGTATATAATTAATATCCAATTTGACACTTTTGTTATTATATTGAATCATATTTTGTTATATGTTTTTTGCATAAGGGCATCTAGTTTTTCCAACACTATTTACGGAAAACACTGTCTTTTCGACCACTGAATTGCCTCAGCACCCCTGTAAAAAGCCATGTGACTGTATTTGTGAAATATTATTTCCATGTTTTCTATGCATCTCATTGGCCTTTTTCTTTGCCTATATGTAGCACCACACTGTTTTGATTATTATATCTGTGAAGTAAATATTTAAGTCAGGAATTTTGAAATCTCTGACTTTGTTCTTCTGTTTCAAGATTGTTTTGAAAATCTTCTGGCCCTTATGATTCTGTATTAATTTGAGGTTGAGCTTTTCTATTCTATAAAGCACATAAATGAAATTTCAACAGATTGGACAGAGAGTGATCAAGCTGTGAAGCAGTTCTAACAGCCGTGGACAACTCCTCAGAGTTTTGCAGCTACAAAGACAGAGTTAGTTAATGAGGCTGTGAGACTATAACTAGATCATCATAGACCCTACAAGATGGGACACTGATGTGAGCTGCAGTGGGAATGGGCCTGGAATTGGTTGAGAGACTGAGGTTGCCTTTTGCAGCTAAGGAAAACACTCACTGAAGATATCTGTTGGTGTGTTTGATTGTTCTATTAAATTAGCATTTTTACCAGAGAAACTCCAGATAATAGAGGGGAAACCTCAGCAAAGCTAGACTAGAAGGATAGGAGAGTAAGAAGGCTCAGGTTGATGAATGGAGGAGCTACATTCGAATATGTGTAAAAGTATGAATATAGCATGGTTAACCTAGACATTCATTGTTGGGAGGGGGAAAAGGAAGAAGAGTAGGGGAGAAGGCACCAAGCACAGTCTGAATGTATGCCATTTCAAGTATTCTTTACATAAAAATAAATATATAAGTAAAATTAAATCCTCTATTTTTATTACACACTGAAATTTATATCTGTATAGAATTTTACAATTTTACAGACTACATCCTGACAAAAGTTTCCCACTCATAATCTTAAGAGATATTATTTCCTGCTCTTTAATCAGTAATGAAACGATGATTCATTGTCCTGCAAGTCTTTTTCTTAAGATAAACTAATGAGTTGGCACATCAAGCAGTAAACGTTTTTTTTTTTCAAGAAATTAGAGATAAATACTTAAAAGATTATTTTTCTCCATAAAAACAGGAATTACTACTTAAGGCATTACCTGATGAGATTTTAGAACTGTCATAAAGATTGTCTTGCCCAACAAAATATCCATATATCTTAATTTTTCTAATATGCTTTCTTTCATTCTTTCAACAAATATTCATCTAGTACTTTCTGTATGTTAGAAGCTATACTACATACTAAATACACAAAGGCCCTATCATATAGTCAGTCACTAAGGAACTCACAGTCAAGATGAGGAAATATGCACTAAAGGAAATAAGGAAACAATGCACAGTAAAATACTATTTATTGACAAAGAAATAGTGATATATGAGAAAAAATTAACTAGTATGACCAGGTATTATAATTAGTGATAGACATAAGCTATAGAATTTTTTGTTGAAATAAATTCCAGAAGTAATTTAAACAAACAAGGAATTGAACACTGGAGTCCCCTCCATATTCTCATTATTGCTGGTGAATTTCATTTAAAAAAAACATGAATAATAAACATTTAATTTCTTTTTTTTATTGCAGCACTTTTATTTTCCTTACTCAGTGACATGTTGCCAGGACCTAATGTTCTCACATGACAATAGAAAACCAAAATTTGTGTTATCACTTAACGAATTGAGTACAAAAAAACCTTACATAAATTAAAATGAATAAATTTACAGATGTAAATGCAAACTGTTTCCAACTCAAAGCAAGTAATAACCCATGGTGTTTGGGCAGGGAAACATCAGTAAGAACCGAAACTGGGTCCTAAGGCTTGCACTTTCCCACCCTGTTAGACAGGCAAGATGGAAGGGGTCCGCTGGTCCAGAACTCTTGCCAGCCCGAGAAATCCTGGAACAGTCAGTCTGCTGACAGCAATACACTACACAGATCACTGTTCTGCGGCCACAGATCACCAAGTCACAGGCTTCTGTTACACAGCTGTGCGCTCACCTCAGCCACCAGGTGACCGAGCCACATGGGCTAAGGGTGTAAATCAAAGATATGCACAGGGTATTAAGCATAGACCAAGGGAACAGTTAACTTGAATACAAGGTCAAAATCAGCAACAAGATTCAGTGCTGATACCGGGTACAAGCTTCAAGCACAAATTTCTTTTCAAAGGCTTATTCCAGTTTCATGAGGCCAGCATGAGGTGTATACATTTGCCAGGACAAATTTACACTTGAGAATCAGCTCATGCAGCAGATGCCTGGCACCTGCTCAGTCTGTCTAGAAGCATTTGTGGTGCACGATGGAGGGGCCCGACTCATCATACTCCTGCCTGCTGACCCACATCTGCTGGAAGGTGGACAGCGAGGCCAGGATGGAGCCGCAGATCCACACCGAGTACTTGCGCTCAGGGGGAGTGATTATCTTGATCTTCATGGTGCTGGGTGCCAGGGCATCCTGTCAGCGATGCCGGGGTACATGGTGGTGCAGCCGGACAGCACAGTGTTAGCTAGAGGTCCTTGGGGATGTCCACGTTGCACTTCATGATGGAGTTGAAGGTGGTCTCAAGGATGCCAGACGACTCCATACCGAGGAAGGCGGGCTGGAAGAGGGCCTCGGGACACCTGAAGCACTCGTTGCCAATGGTGATCACCTGCCCATCAGGCAGCTCGTAGCTCTTCTCCAGAGAGGAGGAGGATGTGGCCATGGCCACCTCCTGCTCCAAGTCCAGGGCGACATAGCACAGCTTCTCCTTGATGTCCCGCACGATCTGCCGCTCTGCCATGGTGGTGAAGCTGTAGCCATACTTGGTCAGGATCTTTATGAGGTAGTCTGTCGGGTCCCGGCCAGCCAGTTCCAGATGCAGGATTGCATGGGGGAGGGCGTAGCCCTTGTAGATGGGCACCGTGAGGGTGACCCCATCGCTGGTGTCCACGAGGATGCCAGTGGTGCGCCTGGAGGCGTACAAGGACAGCACAGCCTGGATTGAGTATTAAAGTCTCGGACATGATCTGAGTCATCTTCTCGCGGTTGGTCTTGGGGTTCAGGGGGCCTCGGTCAACAGCACTGGATGCTCCTCCGGGGCCATGCGCAGCTCGCTGTAGAAGGTGTGGTGCCAGATCTTCTCCAAGTCGTCCCAGTTGGAGACGATGCCGTGCTCGATGGGGTACTTCAGGGTCAGGATGCCCCGCTTGCTCTGGGCCTTGTTGCCCACATAGGAATCCTTCTCCCCCATGCCCACCATCACGCCCTGGTGCGGGTGACGCCCCTTGATGGAGGGAAACACAGCCCGAGAGGCGTTGTCCACAGCAAAGCCGGCTTTGTACATGCGGGAGGTATTGTCAATGAGGAACACAGCGATTTCTTCTTCCATGGCGATCAGCCGAGAACTGTCGGCGGTGGAGGGATGGAGGAGAGTGGAGAGCGGCCGGCGGCGAGTGAGCAACATTTAATTTCTTATTTGAACAGTTCTAATGTTAAAACAAAAATTCTAAAACTAAGGGTAACTATGCTGTTTCAAATTTGATGCTCATAACTAGTTTTTACACGCTAGATAACGACTTTCATGCTTTCACCTTTCAAATCCTTAAGTACAGCAAAACAACAAGGATTATTAAATTGTTGCTTTCAAAAACATAACACATTATAAGGTAAAAATTAAAACTTTAATTTTATATTGAAGAGAAATTTTTAGAAGGGTAAAGAGAAAATTAGTATTAGAGAAGCCACTTTTCTAATTTAAACACATAAAGAATAAATGTCCAGTAAGAAAATAAAGCATTAAATGAATAAGGTGATTACCTATGACAGATAAAACACTTGTAAACCTATAATAAAATAGCAAGAGCTCAATAAATATAAAGACAGAAAATGAAGCAGATATATATACATATATACATATATATAAATAATAGGTATATATACACATATATAAAAATATACATATATAATATATATTACATATACATATATATATATATATACATATATATAAAAGGGTGTCTTATTTTTATCACTATTGGGGTTGATGTAGAAACATGAAGTGTCAAGAAGAAAAGCAAAATGTAAATGGTTTGTACATATATTACAACCACATAAATGTATGTTGGCAGGTAGAAGAAGAAAACTAATATGTAAAATGAAAATAGCTATGTTAGAGATGCTTGCTTTTTATTTATTTTTTTTTATTTTATTTTTTTCATATTTATTTTTAATTGGTGCACTGTATTCATACATCATAGTGGGATACATACTTTTGTAGACATACATGCACACATTGTATCTTCCTCCCCAAATTACAATTTTCTTGCCTTAGACTTTTATTCCTGATTAAATTAAACATATTATTGGGATAGACATGCACCCAAGCCTTGTTAATCTCATGTATCGTAATATTGTATTACTGATTTTGTTGAAGAAAAGGAAAGGAGACATTTATGAGTACAGACACAAAGGAAAAGGAAATGAGAATGAAAGAAACTTTATTTTCTGGCTTTATTAAGAATAGTTTCCAGTAATAACCCACATAGAATTATTACGTGGCCATTTTTTATTATTTTAACTGAAAATTTGCTTTTTCTAAAGTTGAAATCAGTCTTGCTTAATAAGAAAGGCATCCAATTTTTTATGACTTTATATAAACATCCCCTGGCAATGTTACTTTATTTTTCTTCTAAAGAAATAACAATAGCAGCATAAACCATGAAACACTGTTTTGTTTGTGTAGTATTGAGGATTGAACCCAAGGATGTTCTATCTCTGCACTTCACCCCTACACATATTTTGTTTTTGTTTTTGTTTTTGTTTTTTGAAACAGGGTCTCACTCAGTTGCAGAGGAAAACTTCAGGACTTAGAGAGACCTGTGATTCTCCTGTCTCAGCCTCCAAAGTGCAACGGTTTGAGATACTGACATGGGTTCTTGTTTTTAGCTAGTTTAGAAAAAATTGAACTCTACTGCTGTGAGCTTATGCAAATTTTATTATTACAAAGGTAGAAAGAAGGAACAGAACAAAGCACTGCGTGAGAAAGACACAGTGTAGTGCCTTGAAAATAACACACTGAAGTTTTTGAACACAAAACATTTTTATAAGGATTCATTATCTCCTTCCTCCCATCCTGCTTAGCCAATTGTCTTTTTACCTACCCCAACCCAACGCAGGTGCGGTCCCACCAATTATCGCCGTGGCACAAGCCTTTCTTGTTGGACTTATTGCCAAGAAGTGTTACTTGGTTAGCAGGGTCAAGAGTACATGGTATATCCCGCTTTAGAGAAGGATTGTATGATCCACCCGTGTCCTTGGTGAGTTTTTAGCCTTTTTCAATCTATATCTGCTATAAGTTATTTATTATGTTGAAAACCTGTCTTTAAAATATGGAGGCTTTGGGCTATAACTCTTTTATGTACTTGGTAATTAAGATAAGGTTTTCTTAACTTTAAACTACTGTGGGAATTTAGTGTTTATTTTAATCTTCCATGCTTAGCTGGGCTAAAGGCTAACTTTTAGCTGACAGAGGTCAATATTGGCTGCAGCTCTTGGTTGACAGCTTAGAGGCAGAGAAAAGGATTTCATTGTTTTGCCTAAATATGAAAACTTATTAGCATTAATACAGCTCTTATTAACAATCAGTACAGGCTCAATCCCTATCACCAAGTACTTGCTACTCTGTTCTAGATCAGGTAGATAATGATATAATGAGCCCCAACTTATTGTAACAGCTTATCACTTAGTTGGTATAGTATTATCAGCATGGTATCAGCTCTGCAAATTGTCCTAAACAATATCAAACTGTAGGTGACAGATGATCCCCATTTTTATAAGATGTTCCGAGGCTTAGTAACTATTACAGTTATATATAGAATGGCCTTTTAAAGAGCTCATAGATTGGTGTTTTTAGTTGATGTAATTGAGTCAGTGTTCTAATCTCAGCAGTGGATACATTCAATGTAATGGATTTATCTGGATGGTGTCTTGGACTAGTATTATGTGGCTGGAGAAGGTGGGTTCCTGAAAGCACAGCTTTGGAGATTATATGTGATTCCTCCTCTCCTCTCCTCTCTTCTCCTTCTCCTTCTCCTTCTCCTTCTCCTTCTCCTTCTCCTTCTCCTTCTCCTTCTTCTCTCTCTCTTTCTCTCTCTCTCTCTTGCTCGCTTGCTCCCAGTTTCCATGATGTGGGGAACACAGCTCTAGTGCTCTTCCTTTCTCTGCAGCTCACTACCTTGCCCTGAGATTCATAGCCTCACATGAACTGAAATCTGAAACAGTGGGGTAATAAATATTCCTTCTTCTAAGTTATATGGTTCAATGTTTTAGATTATAGTTATGAAAATGTTAGCTAACTTTCCTATTGTAGGGAGTAATTGATGATTATGAGACTGACATTCTTTTGTCACATCTAATAGGTTTAAAAATAATTTGTCAATGCAAGTTTTAGTAAGAGTTTTTCTTACATTTTTGTTATTAGTGGTCTACAAACACAATAAATGGGATTTATTGCAGCATCAAATTAGCATTCACTTATATTTTTATTGAATATTGATGGCTGGGTGTGAGTGTATGGGTATAAAATGTTGAGGGGCATTGAATGAAGCATGTAAAACACTAAAACATATCTCCATTACCAAGAAAATTATAATTTACTGGAAGAAAAATATAGACATTCCCAAATAATTATGATCATGTGCTTAATTCAAATTATCAACAGAAAGATTAAATTAGCCTGGGGAAACAATAGTTTCCTGATAGGAGTTAGCATTTGAGATAGGCATTTGTATTTAGGAAAAAATCATAAGACTAATTCAATTATCTGACATGTGTAAAGGGCTTTCTACATTAAAATCCTTTATTGTGTCATGCAAAACTGCTGCCATTTCAATATCTCATTAGGCCAGGAATTCCTGAGTTAGGTAATCATCAGTAGCCCAGACCTAATGGAAAACATCAAACGTACAGGAAGCTCCATAGGATGCATTTGTCTGAAAGGAGTGTTTGTTTTAGAGTTGTGATAAAAGCTTTGAAAGCAAAGCCTAGAGAGAGGGTAACACAGACAGAAGTAGCAGGAAAACTGGAGGCAGATGAGAGACAAAACTTTAAGCAAAGAATAGCTGAGTTCCATTCAAGACAGGAGCTCTATGTACAAGTCTAAGTGAATGTTTGCTTCTGAGGCAATTACAATAGGCTGGGAGTGCAAAACTGTGACTCACAAAACTGGCCCCCACACAAGAACCACTCACAGAGCTTTTATAAAGCCCAACACTCAGGCTGTATCCAGACCAGAATCTTAGATCAAAGACCGAGCATTGTGCAACTGACCAAGTTTGGGAAGTTGAGAATTGAATTGCAGGTAATAGATTTGCAGTGGGAGGCATTGGGACGGAGTAAGGCATGGCTTTATGTCAGGTGCAATAAACTGAAGAAGGAAGCCTGGGCCTCCAGTACCCAGTGGTGGCCCACTAGGTGCACAAGAGCTCTGAATGAGACTTTCACATAGGATATCCATGGGGAACTTTTGTATATCTGCAAACAAAGCCATCTTTTCCTAGCTTATATACCAAATCATAATAAGTGGCCACTAGCCAAGGCACAGAATTATAGACGACAACATGGTGTCATCAAGGACATGCTTAGCTGTTTCTCATACAATAATACCCTTCACCTAAAGGAGACATGAAAGCTTAATCACCACTGTGCTTTGATTTTCACCACACTAGATTGCAGAGGTTTTCCTCACTTGATTCTTTGTGTGTGTGTGTGTGTGTGTGTGTGTGTGTGTGTGTGTGTGTGGTACTGGGGTTCCTGGAAGCCCTTCTACCTCTGGGCTACACTCCCAGACCTATTTTATTTTTGGAAACAGGGTCTTTTAAACCAGCTAAGCTGGCTTTGAACGTGTGTGATCCTCATGTCTCTGCCTCCCATGCTACAAGCGTGCGCCACCACACCCGGCATCACTTGATTCTACAGTGTAGCCAAAGTTCATAGTCACTTAGCTAGATCTACAGTCAGTCCCCGGGCCAGCTGCCATTGCTAATGTGCTCCTAGAAGTCTGTGCATGGATTTTATGGCTGATTTTTGTTACCTTGTGTTATAGATTCTTGAGCTTTCCCTCTCATCAGAATCATCTGGAGGACTTGTTAAAATGCAGATATTTAGAACCCTTTTTCAGAATATTGCTTTGTTGTTTTGATTTTAGTTCTTAATTTAGTACATGGGGGGTAAGTCTAAAAATCTACATTTAAACCAAATTCCCAGGTGATGGGAATGCAGTTGATTTCTGAGGCACACTTAAAAAAAAACTGCATTATAAGAAGAAGTGGGAAATTAAGAGTAAAAGAGTAAGAAAAAGAGGGAGGAAAAAAAAAAGATAAAAGCAGCTTTGAGTCATTGAGAATAATGCAAATAAACACATATTTATGAATGATGTTGGTATATTCATAGTTTGTGACAAGTTCACTAGAACTTCAGTAAAGGGAACAAAGTTAAAAAAAAATAGCAGGAAATGAGACAGCTAGAGTGACCTGTGAGAGTCGAACCAACGATGTGAACTTCCTCCTGTAAGGTGTGGTATGACAATGATCCTGACCAAATATAGTAATTAGAAATGTCATTCTGATCATAGTATCATATTAATTAACACCAAGATCAAACCGATGCTTATTGTTACAAAATAAATATCAAATGCCCATTTAATAGAGTAGTTTTCATGAGAAACATTTTAGAAATAAAAGGCATACATATACTATACTCAAATGTTGTATTTGAAATAGGAGTTTTTGAGGCCATATAGTCTATTAGTCAGTTTTCTGTCGCTGTGACAAAATAACTGAGAAAAATGGTTTAGAGGAGGAAAGATTTATTTTGACTCATAATTTTTGAGGTTTCTGTCCATGATCAGCTCACTCCTTCATTTCTGGGTCTTTGGTGAGGCAGAATACTATGGTAGAAGGACTCACAGAAGTGAAGTTGCTCATCTCTTGGCCAGCAGGAGGCAGAAAGACAGAGAAGAAGAGCCAAAGACAAGATCATTATGCAGTAACCTACTAACTCCAATGGGGCCCCATTTCCTAAGGTTTCCACCAACTCTCATTAATGCCATCAGCTATGAACCCATCAATGGGTTAATGTATTAAGTCAGAACCCTTGTATGTCTAATCACTTCCTAAAAGCCCCACCTTTGAATATTGCTGCATTGGGGATTGAGTCTTCAACACATTAGGCTTTGGGAGACATTTCAGATCCAAACCAAAAGCAACAAAATGTTTTTACATATTCAGAAAACAATATTAAAGAAAATTAAAGTTATTTGTTAAGAAAACTAAAATGTATGTTTCCAAATACCACAAGTGTTTTTTAATAAAGTTTAAAAATTAAACCAAGCATATTGCCTCACCCTTGTAATCCCATCATTTGGGAGGTTGAGACAGGAAGATCCAAGTTTGACGACAGCCTCAGCTACTTAGTAAGGCACTTTGCAACTCAATGAGAACTTATTTCAAAATAAAAAATAAAAAAATAAATAAAGCTGAGGTATAGTTTGGAGGTAGGATGCCCCTGGGTTCCATTCACAGTACTGAAAAAAAAAATTGAAATATCTGTTTTTGAGTGATTTTTCCTTTGAGAATAGGTATATCTATCTGATGTGTGTGTGTGTGTGTGTGTGTGTGTGTGTTTACATTTGTTCAGTGTTAATTTTTGTACTATCTGAAAGTGATGTCAAATGTATTCTGTTATTTATTAATTTTATGCATAGATACTCAAGTTAAAAGTAACTTTTTGGAGAATTTTTATTTTTAGTAGCTTAGTTTCATCTTTGCCATTACATTGACACATAAGTAAATTCACTTTTCTTGATATTTACAAAGTTTTCTTACTTTATCCTTAGCTTGGTAAATCTCTTTCAAAGATAGTAATAACTGCTTCAACTTCAGTTTTATCTTCTTTCTCTCAACCTATTATTTAACACATCAGTTTTATTATCAACTATGCCTAATTCACCAATAGTTTAAGTGCCTAATAAGGGAAGTTGAAAGACAAAAATTGCATCTTCTCATTTGTATTTAGTTTTGAAAGTTTATGCATTTATTTGTATGTTTTTCCAATTCATCAAAGTATCTAGCTTTTAGATATAATAAAAATAGCAACTAAAAATCTTACTCACTTGATTATTAGGGAGTTTTAACAAGGGTATTTGAGTAATCAGCAAATTATATATATTTATCTGTCAAAATTTTACTCCCAGCCAGGAATTGTGGCATATGCATATAGTCCAGGTATTTGAAAGGCTGAAATAGGAGGATTGCAGGTTCCAGGCAGGTCTCAATGACTTAGTGAAACCCTTAGCAACTTAGAGAGACCTTATTTCAAAATTTAAAATGAATAAATAAATGAATTAAATAGGGCTGAATGTGAAACTCAAAGGTAAAATAAAACCGGGTTTAATTTCCAGTCCCCTCAAACACAGATAAATTCTTGTAGTTATGCAACACTTTTCTGATAAGTTCTCTTGGTATCAACAAAAAGATTCAGCAGTTCATGTTTGGAGACTGTTTAGACAATCACTTTATCTTTCTGTTTTTTTGTTTCAGCAATGATTCATTCAAAGTGAAATGTGATTGTATGACATACATACTTTGCTAACCTTGAGTGATTCTAAAACTGAAGTTTTTAAATTTTATTGTATTGGTATGTTGTAATTACATAAATATTGGTATTTGTTATTACATATTTCCACGTTCACATACATAATTTATTCAATTTCAATATAATTTATAATCAAAGATAATTTGAAATTACAAAGGAAAATATGTGTATATATTTACACTAATAATTTTACATTTACATACTTAGTTCATACTAAGTATGTAAATGTAAAATTATATAGTTTACGCTTATATTTAAATATACATTTCATATGTATATATTTATATATACTCCAGCTTGGGGAATATATCACTCACCACTGACAGTATGGCTCTGATAGCAAGACAGAATGTGAGAGTGCCAGCTTATCTCTGAAGCCAATGAAGGACATGCTAGGACTGGCTGTGTGAACCCTTTGAGTCTTCAGGAGGAGGGTGAGTTCAAAAACTATTTTGAGTAGTCAGGAACATTAACTAAACTGGACAATAAGGAAGACTTCGGTCATAGGAGAAAGTCTAGACAAAGAAGGAAAAACCATAGATGAGTAAATAAGGCAACCTAACTGAGGGGTATGGAAGGGGAAAAGGGGAACTTCCCTGATGTACATGATGTACACTCACACACATATCAATCACTAAGCCAAACATAAGAAGAAGGGAGTGGGGAGGGAAGGGGCTAGGGGTTGGGTGAGAGCTAAATAAGTGATGTGTGCATGTATGCATCTACCATCTTGTACTCCATTAAGATGTATGGCAATAGTGCATCAATAAAAAAGTTGGTATAAATATATCTAGTTAAATGCAATGTGATTTTTGTATTTGTACATGGCAATTACCATATAATGCAAAAATGAAATGTACATTGTGGCATATACAAGGCAGCTGATTGTAGTATTTTGGCTCTGTCTTCATTCAACTCCAGAAACTTGTTTAATTAGCATAATTACACATTATGATTGGATTTTTATACTTAAAATTATTAGCTGATAAGTGAACATAATGGATATTAGAGATGGGATCTTAGTAAATTAATTATTTTCAGGAAGTGTGGGTTTGGGTAGAAGTGTTTTAGTGGCATTCTTGCCCATGAATGAAGAGGTATGAAATCAAATAAGCAAAGAAATCTGTGCCTGGCTTATTTCTCTTATAATATCAAAAACTTTTAACTATTTTGCTGCAAATAAAAGGATTTTATTATTCTTTATTGTGAATAATATTGTATTGTGTATATCCAATACATTTTTATCCATTAATCTATTTATCTGCACCTATATCAGTTCCATATCTTAGTTATTGTGATCAGTGCCTCAATGAACATAGTCATGCAGGTATCTTTTTGTGTGCTAATCTCATTTTCTTTGGATTTATAAACTAGGAGTAGTATATCTGAAGCATATGGTATATCTGTGTTTAGAATTTTAAGGAACCATCATAATGTTTCCTATAATGGTTATACTAAATTACATTTCCACCAACAATGGATGAGAGTTCCTTTCTCTACATTGTTGTTGCCTTTGTTACTTTGTTTAAGAGCCATTCTAACTGAAGTGAGTTACAATCTCTGTAATTTTGATTGCATTTCACTGATGGCTAGTGAAGTTGAGATTTCTTCACTCTGCTCATAAGATTACTGTCTAGGTCAGTTTCTTGAGATGTTGGAGTTTCAATCCATGTCAGGCTGGGTTACATATATGAAGCTCAGGACATGGAGGCAGGACTCAGAGAGGGGGAGACCAAGGCTCTGTTATCACATCATGGAGGTTGAAAACAGATGTGAAAGAGCAAATAATCAAGGGGATTCAAAGTCAAAGACAAAAACCAAAGTGTAGTCCCTAAGGCCACACACCCTGAAACTCACCTTTTCTAGCCATACGTCACAAGCCAGTAAATTATTAGAATGAATTTATCCACTGATAAGATTATAACCATCATTATTTAATTATATTAACTCTGAACCATAATACATGAGCTCTTCAGGGAACATCCTATATTTAACCATAACAAATACTTTATGGATCTTATTAAAGCATAATTCAATAATCTGGAATTAATCTTATAGACATTGGTACAGATATGTATCAGCCCTCTACTCATTTCTTATAATCCAAGAGCAGAGTTTAAATGATTTGGCAAATGGAGTAACTGTATCTACTAAAGACAATCTACCCACAGATATTGACATGTTTTTAGAATATTGATACTTGATTCCAAAATGTTTTAAAATAAGGATATAATCAGTTTGTTATATAAAGTAATTTTTATGAACATCCTAAAAAGAAATTCATGACTGAGTTTAAGATTAACTTTAGTTGTGGCTTTCCTAAGATTCTGAATTCCTGTTATATTTGTGGACAGAGTAAGCTATATAGCTTACCAGATGTCCTATGTTATATGGCTAGAATAATCAGAAATAATGACAATACTATAGAGGATATAGATATTTATTAAATATCTTTAAAAAACACATTTGGTTTCATTTATTCTCTTCTAAATTTGACTTTAAAAATTAATTGGGAACTTACATTGATTTGTTTTTATGTCTTTTCAGAAGCCACTTGATATCTCTTTTTGTTATTGGAAAAGGTACATTGTTAAATAATAAAGCAAGCAATAATTTATAAAGCATAACTCATTTATGCTCATGACTATATGCCATAGACTTGGGCATACCTACATGTGATTTCTCTCAGTCTCCATTAATGTGTCTTTCTAATAATGTTGGCTTCATAGCCAGATTTATCTCAAATTAGCTACTTGTTTATGTGAATCACTTACATAAATTTCTTTGCATTATCCAATTACCTATACTTTCATAAAACATTGACTCTCCCTGCTTCATTTTCCGTAATATTTGGAGGCCTTGTTATCAATTAGCATGACCTAGAGAATACTGATCTACCATTTTTATTTAACTCATTTGAAAACACACAATATATCCTATAGCTGGCTGTTAAGCATCAACATATTTTGTCTATTTGGTTCAATTTTTCCTCCTAAAGTATTTCTTTTAAGCCTGAGAGCTCCCAGATTTCCTCCCAAACAAAGTGGAACAGCTGCTGAGAGATATTCACTCAAACAGCCAAAAGACATTAAACACCTTCAAATTTCCTGTTTTCTAAACTGTTATTATGATTTTCACCTTTGAAGATAACTTTCTTTTTACTCTTGCCATTTTAAAAATCACAACATTTTCCTAGAGTGATGAGGAATACAGGAAACAGGATATTTCTTTGGTGGCCTCGTTTTTTAAAAGAACAGAGGAATTAATTGATTACAAAGTAAGTCTCTAAATTTTCTTAGTGACATGAACAATTAAGTATAAGTATTTTCTATTCTTTGGCTATTATTTAACATAGACTTTTTCATTTGATATTATATTTCTTTCTTTATCTTTTAGTATCTTTCTCTTATAATTAGAGGAACAAAGAAGGAAAAACAAGCATTTCAGCTTTGGGCTGATTTGTTTTGGGTACTCACTTAAATCAGCTTACTTCCAGGGAGTAACCGCAGATTAGTCAGGTTCCCATGTATATAATCACTTGGAAGTTATCAGAATCAACTGTCTTCCTCCCCAACTAGCAGCTCTACCTTTCTTTCCATAACTATAGCCTAAATTTGTTGAGATTTTAATATAGGTAGTAGAAATCTTCCAGTAGCCTACCTTATAGATGTGGGTGACCATGTGATTAAAAAATGATCAATGAGCTATTTTTTTTAAAGTCTTAACCACACCTTCTGGCAAAATTTGATTAAAAGGGAAAAGCAAGGTTATGTTCCTTACCTCTTCTCCTCCACTTGCCTAGACTTCAGTGTGATTGACAGAAATGCAGCAGTTATTTTGTGCCTAAATATATCTACCTAATATGGGGCTCAAAAATATTTTTCAAATGAATAAATCAATCAACCTATTAATAACTAAAGCAGAAAGATATCTCTTCCTAATAACTTCCTTGTCTTTATCCCTCTCCCCTTGAAATTTTCCTTGTTAACTTAAATTATTAGAACTACTGGTCTAAGCAATGAATAGGTATTCTTTTGAGGAAATAACTTTATTCTTATTCCTCATGAACTTTGATTTTATCATATGTAAAGTACAATGATAAAATTTACTTACATGGTTGTTGAAAGGACCCTAGCTTGTTTATTACATTCCTGACTCATTGAACTGTGTATTATCGGTTTGAGGGACTTATCCACAAATGCCAAAATTTCTATTCTCCAATTTACTTACTAATAAACACAATAAAGGATAACTAAAAGTGCCTCCAAGCTTCTTATTTCATCATTATTATGCACTTATTTCAGAATGTGAACTCATAACTTTGGATAAAGTGTAAATAAGACTAAACAAAACTAAAATTTGAAAAAAAATCTTCATTATTTTTTTCACATAATGTTGGCTATTGACAAGGAAGAAATGATAACTATAGTAATAAAATATAGTTTAATATTGGGAGAGTCTCAAGGAGATTTTCTAGATTAGAAAAGATAAAACATACACTGACAATCTTAATGAAAGGTAAAATATTAATTCCATCATGGATTACAAATGAAAAGGAGAAATTCTAGGAAGAAAAATCTTTATCTAAGAACTTCAGAAGAGTCTTCATTAGAGAGAATGATTAAGCGGGGTGTGGTGGTGCACAGTTGTAATCCCAGCATTTAGGAGGCTGAGACCAGAGGATAGCGGTTCACGGACAGCCTCAGTTACCTAGTGAGGCCCTTTGAAACTCAGTGAGACCCTATCTCAAAATAAAGAATAAAAAATAAGGCTGGAGGTGTAGCTATGAGGTAGAATACCCCTGGGCTCCATCTCCAGCACTACAAAAGAAAAGAGAGAAAGAGAAAGAGAAAGAGCAAGAGAGAAAGAGAGAGATTGTATCCAGGGTCCTGTAGGTCTAGTAATATGGAAGAAAGACCATATTAGCTGATAGACAGCGTGAGAAAAGACATAGACACAGAAAATATGTTCAACTAGCAATCGAAAACTCAGTTTGACTGTAAACTGAGGAATCCAAGAGGAATCATAAGGGATAAAGCTTGAAAGGCACCAGGTATGAGCTTTTTTGAGTAAACAATAATTAACAATTTCTTTAAAGTACAATTGCGCGCGCGCGCACACACACACACACACACACACACACACACACACACACACACTTCTTTTAGCAGGAAGATGAGTTTCTGGAAATGGGAGCCCAGCAGGGATACTCAGAGGCAGAAGAATGGGTGTCTCCATGGTGATATGAACCCTAACATCTTTTACCTGTAGTGGCTGCCTCATCCTTACCTTTAATCACGCAAACTCACAAAAGATGCATATGACTATTCAAGCACCTCAGGATGTGGCAGAATTTCCAATCCCTTTTATAATATTTTCAGCAATTTTTACTGTCTTTACCTTCTTGTTCATTTTCAGAAGTGTGTCTCCAACCATAACTAAAGGTTGATTTCAGGTCTTGTTTGAACTATGCATTGCCTGTCAAATATTATGTGTCAAAATAGTTAACCAGGCCAGCCACCTAAGATTCAACAGCAGATATTGTAGAATACACACATGCACAAACACACACACACACACACACACACACACACACACACACACACACCACCACCACCACCACCACCACCACAACCACCACAACCACCACAACCACCACACCACAACTACAACCACCCCTAGGAGGAGGAAACAGTGAATAAGAGAGCCTAAGCATGGCCCAAAACAGGAAGAAAATATCCTATTTGTAAAAATCGTATATTTCTTCTCTAGAATTATGTGTTTCTTCTTTACAGACTTGTTTCTTGTTTCATAAAGAGATCTTTTTAAATATGAGACATATGTTATTTTATTGCTACATTTGATTTCTCTATACAAGAATATAAAAAAGAAAACGATGAGAAAAAGAACAGGAGAGAAAAGGAGAGGAGAGAAAATGGGGTGGAAGGGGAGAGGAGGGAAGAGAAAATAAGAGGAAGAAAGAAGAAAAGAGAAGAGAAAGGAGAGGAGAGGAGAGGAGAGGAGAGGAGAGGAGAGGAGAGGAGAGGAGAGGAGAGGAGAGGAGAGGAGAGGAGAGGAGGAGGGATAAGTCAGTGGACCACTATCTACTCAAATTTTATTTGAATAGGTACATCTGACAATAAGAATAATGCACGTGGAAATACTTTCTCAACACTCAGTCTGCTCTGTTGTCAGCTTCAGTATCAAGGTTCCCTGAATGATTTCATTGTCTATAATCAAGTCTAGAGCCCCTTCAACTTACCATTCAATCTAGGAGAACCAGCAGACACTTGGCCTTTTGTCACAGGAAGGATCCATAGTCTGACATACCAATTAATCTTGGCAAGGTAGAAGAAAAGGGTGCTTTGAACAAATCTCACCTGTTAATGGCACAGCAGTCTTCAGTGTTTCCATAGCTTCTGAAATGTCAAAGGCTGAGGAATTTTTTTGAGCATCTCTTTCACCAGTGAAGTCAGGCAGCCTCAGATATGGTGCAAATGGCTTCTGGAGCATGGCATGGAGGCAGTTTACCTCCTGCTTTTTCTACACTTTGGGGAACTAGCTAATCAAAGCAGCAGACTCTGTACATCAGAACACAGATGTAGGTTTTTGGGAGATATCAAAAAGTCAAAAATTGAGACAATTACTGGTTAAAGTGCAATGAACTTGTTATTCCCTGCCACAGTTACTAGCCACAATATCTAAATGGAATCTTTATCAGGCATAGTAAATGGCTAAGATTCTTAGCCTGAGTACATTCGGTTTATCTATAACTTGTTTCTTCTTTCATAAAGAGATCTTTTTTAATATGAGAGGAGAGAAGAGAGAAGAGAAGAGATTCCAGATTGCTTATAGAAAATTGTTTATCTATAAGCAATTTGGAATGCTTCGTTGACTACTAAATATTGAAGATTAAAAGTGCTTTGCTGCCAGGCGTGATGGCGCACGCTTGTAATCCCAACATTTGGGAGGCTGAGACTGGAGGATTGCAGTTCACAGACAGCCTCAGCTACTTAGTGAGGCACTCTGAAACTTAGTGAAACCCTGTTTCAAAATAAAAAATAAAAAGTAGGGCAGGGGGTGTAGCTTGGAGGTCGAATGCCCCTGGGTTTCATCCCCAGACTCACAAAATTAAAAAAAAATGCTTTGCTGGTATGATTAGCAGTTTTATCTTTAATGAAACAAAGACATAATACTATTTTGAAATATTTTCCAGGCTCATGGCTTTTTTCTCCTTTACTTTTACCATCCTCCCTTCATGTGGCTGCTATAAGTGCTAAATTTCTCTTGTGCCAAAATGTTATTTTCTTGCAAGGATATTTCTATGAAAAGATTGTTTTATATTGATTAAGGTTAGACCATTGAGTTCTTAATAGTATACAACTCAAATGCTATCAGTTGACTCTATAGCCAAGACTTTTTTCTTTATTTTCTAATCAGTCAATAACTGAATTTGCTCGTATGCCACTGTTGCTCCTTGATTGCTGGCTTACATTAACCAAAATGTTCAGAAGAAACGGTTTTCTCTAACAAAACTGGTAATATCTTTGTAGAAGTATTGACTTTTTCAAACTGTTGATGGCTGATGCAAAAGATATCCTAAATGGTCAAATAAGCAGAAATATATTGTCATGAACTACAAATACTTTGGGGCCAGCAAGCTTAGTTTAAATACTGGTTCTAATCCGGGCATGGTGGCACACACTTGTAATCCCAGCATACGGGAGACTGAGACCAGAGGATCACAGTTCAAGGACAGCCACTTAGTGAGGCCCTTTGCAACTCAGTGAGCCCCAGTTTCAAAAATAAATAATAAGCTGGGCACTGTGGCGCACGCTTGTAATCCCAGCATTTGGGAGGCTGAGACTGGAGGATCGTGGTTCACAGAAAGCCTCAGCTACTTAGGCCTTTCACAACTCAGTGAGATCCTGTTTCAAAATAAAGAATAAAAAATTGGACAGGGGGTATAACTCGGAGGTCAAATGCCTCTGGGTTCCAACCCCAGACCTGCAAAAAACAATAATAATAATAATAATAATAATAAAGAAAGAAAAATTAAAATAAAATAAAAAGTAGGGCAGGGGGTGTAGCTCGGAGGTTGAATGCCCCTGTGTTCCATCCTCAGGCCTGAAAAATAAATAAATAAATAAATAAATAAATAAATAAATAAATAAATAAATAAATCTGGCTCTAATGTGCACCATTTTTGCAACATCGTTCAAGTTACTTATTTTCCTTGAGTTTCAGCCTCATCATCTACAAAAAAAGATATTCTCTACATTATAAAATTACAACCAGAATTTGAAAACACAGTGTACTTAACAGTTTACATGCAATGAAAGATATAAAATAAATAATGAATAAAAGATTGTAAAAACATCAGGAAGCTCAAATTCAAATTCTGACCTAAAGTGCTCTTATATTAATAGAAACTATGCAGTTTCTGTATGTCATAATGTATGATACATTATCTCCAGGGATTTGTTGAATACACAAAGTCCTAGATCTTGCTAGCATCCTAAAAGCACAGAATTTAATTTGACAAATGCAAAACAGAATAAAAGTCCAGTGATATGGTGCTCCTAAAAATGTGATGTATGAAAAACAGAACAAAATTGAAGATTTAAGTGTTCAGCAAGATGGAACATATACAACCTTCTCCACTGGACACATCATTAGAGGTTGCATTGAATCTGTAGATTACTCTGAGTAGCACTGAAGTTATAAAAATATTGATTTTTTTCATATAGAACATATATGAGACGCCTGTCTATATACATGTCTTCCTTAATTCATTCATCAGTGTTTCATACTTTTAAGAGTACATATACTTCACCTCCTTGGTTAAATTTATTCTTAAGTTTTATATTCATAATGCTTTTGGAAATGGGATGTTTCCTTACTTTTACTCTTTGAATAGAAACATTAATGACTTTTGTATGTTAATTTTGTATCCTCAACTTTACTAATTCTTTATTTAGGTCTAAGAACTTTCTAGTGAATTTTAAGTTTTTCTGAATACAAGATCATGTAATGTGAAAAAGAAGACAAGTTTACTTCTTTTCTTACTAGGATGCTTTCTATTTCTATCTCCTTCCTAATTGTTCTGGCTAGGAATTCCAGTGCCACAT
Source organism: Muscardinus avellanarius (assembly GCF_963383645.1). Lineage (NCBI taxonomy): Eukaryota > Metazoa > Chordata > Mammalia > Rodentia > Gliridae > Muscardinus > Muscardinus avellanarius. The sequence goes on from NC_137791.1 coordinate 92,014,279, forward strand.
TAAATAGAAGGAGTGAAGGTAGACATTTTTTTCCTTATTTCTAATCTTAGAGGAAAGTTTTCAGATTCTACACTATTAAGTATAAAGATAGCTGTGGCTGGTATTAGGTAGATAGAAATATAAGTATGCCTTTAGTCTGTTAAATAAATGCCTGTTATACTGATTTATTCAAAGTTTTCATTATAAAAGAATATTAAATTGTGTCAAATGCTCTTTCTGCATCTATTGAGATGATTATAAGATGGTTTCCCTTCATTCCGTTAATGCAGTGAATCATATTTATCAATTTGTGAAGCATCTTTGGTACTCAGGGGCTAAACATCATATTATCGTAGTATATATGATCCCCTTAAGGTGCTGCTAAATTTAATTTAAAAGTATTTTAAGGACTTATGATTTCATGTTCATCAGAGATATTGGAGTATGATTTTTCTACCCTCTTAGTACCTTGTCTAGTTTTATCAGAATCCCATAAAAATTAAGACATAGTAAGTATGCAAGTATGTAAAATAAAACTTAAGGCCCTGGCAGCTTTGTTTATTATGGAGGTTGAGTGTATATTTTTCATTTTGCTTTTTATCATTTACTAATAAAACCTAGCAAATATATAAAATGTATCCCTTAATAATAGGTATGGTAGTATCATAACAGACATATTTGTCATTGAAAGTCAGAGCAATCCTTTGAGGAAGAGCTTACTTTCTACAGCTTTACTTCTGAGAAACACACTTGGCCTAGGATAAAGACACTCGACCTCAGTCATATTGTAGTAGTTGTAGTGTCTAGACGCTAACTTGAACTTTCCAACTCTAAAACTGACAACTACGTGTTATCTACAAGATTGTTACGTGACAAAGTCAACTTCCCATGTATCTCAGCAAAAGCTCTGATTCTTATAATATCTCTTGATTAATGCATTGCAGTGGAAACTAAGCTTCCTATAGCACTAAATTAATTGCACAACACAGAGAAGGAACTTGTGAAACAGAATTATCAGATAAAGTGGTAACATAGCTTTAGATCATAATCTTCAGTTCGTATCAACCCAAAATGACTGAATTTATTAAGTTAAACCAGGAAGAAGATAAGTTCTACAGATAATGTGAAAAGTAATTCTTAGAGAAAAATAAGTAGCAGGCCAACTCTGCTGAGCCTAACATCTTGAGGAGAGCACAGGAATAGTGGCTAGGGACAAGTTCCTTAAATGGTGAAATGTTGCTGTTAAGCAGAGAGAATGGTGTTTGTGCCAGAATGACCCTGAAGTTTGGTTGTTTCTCATTTCATGTCCATGTGCTCTGAGTTTCACTCACTTTAATTTTCTAGAAATACTGGTACTTTTATTAATTCCCTTTCTATATAAGCCAATTGCAGCAGATACTGCTAGATGACCACTCAACATCCACTCCCATTTTTCCCTTAGCAGGAAATCCTGGGTTTTTTTCTATGTGCTTGGCTATTTTTGCTATTGCTGATATTCTTTTTTTTTTTTTTTTTTTTTTTTTTTTTTTTTTTTTTTTTGGTCTTGAGCGGTGATGGGACAGTTTTTTTTTTTTTTTTTTTTTTTTTTAATTTTACATGTTCTGACTCTTCATTGTGTAATGAACAGGATTCAAGAAGAAAACTCCTAGAGCCTTCTGGGATTCCAATAGAGGGGATATCTTCTTGTGTTTCTTCCATAATGAAACTTAGATGTTAATCTGGAAATGGGTGCTCTCTTTAGTCTAAAGAAACAATCCACATAAAAGCACAGCCTAGGGACATGGGATGAAAAAAATAGAAGCATATTACAGTGTTGATATATTAAATATTCTGCATCTTCACTATATTACTTTCATACAGTATTTTATTTATCAAAGAAGTATAAGCTTCTATTTGCCCAAACCATTATTAAAAACCTTTTATATTTGCAGATGATAACTTTCCCAAAATATGTTTTCAACTGAAAATCTTTGTAATGTATAATGAACAAATCAAAAATATAAATGAATATAATTTATTGACATTGACATAAGTTTTTATTCTGTCATCATTGGACCTAGGGCAATTAATTTTACTTTTTGTGATCTTTATTTATCTAAAGTGAGCTATTTAACCTAAATGACATTCAAGATATTTTTTCTTCTAAAGCTCTAAAAGGCAATGAAATATCCTTAAATAACTAAATATATATTTATATACATATAAATGTTCTGTAAATTAAATCAGTTGTAGCTGAGAAAAAAGACTAAAATGTTTAAGAGATTAAAAATAATTTTATTGTATGTGAAGTAGTGTACTGAAATACGACCTCATACACTATGTAACAAGAAGTCAAGTGGAACATATATTTAATTACAGATAATCAAATATAAAAATATAATCTTAAATGTGTTTGAGATTAAAAACTAAGAATATAGTTCTGGAGGGTGATCAGAGTTTAAAAAGTATTATTGTGTAACAGAAATGGGCAGGATGTCAGAAGATTCTCGGCAATCCATATGAAACTTAGCTGTCACTTTATTGCTTATAGTGTGGAAGAAAACACTGGCAACTATTTCAAGTATCCAAAAGCTATTAAGTGCCGGGCGTAGTGGCGCACGCTTGTAATCCCCGCGCTTGGGAGGCAGAGACAGGAGGATCGCGCAGGTTCGAAGCCAGCCGCGCGCGCTGGCTTAGGAGACCCTGTTTCCAAATATAAAATGTAAAAAGAGGTCTGGGAGTGTAGCCCGGAGGTAGAAGGGCTTCCAGGAACCCCAGTACCACCAAAAAAAAAAAAAAAAAAAAGTATAAAAATAGGTCTGTGAGTGTAGCCCAAAGGTAAAAGGGCTTCCAGGAACCCCAGTACCACCAAAAAAAAAAAAAAAAAAAAAACCAAAAAACAAAAGCTATTAAGTGAAAATTTATTGAACATACATTAAGTAAAAAATAATGTCAGAAAGACACGGGAGTGTAGAAAAATAGCAGTTTCAATCCACTATACCAAAAACAGATAAGACAGCTTCATAATAACTATAAATTAATATAAAATAAGGTAAGAGGCATAATAGCAGGTTAATCATGTGTTGATTGACTAGAAGTCTCAGATTCATTCTTTTGTCCTGACTTAATTATTGACACTGTGCCCATTCCATGATCAAAAGTATTTACAATGATCGTATGCCTTTTTTTTATCAGTTGGTTCTATTTTTATAACAAAATACCTTGAGATAATTACCTTATGAAAAAAAAAAAAAAACATTTGTCCAGCTCCTGGTGGCAAAGGTTATACTTCATGACTGAATGGCCTGTGGTGAGAGTGTCAAATGACCATGAAAGGAAGTGAATGGTGAAGCAAAACCACATTTATTGTGAACCAAGAGACAAAAAAGATACCCAAACCGTTGATATTCACCTCAAATGATTTTGAAGTAATATACAAAAAAATATGTTTCTCAACTTAAACTATATGTTTGTGGAATTTACCAACTTGCTTGTTTTTCATCCTACTTAGTCATTAGCAATACAGAATGAATCAAACAAAATCTGAATGCCCAGTATTTCCAAGAATGGTTATAAAAAGTGATTCACAATAGCCCCCTCAGAAAATATATTAAATACAACTAATTTAAATATAAGTAAATAAACAAACAAATAGGTTGATAAGCAATGAGAAATCCAAAGGACAAACTGAACCCTAAAGAAATATATCAGAATTATTCATAGATTGGAGATTAAGAGCATCCTCTTTGCCTAAGGAAAGATGCTGTTAATGTGCTCTCTGATTGTAAAAGATAAAGCTTTGCTCCTATTATAAGTGCCATTTGCCAAATGAATTTGTAATATCCTATTTCACATTATTAGTGTTAATATTAGTTCTTCTGGCAGGAGCTGACTTCCATAAGGAACTAACAGATGATGCTAATGAAAAAATAACTATATTAAAGTTTTGTGTGCCAGCCTTACACCGTAGCACTTGGTAGGAGGTGACTGTGGCCATAGGTAGCACCAGACATGTTCTTAGGGCTCATTCCCATACTGCATAGAAAATAGGAGTTAGAGCTACTCATGAACTTTGTTATTTTTTTAGCATTTCCCTTTTTGATTCTGTTTCAGAAAGAATAAAATATGTTTTAAATACTTGGCACTACTGGAAAATTATTTTTCTTTAATATTAATAGGAAGTGCTATAATTGAAAGGGCAGAGATTTTATTTATTTATTTATTTATTTACTTATTTATTTATTTTGCAATACTAGGGATGGAACCTAGGGTCTTTCTACAACCAAGCTACACTCTCAGCTCTATTTTTTATTCTTTATTTAGAGACAAGGTCTCACTGAGTTGCAGAGAGCTTCACTAAGGAGCTCAGGCTATTCATGAACCGCCGTCCGCCTATCTCAGCCTCCCAAATGCTGGGATTACAAGAGTGCGCCTCCGCACCCGACCAATTTTATTCTTTCCCAGTAATTTTACTTAGCATAAACTTCTTTAAATAAAACTACTTAGCTATGGTAAGTTGAGACATGATTATAACTGACTTCAAAAAACAGTTTTCAGTAATAATGCTGCAATATAAAGTGGGCAGGATTAATGTGTTCTGTTTTCTATAATTTTAAATGGTGAGGTGGGGAACAAGAAAGCAGAATGAGAAGAATTTCCAATTTTCCACTGATATAAATCACTTTGCTTTAATAATTGTTACCTGAAGCAACATGGATTTATAAATCACGTATTAATGATAAAAGTGGTTTCAGTATAGACAAAACTAATGAAAATACTACAAAATTTCTAATTTTTATAATAGCTTAGAGGAAATCAACTGGGGGTATAAATTTGGTTAAAAGTAAAGGCTGTTTTTTTAAAAGAAAAGTAATCATGGAATGAATACCTGCTTCTTTACTATTCATCTCTCAATGCTGAAAAAAGGTTAACTCTGCAAATGTTTTAAAGCAGCAGAGTTTGTACGCATGTCTTTATCCCTCCGCTATCTAATTTATGAACGTCAGCTCTACTTTGCTACCTAAAGCCTCCCATCATTAGGTATTTCTCAGCTCTCACAACTTTAACTGATTGACACAATCAATGACCCAATGTTATGAATCCTTGACCTCTGAGGTCCAACATAATTCACCTTTACTTTAAGATCTTAGGACCTTAACATTTGGATGCAGGACATTCTTCATCTTTGAAATCTTAATCTCCTGATATCTATGTTTTTAAATCCCATGGCTGTGCTCTAAATGCACTAATTATATTATTTATTTAAGTATGATTGTTAGGATAAGCAGCCCAGTCATGCCAAAGATGGCGCCTCTCCGGCTTCTCTTCCGGATTGTGCTGGCTACCTCATAGCCAGCCAAAGTGGCACGGGATGCCCAACAATCAGTCCCCTGATAACACACCCACTGGGGTATGAGCCACCCAATCAGTAAACGCCCTGTACTTTGTGCGATCTTCTGCTGTGAGCGGAAGCTGCTTGATATAAAAGGGAGCTGGGCTGTCTTAATAAAGCTTTTGCTTGCTTGCTTGCTTGCTTGCTTGCTTGCTTGCTTGCTTGCTTGCTTATCTCCGACGGCTGGCCTTGGGTCTTTCCTGCGCCGACCCCCTTTCATTAGTCCTGAAGACCCCCAGATCCCCTTCATTGTTGCCAAAACCCGGGAGGGAGACCCCTTTAACTAGAGGACTCCCTCCTCCTGGCTCTCCCCCGGCCGGCCATCCTCATCCTTCTTTTTGGGCACTTGCTTTCCACACCCACCACCACCGGCCATCCTGACCATCTCTGTCCGCCAGCTGGGTAAGTCCCCCTTAGGCTATCTGCCTGAGTCTGGCTATAGCAGGGTATCTGACCGTGATTGTCTGGCTCTGTCCTGACACCAGGCTTGGGGGGAAACTGCACCCCACCACAGCCTTCAAGGCTACGGTGGACTCCCATGATAGTCTACTGCTTCATTTAATTACGAGATAACAGGGAGGAAGAACAGGCCCTGCTATTCTTTCCACTCTCAATGATTACGTCATTCTTTGTTCATATATTTTGCTCAAAAGCCTTGTCTATGACCTGCTTTCTTCACTCATTTGATACCTACATGTTGATCATTTCAAATAATTGTAAATCCATTTTTATGCTTCTGTTGGTGTTTGTAAGTATAGTTAACTTTAAGGTGGTGCAACATACATGCATACAAGACTTTGTGTATGTCCATCCAGATCCTACCCTGCCCTTCCCCACCAGAGTAGTGAGACTGGTAGTGAAACCTTCATAAATTAGCATAGCCTCATTTGTTCTGACTCCTTCATCAGTTCTCCTTTATCTCCTGCCCACCTTCCTTCCCCAAATCCCTATACTATTCTAGTGATCACGCTCTTCCTTACTCTGAAATGCTTTTTGTTTCCTCTTTTCTCTCTATCTTATACATATTAGAAAAAATATGACCCTTGACTTTCTGCGACTGGCTGATTTCATTTAGCATAATACACTCTGGTTTTAACAATTTTCCTGCAAGTAACATAACTTTGTTCTTCTTTATGCCTGAATAAAATTCCATATACTTAGCACAATTTGATCAAATGGCACTGAGTATAATACATACATAGGTTGTGATCTTATTCTTGCCATTTAGGACCTGTGACCTGCTTTAAGTCTCTAAGATTTCTCGATTTTAGCTCCTCCTTTGGTAAAATGGAACTAAAGCCTGTTTCTCATGATTTTGTGATGATTAAATGAATACTTTTCCTTCTTTGGTTATTCTAAGCTCTTATATATTTTTTAATTTTTTTTCTTTTGTTTTTTTGGTGGTACTGGGGTTCCTGGAAGCCCTTCTACCTCTGGGCTACACTCCCAGACCTATTTTTACATTTTTATTTGGAAACAGGGTCTCCTAAGCCAGCGCACTCAGCTGGCTTCGAACCTGCGCGATCATCCTGTCTCTGCCTCCCAAGCGCGGGGATTACAAGCATGTGCCACCACGCCCGGCTATATTTTTTAATTTTTATTGGTGCATTGTCATTATTCCTCTTAATGAAGTACAAGATGGTAGATATACATGCACACATCACTCATTTGGCCCTTCCTCAATTCTCATCCCATTCCGTTCCCCCTCCTTCCTTCTCATGTTTGTCTTAGTGCCTGACTTTGATGTTTGCAAATGTACATCATATGCATTAGGGTTACTTGAAGAGGGCATAAGACCAATGGTCCAACATATAGGAAATGGTAAAAACTTCCCCAGTAAACTCCCAAAACACAAGAAATTAAAACAAGAATTTATACATTGGATTGCATTAAACTTAAGTGCTTCTCTATAGCAAAGGAAACTATAAAGAACCTTAAAAGAGAGCTGACAGAATGAGAGATCTTTTCCAGCTACATTTTCAATAGAAGACTAATATCTATAATATACAAAGAACTCAAGAAACTTAGCACCAAAACTAAAAATAATTCAATAAAAAATGTGAAAGTGAACTAAATAAAAATTTTACAAAAGAATAATTATAAATGGCTGATAAATATAGGGAAAATGTTAAACATCATTAGCAACTAAAAAGATGTAAATCAAAACTACCCAGAGATTTCACCTAACCCCAATTAGAATGGCAATCATTGAAAACACAGATAATAATAAATGCTGTCAAGAATGTGGAGAAATAAGAACTTTGCTATTTTGTTGGTGGAAATGGAAATTAGTACAACCACCTTGGAAATCAGTTTGGAGGGACCTGAGGAGAATGGGAATGAACCTACCATGTGACCCAGCTGTAACACTGCTGGGTATCTACCCAAAGGGATTGAAAACAGACCACCATTGCCACACATGTCTATCTATTTTTTATAGCAACACATGGTCAAACTATGTGTTTGACCACATAGTACTGAGCCAGCCTAGGTGTCCATCAACAAATGATTATAAAATTATGGAGTATACACACAATGAAATTCTATCAGCCATAAAAAACAAAATTATATCATTTTCAAGGAAACAGGAGGAACTAGAGAATGTTATTCTATTTTTTTTTTTTTTTTGGTAGGTCTGGGGATGGAACCCAGGGTCATTCAACCTCCAAGGTATACTTCCTGCCCTATTTTTTATTCTTTACTTTGATACAGGGTCTCACTAAAAAGGAGGGACTCACTAAGTAGCTAAAACTGTTCTCAAACCACAATCCTCTAGTCTCAGCCTCCTGAATACTGGGATTACAAGCATGTGCCCCCACGCCCAGCTGAGAATATTATTCTAAGTGAGACTAGTCAGTCATAATAAAATAAAAGTTTCGATGTTTTCCCTCATTTGTGGAGGCTAGGAAAAATATGGGACATAGGAGATACTCTAGAAAAAGGAGGACAACCCCTAGTTGAGTGATTGGAGGGACCTACGGACAGTAGGCAGGAAGCAGAGAGAACACGAAGAGGAAAACACTTCAATGGACATGATGTACATATATAAATTTGTCAATGTGTGCAGGGAGATTGAAGGAGTGGCATGGGAGCTTTGGAGGCTTCCCAATGATGTGTGTATGTCTGCTCTATCACTCTGAATTTCATCATGATGTAGGGTTACGATGCACCAACAAAAATAAAAAGAGTACATGTAGCACTGAAATTGGAGGTAAAGTTAAGAATTAATAGCTAAAAAATGTAAAAATATTGAAGCAGAAAGGAAGAACAAAAAACAGAAAATAACTGAGTAAATTTTTTAATGGTTCATGACTTGTGGCTGATGCCAGCTGCCAAGCTGCCTTTGGGTAGACAGTGTTGGTCTAAAGGCAGACTCATAATTGGTTATTTTCTCCAACATCTTTACATATGATCAATTCAGTTACCTAATCCACTTACACTACCACCTAAACATGTTGCACACTGGTCCTCTTCACTCTGTCTCACTGTCGCTGCTTCAGTTCAGGTCATTATCATTTGTCACACAGACTATTACAATAGCCTGCTAATCCGTCTCTCTTGGTCTCATTGCCATGACTCTTTCTCTAGTCTAATAAATCTTCCACAGTGCCCTCCGAGTGATCTTTCTACTACTAAAACCAGGCCATGTCACTTAAAAGTCCTCTGCTAGCTAGGTGCAGTGGTGTATGACTGCAATCTCGGTATTTGAGGGGTGGAGACAGGAGGATAACAAGTTCAAGGTCAGCCTAAGCAGTTTGACAAGATTCTGTTTCAAAAAATATTCAAAAGGGCAGGGGATGTAGCTCAGAGGTAGACTGTCTCTAGGTCCACAGTACCACGGAACAAATGAGTGAATGAATGAATGCATGCATGAAATGCCCTCTGAAGAAAAACCTATACTCCTTGGCATAAAAAAAGAGGATAGTCACAAACTCACCATTACCCACTTATGTAGCTACAGTTCCCATAGCTCACAAAAACATGCTCCTGTTCTTTTATTATGACATTATTTCACACATCTGTATTCCCTGCTGGTTCTGACTATTATGTTTGAAAATCTATGTTTTCTCTGGGGAAACAACAATAACTCTTCAAGTTTGAAGTAAAATATTATGTCTCTGTCAATGCTACTTATTCTAATGCCTTTTAAGTTACCTATATTCATATTATAACAATTAAGTAATGTATTGTTAGTATTCTGTGATGTACCTGAGGCCAAGGGCCATTTATTTACATATTTACAAGTATGCCTAACATCAATAGATGTCCAAAAGATTTTCCTCAGCTGGGCGTGATGGCATACTCTTGTAATTCCAGCATTTGGGAGGCTGAGACAGGAGGATCGGATTGTGGTTCACAAACAGACTTAGCTACTTGTTGAAGCCCTTTGCAACTCAGTGAGACTCTGTTTCAAAATAAATAATAAAAACAGGGCTGGGGGTGTAGCTCAGGTAGAATTCCCCTGTGTTCCATCCCCAGTACCACAAGAAAAAAAGATTTTTCTCCTTTAACTGATTTGATGAATAGATACATGAATGGATAGTTGAAGGGCTATTTTAAGAATTACTATGCTCCATATAGTAAAATCTTACTATTCAAAGACAGTTTGAGCATATTTTACAATGGGCAAAATAATCTTGGTCCTTTTCAAAGAGTAATTGCAATTATCCACAGAGAATTAAAAGGACTCTCTGCCCCAAAGGGGAAGCCTTTCTTTCAGGTACTAACTTACAAGATCAATGGTAGCAACGTTCTTACTGTTGCTATTTAAAAATTGCTAAATGATATTTAAGTATATAAAATTATTACTTCTTCCAGTAATTATAGCTTAGGAATTGATTTAATGTAGGCTCAGGGGATAAATTAGTGTCTGGCAATAGATGGTGATATTTGAAGGAAATGAAGCCCTCATCAATGCCCACCCCTGCTCTTGCTGCTCCTCTCAATAATTATTGACGCCCTTCCCTGGCAGTCTCAGAACAGCCCACTTTCAAAAGCAGTTTGCATTAAGTGTATTCAGACTCAGAAATGATCACCTGGCAAAGTCTGGAAGGGTCAAAAAAGCTGTTTTCCTACTCTATTGGTTTGTTCTATGCCACCAGTCTGATCACAGTCTCTCACGAGTCCTGCCTCTCAGTCTTCTTGATGAGGCCCTGACATTTCACCTGTCCTTTGCCAATTTCTTCCCACTTTGGCAAAATGGATGGATCTTCCAAATGAAATCACCTTTACCTGTCCTAATTGCTTTAGCATTACTTTTCACTATTAGATACTAATAGATACTTTTCACTCTTAGATACTAAATGCTCTCAGCCTTTTATAGCAAATTTTGCTTAACTCAAGCTTGTGTTTGCATCCTCATTCCATGTATGAAGTTGGATGCTACTATGAATTGCTGACTAAAAATTCAGATAAGCCTTTCAGCTCATATCTAGCATGCTAGTTCTTAATGAGGGAAGGTGGGCCAGTTGTTTCCCACAGGGCATTTGGCAGTACCTAGAGACTTTTTTATTATTGGCTAGTCTAAAGAGTGGATCCTAGACAAAAATACCATCCTGTTGAACATCCTATAATGCACAGGGACAATGTCCACCACCATCTTATAGTAAAGAATTATCTGGACCAAAATTTCAATAGTGCTGATGTGGAAATATCCCGTACGTAGCATTGTATTCTTCTTAAACACCTATTGGTTCTTAAAGTACAGGAGGCTTCATGACTGAGCTGACTCCAGTTATAAAAATCAGGGCAGGGAGCACATAAAGTTTGCCAATTTGGAGTACTATAATCTAATCATTTGGACTGCTTTTGCCCAGTTTTCCCATCTTGATGAAACAGCAGCTGACCATCCCTCTTCTACAGAGTGCCCTGGAGGTTTAATAAATCCATTTTAATGAGGCACTCTGCCATCCTCAGGTGAAAAATGTTCCACAAGTGTTATTCCCATCACAAGGGAGAGCAAGGATTGCTTTGCAGATTGGCACATGAAGTTCATTTCTGCAATGCACCTCCATCTCCTAGCTCCAAAAAGTACAAAATTTGCTCATAAAAAATAGAAGCGGACTGACAACTTCAGCATTTTCTTTTACCTCTGTCAGTAGAAGTGGAGTCACTGAAGAATCAGCTGTCACATGGCGGCATCTTTAAATTACCCGACACATCAGCCACCACTGTTATTGAATTTCACTTGGTTCAGAGTATCCCCTCAAGTATAAAGCAGGCAGTGGAGGCAGATTACATTGATCTCATGGAAAGGGGGATTAAAAAGTCCTTAATGCACCTATAAAAAGTTTCAGTCTAACAATGTGACATATGTAAAATAGTGAAGATTGAGTGGGAAAAGATTAAGGACTTCATTTCCTTAAAGTTCAATAAAAGAACATTGTTTTACTCATCTGATAAGATTTAAATGTTGGTCTATCCCTGGGAAGCTGCCTATACAAGGGAGCCTAAATGTATTAAGTAGCTTTTGTTTACAAATGTACCTATGACTTAATGACACTGCAAGAAGCTAAATTTAATACTTTAGCCAATTTTAAAATATTAACTAAAATATAACATTGATATAACTGTTTTTTCTTTCATATATTACTTATCTTTATATGTGCATATATACATATACATATTGTGCGTGTTACTTATTAATATGTTATGAATTAAATATATATTATCTATACTAACGTGAAAATGAAGATGTTAAATTTAGTTTTATAGTGTTTTAATGACCCTATTTTACTGAATTAAAGTATTTGGTTAATTATTTTCTTATTAGTTCTTTATTTCAAGTAATATTTATGGACTGTGCTCTACATTCCCATACTCTATTGATAGACCATCTCTGTAGATACTACTGTGTTCAAACCACTGTCTTTTTGTTTGCACTATTTTTATAAATCTCTGACTTCTATTTTCAATACAGTGGATGAGTTTGATTGTATATTGCAAAATAATTCAAATAAGAGTATCTTTAAAAAAACTGCAGTTAATCTTCTCTCATAAAACTGGACCACCATGCCCCAGCGAGGTGTTTTACGTTACGCTGAGCCCACCAGCTTGCCTTTCCATGGTCTGTGTCTGCACGTTTAAGAAGACTTCATTTCTACTGCTTCCTTTCCAAAAGGGGGAAGATATAAATCACAGGCGCAGAAAAAACAAGAAAAGTTCCATTCCGTATGATCAGAGAAGACGCCAACGTTGACGCCTACTATTCGCAGAAATGTTCTCATGACCTGTAAGTTTGTATAATTTAAGAAAAGGTTGCAATTCATACTGCGATGACATGGCCCAGGCTACAGAAAGGCTTATGAAGAAGAGGTGGTAGGCAAGGTGGCCCACTGTGAGTCCACAGTGCTGCCCAGAGGAGCTCAGCAATCGGAGTATCAGCCGGAATAAAGCATGAAATAGAAAATGTAGCAATGCAATCCCAGCTTCAAGGTCGAAAACCCCATGTGGCGTCCAATTGTATCTTATGTCAGGCAAATGAATGAGAAACGCATTTCTATGAACCCACCAGACAACTTCCTGGTGGACAGTGGAGAAGAGCGATTCCAGGCATAAAACTGCAGGTGCCACTTGCGTAGCTCTCTGCCCAGAGTCAGGATCCCTGGGAAGCGTGATGAGTCATTAATGTGAGCCAAGGGAGAAATAAGTTCTCGAAGCCATGCTGAGGCCCTTGTTGGAGAGAAGCAAGAGATCATCCGAATCTGTGCGTGCCTGCAAATTGGTGTGTCTCCTAGAGAGGGCAAGGAGCACATAGGCAGATTCTGCCCTTCCGAGTTTCTTCCTTTCTGCTGCCAAAGCTGCCACCTCCTTCTGTTTTTCCAAGTTTCTCTGCAGGCACAATGTAGCACACTGGGAAGTATACAAAAGTACACTTGTGTTTTACATTTGCGACACGTGCACCAGGGTATAATCATATTATACTTTTACAAATGCATAATCATATTCTCCTGCCCAGAGATTAGATCTAGTTTACACTGATTAGAGACCTTGCGCTCTGACACTTCCCATTTCCGTTTAGAGACGGTAGGCAGTGGTTAGAGGCCCAGACTCTGGAGCTGAATCACCTGGGCTCTGCTCCCCACCAGCTGAGAGACCTCGAAAAGTTACAGAGCCTTGTTCTCTGCCTCAGTGTTTCATCTAAGACATGGGAATAGAAATAGCTACCACATAAGATTTTGATAAACTAAATAAAAATGTGTTTGTTGATTGATATACAAAAAAAAAAGAACTACAAAATTGCTCTGCAGAAATAGCATGGGGCAGAAAAAAAAAATAAAACTGGAAATTGGAATGTAGTGGTCCAAATCTTGCACACTAGTCCACAGTTCTGGACAATTCTGTCTCGCAGACATCCTTAGATCACAGGATCATAGCTTTCACCCTGTATTTACCCATACAGTTGCACTTTGACCTTTGTGTATTCATCCTTTTTCCCCCCACCCAGGAAGAAAAAAGAGAGAGAAAGAAAAAATGGCATCCTCCAGAATCAGTTACATGTATAGAGATTTTTTCTCAAAGTTTCATCAAGAGACTTCAGCTTTGTACTGATGGTCTTATAACTATTCAAAGCAGCAAGAGATGCTGAGAAATACTTTTCACATGCAAAGCAACCTGGAAAAAATCATGTGTGTGTTAATAGAAATAAAGAAAGAGTGAGTGAACTCACTTCATGTGCTAACTTGGGAGGGAGGGAGGGAGGGAGGGAGGGAGGGAGGGAGGGAAAGAGAAAGAGAGAGAAAGAGAGAGAGAGAGAGAGAGAGAGAGAGAGAGAGAGAGAGAGAGAGAGGGAGAGGATCTAGGTAAGCAATTGAGTAACTGACAGTTTCTTTTATATTTCTTCTCTACTTTTGTTCTTATTTAGTCTGTATCTCATAAGCATAGATACCTTTTAAAATATGTAATTGTAGTAAGTAATTCCCTGGTTTAAAGGCACTGAATTTAATAATACCAATGTTTTTTTCCTATACTATATGCCAATATATTATTTGACATCACTTCCTCTTACTTTTTCTCTTGTTTATTGCTATAATAACATGATATTTTGGGTTGTCAGACATTCCAAGTACATTTGAACCCATAGGCCTATGTTGTCACTATTCCCTCTGCCTACTACTTTGTTTCAAAACAAGTGTGTGTGTGTGTGTGTGTGTGTGTGTGTGTGTGTGTGCTTTATCTAGTTTGCCATTTAGTTAGTCTCAGAAATTTTCCAATCACATTGGAACATTTGAAGTTACAGTGGTGAGTTACTTCAAGGCATCTAAATTTGGACTTTCTAGATTAAAATTCTGCCTTCTACAAGGCATTATCTGGGAGACTTTAGGTAGTTACTAAATTCTTCTGTGTCAATTTTTAATATGTAAAATTTGTTTAATTATATCTATTCCTCAGGGTAATGATAGAATTCATCAAGTTATTATGTACATGTAAATTGCATAGAATATTATCTAGGAATTTTAATTATTTGACAAATATTAGATAAAAAGATTTAATAGGATTCTACTCATAATTCATAAAACCCTACCTATTATTCTAGTTTGCTTTGTTTTCTTTAAAACATAGTTTATTATAAAACTGACATAACCTATTTACATGATTATATTTAACTAACTACTCAAGGAAAATGTAAGCTGCATAAAGGCACCAATTTATATCAAACCATACTGCAATAGTTCCTACCAAAGACAAAGTGCCCAAAAATTTACCAAATGGGTTATGAAATGGCATTTTAATTTATCTTCCTTACATTACAAAATTGGATCACAATTGAAAGACTATTAATGGATCATTAAATATTTATCACTTGAGTATTAGTATTCTCTTTCTCATGCTGATTCAGTTTCAGAGTTTAAGAATATGTTAGAAGTTTGAAACGGAAACTTCACTTAAATCAACCTTATTTGGAAGCTGTCAATACTGAAAATCTAGTACTAACTATATAATAAAATGTTTCTTCAGATCCTTCCCATCCCAGAAATGAATTATTAATAAACCTACTAATCATACATATTTGGAAATTGAAAGATATATACAGTTACATATAAATAAAGTAAGCAAATTACCATAGATTTACATGTACTCAATTTTTGAACTGATGAGGTAAAGCAGTATTTGTTGCCCATTATGCAAATCCTGATGCTTCGATGGCTTCAAGTAACAAGATTTTTTGTTTTGTTTGTTTGCTCTCAAAGTCCAGTTGAAGAGTCCTCCTGGTCATAACTCAGGAAGCCTGGTAGCTGTTCTGTGGCAATATATTCTCAATACAGGGACTCCAGAGTCAGCTTACAATAAAAGTACTTGGAGAAAGGGTGTCTACTTTAATGGTTCCAGCATTGAAATGGAATTCCATTACTTCTCCCAATGCTCAGTCACATATCGGTTATATAATTCTCCTCAACAACAAAGAGGATGATAACTACAAGGAAAAACATGTGATATTAGGTAAATGCCTTACCTCAACATTGTATAATGAAGAAAGTTTATTTCATAATATTAAAATAGCTTTCATTCACATTGACAATAAACATAGAGCTGTGTTTATTACAAAGCATGATTTCAGTGGAAATACCAAAGAAAATTTTAGATTGTGTTACCACAGCTGCCGTGTTATGAAAATAAATCATCAATGGAAATCAGAGGAAAGCTGTATCAAACAAATTGACCACTATATGTAAAAAAATTATTTTTAGGTTCTTCAACAAAGATTGAATTATTTTGATGATGCAGAGATGGTTAGAAAAATGTATATACTAAAGGGAAAAATGTTTTACATTTGGATTCTCTTAGTTATTATCCAAGATATATATGTCATTTAATCTTTTAGCTTAAATCTTTAATCTTTTAGCTTAGGTATTTGTCTTTTTTAGGTATTTGTATTAGGTCATTTAATCTTTTAGCTTAGGTATTTGTTTTAAAATAAATATATGAAATAAATGTTTTACTTTTCAACCACAAACATCTATGATTGTGTGGAGTTTATCATTCAACTCATAATATTTTATCTTACAAAAATACCATTCTCTAAAATCTCATGAACTGATTGAAAATATATTATCTATTTCCAAAAATGAAACTTTCTGACATAAGTACAAAGTCAAATTAGACAAAGACAATACAATCGTAGAAAATATATCAGGCTTTGCACTGAAAACTTAGTTTATAATATTATTGCATATAATAACTATAATGTTTCCCATCATCAGAAAGTATAATGAATATCATCCTGTTATAGTCTGGGTAAAAGTAATTGGTTTTGTATAAAAAATTAATAATAACTTTAACCAAAAAGCATTCATATTTGCAGAAGGTTGTACTAGGGAAAGGGGCTAAATTTTAACATTTAATCATTAAAGATATATGTGTGTGTGTGTGTGTGTGTGTGTGTGTGTGTGTGTGTGTGTGTGTTTTAGAAGTTCTTAAAACTTTGCCCACGACTTAAAGGATTGATTTTTCTCAATACAAAAATCTTAAAACAGATAATGTATCCCTGCATTTTGTTACTTACCCTGATGTTTTAAAAGAGCAAAAAGTGACATTATAATCACAAAAAAGCTTTAAAAACTCATTTTGACTTTGTGGATACTTAACATATGCACCTGCTATTGTGCTGAAATGGCAGGTGGCTAACAATTTTTTACACTGCCAACCTTTTTCTTTAATGCCTTTGTGGTGTTTCATGTCATTTTCTGCCCTGAGGATAAGAACACACCTGCTGTTTAATCTGCCTAACTGGGTAGCATGATGAGTTTGCCATTTTGTGCAAGCCTATGTTAGAGTTGTAATTTCATGATACATTCAAGAGTTGCCTTGTTTCACGTCTATTCTTAAAGTCATAATGTGGTTCCACAGAACATTCAAAGAAGAGGTAGAAGGTTGAGACACATGAAGATTAGCTGCTCCTTAGAGAGTAGGAAGTCACCTTTCAAAGGGTTACCACTTTCCAGGGCCCAACACTAAGCTTTGCAAATACCAAAAACTATTATACCATTTCATGAGGAATTGCTCAGACTTTAAGGAATCAAGTCAGAATGTGAGTAACCAAACACATAAAGAGGGTAAATTTTTAGCTTTGAATAGAGCTCTTGATTTCATAAAGCTAGAACGCTGGTATTTTTCCAAACACTGCCAGAATCACAGCATCTGGGAGATGGAGTTTATAATTTAAAAGTAGGTTGTTGGAGGTTGAACTGGCATTAAAGACGTTTTTGAAAGCGGTCTTTATTATGACAAAAAATGTGAGAAAATAGGTATTTTCTTCAGCAGTAAAAAATACTTCTCTTGGAAAGAAATTCATATATTAAGATTTCCTCTGTCAGTTAGCACACTATGCATGCAAAAAAATTTATTTAATCTGCAATATAATCCAAAATAGGAGATGGCATTCTTCTTCTTTACCAAGACCAAATGTGAGTCAGGAGGAAGTCTCACTGTTTTAAGGAATGGAGAAATGTTTGGCATCCTAACCAACCTAGAGTCTTACTATTTAATGTGATGCTCTTATCATCTCCCCTGCAACCCACTGCTTTTTGTGAATGTGGAATATCAAGTAATAAAAGGACAAAAAAGTTTTTATTCTCCCTTCTCTAAGCTCAATATAAACCTCACTCCACTCTGGTTGACACTTTTATTCCCTCAGACACTTGTACAAACTACAAGTTTCTTTATCTCCATTCTTATCCTGAGGCTTTCTTGTTCATCTTGATTAGACTTGGGTATTTCCAAACCTCTAGAAGCACTTTTAGAAAGTGAAACAATATTATTTTATATAACTAGCCCTTGGTGAACTCACATTGCCTCCTAGTATTCATTATTTTTATCCAAGTAAACTGACATTTTTATTTTTATATATTTTTATTGGTGCATTGTAGTCAAACATCACAATGAAATACGCAACTTGTGAGGCTATACTAGCACACATCATCCAATTAGCCCTTATCCCCTCCCTGTCCCATTTTCTCCCCCTCCCTCGATCCCATGCTTGATTTGGTGATTAACTTTGATTCATTTGTTTATTAATATAATTTGTTTTATAAAGATTCCATCTTCCCCCATCCCATCCCCTCCCTTATTATTGCTCACCTTAATTGCTCTTCCATGGGGCTGTTTCTTCAACTAGATCTCCTCCCATTACCCATTTCTTCCTAGTCTGATTTTCTATTTTCTGTGATGTTTCTCTATGTATGCCGCATTGCAAGTTCTGATCCCGCTCCTGAAGGCCCCGATACCGATCTGGCCCCCTGGCAGACTCTGATCCCAGCCTTGCTGGCTCAAGCACCGGCCTTGCCTCATGGCAGGCCCCGATCCCGGACTCCCTGGCCCCGATTCTGGCCTCACCCATCCGCAGGCTTCTATCTCGGCCTCAGAGGCCCCAGCACTGGCCTTGCCTCATGGCAGGCTCCGATCCCAGCCTTGCTGGCCCTGGCTCCAGACTCACCCGTTGGCAGGCTTCAATCCTGGCCTCGGAGGCCCCAGCATCAGCCTTGACTCACAGTAGGCCTAGATTATGGCCTTGCTAGCCCCGGCACCAACAGCACCCATTGGCAAGCTCCGATCCTGGCCTCAGAGGTCCCAGCTTCGGCTTTGCCTCACGGAAGGCTCCAATCCCGGCCTCACTGGCTGTGGCATTGGTCTCACACCTCTGCAGACTCTGGTCCTGGCCTCTGAAGCCCCAGCACTGGCCTTTCCTCATGGCAGGCTTCAATCCCAGTCTTGCTGGCCCAGGTTCTGGCCTCACTGCTCAGCAGGCTCTGATCCCAGCCTCGGAGGCCCCAGCACCAGCCTTGCCTCATGGCGGTCCCCAATCCTGGCTAGACTGGCCCCAGCACCGGCCTCACCCCTCGGCAGGCTCCAGTCACGGCCTCGGAGGCCCCAGCATTGGCGTTGCCTCACTGCAGGCTCCAATCCCAGTTTCACTTGCCCTGGCACTGGCCTCACCCCTCTGCAGGCTTTGATCCTAGCCTCACTGGCCCTGGCATCAGCCTCACCCCTTGGCGGGCTCTCATCCTGGCCTCGGAGGCCCAAGCACCAGCTTTGCCTCATGGCAGGCTCTGCTCCCGGCCTCCCTGGCCCTGGCAACTCTGATGCCTTGGCGGGCTCTGATCCCGGCCTCGAACCAAGGCCCCAGCCCTGGCTTTGCCTCATGGCAGGCTCCAATCCCAGCCTTTCTGGCCCTGGTGTCGGCCTATTCACCTGGCAGATTCCTATCTTGGCCTCAGAGTCCCCAGCACTGGCCTTGTTGTGCATTGGGCTCTGGTCTCTGTCACTATGAGCAGATCATCTACAGATGTTCCTTTTTTCTTTCTATTATTATTTTTTTTTGTGGTACTAAGGTTCCTGGGAACCCCTCTATCTCCAGGGTATACACACACACACACACACACACACACACACACACACACACACACATAGATAGATATTTGGAAACAGGGTCTCTTAAGTCAGCAAGGCTGGCCTCGAACCAGGGTGATCCTTCTGTCTTCGCCTCCCAAACATGGGGATTACAAGCATGTACCACCATACCCAGCATTGTTTCTTTTTTTTCTTTTTTCTTTTTTTCTTTTTCTTTTTTTTTTTTTTTTGTGGTACTGGGATTCCTCGAAGCCCTTCTACCTCTGAGCTACATTCCCAGACCTATTTTTTATATTTTATTTGGAAAGATGGTCTCTTAAGCCAGCGTGGCTGGCTTCCAACCTGTGCAATCCTCCTGTCTCCGCCTCCCAAGCGCAGGGATTACAAGTGTGCACCACCATGCCTGGCTGCATTGTTTCTTTCTTTTTTTCTTTTCTTTTCTTTTCTTTCTTTTTTCTTTTTTTTTTTTTACTATGAAAAAGCAGTATATGTCTTTTGCAAAAGCTGAGACCCCAAATACCTAGTCTCAATAAATTTTGTCTTCCTTCCAGAGGCAGAGGTCCATAGCTTCTCTTCGGAATGTAGGCTCTGCCGTTCCAAGTGGACTCTGGCCTCCCACTCTACACAGAGGAACATGGTGGCCATGAGGGCTGATGATTCCCAGAACATGCAACATGTAGGTCCATCCCGGGTATGCGGGGACCCCTCTGATAGCCCCCATACCCTTTTGCCACCTAGAATATTGTCCAGGCTTCTTGATCATGTGTGGCAGGGGCAGTCAGTCTACTTTGGGGGGATTTCCTCAAAAGCTCAAGGTGGACTGAGTGGATCTGTCTGCCCCACCAATTTCTACCTTTGGGGCAATTTCTTCAGAAGATCAAGGTGGGTTGAATTTGGTCTCTGCCTCTCCAAAATATTAGCCTCCACCTCTGGCACCAGCAGTAGTGCCCACGCCTCTGCACTGCCCCACCGCTGCTCTGCTCTGCTCTGCTGGTGCCACCAGCTACTGCACAGCCCGCCACTCTGCCTATGCTGCTCTGCTGCCCTGACTGCGCCACTCTGCCCCCCTGCCTGCACCACTCCACTCCTGTGCTAGCGCCACCCGCCGCTCTGGTGCTCTGCCTGCACAGTTCTGCCACTCCACCTGCGCAGCTCCATCAGTGCTACCTTCCCCCTGGTTCTTCGCTGAGTTCCTTCCTTAAGTGATATGATGTCCAGTATTCTTAAGCATGAGAAGCAGGAGCAGTCCCCCTTCATGGGGTTTTTATTTCCAAATGTTCCAAGTGAATTGCATAGTTTTTCTGCATGTCCTGAGTCCTGGCTACAGCCGCCGCCATCTTGGCCCCTCTCTGATATATTTTTTTTTTAAATAAGAGAAGACAGTATGTGTTATTTGAAGAGGTTGTGAGATCAAGCACTCAGCAGCAATGAATTTTATCTCCCTTCCACAATCAGAGGCCACAGGTGCACCACAGCACCGGCGCAGCATGGCGGAGCACAGCAACCGGGTACACTAAAGTCCTAGGACCGTGGCTCGGCTCCCCTCCTGGTGCTGTATGGCTCCCTCCACCACCCTTGGCTCATTTTTCTTACGAGATGTGTTGCTAAGAGTTCCCAGCATGCGCGGCTGGAGTGGTCCTTTCTCTAATCCCTTCTGGGAATTTTTCCCAAAAATTGTGTTTCTTGCCTGTTGGGTGCTTCCTTGTCCCCTTGCTTCTAATTCCGCCGTTATCCACTCCCTCTTCTGTATTCTAGATAGGAAGTTGCGGTTAGAAGTGTCTCCTTAAGCTGTCCAATTCCTATATTACACCAAAATCTGGTGTCCAGGGCTTCCCCGAGAAATGCTTGTTCTGTTCAGCAGCTACGTCACCGCTGCGACCTCGGCTGCGGCCATCTTTCCCCAACCAATATTTTAAACACCTTCTGGAACATCTTTTTTCATTCCTGTTCCCTCTGCTGGAGTCTACAGACGGAGTCATTAGCTATATGCAATCTCTGGAGAACTTTCAGGTTGTCTGCGTTGTTTCTTTACATTTGGGAGGAGTTTGTTCATTTGTTTCGTGGATCATAATCTTCAAATTTTCAATAACTCCCATTTCTCGAAGACGACATTTTTCTCCAAATTCTTTTACAAAATAACGAGTTTCACCTTGAATAACTGGTCTGTGATCCAAAAGCCTTGAGTGAATTTCTCCAAGATTATAAAACGATGTAGTCCATAGTACAATTAGGATATCTGTTAAGGTAAAGTTATATCCTGTAAGGTAGACTTTATCTTCAATATATGAATTAAGATCCTCAAAATGATAGTTCCCATTTCATTCTTTTAAAAGTGATGCTTTTATGGAAGACCTTTTCAGATTAGAAGACACACTGCCCGGCACCCTCCGCTCCACCGCCAGCCGGCTCTAGGGCGAGGTCAGCAGCCAGGCCGGAGCAACCACCCAGTTGTGTCCCCATGGCCACGCCTTCCAGTCGCCGCCCACCTCCCGTGCTGCGCTCTGCCTGTCCGACGCCCACTGCCATGGTCTGTGCCACCGCAGCCACCGCACAGACACGGAGCAAGCACGTGCCACAAAACTGACATTTTTAATAGGAAGGCCAGCTTGATTGTATAAAAATATAAAATGACTTATTTTCCCTTAATCACTGCCTTCCAACATATTGATATATTTCTATTCTCTACTGGGAGGCAAATCATTAATGATCATTTTAGTAATTTTCCAAAGCTTCTGGGCATCTACTACTAATGACACTCATTTAGTCTAACCAGTATAAGATTCCACATGCTAATCTAAAAAAAAAAAAAAAAAAAAAAAAACTTTTCTTTTTTTCCATTATTGGCTATCACTGTGGACTTAAGAACAGTTGATAAATAGGAATGTCTTCTTTTTTAGCACCTCCCTTTCTTCAATCTTCTAGGAAGTAGCTACTCTATAATGAGACAAAAAGGAAAGAAAGGGAAATGATGGGCATCAGTATACTAACTAGCTGTAAATTTTTCTGTTGAGGTGTTGCTGCTTTGGCCAAAATTGAAGAAAGTTTCTGTTTTCCAAGTGTGCCTCTCTACTGAGCACTTCAGCCTCAGAGCAACCACCCTGCATCTTCATTCATAACCCATAAATATGGAAGTTCAAGCCTATTAATCTCCACTATAAGTGTCTCTGTTTCCATACTCAGCTTCCATATATAATGTAGAAATCTATATTATATAAAGCCATCTTGCCCAACCATGTTCCTTCATTGGTCCCTAAAAGGTGGGCTAAAATCTCGTTCCCTTCCATGGTGTGCATTTGACACAGAGGACATTCACGCATCATTATCATACCAGTTAGCATTCCGGATTGCTTCATACACACCTACTCTGCCCTGTCCTCTCTCTCTCATTCTTTTTTCCTTTGCTCAGCAACACTCCATAGTACAAGGGCATATTTAAAGTAAGGGAGCATACTCCAGTCTGTATTACTATAGCACATGCCTGTATTTGCCTTGATGCATCCTCATTGTTTGATTTGGCAAAAGTGCAGCAAGTCTTTTTTCCCTCAGGGTGGAAAAGTCTCTCCACATACACAGTTCACTTCTCTTAAGGTAGTGACTCGATGGAAAGTTCTTTATCTCTTGCCTCTCTACACTTTTTAGATATATCGGGGGGAAAAAGTGAAATAAGAGTACAAGTGGAAAAAGGGGTGTGATTCCAACATCACTAAGTAAGTCCTGGCAAGATAAAAATGACATCAATTTGGAATACTTTTCTTTAGAATGGAAAGCATTCAGTGACGTTTCTTCAGCTTTGGGCTGACTTGAGTTGTTAGATCCTAGGAAAAAGTTTCATCATATTTTCTATTACACATTTATTTTTTTTAAGTATATCATTTCAAAAGTATTGAATGCCTTCTCTATGATAACCATTATTGTGAGTGCTGACATAGAAAACTGAGAAAACACTATTACCACCCTCGCAGTCAGAGTCAGGTGCATTAGTTCATGCCCTGTCTTTGGCCACAACACTCACAGCTGCCCACAAGTTTTAACATGAGCCCTTTCTCACTGTGATGATGTATTTATTAAGTGTGATAGGAGCACCTGGAGGCTTGAGAATGGTTCTCTGCGGGAAGCTGGAGGTCAGGGAAGACTTCATAGATGAACCATTGTTCCTCCTACCTCTTATGGAACAGGTAGACATTAGCTAGTTAAAAAGATAAGAATGGGAATTCAAGATTAAAGGAATAACATGTGAAAAAAAACATAAAGACATAAAACAAAAAGGAAAATACATGTAATCAAGCATGGCTTGAGCAGAGGATTCATAATAATGGTAGAGGGATAAGCAAGGCAATCATATTTAATGACTTTTTTTTTACTGCCTTTAGTAATTCTGATTTTTGTCAGGCATAAGAATTCCCCAGTATTGTTGCTTAAATGTAAATTCAAAATTTTCAAACCCTACAGAAATATTCCAGTCTTACTAAAAATTCTAAATCAGTATTTGTGATATAGGGCCCAGTATCCTGCATTTTTAAAAAGCATTTCAGGAGCATCTAAGAAGGTAGCTTTTTGTAGTTCACTGTCATAGATCCAGTAAGTCACAAAGGCATTCAAGCATGTGGTCAACATGCTTAGATTTGCATTTGAGATGCATGCCTATGGATGAATGGCTGTAACAAGGCAGAATCAGAGACAGGAGAACAATTAATTGGCTATTACAGTAGTCCAAATAAAATATAAAGATGAACCAGGTCAGATTAAAGGGCATACCAGTCTGACAATGACTGAAGTACCAACATTAAAGGGTGCTAAAATAATTATTGTATACAACTGAAATTATGTTAGCTAAATTGAGTTTCTTAAAAAGATTTTAACACAATGAATAAAATAGAAAAAATGCAACAGCCATGCTGCCACAGGATTAGAAAGAAGAGATGTTTTTATTTTAATTTTATATTGGTGTATTTTACATATACAGAATCATGAGTTTCATTGTGGAATATTTTTACATGTCCATAATTTGTTCAATTTCACTCCAAAGTATTTCCCCCTCTTCTGGCCCTCCCCTTCTTCTTCCGTCTCCTCCACTTCCTCTATCCTAATGGTCTCCCTTTTGCTCATATGAGATCTTTTCTCTTCCACTCTTGCTTCCACATATGAGAGAACACATATATATTTGTCTTTCTGAGTTTGGCTTATTCAGCTTAACAGTGTTCTCCAGTTTCATCCATTTTCCTGCAAATGATGTAATTTTGTCCTTTTTAGGACTGAATAAGATCCATTTTTCTCTTTATACCACATTATGTTCATTTATTTACCTGCCAATAGACACCTAGGCTGATTTCATAGCTAGTGTGACTTGTGATGCAATAAACATGATATGCATATACCTCTAAAGTACATTGCCTATCATTCTTTTGGATAGAGATTAAGAAGTGGTATGGCTGGATAATAGGATAGTTCCATTTTTAGTTTTCTGAGGAACCTCCATTCTGATTTCCATAGCAACTATACTAATTTCCAACCCTTACCACAGTGTTATAAGGGTTCTTTTCTCCCCTGCATGCTTGTCATCAGTTATTGTTGTTTATATTCTTGATTCTTGCTATTCTGACTGGAGTAAGGCAAAATCTCAGTGTAGTTTTGATTTGCATTTTACTGATGGCTAAAGATAGTGAACATTTTTCATATAATAATTGGCCATTTTTACTTCTTTTGGAGGGAGAGAAGTAGATGTTTATCCATTTACTAAATTGGCTATTTATCTCTTTTTTTTTAGTTTTTTAATGTATTCTGAATAGTAATCCTCTATTTGAAGAATAGCTGGCAAATAATATTTTCCTATTCTGTATGGAAAGGGACAATTTTCAACAACTCCTATCTCTGTCCAGTGTCAGTTTTTAAATTTTAGTTTCTTTCTTTATTTTTTTAGTTCAAATGTCTGAGCTGAGAAAAAGGACTATAGGCCAAAACATAGCCCTGAAAACATGTCAACTTAAACTACAAAACCACAGAGCTCATAGCACTGATTGAAAGATATATTTTATTATGTAAATTAAGCACAATGATACTCCTTACAAAGCAATTTTAAAATTTAGGAAAATTAAAAGTAAATATAAAAGAGATAATGAAACTTGTTTATAAAAATGAGGGTAGATTTACAGGGAAACAGAAATAAAAAGATGGAAATTGATAGCCATTCTATTTTAATTAACTATTTTATTAATGAGTGTAAGAAAAAAGAATAAAATAAAAAAACAAATTTATGTTCAGTTGACTATACACCTGGAATAATGTTTTCAGGTTTATTTTAATACATAATTTTTGTGTTTTTTTGTTTTTGTTATTGTTGTTTTTGTTTGGCTATTTGTTTGTGTGTTTGTCCTGTTAAGCAACAAGATGTTTTGCCATAGAAAGTTGTTAATGACAAAATTCACAAGTCTAAGACATCTGAGAAACAGATATGCACGTATGTATGTATACACGCCCTCACACAGGCACACAAATGCACAGAGCTGGAAAGAGAGGAAGAACATGAGATATCTGTTGATTCTGGGACTCTAAGTTTAGAGGCTATTCCCCTGGGTAGTTAATACTTTACTGATGAAACTTATTGCAAAAAATTAGTTTATGAGAAAATCTAGATAACAAGTAATGTATGATGTGAGACTATATTGCACCAATAAACAAATATAAAAACAAAAAAAAGAGAAATGACTGAGCAGTTCCTCTAGTCTTACTAGACTGAAAGATGGTTTGTATTTTTGCACCCCTAGTGTGTCATGGGAATGTCTGAAGAGGTTATTTACATAGAATCATTGCCTCCTTTCTGTTACATGTATGTGTTCATCTTAACTCATTGGAGGTCCCAAAACTCCTGAAAATTTGAATGATTGAATCCTCTGGAAGAATCAGCATTACATATTTTGCTAGCTTGGAGTTGGAAATGTAGAAAAGAACTATATTTGTTGCAAATTTAATTTTGTAGAATGAGATTTGCACATATTACACTAGAAAGCTTTTCTGAGAGCAGCTCAATTCATTTTTGTTGTAATGTGATGGAGATATGTCAACAGAACCAGTAAGGGGGCTGAACATTCTAGAACAGCAACTAGCAATTGAGAAAATGCCAGGCCGGAAGTGGTGATGCATGCTTGTAATCCCCGTGCTTGGGAGGCGGAGACAGGAGGATCACGCAGGTTAGAAGCCAGCCACATTGGCTTAAGAGACCCTGTTTCCAAATAAAAAAATAAAAAATAGGTCTGGGAGTGTAGCCTGGAGGTAGAAGGGCTTCCAGGAACCCCAGTACCACCAAAAAAAGAAAGAAAGAAAATGCCAGGGTTTCTGGAAAAGAACATTGCATGGGAGATGGTACCTGAGCCAAGGGTAGAAGGCCTCACTAATTCTATGAAAGCTAAAGCCATGAGATTCTGTCTCATAAATGTAGAGGGTTTATCTAGTCTGATTCCATTCTAGCTTTCCCAAATCTGCCACTATGGCTGAGCTCCAAGAAGAGGGTTGTCAGGATGCTTGGAGGACAGATCTCAAGTAAAAATGAAGTTTTTACCTCCTAATAAGAAACCTATTCAACCCTTTCCAACTTTCAAAGGCTGCCAGTTACTTATTGGACAAATAGCTATGTCCTTTTTCCATTGAGAACTTTAAGAAAATACTTACATGAAAGAAACTTTTGACTGTACAAAAATCTACTAAGAGATAATGTGGCTGGGATACTATTCTGAGATGTTATTAATCTACAGACATTTTGCCCCTATTTTTCCACTTGTTAAATTAATTTGTAGTCAAAATCAATACCTGAGAATCCACTGTGCTCCATCCTTCTCTTGTCAGAAGGACACAACCCTGCGATGAAAAGAAACTCCTGCAAGGTTCAGTGTTTATCAGTCTAGAAACACCCAAGTGCCCAAGTGCAGAAATAAAACTGAGCATTTAAAATGTAAAATATTAAATCTAATATCTAAAACTGTAAACCAAAATCTACTTGTCTTGGATTTTTTTTTTCAGTACTAGGGATGGAACCCAGGGGCATTCTACCTTCGAACTACACCCGCAGCCCTATTTTTTTATTCTTTATTTTGAAACAGGGTTTCATTAAGTTGCAGAGGGCCTTACTAAGTAGTTGAGGCTAGCTGAAAACCTGCGATCCTCCTGTCTCAGCCTCCCAAGTACTGGGATTACAAGTGTGCACCACCACAGCAAACTGGTATGAAAGATTTGATGAAGAAAATTGTTCAAATAACTTTATATTCATATATAAAATTACCAATATCAATTTTAACATTATGTATGCTTTTGGTGAGAGAGCAGGGTGGAACCTGGAGGGAAACACTCAGCACTTGTGGTGTGCATATGTGTTTCGATTACACTGAACTCCATTATGATATACAATTACAATGTACCAATAAGAAAAGAAAATTATTATAATTATATTTTTGTCCTAAAATTGCTTATTTGGAATATATATATATATATATATATATATATATATATTCTTTTATAAATACAAATGTAATCTTGTTATACACTTAAATAAATACTTAACAAATATTTAAAAGTAACTAATTTAAAAGTATACCAAATCATTTGGCTATTGAAGTGGCTAAACTAACATGAGGCATAAGCCTAGGTCAAAACCTGGAAAAGCAAAAATGACTGAAAGGGTACTTGGAGAGAAAAATCAATCTGTCATTTAATTTTTGGTCTACTGCTTCCTTTTAACAATTGTTATGTAGTTTTTCCTCTTTTGTGGCTAATGTTAAGACAAATTCTACCTATGAAGTTCCTAGAAGATAGAAAATATGACATTGGGATGTGCAGTCTTTTGTAGTGTGTTCACATAGTATGCATCAAAGAACATTTGCTGGATGATATGGAGGAGATGAAATTTAAAAATGTATATACATATGAGGTACTGTTTTGTTCCATGGTGCAAAATTTCAAACATACCACAACTAGAAAATTATCTGCCTCCTTTGATTGAACAATGAAATAACAGGTGGAGGTTTAGGTATGTAATTTCAGATTTCCACTTTATCTTGACTTTGATTATAGCTCTGAGTAACTGGCTTAACCACAGTTTCCATCTGTTTCCACGTCCTTCAATTCCCCTAATCATGGAACCATAGTAACAAAGGTAATTCATACCAACCTCATAGGATGATGATAAAAAATAGTCAAAGCGACTGTTCAGTTCTTTATGACTAAAACATAATGCACCTTCCTAAACATTTGTGGAAGTGGTCAAGCTGACTTTATAGCAGCCAATGAATTATTCACATTCACTGCCATTTTAGAACGGTCTAGATGCCAATAATATTCCTTTGCCATTGATATAAGCACAACAAATATGATTTACATTCAAGAAATAATTTCAAATAATATTTATTAGGCTCCAATGATAACAAAAGCTCTACTATAAAACAAGCAAAGTAATAATAATGAAAAATTGCAATATATTTTCAATAGCTTAATTAGAATAGAAATTATGCCAGGAAAATAATAGGCTGTGCTAAAATACATAAGCTTTCAGTTTCAGCCTAGTTTCTGGTAGTTACTGCATTTGGCTATTTCTAGAGGTATATAAAAATCCAGTTGAGTATGACCATTTATATAATCTTTTTTATCTGATTCTGAAATTACACTTCATTAATTAACAGAAGGGCATCAAGAAAATTCATGAGACAATACCACTAGAAGAAAATTTACTTTTGAGATTTGATGAAGATAGCTTTTCTTTCATGATACTTCTTTTAATGCTATGTTTTCTTTGACCCCCAAACACTCAATATAAGAAATTTAAAAAGAAAAGTACAATTTCTCTTCATGTTTCTCATAAAATAAAAAATATTGTGATTATCTAAAAAACCAGCAGGAAATTCTTCCCAAGCTTAATGATGATGATGACATTAGCCCTGCTCTAATGAAAGGATGATCAAAGGTGGTAATGAGAGACAGCATAACTTGACATTAGTCATCTTGTAAAATAATTCCATCAACACAGGAAACCTCCAAAGTGTAAAATTGAAATGTTACAACGTGCAGATTACTGTTTTATTTTCCTATAAAGATATTAAGATGTCACAACATGACAGAGAACTTATTTTTACTAAGATGTGATAATGTGTGCATGTATATGTGTTTATTTGCATATAAGTACATTAAACTACTCTTTTCTTCTTGTATACATGACTAAAATGACTGAATAGTCCTAAAAAATACAGTAAGCTATGATTTGTGAATCTGGATCCATGTGAGACCAATTCACCACAGGTGTGAGACCCTTTCTCTGTTTTCTGATTATTTCAAATGCTAAGACGAGGTTTCTGAATTTCATGCAAATTCAATGCAATAAAGCCTCACACTTTTATTAGCTATTGGAAGAAACTAACATACTCATTCATTCCAGTTTTTTTGTTTGTTTTGTTTTGTTTTGTTTTTGTGGTACTGAGGTTCCTAGAAACCCTTCTACCTCTGGGCTACACTCCCAGACATATTTTATATTTTTTATTTGGAAACAAGGTCCAAAACTGTTTCCTGTGTGATCCCCTTGTCTCTGCCTCCTAAGCACGGGGATTACAAGTGTGCGCCACCAGGCCCAGCTCATTCCAGTATTTTACAAAAGCACTCATAAAAGTTTCTTATAGAATGTTTTAATTGATTGATTAGGAAGTGTTAAAGGAGAAGCTACATGGAAAAGTCGCTATACCACAAAGACAGTCAAGTTAAAAAAAAGATAGAACATTGCTTGAGACTATTTCGAATCTCTATGAAGCACATTCTAATTTGAAATATTCCCAATAGGCTTAGGTAATAAATTATGTAAAAAATAATGACCAGTACATTATGATACATGATAAAAAATAATATTTATATTTCCTCAGAGTTCATAATCCGAAAACTAAAAGTTTAAAACTAAAACACAGATATTTTCAGATTTACTTCTTATTTTAAAAATATGAAAATCTCCTTAGGAAAATGCCACATTATAAATAAACAAATAGTTTTGAATGGATTACAAAACTATGGGATATGTACACAATGGAATTTTACTTAGCCATAAAGAAAAACACAATTACTGCATTTACAGGGAAATAGATGGAATATTATGGTAAGTGAGATTAGTCAGTCACAAAAAATAAGAAATTGGATACCTTCCTAATATGCAGAAGCAAGGGAGAAAATGGGTAATAGGAGGAACTCTAGACCAAGGAAATGATATAGATAAGACAACCTAATTGAGGGGCTAGGAGGGGGAAGAGGGAAATTCTCTAATGCACATGATATACTTTAACAAACTATCAATGTCAATCACTAAGCCATATATAAAAAGAGGGAGAGAGAATGGGAAGCAATTGGGTAAGGACTAATTGGGTGGTGAGTGCATGTATGTCTCCACCATCTTGTATTATATTAAGATGTATAAATACAATGCACCAATAAAAAATTATAAATAAATAAATAAATAAATAGCACTGACTAGGGTTGTAGCTCAGTAATAGAGTGATTTCTTCTCTTACTTGCACAAAATCATATGTTTAATCTCTAAGACCTTCCATAAAAGGGTACTGGGGAAAAGCCTGGTGGTACATGCCTATAATCCCAGTACTTGAGAGCTGAGACAAGAGAATCCAGTAGGGATTGAACCCAGGGGCATTCTATCTCCAAGCTACACCCCTGTCCTTTTTTTTTTTCTGTACTGGGGATGGAACCCAAGAGTATTTTACCTCTGAGCTATACCCCCAGCCCTATTTTATATTTTTATTTTTGTAACAGGGTCTCACTGAGTTGCAAAGGGCCTTTCTAAGTAGCTGAAGCTGTCTGTGAACTGTGATCATTCTGTCTCAGACTCCCAAATGCTGGGATTACAATCTTGCGCCACCATGCCCACCTCCCCGTCCTATTTTTAATTATTGATTTTGGAACAGGGTCTCACTAATTTGCAGAGGACCTCACTAAATTGCTAAGACTGGCCAAGAACCTGTGATCCTCCTGTCTCAGTCTACCAAGTGCTGTGTTAAAAGTGTATGCTACCACCAAACCTGTTTCAAAATAAAAAAAAATATGAAGGACTGGGAATGTATCTCAGAGGTAGAAATGCCACTGGGTTCAATCTCCAGTAACACACATAAACACACACAAGAACACACACACATGCACACACACAGAAATAAACTTGCATCTTTCAATTTGAATAGCAGAGACTCAGAAGTTATGACTTTTTTACAGTAAAGTAGTACTTTACTTTATTAGTGAACTAATATTTAAGGACTTTGCTAAGTTTGTAAAAATTGCTACATGCATCTTCCCAAAGCCGAACCACATTAGGCTAAAACTTAGCAAGATGTTCATATCAAAAGCTGATGGGAACTGAGATATAAAACAATAATTGAAAGTCCACAAATCTCAACTCATGGTTTCTTTTAAAACAATGACAGGTAGAGACAGACTTAACCATAGTATTATAGTTGTGAGTACACATATGGGTGATTTGAGTAAATTAAGTGCATTCATGATAAAACTGAATAGAGACCCAAACCATTTTACCAACCTGACCCTCCCCCAAACCACCACCATTGCTCCCCTGGAGTTTCTCCCCCATTGTCTAGAATTATTCTATTATTCTGATTACTCTCTAAGCATCCGCATATGAGAGAAAACATATTACCCTTCACTTTCTCACATGGGTTAATATTATTTTTTTCCTTTTTTTTTTTGGTGATACTAGGGATGGAATCCTTCTTCCCAGACCTATTTTATATTTTGTATTTGGAAACAGGGTCTCTTGGGCCAGCGAGGCTGGCTTCGAACCTTCGTGATCCACCTCTCTCCGCCTCCCAAGTGCGGGGATTACAAGCGTGTGCCACCACACCTAGCCTATGGCTAATATTATTTAACTTAATATTCTTCATGCCTATCCATTTTCCTGAAAATAATATAATTTTTTCTTTGTTTCTGAGTAGAATTATATTGTGTGTACATCTCATAATTTTATGATCCATTCATTTTTTTGATGGACAAATGAATTGGTTCCATAATTTGGATACTAAAAATTGTGATGCTACAAATACATATATACATGTATTATTATAATATTATGATTTCAGTCATTTTGGAAATATATCTAGGAGTAATATAGCTAGATCATATGGTGGGTCTATTGCTAGTTTTTTGAGGAATATCCACACTGATCTCCACAGCAGCTATACCAATTTGCAATCCCACCAAAAATGTAGAAGAGTTCCTATTTCCCCATATCCTCAGGAGTATTTATTGTTTTTTTGTCTACTTGATGATTTCCATTCTAATTAGAGTTAAGTGGAATCTCAGTGAAGTTTAATTTGCATCTCCTTGATTCTTAATGATGTTGAACCTTTTTTCTTGTATGTATTGGTCATTTGTATTTCTTCTTTTGTGAAGTATCTATTTAATTCAATTGCTCATTTCTTGTTTGGGTTATTAGGTTTTTTAGTGTTAAGGCTTATAAGTACTTTGTATTTTCTAGAAAGTCTTTTATTAGAGGAATACTTGTCAAAGACCTTCTCCCTTCTGTATGCTCTCTCTCTTTAGATTCCTCATGGTTTCCTTTAAAAGAAATGTTATTTTTGTTTTGTTTTGTTTTTTCTGGTGGTACTGGGGTTCCTGGAAGCCCTTCTACTGCCGGGCTACACTCCCAGACCTATTTTTACATTTTTATTTGGAAACAGGGTCTCCTAAGCCAGCGCGCGTGGCTGGCTTCGAACCTGTGCGATCCTCCTGTCTCTGCCTCCCAAGCGCGGGGATTACAAGCGTGCGCCACCATGCCCGGCTAAAAGAAATGTTTTGAGGGAGAATCAGGAAGACTTGCTGACTGATGATGTTTGTGGAGGAATGAAGGGTAAAGTTTTTTATCACATGCAACTAGAAGATTTATATCACTAATAGCAAAAATGTTGATCATATAAAAGTAGATATGTTTAACAGGAATGAGAATGAGAGTGGATAGAGAAAATCCACTTCCTTTTAAATGTTTTATGTTTAAGGAACTTCTGTAAGTTGGATGAGGTTTGAGGGTGTTCCTCAAAGGTCTATGTGTGTGGTATACATTGTGGCAATGTTGAAAGGTGATTGCAACTTTAAGAGGTGAGGCTGGGTGCTAGTGACTCAGTCATTGGGATTCTTTCCTGGGAAGGAGCTAATGCAGTTCTTGTGACATCCTGAGATAGTTCTCAGGAAAATGAGTTTATATAAAAGAGCAAGATTGATCCCTCCCTGCCTTCTTGTTTCCTTTCTCATTATTTGATCAGTCTTGTACATACTCATCACAAGATAATCTACTATGAGACCTTCACTAGAGGCCCAGCAAAGGGGCCACTTCTTGGACTTTTATTTTACAAAACTCTAAGTCAAGCCTCTGTTCTTTATGTATTACTGAGCCTTGGGTGTTTGTTTATGATACAACTTAGGACGTCCTACCTCTGAACTACATCGTGAGGCAGGCGATGTCGCTAAAGAAGTGGCGTTCTCACGCATAGTCCCACCCCCAGGACATATGCCTTAAAAGAGAGGCATGTCCCCTCCAGCCTCTGAGGAGCTCACAGGTCTCCGGGAGGTCCAGCCACCATCCCCGAGAGGAACACATTAAAACTTACCGTGCTTCCTGGTCTCTCTTATCTCTTTACCGCGTGTACTTATCATCTGTTGCTGAAACCCGGGATGATTATTTATTTTATTTTAATTAATTTTACTTTTTAAAAACTTTTTTCTCTCTTTTTTAAAATTCCCTGCCACCACCACTACCGTGACGTGCTGTGCAACCTTGGTGGAAACCTCCCGCCTTCCAGGATCCACTGGGCACTGGGTCCATGACTGCCCTGCTCGCCACTTGTTAACTAGACCATCACTGCCTCTGCTCCAGCACCCCCACCCCATGCCCGCCCTGACCAGATATCATAAGCCACCCTTTTCCAGCCCTGCACCCAGCGGCTGCAGCTCTGCATTGTTCAGTCTAGGCCCGACCCTCAGCCGACCCAACAAGCACCCGAGTTCTTTTCCCTGCTCCCTCTGCCTGTGCTTCCTCCAGCCCAGCTTCCCGCCCTTCCCTGACTGGCAATCCTGCACACCCAGTCAGACCCATAGGGGTGCATGTCACGTGACCTGGCCTCAGCTTCTGGCGAGCACCTTGAAGCCATTTTGGGTTTTTTTGTTGTTGTTTTTTTCTTCCTTACCATGAATCCGGTAACCATTCTGTCTGGCCACACACTCTCCCTGAGAGCCGGCGGCCATCTTCCCAGCCGCACACTCTCCTTGAGAATCGGCAGTCATCTACCCTAGCCACACGCTGTCTCTGAGAGCCAGCAGTCATCTTACCACTCAGGCAGATGCTTCTCCTAAGATCACCTGGTGGCCATCTTGACTTTCATCCAGCCTGAATTCCACCCAATGGCTCCACAGGGTGCCCCAGCTCTACAGCCTTTCAGCACTTCGGTTCCAGTCACCACTGACTGATAACACTACACTGTGTAAGCTTCCCCTTCCTTGGATAAGCAGGTTCTGGCTTTTAGCCTCTTCCCAGACTTGGGCTCACAGCTGTTAAATAAACCCAAATATTTGGTTCCCAAGTTCTTTGGTGGTAGCCAGGCTGCCCTACGGTTATGTAAAGGGAACAGAGATGTTCTTCTCCAACACAACCACATTGTTTCTAGACGTTAGGCAGGATCTTGGGATGCCAAAGTCCTGTTTTCATCCTCACCCACTGACCAGTCATGGGGTGAAGCCAGCCATCAAAAATAGACTCCCAGTCCTCACTAGGCCATGTTCTGGTTAATCTCCAGACTCTAGTTTTATCCGGGGAACTGTGCCCCGAGTGGCTTGTTTTATTCTGCACAAAGGTCTGGCCCACTTATGAGTTGGGTAATGGTTCTTGATGGCCTGAGATGGTATGTTAGATCTTAAAATGTTGACTGATCTCAGTAACTTTTGCAGATGGGCAGGTAAATGGTCAGAGGTTCTGTACATAAAAGCTTTTCTATTTATGTATTCCCAGCTTTCCCTTTCCACCCCTCCCGGTTCTACTGCTTGAGTCAGGCTGGCTGGGGATTCCCGTCAGCCGCAGCCACCATCTTGGTCGCCATGTGGCAACTCACAGGCACTACCTGGTGATCTTTCTGGGTCACAGACTTGCAATTCTGCTGACTCATGGTTGCCATTTTGTGATGACACGTTTATGCGGAATCTGACCCAGCCAAGTTACAAGCCCCATTTCATGACAACCCTGACCCACATGAACTCTCCTTACCACCATGGTCATCATCTTATTCTGGGGAAGCCTCCCACTCTAATCCACTCCTTTCTCCCCCACCTTACCCCTTTAAAGGACCAACCCTTACATTCCTTCCCCTCTCCTACCCCTGTAGGTCACCGTACCTGTTCCAGAGACCCTTCTATCTTGCCCCTGGTTTGTGAGGTGGCTGGTACAAAAGGCATGGTCCGTGTCCACGTGCCTTTTCTTTTACCCTTTCTGACCTTGCTCAACTTGAAAAGAGACTGGGTTCTTTTTCAGCCAAACCCTCTGGTTTTATTAAGGAATTCCAACATATTGTAAAAAGCATATGATGTAACTTGGCGGGATCTTCATATAATTTTAACCTCTTCTTTAACACCAGATGAACGAGATTATATTCTTAAGGCTGCCAGGGAAGGGGCCGATCAGGCTCATCTAACCAATCCATAGCTCCCTGCTGGAACACCTGCAGTTCCTTCTGATGATCCCCACTGGGATTATAATGACATGGGTGAGGGAATAAAAAAGAGGAATCACATGATACTATGCCTTCTTGATAGCATGCGAGATGCCTCCCACAAAGCAGTTAATATGATAAACTTAAAGAAATCACTCAGGTTCCAAATGAAAATCCAGCGGTTTTTCTTAATCGGTCACAAGAGGCTTTTACCTTCTATACCCGCATAGATCCATCTTCTGAGGCAGGCACAGTGGTATTGGCAACCCATTTTATTGGTCAATCAGCCCCTGATATTTGGAGAAAATTAAAAATGGTGAGTATGGTCCTC
This sequence comes from Muscardinus avellanarius, assembly GCF_963383645.1. NCBI lineage: Eukaryota > Metazoa > Chordata > Mammalia > Rodentia > Gliridae > Muscardinus > Muscardinus avellanarius. The sequence continues at coordinate 92,051,027 of NC_137791.1, forward strand.
AAACTCCTATTCAAGATTTGGTAAACATGGCATTTAAAGTTTTTAATTCCAGAAAGGAACAGGTGGAAGTGGAGCATACACTCTGATTTTGCCAGATGTCAAATTTATAGGCCCAAGACCTGGTAGCAGCGCTGCAGCCAGCTGAGGACGGCCAGCCTTTGGGGCGATGAGTGCCACCTAGGGGAGGACGGCAGCAATGGCAGCCACCTCCAGGACCCTGTTTCAAGTGTGGACTCACTGGTCACTGGGCATGCGGTTGCCCCCAGCCACGTCCACTGACCAAGCCATGCCTGGTGTGTGGCTTGAGGTACACTGGAAAAGTGAGTGCCCTTGGAAAAGAGGTGAATCTCAGGTGCCTCAACACAAGGTAACCACCCTTCCAGATGAGGCCCTGCCATTGGCCCTACTCGGCCTGGCCGAAAATTGACAACCCCAGGCCTCAGCCATTTGTATTACTCAAGCTGAGCCCAGGATAACTCTCCAGGTAGAGAGTAAGCCAATCTCTCTCTTGATTGATACGAGAGCTACGTACTCTGTCCTCCCTTCTTTCTCAGGACCTAGTTTCCCTTTGCAAATCAGGGGATTGACAGCATGCTGTCTTGCCCACATACTATAGGCCCCCTTTATGCCATTTAGATACCTTTATTGTTAACCATCCACTCCTGATTATTCTTTCATGTACTATCCCCCTTTTAGGTAGAGACTTTGACCAAAATTTGGGCTGAACTTTCATTTAATTTCCCCACAGCTTCTGTTTCCTCTAATATACTTTTAATGGCTGCAGCTACAGTTGATGACCGGGAAGCCAAACCTCCCCTTCCAATAGATTTGGTAGACCCTATAGTACGGGATACCAGCACCCCAGTTGTGGCAACCCACTATACCCCAGTCCAGATTGTCCTCCATGACCCAACTATTTTCCCTGCCCACTCCCAGCTTCCCATATCCCTCCTTAACCAATGTGGGCTTAAACCCATTATTTCCTGTCTCCTGGCCCAGGGACTGCTTATCCCTACTAATTACCCTTATAATACTCCCATTCTCCCAGTTAAAAAGACTAATGGAATCTATCATTTAACCCAGAACCTCCATGTAATTAATGATGCGGTGGTCCCAATCCACCCAGTTGTCCCTAATCCCTATACTCTCTTATCTCAGATTCCCTCCAATACCACCCACTTTTCAGAACTCGACTTAAAAGGATGTGTTTTATACAATTTCTCTGAATCCTGAGTCATACACCCTTTTGGCATTCACTTGGGAGGACCCTGATACCCAGATTGCTGAACAACCAACCTGGACCATCCTCTCCCAGGGTTTTCGAGATATCCTACACCTCTTTGGACAGGCTCTAGCAGAGGATCTCCTCCAGTCCCCCTTGGAGCCTAGTTCTCTGTTACAATATGTGGATGACCTTTTACTTTGTAGTTCCTCCCTAGAAGTGTCCAAAATGCACACTGCCCTTCTTAATTTCCTTAGAAGCAGGAGTTACAGTGTGGCCCCACATAAAGCCCAGTTATTACTGCCTGAGGTGCGGTATCTGGTCCTACATCTCACCCAAGGACTAACTGTTGATTGGGTCAAGGCCTTATGAGACTTGCAGCTACCCACTTCAGTTGACCAGATCCAATCTTTCTTGTAGGATTTTTCTAGCATTGGATCCCCATTCAATGACTTTGCAATTCTAGCTAAGCCACTACATGAGGCAGTTAAGGAAATCCTGGTTGGCCTCCTCACTTTGCCCTCAGTCATTCGCTGAACCTTCCTGGCTCTCCATGAAGCTCTCCTTAAATTCCCTCCCTTGGAACTCCCCGATACCACTAAGGCCTTCTTGTTATATACTGATGAGAGGCAAGGATAGCCACAGAAGTGCTCACTCAACCCCTGGGACCAACCCAGGCACCAGTGGCCTATTTATCTAAACAGCATGACCCTACCACTCATAGGTGGCCACCATGGCTCAGGGCTCTGGCGATAGCAGCCACGCTCACAAAAGAGGCTCTTAAAATTTGTCTCTGGATGCCCCTGCAGGTCTTTTCCCCACATAGACTCCAGAATTTGCTCTCTCCTTGAGCACTCCCTCTTCTGTCACCTTCTCGCATTCAGAAACTTTATTTATTGTTCATGGAAAATCCAGATGTTAAACTGTCTCATTCCCCAGCCCTTAACCTAGCCACTCTTTTACCAGTGAGCCAGAGTTCAGGCCCTGAATCGTGTTCACCTAATGATGTTCACTCATGTGTTGTTATAATTGAAGCTTTAGCTAAACCTCTGGGCTACACTCCCAGATATATATATATATAAAATTTATATAAAATTTAACACCACTTGCCATTAAAAGTATATATATATATATTGTTTGTTTGTTTGTTTGTTTGTTTTGGAAACAGGGTTTCTTAAGCCAGTGCAGCTGGCTTTGTACCAGCATGATCCTCCTGTCTCTGCCTCCCAAGCCTGGGAATTACAAGCATACTCCAACACGCCCAGTGAGACACTCCACTTCTTAATCCAGATGTTTCTTATTTTGTTGATGGCAGCTCTGTTTCTGACCCAGAGGTAAAGAAAGGGCAACCTAACTTAAGTCATTGATACTTCCAGGTTACCAGATGGTAGTACCTCCCAAAAAGCTGAACTGATTGCCCTAACTCGAGCTCTGCACCTGGCAAAAAACAAGTGGGTAAACATATATACCAATTCTAAATATTCCTTTTTAATAGCACATTGTCATGCCTCAATTTGGAGAGAAAGAGGATTTATTTCCACAAAGGTTTTAACCATTGTTAATGCCACCTTGATTAAGAAGCTCCTAGACTCCTTTTCTTTAACATCTGAGCTGGCTGTCATCCACTGTTGGGGCCACCAGACAGAATCTTCCTTAGTGGCCAAAGGAAATAGGAAAGCTGATTATACAGCAAGACAGCTGACACAACAACCTCAACCTGTTCTATGCTTGAACATCATCCCTCTGTTTGGACTACCGAATCCCTTACAGTCTGATAATGGACCAGCTTTTATTTCTAAGGTTACTCTACAGGTGGCACAAGCTTTTGGCATTTCATGGAAGCTCCACATCCGATGTCAACCACAGTCATTAGGAAAGGTAGAAAGAATTAATGAAATCCTTAAGAACCACCTAACAAAACTCTCTCTAGATCTGTGAGTATCATGGCCTGAACTCCTGCCACTAGCTCTGGCCCATGTGAGGGCCACCCCTCAAAGCCCCACCTTTATGAGCCCCTTTGAATTGCTATATGGTCATCCTTTCCTGCTTAATTACACTCTCCCTCCGGACCCCCCTCTTTTGTCTTCCTATCTTCCTTACTTGCCTTTTCTTAGGCACCTTCTTAGGGAACATGCTTACTCATTTCTTCCCCAACCTGGAACTGAGAAGCAGCTCCACACCCTGCAATCAAGATGCTTAAGCCAGGGGATCAAGTCTTTCTCAAGTCACTCCAACCAAAACATTTCTAACCACAGTGGACTGGGCCCTTCACAGTGATCCTCACCACATCTACCAGAGCCAAATTGCTGGGAGAAACCAACTGGCATCATCTTATGTGGCTAAAAAGGGCTCTGTTACAACAGTCCCACGACAAATTCTCTTGCACAATGTTGGGGCCTACTAAGCTTTGTTTTTCTCGGCATAATTCTCTCTGATGTTTTTATTTTAGCAGGTCCACTTGTTTAGATACTACGGTGCTCTACCTCTTCGGATGCCATACTGCCATAACTCCTCTTCTGCTAGTCTCCTCCAGCACACATCACCAAACTGTCCAGGGTAACCTCCAACTCACGCCGCAGCCATACTCCCACCTGCCCACTTCTGGAGGACCTGACCTCTCCCAGCTGGGTGGGGGGGGGGGGGCTCCTTATGACGCCCTTTGACAGTAGGAAGTATTTTAAGATTTGAATCTCTGCCCATTATCACCAAAAGGTCAGGATGACAAGTTGGGTTCCTCCCACTTCCCGCAGGGGCGTAACTCTGGAGAAGGAGGAAGAGACTGCTAGGCGATATCGCAGGCCATATCGCAAAGCAGGCAATGTTGCTAGAGAAGCAGCGTTCCCACGCATAGTCCCACCCCCAAGAAGTATGCGTTAAAAGAGAGGCATTTTCCCTCCAGCCTTGGAGGGGTTTGCAGGTCTCTGAGAGGTCCAGCCCCCATCCCCAAGAGGACCACATTAAAACTTACCATGCTTCCTGGTCTCTCTCGTCTCTTTACTTCCCGCACGCACCTAACCCAGCACTATTTTATTTTTTATTTTGTAATAGGTTCCCACTAATTTTCCGAAGGTCTTGCTAAGTTGTTTAGACTAGCCTGGAATCTAAAATCCTCCTGTTCTGTCTCCCAAGTACTGGAATTAGAGGTGTGTGCCATCACTCCTGGCTTGGTATTTTCTTTCTTTTGTCTTTTTTATTTTATTAAATTTTTTATTGGTGCCTTGTATTTAACCATCATAATGGGATGCAAGATGGTGGATACATACATGCACACATCACCCAATTAGCCCTTCCCCAGTTCCAACCCCATTCCCTCCCCCTCCTTCCTCTTCATGTTTGGCTTGGTGATTGATATTGATATGTTTGTTAAAGTACATCATGTGCATTAGAGATTTCCTTCTTCCCCCCTCCCATCATCTCAGTTAGGTTGCCTTATTTGCTCATCTATAGAATTTCCTTCTTTATCTAGAGTTCCTCCTATGACCCATTTTCTCCCTAGCTTCTACATATTAGGTAGTATCCAATTTCTTATTTTTTGTGACTGACTAATCTCACTTAGCAAAATGTCCTTCAGTTCCCTCCATTCCCTGTAAATTATGTAATTGTGTTTTTCTTTATGGCTAAGTAAAATTTCATTGTGTATATAACCCATAGTTTTTTCATCCATTCATCTTTTGATGAACATCTTAGCTGGTTCCATAGTTTGGCAATGGTGATTTGTGTAGCTATGAACATAGATACACACTGATTAGTCTAGTAGTTTGGTTTCCTTTCTTTTGTGTAGATACACAAAAGTGATATTGCTGGATTATATGGTAAATTCATTCCCATTCTTCTTTTTTCTTCTATTTTTTATTTTTATATTTTAATTTGCTATTGGTATATTGTATTCATACATATTAATGGAATAAAAGATAGTGGAGACATATATAAACACATCACCCATTTAGCCCTTACCCATTTCCTGTCCCATTCTCTCCCCCTTTCTGCTTCACAAGCTTGCCTTAGTGATTGATTTTGATATGTTTAAGTACATCATGAGCTTTAGAGAGTTTCCCTCTTCCCTCCTCCCATTTGCTCAGTTATGTTGCCTTTTTTGCTCATCCATAGAATCTCTTCATCTAGAGTTCCTCCTGTTACCCATTTCTCCCTAGCTTTCGCATATTAGGAAATCATCCAATTTCTTATTTTTTGTGACTGACTATATTCACTTAGTATAATGTCTTCCAGTTCCTTCCATTTCCCTGTACATGATGTAATTGTGTTTTTTCTTTATGACTGAGTAAAATTTCATTCTCATTCTCATTCTTCTGAGGATCCTCCATACCGTTTTCCACAGTGGTTGCACTAATTTGCAATTCAATTCCCACCTCTCCACATCCTCGCCAGCAATTATTGTTGTTTGCATTTTAAATGATTGCCATTCTAGTTTCAGTTAGGTAGAATCTCAGGGCAGTTTTGATTTGCATCTCCCTGATTGCTAATGATGTTGAGCATTTTTTCATGCATTTATTGGCCATTTGAATTTTCTCCTTTGTGAAGTGTCTATTTAGTTCACTTGCCCATTTTTTTTGATTGGGTTATATGTTTTCTTAATGGTGAGTTTCTTGGGTTCTCTGTATATTGTAGATATTAGTCTTCTAGCGGAGGAGTAGTCTGCAAAAAATCTTCTCCTGTTCTGTTGGCTCTCAGATGAGGTTCTTGATAGTTTCCTTTACTATACAGAAGCTCTTCAGTTTAATGCAATCCCACATATTGATTTTTCTTTTAGTTTCCTGGTATTTTCTTACTAGTAACAAAATAAACTAATATAGGAACACAGATAGAGGCAAGTAAAGCTATCCATTAGGAGCTTGAAAATTCATATTGTCAAAAAAAAGAGTACTTGAAGCTTAAGAAAGTGATTCAGGAACTACATTAAAAGTAATGGTAATTGACGGTTGATATAAATGGGTTTTCCAAGAAAGAGAATTATATAGAAAATAGATATGAGTGGGGAATGGTATAGACAGCCCACTTGTCTCACAAAATCATAAGCTTATCACTGTCAATGGATGTAATTCAACATTAAAACCTAAGGACAAAAAGAGGAGAGACATTATAATAATAGACAATCACTATGCTATTTTTAAACACTTCCTAAACAATGTCAAATACTCCCTGTATAATAAAATTCATAGCAAAGAAAAGCAATAGGACCTGTGGATATATCTTTATAAATCAAAAGAGAGGGCTAAGCACCTATTAGAAGCCCTTTACAAAATGAGATGCAGTGGCAATGTACATTTGGGATATATATATATGCAGCCCAAGAATGTTAAACTTTAAACATCAAAACATTTTATATTTGGAAACACTTCTATCTAAGATTTTAACACCTCAGTAAAATATTGAAAATGCTTTAAAACAGAATATATAGTATGTTTGGGTTAATAGTACAGAAATAGCTGGCTAATAAATAATACATGAAAAGTAAACTAATTTAAATAGAAGTTTTATTCTAGTTAAAGCACTAGATTTGCATTTTTGATTCAAAATATTTATAAAGAAACATAAACAAAAAATCCAATGATATCATTATTAAATACAACTTTTTGTCTTGCCATTTAGCTTTATCTAAATATCTTCCCCTTTGAATGAATATGTGCTATTACCTTTTAAAAATAAAAAAAATTGAATATATTTGCAAAATAAATTTTATATATAAGATTGATTCTTTTAAATTTGGTATTAGGAGCCTTTTCCAGAAGCAAAAACCAAAATACTTGAGGTTATATTAGAGTCATCAAAGAGATTGGAATAAAGAAAGAGGATTACAATATAAATTAATAAATGAATATCCTGCAAGCTACTGGAAATCAAGGGAGAATAAATCACAATCAAAGGGCTTCAATGTGGCTTCAAAGAACAAAAAATATTCCTAAACCAACTGGCTTCCTGCCCCTACAGTCTATTGTTTTTCACTTCTGAAACTACTTTTTCCACCACTATCCCTCCATCCTCTGAACAACAGGATCAGATTCTATCATATCCTTCAAGAAAAAAATCCATGGCTGAGCAATTTACATAGTGTAAATACATTTGATATACTCTTTGATAAGTTGGTATAATTCTACTCTAAGAGAATTCATAAATACTACAGTAGAAGTAAATTGCATCAATTTATTAAATTAGAATTTTAAGACCATTCTTATCAAAACTTAATTTTCTGTTCTCTGAAAGGCAATTTTTTTGGTAGTACTAGTGTTCTTGGAAGCCCTTCTACCTCTGGGGTACACTCCCAGAACTATTTTATATTTTTATTTGGAAACAGGGTCTCTTAAGCCAGCGCCACTGGCTTCAAACCTGCACGATCCTCCTGTCTCCGCCTCCCAAGCGTGGGGATTACAAGTGTGCGCCACCACGCCTGGTTCTGAAAGGCAATTTTTATTCCTGAGTCAAATGTTCTCCAATAGTTGTAAAGGATCTTTCTTTACTCAATTTTTTTCTGAGTAAATTCTTAGACCAAGATGGGTACCAATATGCTGATCTCATGGCAACTCCACAATTTAGCTTACTGTGAATAATATTAATTTAGCTATATGGATGTGTATTATACAAATATGTGAAAATGTTTTTATAGTATTGCATTGAACCAAAATGTCAAAAAATTTTCTAGATACCAAAAACTATGAAAATAATTTCTAAGATGTAATTTTAAAAAAATACATTATGTCAACATTATTGTTTGCACACATGAGACATGGCAATTAAAGGCAATAGAAATTTAAACTTCATTAAGAATAGTGCGTGATGGCACATGCTTGTAATCCCAGCACTTGAGAGGCGGAGACAGGAAGATCCTACAGGTTTGAAACCAGCGGCGCTGGCTTAAGAGACCCTGTTTCCAAATAAAAAAAAATATACAATAGGTCTGGGAATGTAGCCTGGAGATAGAAGGGTTTCCAGGAACCCCAGTACCACAAAAAAAGAGAATACATTACTAAATAATGGTAAAATATTGAAAAATATTTCACCAAAATAATTTGATAAGGTCTAGACTTCCCAGTTTTTCCCTTCCAGAAAAATATTCTCTCAAAATAAATCTCTGAAAACTAAATTCCAAAGATTCATGGATTTAGTAGAAAATAATCAGTTCCTGATTTCTTCATCTCATTATTAGTTATAAGGAGTGTAAGGCAAGGCACTCACAACAAAACAAAACGATGAAACAAACTGCCAGGTTTTATGGTATTCCAAGACAGATACAAGAAGTCGTACATATGGCTTCAGAATTGCAATTTAGCAAGAAAAGCTGTGTCTCTAAGAAACAAGTTTAATCTAATAATACTTCTGCTATACATGGCTGGCTATATATGTAAAACTAATTGATATATGCTTAGAAATGGGCTCTGAGACAGAAACCATTCCTCAGGGAAAAAAAAAAGAGGCAGTCTCATTTCCTATTTTCCATTTGAAAATAAATATACAATTTACCAAACATCCATTGCAGAAATTATCTCATATAACCTGAGAAATGGCAAAATAAGAAAAAAAAATAATTTATTGCCCGACTTGTGTTTGCTTATAGTCTAAAGAGTAAAGGACTTTTGGAAGGTGATAAGATTGGTCAGAAATATAATTTTAGGGTATATGATGATGCATTATAGATTTTATTAGCATTATGTCATCATATTGTCAAAGGATTCATATTGGAAGTCACATCTAGAAATAAGCCAGGTGGTACTCCACCTTTCAAAATTTTCCCTTTCAATATCACATTAAAAAAAATAAAAACAAGAATAATATGGAAGGTAGAAAAGTCCCTGGTAGCTTGAAGAAAACATACTAATTCCAAAATGAAAAAAATACATATTTTAAAAATATTTTATTTCTTGAATCTTTCCAATAATTAACATTAAAAATAAATAAAAATTGGTGATAAGACTTTAAGGATAAAAAATATTTTAATTTATTTTTCCTAGGATTTAGTAGAAAAGGAAAACAATATTTTTTCTTCAATACATTAAGTCTTTGATAATTTATATTGCTGTATTTTTTTTTTTTTGTGTGTGTGTGTGTGTGTGTGTGTGGTACTGGGGATGGAACCCAGAGGCATTCTACCTCCAAGCTATATCCCCAGCTCTATTTTTGTTTTTTTTGTTTTTTTTTCTTTTCTTTTTTTTTTAAATTTTATTTTATTGGTGCACTGTATTCATACATCATAGTGGGATACAAACTTTTGTAGACATACATGCACACATCGCCCAGTCAGCCCCCACCCGATCCCCACCCCATTCTCTCCCCATCCCTCCTTCCCATGCTTGGCTTAGTGGTTGACATCTAGTATTATAGCAATTTATCCAAAATTAAAAATGATAATCTCACATAACAGTTTCATTTGTCTGATACTAAGCCTTTGATGATTTAAAGATAACATTTCAATATTTCTTTTTGCTTTCTTTCTTACTAGAGCATATTTTTTTCTGTTTTTTTAGGTGAAACTATCATATATTTATATATTATTTTTCAGAAAAAAATCTATCCTAATATGGAATATGAATTCTAGATACCCAAAACGATCTTGGAAAAGAACAAAGCTAGCAGATATATATTTTCTGATTTCAAACCATATAAAGCTACAATAATTGAAACAGTGTAGTACTGTTCTAAAGGCAGATATATAGACCATTGGAGTTAAATACAAGCCTAGAGCTAAATTCTTCCCTATATTGTCAAGTTATTTTTGACAAGGTTTCCACGAACATTTGGTGGTGGAAATAATAATCTTTTAACTAAATATTGTTGTAAAATAATAATTACATGGAAAAGAATAAAATTGGACCTTTACCTAATCCCACATACAAGTATTAACTCAAAATAGATAAAAGACCTAAATATAAATCTTAAGACTATAAACTTTTAGGAGAAAATCTGGGTCATAAAACCTCACAACATTGAAATTGGCAGTGATTTCTTGGATATGATTTCAATGGCACAGGCAACAGAAGAATATACAAACTCCCTAAAAAATAAAAGAAAATATTGTATATCCAAAGACAATGTAAACAGAGTTAAAAGTTGCTAATAGAATTGGATAAAATATTTCCAAATGCTATATCTGAAGGTATATTAATATTCCAACTAGAAATCCTAAAAATTAACAACAATAAAGGCAAACAATACAACTTAGAGATAGGTAAAAGACTAACATAAATAATGAATCTCCACAGATAACCAATCTTAGTTGTCTGTTGGATGGAAAATCTTGTTTCTCTGGTTCTGGTGAGTGTTACCTATTTCTTCTTTGTAGTTAATCTCTTTGAGTATTTTCTCTAGCGCTGGTTTTGAAGACATAAATTCCTTCAGTTTCTGTTTGTCATGGAAGCTTCTTATTTCTCCATCTAATTTGATAGAAAGTTTTGCTGGATAGGAAATTTTTGGCTGGAAGTTGTTTTCTTTCAAAGTTGGGAATATGTTACTCCAAGCCCTTCTGGCTCTCATGACTTGGTTTGGGAAGTCTGGAGTGATTCTCATTGGTTTGCCTCTGAATGTCACTTGGCCCTTTGTTTTTGTTGCCTTTAAGATTCTCTGCTTGGCTTCCACATTGGTCATTTTGACAATTATATGGCGTGGGGATCCTCTTCTCCGATCCTGTCTAAAGGGAGTTCTATAAGTTTCCTGGATCTGTGTATCAACCTCTTGCTCTATATTTGGAAAATTTTCTGCTATTACTTCCTTGAAGAGATTGTTGATCCCTTTGGTATCACTTTCTTTTCCCTCCTCTATTCCAATTATTCTTAGGTTAGCTCTCTTAAGATGGGCCCATATTTCTTCAATGTCAGATTCCTGCTGTTGGATATTTTTTTCTAGATTAGAAACTATGCATTCATTTTTGGATTGCTCATCTTCTAAGAGCGAGATTCTGTTCTCCATGTGGTCTAATCGGTTGTTTGTGCTTTGAATTGAGGCCTTTACTTCATTAATTGCATCCTTTATCTCTTTTTGGCTCTCTCTGAGTTCTTTTCGAAGCACCTCTATTATTTCTACAGTTATTTTCCTGATTTGATCTTCTAGAAATCTCTGATTTTCTGTTTTATCAGGTTCTGATGTTGTGGGGTTGTGCACATTCATTACTCCAGTGTTATTCCTCTTTCCCATGATTTCGGAGGTTTGTGCCTTCTCTGGGTTCTTCCCTTGGGTCACTATGGCTTCACTTAAGGTGCTCTGGATCTCGAGTCTGTATTATCTCAGACCCCACTACTCCTTTACTGGGTTGTATCACAGAGTCTCCGACCCAGGGAGTCGATAGAGGCTGCTTTAAACTATGGGGGGTGCCAGGTTGCACGTTCTCCTATGGTGTGATATCTCTGCCACCGCCACTCCCTCACTGGGTCAAGTCCCAGGAGGCACAATACTGGGATTTCTCCTCTGTGGCCCGCAATTTGACTCACTGTTCTTGAGTACGCAGATGTAGCTGTACTGGACTCGGTGAATTCACTGCTGCTGCCGCCGCCGGTGGCAATATGGCGCCTCTGCCACGCCCTCGGCCATGAGGCTGGCGTATTTTTTCTTCTCTGGTTTTGATTTCCACTCTGAATCCCTGCAGCGTGTGCTGAGCTCAGCCACTGGGAGCTTTAAATTCTGTCTGCGCGGAAAGATCCCGCCTGGCTGTTCCGCAGCGGTTCACCTGGCTTGCTGTAGCCGCCCGATGAGTTCGCCGCTGCCGCCGGCAGTATGGCGCTGCTGCCGCGTCCTCGGGCGCGTGTGTCTCCTCTGTGGCCCTGAGCTCTGTTCTCAGTCCGCTTTCTCTCTGGAGCCTGGTGGTTTTTTTTGTTTTTCTGGTGATGGTGTTTTCTGGCTATGAAAGGCGCTCTTTTTGTGGTAATGGAGATTGGTTGTTAGCGGGACTCTTAAGCCCCGCTTTTCTCGGTCGCCATCTTCCCGGAAGTCCCAGCTCTATTTTTGTATTCTTCATTTTGAATCAGGGTCTCACAGAGTTACAAAGGGCTTCAATAAGTAGAAGCAGAGCCTGTCTGAGGTCATTCTATTCTAGGCTCCCAAATTCTAGGATTAAAGCATGTGCCACCATCCCCAGTTCATACTGCTGTATTTACATAGAGAGTTTTAGACCTCATGGAAAAGATGGATAGATGTCATACCACATCATTAATAAGCTCTAACTGCTGCACCAAGTTCTAGAGATTGTAGATGACAACATTAGGCTAGAATACTGTGAGATAATTCACAAGGTGTATCTACATGATGCTACTTCAATAAGGCTGGTGGGAGAAAAAAGCTTAAGTCCATTATAGATTTTATATGTTCCCATGGATTCTGGATTAAGAATATGAGTATGAAGAGTAGATATCCAAATATATGATAACATTTGAAATTGTAAGACTTTCTTCCTAAAACCCTCTTTTTCACTGACTGAAACCATTTTGCCATGTGATGTAACATAACCACAGTCTCTGGGATTTTGTAGTGGCATCTTTAGGGATTCGTTTTATTTTGCCTACTAACAATCCCATTTTATTTTTTTACTAGTGCATTGTATTCATACATGATGGTAGAGGCATACAAGATGGTAGACATACAATATGGTAGAGGCATGCATGCATACATTATTAATTTAATCCTTCCCCAATTCCCACCCATTCCCTCCAGACTCCCTCCTTCTCATGTTTAGCTTAGTGATTGACTTTGATATGTTTGTGAATGTACTTCATGTTAGTGAGAAATTTTCCCTATTTCCCCCTTCCATCACCCTCAGTTAGGTCACCTTAATTGCTCACCTATGGTTTCTTTCTCTACACCAAGAATCCCATTTTAAAATGCTCTCTGAGAAAAGAATAACACTTTTATCTCAGTATGTAAAAATGATCACAGCTATAAATTATTCACACAGAAAGTGAAACTGTATCCATTTCACAAATTATATTTATTAAATGGCAAGAGATTTATTTCACTTTTATTTACCAAGGAACTTTATTATCAACAGTTAGACCTTTTGATTACCAGGAGGTAGCAAGTGTTATTAAAATGAGCTAGAACCAAGACATATACAATTTGCTTTTATTTACATTTCTATGAATTATAATACACAGTGACTATTTGAAACACAAGGGATATTTTGGGTTCTTGCTGAAATGGTCCTGAGCAACTCTATATTTTATTAGTTTATTTCACTATGAATTTGAATCACAAATTTCCTGACTATTAAAGAAATAGAGTATTTAGCTCTCATACATCTATTTTTATTAAAGAACAAAATCATTTCTGTCTGCCCTCCTTGTTGAATCTGGGTCACATATTCCACCTCTATTGAAGGCAATTCCTTGTAAATACAGAAAGAGGAAACAAATTGGATTTTGTGTAGATACTAACATGATCAAACTTTCATGAATAATTTAATGATTAAATCTTAATTTTTACTAAAATAAAGTTTGAATTTATTTTTGATGCTTTAAACCTCATTTTCTTTGTTCCCATCTTCACAATATCTGCCCCTAAGAAAACCTGGGAGCAACTCTGAGTGTTGAGGGGACGTCAAATCCTTCAAGCTTTTGCCTGCATGGGACTGTCTCCCTCATCCTACCTCATAACTATCAGGAAGATGCCAAGCCAGGATCTTGTTCTTGATCCCAAGCCACCTGTGACCAGCTTGAGGAGCCTGTCCTGTTCTTCACAGAAAGATTTATTATGTATATCGTAAACCTTGGCTTACCCTTGTAATGTGATGTGTGTATGTGCATGCATGCGTGTGTGTGCATGCATGCATGTGTGTGTGTGTGTGTGTGTGCTCATGTGAATCCACATGGCATCAGCAATGTTGATACTCAACCCAAATTGTGGATAGGTATACACTTTTTCTTATCTATCTTTACAATAAGCCATTCATGTAGTTACAGTTATCTAAATGGCTATGGATAAGAAAGTTCATAAAAAGAAACTTTCCCAAAGACAGATGATGAATGACAAACCTAGGCCTCAAAAATTTCAATCAAGTATGATTGCCTCTAGAATACATTAACTCTCATACAGTTTCTCAATGTGTTTTGTAAAATGTCTTTATTTCAAGTGATTTAAAATTAATGATATATTATATGAGACTTGCTAAAAGTTCTGCACCAATAGTAAAACAGAAAAGATTTATATGTCAAAAGAATGTGTCATATAGGCTCTAAGGAAAATATTACCAAAAAATGAACTGTTTTAGGAGCATAGGAAATCCCAATGATATGTAATGAAAGGATAATCTGTATAAATTAGGATTATACATATGGATATTATGTCTAATTGTGTGTGTGTGTGTGTGTGTATTTACATCTGTGTATAGTTTCTGGAATTCTTGATATTTTTCTTTGGGTCAGTCACTGTGGCATTTAATATGTTATATCATACAATTTTCAAAGCAGCCCTGAAAGGTAGATATTTCTACTGTTTACAGATAAGAAATGAGATATTTTATGTAAATTGTTTGAATTTATAGATGTGGTATGTTATAGAACTGTTTGTGGTTTTTATTGTTGTTGTTTGTTTGTTTTTGCTTGCTTTTTTTTTTGCGGGTCTGGGGATGGAACCCAGAGGCATTTGACCTCCAAGCTATATCCCCTGCCCAATTTTTTATTCTTTATTTTGAATCAGGGTCTCACTGAGTTGCAGAGGACCTCACTAAGTAACTGAAGCTGTCCATGAACCGCGATCCTCAGGTCTCGGCCTCCCAAATGCTGGGATTACAAGCATGTGCCACCATGCCTGGCTTGCTTTGTTTTGAATGTGGTGCTGAGGATTGAACTCAGAGGCATTCTACCTCTGAGCTATACACACAGCTTTTGTTTTAAAATAGGATCTCACTAAGTTGTTGAAAACCTCAGGAAGTAGCTGAGGTTTGCCTCAAACCTACAATCCTCCTATGTCAGCCTCCCAAATACTTTGATAACAGATGTATACCACTGTGCCCAGTTTAGAAGTGGGATTTGAACACAGATTACCAAGGCACATATGAAGTATTTCATCTTATTAATTATTTGATTCCATATTCTTGATTATTCATTTAATTATTATCATAATTTTGGGGACAAGTGATCAGTGTATTTTATTTTTTATACATTTACTGTAATTTTTAATGAGGCAACAAAGAAATGAAGATGTGTGCTCAGACATGTTTAATTTTTCAAAGCTTATTTTCTGATTTATGAAAAATTAACTTGTAACAAATAAAATTTCTGTAAAAAGACATTACATATAAGGATCTGACCAGCTTGAGTAGCAAAAAATCAGCTGGTAACTACCTCACAACAAAGAACTTCAAAGTAGATAAGGGGTGAACCATTCCATTGACCTCTGGCCAAGATGATATGTTCTCAAAATATATGAAGGATATAGTTTGGGATATCAAAGAATCTGAGTACATTGCTACCCTTTCCATGATGTGCAAAATCTTGTGCATATTTTAATCTGTATTGTCTCCTAATTATTTATTTTTATGTATACTTTTATTGGTGCACCATATAATCTCTTATCATAATATAGTTTACAGTGATAGTGACGTATGTGCACACAGCACTTGGGGAGTTTCCCCTGGCTGCCTCAAAAATTCGCCGCTCCTTCCCCATAAAGGATACTGAGATTGGCATCGATAGTCTCACATATGTACATAATGTCAATGGTAGTGTTTCCTTCATTAAATCTCCCTTGCTCCCTGCATCTTCCCCTAAACCAATGGCCTCACTCCAGTGGAATTTCTCCTCTGTTATCTGAGTCCCTCTGGTATCCCAATTACTCCCTAGCTTCCTCATATGAGAGAAAATAAACAATGCTTCACTTTCCATAACTGACCAGTCTCACCTAATGTAGTACTCTCAATGTTCATCCATTTTCCTGAAAATGACATAATTTTGTTCTTATTTGCTGAGTAGAATTTCACTGTGTATATATCCCATAATTTTGTATCCTTTCAGTCATTGATGTACACCTAGGTTGGTTTCATAATTTAGCTATTGTGAATTTTGCTACTATGAACATGAAAATTCACATATTACTGCATTATTCTGATTTTATTTCCCTTGGAACAATATCCAGAAAAAAGAGAGCTACATCATATTGTGGATCCATGCCCAGCTTCCCAAAGAAACTCCACACAAATCTCCATAGAAGCTCACTAATTTGCAATCCCTTCAATTGTGTAGCACAATTCCTATGTCTCCATAACCACATCATTTATACTTTTTGACTTATTGATGATTACAATTCTGATTGGGGTTAGGTGGACTCTCAATAAAGTTTTAATTTGCATCTTTCTGATTGCTAATAATCTTGAACATTTTTAATCATTTGTGTTTCTTCTTTTGTAGAGTATCTATTTACTTCAGTTGACCTTTTCTTGATTGGGTTATTTATTTTTATTTTTTTAGTGAAAACTTTTTTTTTTTGGTGGTACTGGGGTTCCTGGAAACTCTTCTACCTCTGGGCTACACTACCAGACCTATTTTTATATATTTTTTTAAATTTGGAAACAGTCTCTTAAGCCAGCGCGACTGGCTTCGAACCTGCATGATCCTCCTGTCTCTGCTTCCCAAGCACGGGGATTACAAGTGTGCGCCACCACACCTGGCGAGTGGAAACTTTTTTATTTTATTCATTTATTTGTGGCACAGGGGATTTGAATCCAGGGAATAATACCACTAAGCTACTCCACAAGATGTATCTTTTTAATTTTGAAACAGTCTCACTAGATTGACAAGAGTCTCACTAATTTTCTGAGACTATCCCCTCACCTGTGATCCTCCTGTCACAGCTTCCCAAGTACTGGGTGTTAAGTCTTTTAAGAATCATCTCACCTGTGATCCTCCTGTCTCAGCTGCCAGAGTACTGAGTGCTAATTTTTTTAAGGATATTAAGTCCTCTATCAGAGGACTATTTGGCAAAGAATTCCTCCCATTCTGTTGTCTCTTTAGATTTTTCATGAATTCCTTTGATGAGCAGGAAGTTTTTAGCTTAATGTTATCTAATTTTTTAATTTTTTATTCAAATTTTAAGACCTGTGAGGACTATTCCTATATGTAGGAGTATTGAATCTATGCTTTCTTTAGTAATTTAAAAGTCTGGTATAATTTCCAGGTCTGTAATTCATTTTGAATTGACTCTTCTGTAGGGTGAGAGGTAGGTATTTAATTTCCTTGTTCTACAAATGTATAACCAGTCTTCCCAACACCACTTGTTGAAAAGTTTGCCTTTTCTCCAACAAAAGTGTTTGGTAACCTTGTCAAATATAAATTGGCTACAAGTTTGTAGATTTGTTTATGTATCTTTTATTTTTATTCTATTGCTCTACAATTTTGTTTTGTGTCAAAATTATGAATTTTTTTTATCACTATATCTCTGCAATAAAATTTGAAGTCAGGAATTGTGGTGCTCCCTGAATGGTTCCTATTGCTGATAATATTTTTGGCTATTCCAAGTCTTCTTCATATAAAATTAAGGACTGATTTTTTTCTTTTCTTTTTTTTCTTTTCTTTTCTTTTAATATATTTTTATTGGTGCATTGTAGTAAAACATCACAATGAAATACACGACTTGTGAGGCTATAAAAGCACACATCCAATTGGATGTTATCCCTTCCTCATCCCATTCCCTCCCCCTTCCTCGATCCAATGCTTGATTTGGTGATTAACTTAGATTCATTTGTTTACATATATCATGCGTTTTAAAGAGATTCCATCTTCCCCCATCCCATCCCCTCTGATTGGTCACTTTATTTTTGTTGGTGCAGTATTCATACATCATAATGGGATAAAAACTTGTGTAGACATACATGCACACATCGCCCAGTTAGCCCCTACCCAATCCCCACCCCATTCCCTCCCCATCCCTCCTTCCCATGCTTGGCTTAGTGGTTGACATCTAATATTATAGCAATTTATCCAAAATTAACAATGATAATCTCACATAACAGATTCATCTGTCTGATATCAAACTTTTGATCACTAAGAGATAACATCTCAGTATTTCTTTTTGTTTTCTTTCTTACCAGAGGATTTTTTTTTTCTTTTTATTTAAGGTAAAACTATGGTACTTTTTTTTCAGAAAAAGTCTATCCTAACATGAAATATGAACTCTAAATACCCAAAACTATCTCAAAAAGAATAAAGGTAGAAGATGTACATTTTTGGATTTCAAACCTGATAGAGCTACAATAATTGAAACAGTGTAGTACTGCTATAAAGGCAGATATATAAACCAGTGGGGTAAAATAAAAAGCCTAGAAATAAATTATTCCATATATGGTCAAGTTATTTTTTACAAAGTTTCCAAGAACATTTGGTGAAGGAAATAATAATCTTTTCACTAAATATTGTTGAAAAATAATAATTATATGAAGAATAATAAGATTGGACCCTTACCTAACACCATATACAAATATTAACTCAAACTAGATAAAAAGTTCCAAGTGAATTGGATAGAATTTGTGGGCATCTCCTGAGTCCTGGCTACCGCCTCCGCCATCTTGACCCCTCTCCGATATTTTTTTTTAATAAGAGAAGACAGTATGTGTGTTTTGAAGAGGTTGTGAGATCGAGCACTCAGCAGCAATGAATTTTATCTTCCTCCCACGATCGGAGGCCACAGGTTCTGCTGATCTGGGTGCACCACGGTCCCGGCACAGTATGGTGGAGCATGGCGACCAGGTATGCTGAAGTCCCAGGACAGCAGCTTGGTTCCCCACCCAGCGCTTCATGGCTCCCTCCACCAAGCCCAGATCATGAGGTGTGTTGATTAGAGTCTCCAGCATGTGCTGCTGGAGTGGTCCTTTCTCTAATCCCTTCTGGGAAGTTTTTCCAAAAATTGCATTTCTTGAGTGTCGGGTGCTTCCTTGTCCCCTTGTTTCTAATTCCACGCTTATCCACTCCCTCTCCTGTATTCTAGATAGGAAGTCGCCTTTGGAAGTGTGTCCTTTTAGCTGTCAAATTCTGATATTACACCAAAATCTGGTGTCCAGGGCTACCCCGAGAAATGCTTGTTGTGTTTGGCAGCCGCCATCTTGCTCGATCCACTATTCATGGACTGATTTTTTTTTCTATGTCTGCAAAGCATGATTTTGTTTATTTTGATAGAGATTGAATTGACTTATAGATTTCTTTTGGTTAAATGTCCATTTCAATAATATTTATTCTGCCCATCCAAGATCAAGGAAGATTCTTTTTTCTTCAGTGTTTTATAATTTTTATTGTAGAGGTTGTTTGCCTCCTTGGTTAGATTTAGTCCAAGATATTTTATTGTTTTTGAGATTATTGTAAAAAATAAAAAAGCTAGAAGATAAAAGATAAAAGGTAAAAGATAAAAAAAAGATATAAGGCTAATCAGAGAGCAGAAGAGGACTTTACCCACCTCCAATTGCTGGAGCCGCAGAGATTGCCAGAAGAACATATCCAAAATTTAATGCTAGAAATAATACATGAATTTCAAAAAAAAATTTAGAGCTTAATATAAGTAAAGGATACAATAATTAAAGTGAGGGCATCATTACAAACTATAAACAATAAATTAGACTACATGTAGAATAAAATCTTGCTTTTAAAAGCTGATCATTCCAAAAATGAAAACATAGTATATAATTTAGAAAAACAAAGTCAAAAGCAGGAATTGGACATTGAAGAGATATGGGCCCATCTTAAAAGATCTTACTTAAAAATACTACTCATAGAATAAGGAAGAGAAGGTGAAACCATAGGGATCAACAATCCTTTCAAAGAAGTAATATAAAAAAATTTTCCATAAAAGAAGAGGTCAAAACAGTTACCGGAACTTATAAAACCTCCTTTAAACAATATCAGAGAAAAGTTTCACCAGACCACATAATAGTCAAACTGACCAACCTAGAAGGCAAGGAGAGAATGTTAAAGGCAACAAAAACAAAAGACCAAGTGATATTCAGAGTCAAACCAATTAGAATCTCACCAGAATTCCCAAACCAAGCCATGAAAGCCAAAAAGGCCTGGAGTAATATGTTTCAAACTATGAAAGAAAACAATTTGCAGTCCTAAATTTCTTACCAGCAAAACTATCTCTCAAATTAGATTGGGAAATAAATTTTTTTATAATAAACAAAGCTGAAACAGTTTATATCGTCTAAGTCAGCACTAGAGAAAATACAAAAAGTGGTTAAATACAAAGAAGAAATAAGTAATACACACCAGAACCAGGAAAACGAGAATTTCCATCCAGGAAACAACTCAGCAATGAAGAATAAACACTAGCTCAAAGAGAAGTTAAATCTAAATATGTTAGGAATTAAAAATCATCTCTCAATAATAACACTGAACATAAATGGCCTCAATTCCTGAAAAAAGACATCAAATGGCAAAATGGATTAAAAATCAGAATCAATCTTTCTGATGCTGCAAGAAACACACTTTACAAGTAAAGATAATAACAAACTTAAGGTAAAGGGTTGAAGCAAGATAATCCATGTCAATGAAACTCAAAGACAAGCATAAGTAGCAACTATGATATTAGACAATTTAGACTTCAAGCCTAAGCTTATTAAAAGAGACAAAGCAGGTCATTTTTTACTGATAAAAGAAACAATCCAGGAAGAGAAAATAAGAATAGTACATATTTATGACCCAAACAAAGGTTCAGCTACTTTCATAAAAAAATCTTTGTGACATTAAATCAGATGTAAGTTCCAATATAATAATACTGGGAGACTTCAAAACCCCTCTAAACATGTTAGACAGATCTTCTACACAAAAGGTCAGTAAAGATGCCTCAGACCTAGAGAACACCATAAAAATATGGACCTATTAGATGCATATAGAATATTCCACACAGCTGGCCGGGCGTGGTGGCGCAATCTTGTAATCCCTGCGCTTGGGAGGCGGAGACAGGAGGATCGCACTGGTTCGGAGCCAGCCGCGCTGGCTTAAGAGACCCTGTTTCCAAATAAAAAATATAAAATAGGTCTGGGAGTGTAGCCCGTGGGAGTGTATCCCGGAGATAGAAGGGCTTCCAGGAACCCCAGTACCACCAAAAAAAAAAAAAAAAAGAATATTCCACACAGCTATATCAGAGTTCACATTTTTCTCACCTGCTCTGCCTTCTCCAAAATAGAACACACTCATATCACAAAGTGAACACAACCAAATTAAAAAAAAACGTGACATACTTCCCTGTGTCATTTCAGACCATAATGGAATGAAACTAGAAATCAACTATAAGAAGATCCAGAGATGCCATGCAAATATGTGGAGACTGAAAATCACAATGGTAAAGAAAGAATGGGTCATAGAAGAAGTAAGGGGTGCGATCAAGAAATTTCTAGATATAAATATAGAGATACAAAATATCAAAACCTCTGGGACCTCTTGAAGGCAGTATTAAGGAAAGATTCATAACACTGTGTACTCAAATAAGAAAAATAGAAAATCACCAAACAAATAGCCTAATGATATTCCTCAATTTCCTTGAAAAATAAGAACAGTCTAACTTCAAAGCCAGTAGAAAACAGAATATAATTAAAGTCAGAGCAGAAATTAATGAAGGAGAGAATAAAAATACAAAAACAACAAAACCAAAAGCTAGTTTCTAAAAAAATAGCAAGATATATAAACCACTAGCCAACTTAACAAAATAAAGAGAAAATCAACCCAAATTATGAAGATAAGAGATAAAAAAGGAAATATTACCACCAGCAGGGTAGAAATATAAAGATTATCAGAAACTACTTTGCAAAATTATATGGTTTGATATCTGATTTTTTCTGTGTAATATTTGGCAATGTTTACATAATTTTAAATAAATATCCTCAAATATTTTCCTTTTCTCTATCACAAAAAATGTTCAAAATTCTTTCTTCTAACTTTTAGAATCATATAGTACATTATTATCTATGTACATCTTATTGTGTAGCACATCATCACTTTTTAGTCTTGTCTAACTACAGCTCACCCTTAATGAGATTATGGGATGTGCAAACCATGAAATTATACTTAGACATGATGATGAACAAAGTTATGTCATATGGATGGACCTGAGGAGATGAACCATTCACAGAAATTGAAGGGTCTTATACTTTATCTCATATGTGAAGACTGGAGGGAAAAGAGACTCCAAATCAAGGAGGACAAATCCCAATAAAGCAGTGTAGAGCTTTTAAGAGAAAAGGGTAGTGAGGAAAGGGAGACACTCATTGAAGAAAAAACTTCATTTCACACAATGTACATATACAAGATTATCAATGCCAGTCTCAATATTATTTGTGAGGAAGGAAAGATAGTGTGGTGGGATCTAGATGGATGATCATTAAGTGCTATGTGCATATGTGTCCCTATCACTCTGAATCTTATTATGTTGTGATTACAGTGCACCAATAAAAAGATATTTTAAAAAAACTTTCTAAACTTTTTTTCTGTTATTTTCTTGAAATTAATATGAGCCCTAAAGCAGAATAAAGTCCCCTCATCATCATAGCATCAAACACACTGTACATGTCTGTGTGGTAGCTGTGTTATTTTGGTTTTTTTTCATTAATTAACTAAAATGTCTGCAAACTTCATTTATCCAAACTGTGAAATGATAATGGTTCCTTAAAAGGAATTTTGGAATTGACTTGCATGTGAGTGCTTCTCAAATATTAATAGGTAAATTTTATACATATATATATATATAGTCTGTATATATATACATATATACATATATATATGTATATATATGTGTGTGTGTATATATATATATATATATATATATATATATATATATAGAGAGAGAGAGAGAGAGAGAGAGAGAGAGAGAGTCTGTTGATAGCAATGTATGCCAAGCATTGTTCCGTGAACAGGCAACAAAGCAACCCACAATACTAAATATATTCCTCCAACCAATCATTCAACTATTATCTGAAGATGTTCAGTGCTCTGAGATCTATGATTCAATTTTAATCATAAAAATTATTGCCATAAATTCAGACAAAAATAAGTTTCTCTATAATTTCTCTCCACTAATTATATTTTCACAGAACTTCTACTGAGTAAGAGTGTCTGCTTTTAGTCTCATAGGCTTTTAAATAAAAGAAGGCTGTCTGAATAAGGTGTGGCTTCTCAAAAGTTTTGCAATTTGTCTAGCCCAGGATTAACCACTTTCCCCAAACCTACCCATTTGTTTTATATTATTGAAAAATAATATAAAAAACAAGTCATAATATTTCCTCTTTGGAAATAATGTGTCTCTTTTTAATAAATTTAAGCTTAAAGTAGATTTACTAACAGCCACATGACAACATTTTATTTTGAACTTTAGGTCACCTGAAAGTCCAGTGTTAGAACTTCCTTAATAAAATGCAGAAAGGTTTATAATTTTATTTTATATTTAGTTTATCACATAAACATATTGACATCAATTTGCTTTTAATATCTACCATGCAACACTTTAAATTTGCTCTCAGTTTTGTATAATATGCAGACTCAAATATATTCTTTTAATAGAATCAATCATTCAAAACACAAACAACAACAAATGCTGTGGAGACGTGGGAACTCTAAAACATTGTTGGTGGGATTGAAAATTGGTACAACCACTTTGGAAAACAGTATGGAGGATCCTCAGGAGAATGGGAATGAACTTACCATTTGATTCAGCAATACCACTTCTGCGTATCTATCTCAAAGAAAAGAAACCAAAATACCAAAATAATGCATGTGTATCTATGTTCATAGCTGCATAATTCACCATTGTCAACCTATGGAACCAGCCAAGATGTCCATCAACAGAGGAATGGATTACAAAACTGTGATACATGTACACAATGAAATTTTACTCAGCCATAAAGAAAAACACAACCACGTCGTTTACAGGGAAATGGAGGGAAATGTAGGACATTATGCTAAATGAGATTAGTCAGTCACAAAAAATAAAAAATTGGATGCTTTTCCTAATATGTGAAATCTAGGGTGAAATGGGTAACAGGAGAAACTCTTGATGAAGAAGGAGATCCTATAGATGAGCAAATAAGACAACTTAACTGAGGGGATGGGAGGGGGAAGAAGGAAACTTTAAAGCACATGATGTACTTTAACATATCAAAGTCAATCACAAAGCCAGGCATGAGAAGGAGGGATGGGGAGGGAATGGGGTGGGAATTGGGTAAGGGCTAATTGGGTGATATGTGTATGTATGTCTCCACCATCTTTTATCTCATTAAGATGTATGACTACAATACACCAATAAAAAAATTAAAAACAACAAAACAAAAAACCCAAATACATCCTTCTCTCTTTCCATATTAATCATTGATATAAAATGTAAACCATTTTCTATCAACTTTTGGGAAGCAAACTCACTGTTTCTGTTTTATAAGTCTTTCCCCTTTGTGATATAATTCCATCCATCATCACTAGTTGTTCACAATTAATTGTAAATCTATTAGATAATATTATTTTCTCTGGACCCACATTACATGATAAAAAATTAAATTGCAACTTTCAAGCCCTATTGTACCATTTATCTTAGTCTTTATAGTTATTAAATACTCTTGTAATATTCCATGTGCAAGTTGTCTCATAAAGTAAATGCTAATCATACATAAAAGAGAGAGATAGAGAAAAAGAGAATCTTAGGTTTAGAATTCAATCCTCCCCTTACAATATTTTCACCTTTTAGGAATATTTTTACCTTCCTCTTCTTCTTCAAATATTGTGTGATTTGGATGAGTGCACAGTCACAAAAAAATATGAAGAAGTTCAGCTCCAAGCTGAGGATGGTGGTGTGAGCTCTTAATCCCAAACACTTTGGAGACTGAGGAAGGAGGATTCATATTTCCAGTCAATCAACTCAGTCAGAGCTGTTTAAAAAAAAAAAAACCTAAATTTGGATACTTTGGGGTCTTTCTCATTATACTTATACTTCTAATCATAGTTTTTAGTCAGTTTCTCTCTTTTCTCCTTTCTTTCTTTTCTTCTTTCTTTTCTTTTCCTTCTTCTTTTCTCTTTGTCTTATTTCCTTCTTTTAGAGTCTTTCTCTTATATACCTCACTTCTATTTTTCTTTCTTAGATATGATTAAAAGTGTTTTTGCTGTGCTATCAAGAGTTAGTATTAAGTGCAAAAAGTATACATGATTTTTTAGAAAAATAACTTCCTATGACTTGCATATTTGCTTAATCTTCTAAATCTAACAAGCTGTATGATCACTAATGTAAAGAGTTTGGGGAGTCATAAAATTATAACTATTGTTAAGTAAATATGAATACATCATGAGTTTAAATTTATATGCTACAATTTGCATAGGTACAATGTGTAGTTTTTCATTTTACAATAAGTTTGTCAGATCTTCAGTCCAAACTGCCCATTCCTGCTCAACAATGGAAAAAACAGTAAGGTGATAAGACCTTCAAGGTGACTGTAAAAGGATATATTCCAGTTTTAAATCACTGTTGTAGGCTAATAAAACTTTGAGAACTTTTTGTTTGGGAAATCACAGTAAATTTAATAATGAAATTCCTATTGATATTCTTTTTGTCACCCCTCCAAGGAAACTTTTCTTTCCCCCTCCTTCTTCCCATGGTGATCAACATTTCTCAATATATAGTTATCCTACTTCTGGCACCACTTATGAAACACAGTACTTTTATCATATCTATCTAATGAAATTTTTTCTTATATCATATTGTCTATCTTCACTATGACTTATAATAAAATCCTATGATTTTAGTCTTCTGACAAATATTTTGAAATAAAAAAACAGTATTTGGAACAGAAAAGTTTTAAAAATTTGTTTTTTTAAAAAATCACATCTTTATATTGAAAGTATAGTATATTTTTACTTCTTACTAACAACAATAAAAAGCAAAATAAATTTTAAGATGATTCTCTTTACTTTAAGATTATGCCATTTACAGGAAAATAGATAAAGCTGGAAAATTTTATAATAAATTAGTCAGTCACAAATAGTGAAAAGTCAAATGTTTCCCTAATATGAAGAAGCTATAAAAAAATCAAACACAGTTTAAACACCAGACAAAGCAGAAGAAACCTTAGTGGAGTTAAAGAGGGGCTCTAACTGAGGGAGATAGGAGGGAAGAGGCCTACTTGCATAGAAAAACACCTGAATGAACAAATGAGCATGATGTACGTACACAAACTTATCAAAGCCAATCACTGTGTTAAGAATAGAAAGGTGGGAGGGAGAGGAAGTGGGGTGATAACTGGGGGGGGAATGCAATGAGTGCTATGTGCATGAAAGTCTCTATCACCCTGAACTTCATCAAGATGTATGATTACAATGCACCAAAAAAAATACTACATTTAAAATTATTTAATAGTACATTGTAATATACATGGTAGTGGGGTTTAATGTGGTACAAAAATGCATGCACACAGCACTTAGTGTATTTCCTTCCATATTCTGTCCTGCTACCCACAACTCCTCCCCACATGTGTTAGTAAAATAGGTAGTAACATCTTCAAATATATCTATAGTAGGATTTTAATTGTTTTATTTTTCAATCTCCCCTCTTCCTCTTTCTAACTTCTCTCCCAATCCCCTTTCACTACTCTACAGGTCTCTCTCTACATTATTTAAAGTCCTTTATGTTTTATATTTTCTCTCTAGCTTACCATTATGAGGAGAAATACATATGACCCTTAACTTTCTGAGATTGGTTGATCTCATTCAGCATTATATTCTTTAGTTCCATCTATTTTTCTGCATAAGAGATTTTTTAAAATTTATGGCTGAGTAGACTTCTATTGTGTTTATGTACTACATTTACTTTCAACTAACACTGGGGCTGCTTCCATAATTTAGCTATTGTGAATCATACTGTTATAAAGGTTGATATGCATGAATCACTATACTATTCTGACTTTAGTTCTTTAGAAAGGAAATTGAAGAGTAGAATAGCTGGGTTATATGGTGGTTCCATTCCTACTTCTTTTGAGAAACCTCAAAACTAATCTCTATAGTTATAATAATTACAGTTCTGCCAAGAGTATATAAGAGTTTATATTTTCTTATATCCTTGCTAGCTTTAGTTATTGGTTGTATTCTTAATTATTTTAATACTAACTGCAGTTAGAATATCACTGAAGTTTTGATTTGCATTTTCCTAATTGCTAACAATACTGAACACTTTTCTCACATATTTATTGACCATTTACATTTCTTCTTTGAGAAGTTTCTATTCAATTGCTTATTTTCTGATTAGAATTAATTTAGTATTTTTTATGTTTTCATATATTCTAGCTATTAATTCTCTATAAGAGGAGAAAATAGCAAAAATGTTCTCCCATTCTGTAGGTTGTCTTTTGACCTTGTTTACTTTTCTGTGTGGAGCTTTGTAATTTGATGTCATCTTATTTAATGAGTCTTGGTTTTATTTCCTGAGTTTTCAGGTATCTTATTGAGAAAGACTTTACCAGTGCCTATATATTAGAAAGTTGGTCCTAAGTTTTCTCCTAGTAATTGCATAATGTCTAGATATGATCTAGGATTAAATTTATACATGGTGAGAGTGATCTTATTTTATTTTTCTATATATGAAATCCAATTTTCCCAACACCATTGGTTAAAAATATTCTTTTCTAGAATGTATATTTTTGGTTCCTGTGTCAAAAATCAACTGGCTAAAGTATGAGGATTTGTCTCTGTGTCTTCATTTTTTTTCATTAGCCTAAATCTGTCTATCTTTGTGCCAATACCATTCTGTTTTTGTTACCATGGCTCTGTAGTGTAATTGAAATCAGAAATTATGATTTCTTCAACATGGTTCTTATTCCTCACAATTGCTTTGGTCTTGTCCTTTCATGTAAATTTTTATGACTATTACTGTTTTTCTAGTTTTTTGAATAATAACATTGGTATTTTGATAAAGATTGCATTGAATCTGTAGATCACTTTAGATAATATGACCATTGTTATGGTGTTTATTCTGCCTATCCCAGAACTAAAAGGTCTTTTTATTGTCTAAGGAATTTTTCAATTTTTTTTCCAGTATTCTATACTTTTAATTGCAGAGCTCTTTTATATACATTTATTTCCAGGTATTTTAATTTTGGGGGAGTTATTGTGAATAAAATTGTTTTTTGAAATTTTAGTGAGTTGATCATTGTTGAATAGAAAATTTATTGTTTTACTTTTTAAAGTTAATGTTGTATCTGGCTATGTTGCTGAATTTGTTTATCAGCTCTAGATGGTAAAGTATTTTTGAATATTCTAAGGTTTATGTACTATATTTAGACACATCCTATAAGTCTTAGGTATTATACTTATCATGTTTTATACTGAGTTAAAGTTTGCATTATTTACTTATTAATAATTACAATAAAAAAGCAAAATTTTTTAATAAATTGTGGAAATTAAAAATTTTAAATAATAACAATTTTAGATCACTTAAGAACAGTAAGATTTATAATTTAACAACAAATGCTAGAGTGGATGTGGATAAGTGGAAATTTTGGTACATTGTTGGTGGAACTGCAAATTAGTACAACCACTTTGGAAAACAACATGGAAGATCCTCAGAAAAATGGGAACAAACCTACGATATGACCCAGCAATACCACTTGGGGTATCTATCTAACAGAACACAGACCAAACTACCAAACTAATGCATGCCTACCTATGTTCATAGCCAAACACTTTACAATTGTCAAACTATAAAACCAGCCAAGATGTCCATCAACAAATAAATAGGTTACAAAACTATGGGATTTGTACACAATTAAATTTTACTCAGCCATAAAAAAGAACAGAATTATGTTATTTTCAGAAAACTGGATGGAACTGGATAATATTATACTAATATTAGTCAGTTACAAAAAGTAAAAAAATCAGATGTTCTCGCTAATACGCAGAAGATAGGAAGAAAAAGAGTAATAGGAGGAACTCTACACACAAAAAAAAGGAGAAACCATAGATGATCAATAAGGTAACCTAATTAAGGGGATGGGAGAGGAGAAGAGGAAAATTCCCTAATGTACATGACATATATTCATAAGCATATCAAAGTTAACCACTAAGCCAAACATGAAAAGGAATGAAGGGGAAGAAATGGGATGGGGATTGGGTAAGGGCTAAATGAGTGATGTGTGCATGTATGTCTCTACCATCTTGTACCTCATTAAGATGTATGACTACAATGCACCAATAAAAAATAAATAAAAGAGCAAGTTAATTCCTTGTTTTTTATTTATTTATTTATTTATTTATTTATTTATTTATTTATTTATTTTCATGGTACTGGGGTTCCTGGAAGCCCACTCCCAGAACTATTTTATATTTTTACTTGAAAACAGGATCTCTGAAGCCAGCGTGGGTGGCTTTGAACCTGTGCAATCCTCCTGTCTCCACCTCCCAAATTCAGGGATTACAAGCATGTGCCACCACACCTGCTCGCATTCCTTGTTTTTATAGAAACAAAAGTAATAAATACAATAAAAAAAATACAATTTTCAGGTGTTTTTTTGTTTTTGTTTTTTGTTTTTGTTTTTTTCTTTGGTAGTACTGGGGATGGAACACTTCTACCTCCAGGCTATTCTCCCAGACCTATTTTATATTTTTATTTGGAAACAGGATCTCTCTTAAGCCAGTGAGGCTGGCTTTGAACCTGCAAGATCCTCCTGTCTCTGCCTCCCAAGCGCGGGGATTACAAGCATGTGCCACCATGTTCAGCAACATTTTCAGGTGTTTTTTAATACATGTTTTCTATTTTTTACTTTTTTATTTTTATTTTATTATTATTATTATTATTTTTGGTGGTACTGGGGTTCCTGGAAACCCTTCTCCGGGCTACAATCCCAGACCTATTTTATATTTTTATTTGGAAACAGGGTCTCTTAAGCCAGCAAGGCTGGTTTCAAATCAGCATAATCCTCCTGTCTTTGCCTCCCAAGCATGGAAATTATAAGCGTGTGCCACCATGCCTGGTGTTTTCTATTTTTTAAATGATGGTTAGAATAAGTCCTGTAATATGGTACATTTTTAATAAGTTTCAAAATATGTCATAAGTTACTACTTTCTTCACTGCTTAAATTAATGTAATTGGGGGAAATAAGTAAACAGTTTTTTTCTCTATAATTATTATGAAATTTATACTAGATATTATAATCTTTAACAATTTTAATTATTTTTATTTTATTTTTAAAATTTTATTGGTGCATTGTAGACTTACATCATAATGTGGATCATGTTGACAATGGCATATATTCACATATATGCCCTTCCTCTTCCTCCTGCTTCCCCTTTTCCCTCCTCCTAATACTGAGTGTCCAGGATAACTATGTTATATTAACATGTATAGACATATTCAAATGTAGCTTTTTCATTAATTAACCTCAGCCTTCTTTCTCCCCTACCCCTCTTTTCTGGCTTCACTGAGGTTTGCCCTTCATTAGCTGAAGTCCCCCTGGCACCCTAATACTCTCTAGCTTGAGCATATTAGAGAAAACTTATGTTCCTTACCTTTCTGTGCTTGGCTAATCTCACTTAGGATAATGTTCTCCAGGTCTTTCCATCTTCTTGCAAATGGCATGATTTTGTTCTTCTTTATTGCTGAGTAGAATTCCATTGTGTGTATTTCCCATAATTTGGCAATCCATTCTTCTGTTGATGGAGATATAGGTTGGTTCCATATTTCGTCTATTGTGAATTGATTTGCTATGAACATGGGAAAGGATATGTTACTGTAGTTCTCTGATTTCAACCTCTTTGGAAAGATATTCAGTAGTAGTATAGCCGGGTCATATAGTGGATCCATTTCCTGTTTTCTAAGGAATCTCTACACTGATCTTCACAGCAGCTTTTTTTTTTTAAGAATAAATATCTTATCAATGATGACTTTCTTATTATGTACATCAGTCAATTTTAGTGCTCAATAAATATGCCATTTACAATATAAACTCAGCTTGGTATAGAAATGCATACCAATGTTTATAGCAACACACTGTATAGTTTCCAAGTTAGAAAATAAGTTTCAATGTTCCTCAATAGATAAATGGGTGAAGAAAGTATGATATATATAAGCAATGAAGTTTTAGGCAGCCATAAAAAAGAACAAAATTATACAATTTGCAGGTAAATTAGTGAAACTAGAGAGCATAATGCTAAGTGAAATAAGTCATATTCAGAAAGTCAGGGGTTATAAGTCTTTTCAATAGGTGGAAAGTAGAGATAACAATAATAAATAAAATGTAAATTCACAAAAAGAGGAAAATGATCAATAGAAAATAGGAAGGAATTCTGGGAGAGGAAAGGGGGACTGAAATAAAACAAATTATCTTATGTGCCTATACAAATCTATCACAATGAAACCCACTATTATGTATAATTATAATGAACTAATTAAAAGATATAAAATATCATTATTTTAACATATTAAATATATTATAGAAAGAGATCACAATTGACATGGAATTTTTGAAATTTTATATATATATGTATGTATATATATATGAGTATATATATATAAAAGATATATATATTTTGTTGTTGTTGTTGTTGTTGTCCTGGGGTTCCTGGAAGCCCTTCTACCTTTGGGCTACACTCCCAGACTTATTTTATACTTTTTATTTGGAAACAGAGTCTCTTAAGCCAGTGAGGCTGGCTCCAAAACAGCATGATCCTCCTGTCTCTGCCTCCCAAGCGCAGGGATTACAAGCATGTGCAACCACACCCGGCTGAAATTATATTTAAATAATAAACATGCTAAGTGTGATATTCACAGTCAAAATAAATTTTCTTCATTCCTTAGTGTTTTTAATCAGAAGTTGGTGTCAATAACAGTAATTTATAACTTATTTAGCATCAATAATATTTTCAAAAATATCAAGAAAATTGCTTCCTTCAAAAAGGTTTTATAATTGTTTATTGGTTTCAGGATCTCTTAGACATTGACTTTGTTTATGCATTAATTTTGCCTAAATAAGAAGGATGTATGAAATAAATGTTAAAGTATATATATATATATATTTTTAAAGTATGCCTTTGTTTTTCACTACAGAATCCAGTTCTTTCTCAATACATCAAAAGCTTCTAAAAGAGCCACAGAGTAATATTCTTCAATGACTTCTGTGGCAGGAAGACATCACTTTGAATTTCCCATTTTCAATTTGACAAATTTATGCAGGTAAATGTATTTTAGCATATGTAAATACTGGTTTGAGCTAACAAGTTTTTCAAAAGGTGTCAAAATCAATAGAACGTTTTGAGTTAATACCATTAAATTTAGAGAATGCACAAAAAAATAATGTAAAATAGCTGGGCATGGTGGGACAGTCTTATAATCCCAGTATTTGGGATGCTGAAACAGAAGGATCACAGGTCCATTGTCAGCCTCAGCTACTTAGTGAGGCCCTCCACAACTTAGTGAGACCCTGTTTCAAAATAAAGAATAAAAAATAGGGCTGGGGTTGTAGCTCAGAGGTAGAATGCCCCTGGGTTCAAACTCCAGTACTGCAAAAGAAAGATAAAAGAAAAAAGAAAAGAAAAGAAAAGAAAAGAAAAGAAAAGAAAAGAAAAGAAAAGAAAAGAAAAAAAAAAGAAAAGAAGGAAAGAAAATATAAAACACATTAAGCTATTTTGAAGCTCTCATCTATTTGCTCTTTCCCAATCATATTTGCAGCTTTTTTGTGTGTGCTGACATCTCAAATTATTCTTTCATGTTTATATCTATGTTGATATTTTAAATTTTTAACAATTTAATTATTTTATTTTACTTTTAGTTGGTGCATTGTAGTCATACATCTTAATGGGATAAAAGATTTGTGGAGACATACATGCACACCTCACCCAATTAGCCCTTACTGGATCGCCACCCCATTCCCTCCCCATCCCTCCTACCCATGCTTGGTTTAGTGATTGACTTTGATATGTTTGTTTAAGTACATCATGTGCTTTATATTTTTCTCTAAGTGATCTAACCAACAAGGTATACAATCCTTCTATGGCATGTCATAATACCCAGTAAAATAATAGATAAAGAAACCCATTTTTATACATTTTCTCTCATAGAGTTATGTCTTATGATATAGAACTTCTTGGATTAATCTATGAATACTAGTTGTTTCCCTAGCAAAACTGAACTACATGTAATTTGTTCAAGAGTTTGCCAATATTGTTCTCATTTTCACTCTCTGTTTAGAAAACTTTATTAGTTTGTCTGAATTCACTCTTGAATTCTTTTTTTAGATGAAAAAAATTTTGAAGTTCTCTCAAATTTGGTAATGATTCCAAAATTGGACCTGATATAAATTGTGAAGTCAAAAAGAGCTTTCCTAAAAATATTTCTAAAAAAATGTTTCTGTACCATAATTAGAAATATCTATTTTATTCAATTTTACAATATAGAAATAAACATTGCAAAATTGTTATTGTCAAAATATATATAATAAAAATTTTGTAAAATACTACCACGGAAGTTGCCAGATTAAAAAAAAAACAGAATAATATTTTCTGAATTCATGTTGTTTATGTTATTTTTCAACTGTTAAGAGTTAATGATTATTGAAGATTTTAGTTAACATATTCTTTTACTGTTTTGTCACATTTTTATTCTTTTTTGTCAAAATTTATATACTTTTCAGACCCCTAACAACTTGGAACCCTCTGTCTGTAGTTAATAGTTTTTTATTTTTATTGATGCATTGTAGTCATCCATCTTAATGGGGTACAAGATGGTAGAAGTATACATGCACACATCACTCATTTAGCCTTTCCCCAACCCCAATTCCATTTCTTCCCCCTCCCTCCTCATGTTTGACTTAGTGATTGACTTTGATATGTTTATTAATGTATGTCATGTACATTAGAGAATTTTTCTCTTCTCCCCTCCCATTCCCCTCAGTTAGGTTGCCTTATTTGCTCATCTATGGTTTCTCTTTTTTGTATATTTCTCCTATGATCCTTTTTCTCTCTACCTTCTACATATTAGAGAAAGCATCTGATTTTTTACTTTTTGTTATTAAATAAGTAACTTAGCATAATGTTTTTCAGTTTCATTCATTTCCCTGCAAATAACATAATTTTGTTCTTTTCTATGGTTGAGTAAAATTCCATTGTGTACATATCCCATAGTTTTGTAATCCATTCATTTGTTGATGGACATCTTGGCTGGTTCCATAGTTTGGCAATGGTGAAGTGTGTGGTTATGAACATAGATAGGCATGAATTAATTTGGTATTTTGTTTTCTTTTCTGTTAGGTAGATACCCAGAAGTGGTATGGCTGGATCATATGAAATTCTTACTGTTATTCTTACTCTCTTCTTGTTTGCAAAAACTGATAAATGTTGCCTATGTCTTGTCCCTCCTCATTCTTCAGATGCATATTTTTCTATCTCCATCTAATTTGTAATAGGGACAAAATATATAACCCTGTGGTTTGTAATAAAGTAGTTTGAAACTGTTAAACTTCTCACAATCTGGAAGAATGCATGAATGCCTTTGAACTTTGTTTCATTAGATAATATAACATTTTTCTATTCTGTAACATTCAAATTATATTGCTAGGTATTCAGATCTTTGGAAAATATATTTAATTAATGAATTTTTATGCATATTATCTCTCAGCTTTTCTTAAAATTTGTCATTTATGGTTGAAATGAAGGGAAAAGGAAAATTTCTATCATTCTCCCTTATATGAGTACTATGTTATTCTGAAAATAATATCTTTGAAATCTTTTTCTTTATAAAATTTATCTATTTTCTCGCAAAATGTTGTCATATAATGCAAAAGAATTTGTTCATATACTTCTCTGATTGCTTACCTGTTGTAGTTTTTAAAATTTATATTTTTATCTTGACATATAGAAAAATAATATAGAATATCTTAGAAACCTTTTTATAATGTGTAAAAACTTAGAAAAGTAGAAAAAGATAGCTCATCAAGTTTTAACAATAGGTAATTTTTGTGCTGGCAAAATTTTCATAACCATAATGAAAATTGCTTGAAAATAATTGGCCAAATCAATTACCTGATTAAGTAAAACTATAATTATTATAATTTATGTTTTGATATTTTTCTTATGATTATTTATGATAAATGATTAGTTCTTACATAAGATACACTTTCACATATATTATAAATACTAAAATAATGTTTGGGTTCTATAAATAAAAGACAAATAATATAAAGGATAATATTACATGTCAACTTAATTGACTCTTACAATATAGAATTTCTTCTTTTTAGTTTTAAGAAAATATTGAGTTGTGTGTAGAAATACAGATTATTTATTTTAAAATTAGTTGAGTCAACAAGATTAAATATTAATCTCAACCTTTCTTTTTCAGTCAAAACAAAATGGTATGTTAACTTGTGAATGCCTCAAAAATTACTTTTGAGCCGGGCATGGTGGCTCACGCTTGTAATCCCTGCGCTTGGGAGGTGGAGACAGGAGGATCGCGCTGGTTCGGAGCCAGCCTTGCTGGCTTAAGAGACTCTGTTTCCACATAAAAATGTTAAAAAAATAGGTCTGGGAGTGTAGCCCGTGGGAGTGTGTTGTACCGGAGGTAGAAGGGCTTCCAGGAACCCCAGTATCACCAAAAAAAAAAAAAAAAGAAGAAGAAAAAGAAAAAAATTACTTTTGAAAAGTTATTTTAAAAAGTTCACAAATTTTTAACTTATGAATAAAACTTATTTGATTCTTAATTTTTTGTTTGTATATTTTGAGAAAAATATTTTCATGTCATGTAGAGGAAGTTTTCAAATTTTTTAAAGATTTATTAAACTTATACTAAACCTCTGTAATTGATGACAATAAATTTATATTAATAGTTGTTCTTATTATTGTCTCTAATAACCTTGAAATAATTATTAGGGAAAGAGCTCAGAGCCTATATACCTTCCCTAGTTTAATACAGTGCATACTTCTTTCTCATGTATAGCCTCTTTTGTGGTTAAGCTAGGTGCCTGCAGTATGTGGAAGATCTTTCCACTTGAACAGGAACACTCCTCAAAACTTCCTAGCACTGATAGACTTCAAATATCAGTTTTCCTTCTCAAAAATATAGTAAAAGTTTTATTAAACTTTTATAGCTTTTCCCTTTGTATTCATAGCCCAATACTTGCCAAAGTTGCAAATTTATACCTCCTATACATTTTGTACCCTCCCTCATTCAGTCACTTTCTCCACAGTGTACTTCCTTCCTTGCACAATCTTGTTACTCCCTCCTCCTCCCTAAACTCTGATATCTGCCTCTTTATCCCAGAAGTCTGTGATACTCGCCAGGCCACACTGAACACACTCTCTCCAGGTAGATTAGAAGAAGACATCATGGTCTCTGCCTCATAGGTTTTTCTTTTCTGAGGAGCCATACAGTCTGCTCTACAATTCTTGAGACAATTGCCTCATATAGTATTTTTGGTTGTTTATGCATAAATCCTACTCTAATCTTAGTTATTTCATCAAAGCCATGCAGGATTTTCAGCCATTTAATTTCAGTCCCATGATTTATGAGCCATTGCTGTCTTCATTAATTAGGTTGCATGGGAAAATTAAGGCTAAAATTCTATGTACTCAGTTTCATTTGTTGTTTTTTTTTTCATTGATTGCAATTTAGGAGTTGAATAAATAAAACCACAAGTTATGTAACATAATTACAAATACAAAAATATTAACTTTTTATGTGAGACACAGTTTCAGGTTCTATCCCATCTACTAATTCAAAGGGCAGTGTTTCTTAAGCCTTTTTACATCAACAGGAACCCAGAGAAATTGCATATGATTCTACACATGCATATTTCAATTTAGGTTTATTATTTGCTTAACAATATTCATTTCTCTATTCTTCTAACAACATGTCTCCCTCTTGTAAGAAGGCTACTCTCTCCAAGAAATCACCAGAACTTTCTTCATCAGTGCTCCAGGAATCCTCAGATGATCCATACCTACAATAATCCTGAATACTACTTTTAAACAGTCTCAATGCCATCCTTCTTGAATCTTCAAATAAGGCCTATCAATTCTGATTGGAGCTGACAATGCATCCTGCTTCTCACACTTTTTGATGAATCCTCATACCCAAGTTGATACCACTTTCCGGAATACCATTGCAAAGTACTACTGCATCCACCATAGTATTTTCTCTTGCTGCTAATGTTCCATTTATCCCACTCTGGGCTTTAATGTTGCTTTCTACTTCTTTCTCATTCCCCAGTGACTGCTATATTTTATACTACCACCATTGTTACTGGAAATGCCCGTTTAAATCAACACAACTGAAGTTTACATCCTTTGAGATATTTCTGACTTAATCTCTGCTTTTATCACTACTTTCCCCCACCTAGTCCTGGTTATATTTATTATATTTTTGCCAAGATGTTCTTGAAATACTGTACAGCGTAGGGGCTGCCTGTGGACTTCTGTTGTGCTGAAGGTTTCTGTTAAGAATGGACAGAATATCCCCTTATCAAGGGAAATTATTTAAAGTATTGCTCTTAGTGCTTTCAGTCCTGAAATCTTCTTTGATTGCAAATACTAAGGCTTAGTACTAAGGCCAATTCACCATTTGCCTTCACTTTAATAGACACTTTTTGTACTGTATGGTGACTCCCCATTTCTTAAAATAAGAAAAAAAAAAACACGAGATTAATCTTAAGTCTTTTTTTTTTTTCTCATTCTTAAAATCAGTGAAGGGATGAGATCCACACAAGTTATATTAATTCTTCTTATGTTTATTAATATTAGGTTTAGATCCTGTAAACACACCAGTTTTCTCCTGTCAAAATCCTCAATCTGTGAAGGACTCTAATGTGAAGGACTCTAATCAAGATATGCCGGGCGTGGTGGCCCACGCTTGTAATCCCCGCGCTTGGAAGGCAGAGACAGGAGGATCGCACAGATTGGAAACCAGCCGTGCTGGCTTAAGAGACCCTGTTTCCAAATATATATATATATATATATATATATATATATATATATATATATATATATATATATATAATAGGTCTGGGAGTGAAGCCCGGAGGTAGAAGGGCTTCCAGGAACGCCAGTACCACCAAAAAAAAAAAAAAAAAGAAAAAAGAAAAAGAAAAAAAATCAAGATAAGAATTAAATCTATTCATTTTAATGTACATAAATATGTCTCAAAGAAATTCAGTAACTTGTTAGATTTACTAAGGGCATTTAATAGCTTAGATGGACAACCTATTAGTATCCAATGTGAGCTTCAGTTTCTTGTTGTGGTGGGTTTATAAGTTTATAACCTATAATAACAGCTTTGCTGATATTTTTTTAAGAAGCTCATTTTGTTTAAACCAGACTATTAGATATCTGAATGATGACATAATTTCCAACTCACCAGTTCTTTCCAGTGTTCCAAAATACTTTCTCTAGAATTTTAGTGCTTTACTTTGATATTGTCCCTAATAGACTGTTACATTTTGGAAAGTAACATCAGAATTATTTACACATTTAATTTAATTAATTAATTTATTTATTTTCACAATACATGGAATTCTACCCAGGGACCTTCTACCTCTGAGCTAAGCTATCTAAGCCATCCTCTCAAAGATTAGTTTTACTATACAAGATCTTCTGCAAAATAAAAATTCTTATATGAAATATGTTAGCAATATAAAGTAATATTATAAGTGAAAAATGTATTCTATGAAAGATAATAAATTAAGACAATCTCACCAGGTGACACAAATTTTATTGCCATATCTATGCCCTATTTTGCTTTTCTATTATGTCCTGAGTATGAAGCCTCAGATTTATTTTTTTAAATCCTCAGTTGTAATAAAAATGTATTAAAAAGCCCCAATATTTTCAAGCTTGTTAGCACATTTTCTAATATAACATTAGATGTTAAGCTTTAAATCAGAATATTAAAACAACACACACATCAAGTTATTGGGCTTTGGAGAAAAATAAGTTAGCAGCATGCTTCCTTTGCCCT
Source organism: Muscardinus avellanarius (assembly GCF_963383645.1). Classification (NCBI taxonomy): domain Eukaryota; kingdom Metazoa; phylum Chordata; class Mammalia; order Rodentia; family Gliridae; genus Muscardinus; species Muscardinus avellanarius. The sequence goes on from NC_137791.1 coordinate 92,090,115, forward strand.
GATTTGCAGTTAGAACACAACTTGCAGGCATGTATTATTAACTGGAGATCAGACAAGAAAAAGGTTTTAATGTTCCCAGGTTAATTAGTGGCTGTTCTTCAGTAAACATTTGCTGCAGAAACAAAGTTAGCTAGAATTTTTTTCTTATATTTTAGGAAACTTGTTATCTTTTATCATTAACTACTATTCCTCGGGAATGGATTTGGAACTGGGTAGAATTTACACTGTAGATCAACTCATCAAGATTTTCTCTGTCACAGTAAATATTTTACTTGAGCACCAATAACATTTGGTCTTGAGTACATTTCTGTTTTTAAATATAAAAATGAGTGATAGAAGGGAACAGAGTTTACCTAAAGAAGAGGAAAACTTTGGCATTAGGGAAACTTCTGGGGTGCAGGGAATGATTGAGGTGAGTGTGCTGCACACATTTTACTACTGATAAATTTCATCTTGATTAAAAAAGTAAGGCATTTTTTTCATTTATCATTATCACAACAATGCTCTTAATTATATTTTTAAAATTATACTTAACCTAGCTTTAGAAAATAAGATAATACATTATAATGGAACTATTTACTTAATAGCTAATTATTTCTTCAGCATCCAGTCTGGAGGTAAGACACAGCATGTTCTTGAGCTCACAGTTTAGCATAGGGAGACAGGTAAGGTTAGGTAAAATTATACCAGATTAGCAATCCTGTGGTTGGGAAAATTACAGTGTGTATTTTTTGGTTTGGGATTTGTTCTATACACGTAAATGAAGTCATCAATACAGTTAGAGAAAAGCGTAATAGTGAACCCCACTCTTATGAGGTGGTGGTGATTGAGCTCTGTGTTCACTTATTGAAATTAAAATACAAGTAGCTAAATCTCTTTAAGTGACCAAAATTTAGTTTTCATTAAATTGGTAGAGAAATTAAAGCATCATTATACTGTTTAAATTTAATAAAGACATAGGCCACCTAAATTAAGAGCAAAATAAAAAGATCCTAAAAATTAAGGGCTGCTTGAAAATATTTTCAATGAATATAAAAGATTCAAGGGCAAAACATGTTCATTAAAATTGTGAAATCAGAAAAGAAAACTACTTCAATATTACTTGGAAATGGAGTATTGATTGTTTCATTATAATAGTAGTAGACATGTTAGGCACAGAATTCACGTGATTTTTATTTTTACATGGAATGTGGATGGTCATACATGGCCAGTTGGAGTTGTAAGGAAGTCTCTGTCCCAAGATATTGAAAATTTTAATATCAATGTATTTCTCAGCCAGTAATTCCTTTTCTTATACTGCATTTGACTAACCTAGTATACCAAATTTCCCTCATCTCCTAGCACAGCCTCTGATTCCAAATAATCTATTTGCTTACTTTTGTATGCCCTAGACTACCAATGTGTCCAATCACATTTCTGTTCCTTTTCCCCTGGTTCCTGATTATATCTTGTCACCAATCTTTCTTTGAATGGTCCTCTCTTCTTGTTTCTGCATTAAAGGTAATAATAGCTAAGTAATAAAAGTTTACCCCTCACTCATGCAAAACCCAACACCGATGTTCCTGTCAGGGATCTTCCATACCCCCATTCAGTATTCAGCTTCCTCTCTTCTGCCAGAGCTTAGATTCTTCTGTTTGCTCTTCCACCAACTACTCATGAGGGAAGAGAAAATACAAAGCATTATATAGAATGTTTTGATAAATTAGGACACATTTTAGTTCAAGTGTCTTCAGCCTATATATAGGTGGCTAAAATGCAGTCACATTGCCTCACTTAATGAAGGAAAGCTAGGAAATGTAGTCTAGTGGGTCTGTACAGGCAAAGAGAGAAGATTTGGGTAAGCTCATTGAAGTCTCCACTACATCTGTTCATTAGTTTTTAGAAGCCAATTTCCACTTATATCTGGGCCTCTGGATTTATAATCAGATGTATACACCCATAGATTCTACATTGTGCAGGCTTAATCAATGAAAAATAAAAAATATTTGAAAAATATTTTTGAAAAAAATAAACATATCTGTACTGAATACATATATTTTCTTGTCAGTATACCTTGAAGTATATTATATTACATTGTATTGGCATTATAAATAATGCATATATGATTTAAAAATGTAAGTGATTATTGCATAAGCTTTATGCAAATACTATAGTTTACATAAGGGATTTCAGCATTCTTGGGTTTTACCATTGTTGAGAGTTCCAGAACCAATCCTCCACAGATAGATACCAAGGGACCACTATAATATGTTTCATAACCAGATTTCTGAAGTCACCACAGGTCTGGGTTAACATGTGTGAATTTAGGCAGTAATAGAAAAGGAGGATTCACACATTTTAGAACACAATCAAGTGGCTACTCTGACAGACACTGTTCTAGGTGCTAGGGAGAAAGTTGTAAGCACAGGAACAAAAATGCCAGTTACAAACACAGAAAACAAATATTCCAGGTTTCAATAGATTATATTATCCCACGGCCTCTCACAGCCTGTGAGAAAAGATAATAATAGCTACATAGCTACCTGCTTGTATTGTAGACTAAGAAGGACATCCAGAAAATCTTTTTAATATGTTTGATTTAGGTAGCATATTATTAAGAGAGATACAGTCACTTGCATTAACCCCCATCTCACTTTTAAAATACTAATTCTTCTGAAAAGATTGATACATTAAGTTTAAGAGCATGTATAAATTCCTCAGATGCCTTTCTCAGTGATGAAAAAATTTAGTAATAACTGGTGAATGAAATAGCCCCCAGGGACACAGAAAAGTACATAAATGGAGGATAAAGTGAGGAAGTAATAACCACATCACAATTCCACTTCAGATGTCTATGTGTATTATGTCAAGTATTTTTGCATGAGTACAAAATTTGAAAGAAACATACTGCCAAAAACCAAGATACCACCCAGGATATTAAATGATGAGCTCACTTTATAACCACGACACTAGTCAAAATATTAAATCACTAATTGAATGTAATACAAACCATTTCGAATGTTCTGAAATTCCAATTAGTCTATGATCTCTCAAACACACAGAAATTTTCTTCAAACTTGAAACAATTATCTGTTGTCTGAAATCAAGGAGCTATTTCTCCCCTCTAGTTTTGCTGCCTCAAAATATATGGGCTTGTTAAATCTAGTAAGTTAAGAAATCATTATTGAAATAATTAGGTTTAGTATGAGATGTCTAAGTACAAAGTATTGTTACCAATATTCCTGTATGAATAAAAGAAAATGTTTTGAAGGATCTCAGTCCCCTCAATTCCTACTAGAAGCCACTTTCCTGGGCTAGTACTTCTATAAAATTTAAAAACACCTACATAGGTTTTGAAAGACATTTTCAAAGCTTGAGAGTTTCATATAAGAATTCTAAAATGATCATTATGTAAAATGAGGTTTAATCCCTACTTATTATATATTTTCCCTATTGGTAGGAAAATATACTAGCAAGTATTTGTTTAGATTTGTGGGAATTTAACTTTCCTATTTGTTTATATTTCTCCTATAAATTCTGAAAAAATGTAGTGAATAGTGCTGAAAACTAACCACTTCTTTCTGGGCTGATGAAACAAGGTCTGAACTTTTGTTAACTATGTAAAAAGAAACATAGGCATTTTAGTGCTACAAGGCTTGAATTTCATTTAGTCTTCATTTTGAAGATGAGAACCATAAAGATTATAGATGTTCATCATCAAGATTAGAAATACTTGGACCTTCCCTTAAAGGTGAATCAGACTTGTCATCCTTTCACAGTAAGTATATATCATGAGACTAGAAAACTAGATCGAGTTAACTTCAGATCTGAATTGTGTGAATGAGTTTTGAATTAGTTTCAGAATAGACATCAAATAAAAATAAACAAGGGTCAAAATCTGTTTTACAACAAGTGCTTTGAGTAGTCACTGAGTATATTTAATTGCATATATTTATGTAAGGTCAGTAGCCCAACCAAGACCCATAGACACTTAGAGAACAAATATTTTATTCTGTTTTGAAAGTTAGTTGCCCCTTGTTAAATTAGTTATCCTGAGGGAGGGTGAAAACTAATTCAGAGCTTGTTTATCTATTCAGAGGGATACATCCCCATTCTGCCTCTGCTGCAGAAACTTGAGGAGGCTCAAGTCCAAGGCATTAATGTTGAAACTTTAAATCTGTTCATTGACTCTTTACAGGATTAACTTTCGAAGTATGCTTAAATTCAGAGGCATTTGCTTGAGATGGAAGTCAGACTCCTTAAGCCTAATCAGGAGCTGTTGCTACAGTTTATTTATAGTTCAGAAGGTCAAACTGATTCACTTAATTGGAAAACGCTGCTTCCTAGTCCATGTGCCTATTGATGTACTGTACATTTGATGCGATTAGCTACTGGGGTGAGATTCTTATATGACCTTTGTTAATAAGGTGCATTCTCCATAATGGGTTGTTTGCAGTTTCTAAGAGACATTTACATGATGTGCTTGCTAATCAGTTATACGGAGCAATTCCCATGGTGAAGAGAAAGATCTCCTTTAATTGGAATGGTGCAGAAGGCTCAAATCTGAGAACATTTTAGTAGTCTGTGGTTGAGTACTTACGAAGGTCTATATATGCTTGTAAAATGAAAAGGGTATTTGTACAACTAGCCTGACAACTCACATTATTCATTTGTGGAACAAGATGTGAACCATCAAGAGGGAAATAATGTATGAGTGACACAGTGGACAATAATTTGTCCATTTTGACCAATGTGGCTCATAGTATGGTTATCCCTTATTTACTTTGTGGCATGCAACAAACAAACACACATACACACACACAACACTTCTATGATATTTTGAGTGTTTCTTAGAATTTCTGTTGAAAAGAGTAATACTCTATGAAAGCCATTTGATCAAACATTTTTTAAAGAATATAATTTGTGGACTACTGTGATGCTTATATATTTAAGGGGAACATAAAACAGAAATGCCCATTTTCAAAAATATATTTTTCAAGTGAGTAGCATGACACTTAGACTTGCATTTGGAGCCAGGCAGGTTGGAATTAGTGTTGACTTTAGACTTATTTGCTTTGTGATTTTGGTCAGGTTAATTAACCTCTTTGAGGCTGTGTTCATTTATCTATGAGATGAGAATAATAATGGGTATCACTTAGGTCTGTGGACATTAAAGAAAGAAGCATACAACATGCTCTCCTATAAAATGAGAGATCCTAAGAGAACTCAGAACATCAACATTAATATAATAGTTTTATTATTAAACTAGTGAGAAAATGATTTAAGAACACTGCATCTTAAGACTAGAAAAAACATTTTCCTCTAAAAATTTAAGTAATAAAAATATTTCTTAACTCTAAATGCCATAAAAACTAAGAATCAGATCCATAAGTTAACATCCCTAAGATGTTTTTAACAGTTTCTTCTGTTTGTGCAAAAACAGTACTTTGGCTTTTTCACTACCATAATATTTATTGTGTATTCCTATCACCCAGTTATATGCACAAAATGTAGAATATTAAAATATATTGGCTCTGCTGATAAAATAATAACTTTTTTGTCACTACCCAGTTACTATCAAAAGTGTCCTGCATGGTATAGAAATGCCTACAACTACACACTTACAAGAATAATTTGTAAGACTTTTAAGGACTCAGATCTCAGACCCCTCTCTAGACTTGCTTATAACAGTAAATCAGTAATTGTTCCATAGAATTTGTATTTTAATAAGTATGAACGATGTCTCTAATATAGGAGTTCTGCATAATATACCTCGAGTCCCAGAAGCATAATATAAATCATGTTTTCTAATTAATCTATATTTCTAATTAGGTTTTATTTAATTTACCTTTGAAATGTCTGCTTCATATTTTTACATTTTCTTATATTAGAAAATACCATAAAATGTAAAATACAAAGAATAGTATATTACCTTGATTTATGATCTAGAATATTTTTTATTATTTTCTTCCCTTTGGATAACACATTCTTACAAGGCTCCATCACAGAAGTTAGTACTAGTGATGCTGTTCTTAGATAGTTTCCTGACAGTGAGGCCCTAAAATCTGTGCTGAGGTTGAGAATAATGACAAGCCCTTGAGATATCTCTTGTAGACCCCTAAAACAATGGAGAAGGCTTCAAAGGTTTGCATTAGTAGGTATGAGAATCATCTTCAGAAAACAAAAACACTGTGTTAGTGGATCTATAATTGTCTTCCTAGGCTGGTCTGGAATGAGGAAGCAAAGATGTTAAGATAATATAGAATGATATAAAATATACATATGTAAAAAGTACTACAAATCTTTTAAATTACTTTACTATTAATATGAACATAAATTCTATTATACAAAAGGAATTATCTTTAAATTCCATAAATTAAAGCATTGTAAGTAAATAAAAATATGTAATTATTAGAGGAATAGCACTAGAACCATTTAAGCCAATTAAGTGACCTTAGTTTATTTTATAGAGGTCCAGATTTCTAGACAGAAAAACTGACAATTACGACTCATTTATATTTATGTTTTTCAAAAGGCATTTTGAAAAACATTACTTTTTACTGGTTTGAGAACAAACTCAAATTAATAACTTTATATTTTCTTGATTTAGGTATTCTAAAATTCATCTTCCAAAGGATAAATATCCTAAATTATCAAATAGCCCATAATCAAATAACCTAAATTATACTCATTTTCTATATAGACTAACCATTTGCTCAATTAAAAAACAACACCCAACATAAATACTACATAGGAAGCAACTTCTATACAAGAAACCATATAGATATTATCTGTAATATTTATGTTACATAGAAATCATATAGCTATTATCTGCAATATGTTAGATATTTTGCTTAGTTTTATCTTTAGAATTAATGATAGCATAGAAATTGTATAACATTCTTAAATTTTGTTTTTAAAACAGTGTTGTTCTTTATGACAATAAAATTCCATTATTTAATCAGCCATAAAGACCAACCAAATTATGTCATTTGTAGGAAAATGAATAGAACTAAAAGATGTTGTGCTAAGTGAAATCAGTCAGTCTCAGAAAGTCAAAAGTTAAGTGTCTTCTCTCACAAGTGGAAGCCGGAGAGAAAATAGGAAACTAAAAGAACTCTAGATAACTGAGAGAGCCCTGTAGAATACTAGAAGAGGACAAGAAAAGTAAGGTAGTGAGGGTGAAGGGAAGAATTAATGAAAAGGGCAATCCAAAATGTGCTTTGCCCATGTATGAAGGCATCACTACCAATCTAGCTGTTATGTATGAGGAGTGGTGGAAAATGGGGTGAGACCTAAAGTGAATCATACTAAAACCTGGGTGAGTTTGAAGCTCTATATGAATTTGAAGCTCAGTAAGATGTATAATTATGATATATCAAAGTAGAAAAATATCTTGTATAATCAAATATCAATTATTGGTATACAACTGACAAGTCAGGCTTAAGAATGATGTGGAAAATATATGCAATGATATCAGCAGAAGTCTCAGGACTCCTGGTGGTTCTACTTGAAATCCCAGACATTGATTCAATTTCTAGCCTCTTTTATTTTCAAGATTGTCATGGTCATCTCATAAAACTTTTTAGGTTATATATCCTTTATTTGATTTGATAGACTCATACAGGCTTTATGCCACATGTTTATTCACTCTCCTTGTAAAGTATATACTGATCTTTCATCATTTTTAATGTCATTGTACTATTAAAGAATTTCTCTATGTGGAAAAATAATAGATAAGCTTTTTCTGTTTTTTGTTTTTACATAGGATCTTGTTCTAAGTAAGATGCCTTTATATTTTTCTTAAATTTTAACATACACATGTCTTCAGAATGAAACATAGCTTTTCAGATTTGAAAGTAGAAAGGCTGTACTAACATATATAGTTAGTCTGTTACCAACAAGTCACTTCATGAGTGACAGCAGAACCAAGCATAAATACAATGAGCTGGCTCTATCGCTCTAGCAGGGAGCAAGAGAACCATACTGTTTTGGGAATCTAACTCAGGGCAGACAGAAACGTGTTATAATCAACATCTCCTGATATTTCTGTAACTTCCTTAGGAAAGATCTCTGTTTGAAAAAATTTCCATAGTTGAACCAGTCCCCAAGTTACTAAAGTGTACTAAACTGCTTGGTTGTATTATACCAATAAAGGAGACTTTAAAATTGGGGTACAAGATTCCAGTCACATTTATGTTAATTATGAGGATGTAGTCCTCATCAGTCATTTGCTTTTTCTGGGCCTCTATGCTATTGTCTTTAAACAGATAAGCATATGTAATCCTCCTACCAAATGTTGGAGGAGGATTACTCAAGACAAAATATGTAAGAAGGGATCAAGAAATAGGCTTGTTTTCTTCACATTATCCTATATATTTGATCACTGAATAAGTAGAATAACAGAAAATTTAGCATAAAATAGCAATAGTACCATTGATTTATTACACATAATTTTTGTATCTTTCTGTTTCTCAATATTGACTTTATTTACAATAACAGAAATAACAAAGTTTCAAACATCACTTTCATGACATCTGTCTGACTTTTCAGTTTCTCTTGATATCCTATGTATTGATTTCCATCTTTCTGATTGTTTATGGCTTTGAGAATGGTGGATAATTTAAATCCCTGGAGATGAGAAAAGTAACAGATAAAATGGGTGATATATCTGCTGAGATTGGTCTCCCTAGAACCTTGTGTGTGTGTGTGTGTGTGTGTGTGTGTTTGTGTATTTTTTGAACAAGGAAAGAAAAAGCTGTGTTTTGATAAATATTTGACTTTACATTTCTAAGTGCCTAGAGTGGGACCTGGCTATTATTTTATAATCCAGGGTAAAATATAACACAGTGAATTGCAAAGCAAGAGTCTCAGACTAAACATGAATCTTAGGTCCAGGTAGAATAAGGCTACCACAACTACTAGAGCTTTGTGTGACATGGCTGTGGGTACCTGAGGATTAGCAAGCTCTCACTTAGCACTTCCTGTCCTGGGAGATCCCATTTGATGGCCAGAAACCACCAATGCCACTTGAGTGTCTTTTCCTTAAGCAAATTAGAGAACATTTCAGAAGCAACATTAACTAAAAAACCCTAGCCAGGTGTGTTCCTGTATTCATTGTTAGATCCTTTATCTTTTTAGTTTTTTTTTTTTTTTACAGTGAACTATGATTTATATAAGATTTTATGCAGAAACTTATTTTTATCAATCCATGACTCTAGTGACACTCATTCTCGACATAGTTCTAGTAATACTATTATAATTAAGTCAATAACTTCTCCCTATTTAAAATTGACCTGTAATTCCTTGCTTGATAGTCAAAAGCTATAAGACCTTTCAATTTTTATCTCTCCTTATAGTCCCATCTATGAAAATTATAATTCTAACATATTATTCTAACAAAAATATAGAAATGATTTCTTCTACAAAAATGAAAGTTGTGGCTTAGGAACTGAGATAAGATTTATATAGTAAAAGATTGGTAGTTTCATGAATGTATAACAGAAATGCAACATATTAAGATTTTTTTATTGGTGCATTGTAGTCATGTATCTAAATAAGGTATAAGATGGTAGAGGCATACATGCACACATCACTCATTGGAAAATCAGGGAGTGTTGGCTCATACCTCTAATCCCAGTGTTTGTGAGGCTGAGACAGGAGGGTCTCAGGTTTAAGACATGCCTCAGCAAACTAGTGAACATCTCAGCAACTTAGAGAGGCCCTGTTTCAAATAAAATTCTATGGCTATAAAGTCAAGGGGCATAAAGACTGAATAGGGATCATCTAGTCAGTTTTGTTTCTTTACTTCATATTCTAAGACAGTTGCTTCATTTCCCAAAATGAATATTTCATTTCTAAGTTATCTTTGTGAACTTCACCATACCACAAATTTAGTGCCTTTAATTTCCTTACAATAATATAAATTATTGGAAAAAAATGTTGTTTTTCTACCACATCAACATAATAATTGGTATCTATGCCCATATTTTTCTTTCTGTTACAAATGACAAATATTTTTACTGAGCATCTACTGCGTGTACATATGTTTTGAAATAGCTCCCTTGAAATTTGTAAATAAATATTGTTAATTTACTCTGTCAAAATAAATTTGCTGAGCACTTATGCTGTGCTTTTCATGAGAGGTATTAGAAAGACAATAACTACCAGAGGGATATATACGTTTCCCCTCACAGAGCCTTCAACATGCTGGGAGGATCAATCAGTGATAGACAGTCACTCATAAACATAATTGCAAGTGTGTAAATGGCTATAAAATAGCTGTATCAATGCAATAAAAGCTTTTCATAGGAATCATGGATAAAGTCCCCAAGAATGTAGCATGTGAGCTGAAATATGTAATATATACATACCTTGACTGGACCAGAGTAAAGGGAAGAAAATTCCAGAATTAAAAATAAAAAAGATTTAAAAAATCACCAGTATTTGCCACTTATGCTGGCAGGGAGAGACTCAGGCTAAGTATCTGTGAAAAGCATTGAGACCTGTGCTTAACACTAGATCCAGCCCCATTGATACCAGCTGCCTGCATAGTCTGAGAGAGTCTCAGAGACACAGGCTTGTATCAGGGAAGGTGCCAGTGCACTTGACACCTACAAAGAAAGAGGCATCAGGCCAGGTCCCCAATGATTGAAGTAGACAAAAAAGCATGGCTGTAAACTGACATGATTACTATAGGTGACAGAGCAAATGAGAGTGATTGGAACATGCTCAAGAACCTATTATAGAATATGAACCTTAAACTACTGAAAGAATTCAAGCAGACCCATGAGGACTACACTGGACAAGTCTGCTCAATATTCATATATTTGTAGGGTTGATTATTTGGTTGTTGTTTGGGGGGGGGGTTGTTGTTATTTTTGTGTGTGCTTCTTTGTTTGCTTTCTTCCCCATATATTCCACAAGCTTCTTTCCCCTACAATCTACTCTTTGCTCTCTGTCCTTTACCGTTTTTTTTCTTTGCCCTGTATTAAACCCACTTCATATCACTATAATAAATATCACTATACTAAATATACTACAATGGTTACTAGAATTGTCTACTACTCATATTCACTACTCATATTTTGTTATATAGGCCCATCTTAAAAGAGCTAACCTAAGAATAATAGGCATAGAAGAGGAAATAGAATGTGAAACCAAAGGGATCAACAATCTTTTCAAAAAAGTAATATCAGAAAATTATCCAAACAGAAAAAAAGGTCAATACACAGGTAAGGAAACTTATAGAATCCCCTTCAGACAAGATCAGAGAGAAATTTCACCACACCACATAATAGTCAAACTGGCCAAAGTAGAAGTCAAGGAGATAATCTTAAAGGCAATAAAAGCAAAAGATCAAGTGACATTCAGAGACAAATCAATTAGAATCAATTAGAATCACTCCAGACTAGGTACTTTACAAAATAAGAAATTCAAATGACCAATAAATGTATAAAATATTCAATATCATTATCAATCAGAGAGAAGAAATCAAAACTATCCTGAGATTTCACCTAGCTTCAATTAGAATGGCAATCATTAAAAAAACAAACAATGAGGCCAGGAATGGTGGTGCATGCTTGTAATCCCCGCACTTGGGAGGCTGAGACAGGAGGATCACACAGGTTTGAAGCCAGCCTCAGCTACTTAGTGAGGCTCTCAGCAACTTAGTGAGACCCTGTTTCCAAATAAAATATAAAATAGGTCTTGGAGTCTAGCCCGGAGGTAGAAAGACCCTGGGTTCTACCCCCAGTACTACACATACACACACACACACACAAAAAAAAAAAACCCAACAATGACAATTATTGGCCAAGTTGTGGAGAAGTGAGAATGCTAATACAATTTTGATGGGGTTACAAATTAGTGCAACCACTTTCGAAACAGTATGGAGGATCCTCAAATGAATGGGAATGGATCTGCTATATGATCCAGCAATACCTCTTCTGGGTGTCTACCAAATATAATGGAAACTAAACTAATACATGCATTTCTATGTTCATAGCTGCAAAATTCTCAGTTGCCAAATTATGCAACCAGCCAAAATGTCTATCAAGAGATGAATATATTACAAAACTATGGTATTTGTACACAATGGAATTTTACTCAGCCATAAAGAAGAACAAAATTATGTCATTTACGCACAGTGGATGGAACTGGAGAACATTATGCTATGTAAGATTAGTCAGTCACAAAAAGTAAAAAAAATCAAATACTCTCCCTAATATGCGTAAGCTAAGGAGAATAAGAGTCATAGGAGAAAATTAGATGAGGAAGAAACTATAGATAAGCAAATAAGGTGATCTAAATGAAGGGAATGGGAAGGGTGAAAAGGGAATTTTCCTAATGTACATGATGTACATTCACAAATGTATCAAAGTCAATTACTAAGCCAAATGTAAGAAAGAGAGAATGGAGAGAGAATGTGGTATGAATTGGGGAAGGGCTAAATGAGTGATGTGTGCATGTATGTCTACCATCTTGTACTCCATTAATATGTATAACTACAATGCACCAATAAAATACTTAAAAAAGTAAAAATGACCAGTATTTCCAGGACAAATAATTAGGAAGTAAAAAGAAGAAATTAGATTGAGAAGGGAGAAGAAAATACAAGGGGCAAAACCAGTGGGACATGCTTAGTGTTTTTTAGTATAACCTAAGGTTAATGCATGTTATTGGAAGACCTAAATAGGGAGGTTGCAGCACTACTCCATCAGCAATATAACAGCATAGTCCAGAAGGACACACCCAATGAAACTGATATAAATTACTCAAACGTAGTTTCTTTCAGTGTTCCATAAAAAAAGTTGTTATAGTTTGAAATGGGTTTAGGAGAAAGATGTGTGATTTTGTACATTTATCTCATCAGTCTAGTTCATGTTTTTAGAATTTTACCCTACATAATGTCTCTGCTTACTGGCTGCCTGTTCATAGACAAATTCCTTAGGTAAATTAATGAGACTTGTAGTATCTATACCCTCACCTCCTATTGCATATGGAAATTGTAGGATTTTACATTCACCCCTGAAACAGACATCTATACATCAAAGACTATTAAACTATTTTATGCAATTTTGTTTCACATCTAACCTACATTTAACTGAGTTGATCAAAATTTATTCAACAAGTGCATTTTTCACACAGCAAATACATACTGAGTTTCTATTGTATGATATTCACTTATGTTATTTCAAGTAGACAAAAATAATTTGAGTCTAGTTGTTGAAACAAAAAGCAACCAAAGAATCATACAAATGAATGTAAAATATTAACTAAGATTATTTTTGTGACAATTACCAGGCATTCATTAGAGAATCAACACATTCATCTCTTGGCTATCATTACACCATTTTCCCCTACATTTCTGTCTCTTCTTTATGAAAATATGATGCTACTTAGATAAGTAATTCTTTTTACATGTCCCTGTGCATATGCATACACAAAGTCCTTTTCTAATTTTTATGACCAAATGTTCAAACTTTTAGTATTAACTCTTTCAAATATTTTTTATATTCTAGATATTTGTCCTCTATCAGAGGAGGAGCTGGTAGAGATCTTCTCTTATTCTGTAGGCTTTCTTTAGATTCTCAATGGTTTTCTTTGCTGAGCAGAAACTTTATAGGTTAATGCCATACCATTAATTAATTTTTGTTTTAATTTTCTGAGCTTTGAGGTCTTACTGAGGAAGTTTCTACCTGTTCCTATATGTTTATATGTTGAATCTATGCCCTACTCTAGTAGTTTCAAAATTTTTGGTCTAATTTTCAGTTTTTATTTTGAGTTGTATCTTAAAAGATTTAAGGCAAATAAATAAACAAACAAACCAAACAAGAAACGGGCAATTGAACTAAATATACACTGCAAAAAAGAAGAAATGCAAATGGCCAGTAGATAAATGAAAAAATGTTCAACATCATTAGCATTTAGGGAGATGCAAATCAAAACTACACAGAGATTCCATCTAATCCCAATCAGGATGGCAATCATCAAGAAGTCAAATAGCAACAAATGCTGGCAAGGATGTAACAAAATAGGAACTCTTCTATACTGTAGGTGAAATTGTAAATTAGTGCAACTGCTATGGAGATCCATGTGGAGATTCTTCAGAAAATTGAGAATGGATTCACCGTATCATCTAGCTTAAAGCTTAAGCACTCCTGGATATCTTTCCAAAGGGACTGATATCAGAATATTATGGTAATATATGTATATCTTTGTTTCTAGCACCACAATTCATAATAATCAAATTATGGAATCAATCTAAGTGTCTATCAACAGAGAGAAATGAATTAAAATTATGGAATATACACAGAATGGAATTTTACTCAGCAATGAAGAAGCACGGAATTATGCTATTTGCAGAAAAAACAAGTGGACCTAAAGAGCATTATATTAAGTGAGTTTAGCCAGTCCCAGAAAGTGAAGATCATATGTTTTCCTTCATATAGGGAAGTTAGGGAGTAATCAGGATACCAAAAGGCCTTTAGATAAGGCGGACAAGCCACTGTGGAGCCAGGAAAGTGGTCTGTGGGAAGGATTAGTGAAGGGAACACGTTGACATTATATATGCATGTGAGAATATCAGTGCCAATCTCAATGTCATGTATGGAGAAGGGGATGGAGTTTGATGGGAGCCAGAAGGAAGCTCATGAAGTGCTGCATGCATTTATGTCACTATCAGTGCAAAATACATTATGATGTGAGACTTAAAACACAATAAAAGTATTTAAAAATGAAGAAAATCAACATACCAGGGGAAAAATGTTAGATATATCTATTGTCCATTATATTTTAATATAAAACATTTAAACCTATGGTTTTGTTTTTATATTATATATATATATGTATATATCCTATAAATATATAAAATATATAACATATACAATAAATATATATTTATAAGCTATATATATATATCCTATAAATATTCTTATCACGTATGCCTCATTAAACACAGATAGTAACCTACTGATTAAATTATATTTCTGTGTGGAATTTTTCATTTACATATATTTATGCATGCCTTGTCTGTCTTTTCTTTCTTTCTTTCCTTCCTTCCTTTCTTTCTTTCTTTCCTTTCTTTCTTTCTTTCTTTCTTTCTTTCTTTCTTTCTTTCTTTTTTCCTTTCTTTCTTTCTTCTTTCTTTTGCACTGGAGATAGAACCCAGGGGTATTCTAATTCTGAGCTACACCTCCAGCCCTGTTTTTTATTCTTTATTTTGAAACAGGGTCTCACTGCGTTGCAAAGGGCCACACTAAGTAGGCTGTCCACAAACAGCAATCCTCCTGTCTCAGCCTCCCAAATGCTGAGATTACAAGTGTGCACCAGCTTGTACTTATTTCTTATGTTTTTTACTTTTTATTTAATATGATTCATGACTACTATGTTGTCATTATAATACTATATATTCTTATTTTAAAGATATTTGTTAAAGTAAAATACCTTTGAAGTTTGTTTCTTAATTTAATATGTTAAAATTTAAATTTTAATTCTGTGTCAAAATAGTTTTATTGACTTGGCATATATGTTGGTACTGCTTTGCTTTCTATATATTCTTTCACATGCTTATGTTGATTTTTGCTCCATTATTATAGCTTTTATTTTTCTTATTTTATAAAATATGCATCATATTTAATTTTATATTTTCTACTGAATATTAAATTCATGGCAGGAAATTATTTAAACTATTGCATGCATAAACAGTTTAGAGTTTTTTAGATTGTCAAATTTAAGAGAAAAAAATCACAGCTGATTTCCCCATTACATGAAAATGACGTAATTAAATGTGACTCTTATTATACTTTCACTCAACTACCACAGATGTGTAATTTATATTTTTTCAGAGTGAATTAAAATATCTACTACTTTCATAAATAAATTCAAATTTGGCTGATATTAAACATGCCTTTTTATACATTCTATAATAGCTTTACCTGTCTCAATAAATTTTATGAAAAAATAAAGTTAGTATGATTTTTATTTCTATTGATTCTAATTTTGTTCTGGCTTCTTTCTTGAGAATATCAGTTATTAATTACATATGCTATATATGTCTTAGTGTTTCTCCATCACTTTTATTCTTTGACATCTAAATGGCCTATGACTTCCAGAAATATCAATCATACAATTTTAATATCCTTATTGTATCAATTCAGTTATTAAAACTAGGGGTTCCAGCCAAGCGTGGCAGTGTACCCTTGTAATCCCCCTGCTTGGGAGGCGGAGACAGGAGGATCGCGCAGGTTTGAAGCCAGCCTTGCTGACTTAGGAGACCCTATTTCCAAATAAAAAAAAGTATAAAATAGGTCTGGGAGTGTAGCCTGGAGTTAGAAGGGCTTCTAGGAACCCCAGTACCACCAAAAAATACCCAGGGGTTCCTTGAAATGTTTCATTTATATAAGATTCCATCATATCTACATCATATATTTTATTTGTAGATATTTTATATACATATATTATCCTGATATACTATGTATTTAACACTTCATTTTATAGTTTTACATAGGTTATATTGAGTAGAAAAATACTAATTATGTATTATTACAAAAATAATAATTTATTCCTTTAGTAAGTGATTTTTAAAGAAAAGTACTATATTTTTAATGCTAGCTTTCTTTTATATTATAAAATTTTCTTCCTTATTTCCGCTAAATTTTTTCTTTATTATTTTTCTTAACCTTGAACAAGGAGAGGTGTACCCAGATTTGATCTTTCCTCCCTGAAAGTATGTCTTGTATATACAGCCTAATACTTGGGATGTAGAGCTGTGGATTTTACCTCTCAACTCTAGTCCTCAAAGAGTTCAACTTCTACAGATATTCATATAATGTAGCTCTGTTGGTTGACACAGGATACCTTCAGCCTTAATAATCAAATTCTTCTAATATACCAAGGAATAAGGAATGGTTCATTTAATTTATCAAGTTCAACATCTAAAAGACAATATCTCCCCCCACACACTTTAAAATATCAGTAGTGATTCTTCCATCTGTGCCTTGACTTTCTTCCACTGACAGGCACAGGGACTTTGATAGGAGGAACCCATATCTCCAAATAAAATTTGTTATTATCCTCACCCATATCTAAATATGCTGCTATCTGCACGTAGATATAAAAAGAAAGAAATTAAGTTGGAAAGTTATAAGAGCTGACTGGCTTAGAGAGTTAAAATCTTTGTCTATTGCTATGAGTTTAATACTATTGAAAGTTTCATCCTTTTTGAACATTTATGAGCACTTTATTTTACCTGAGATAATACAGAGGATTATGTTATATATTAGACTCCCAGAATCTCAAATGCTTCCCCTATTATAAACTTTTACTAGCAGTTTTTAAAATACAATTAATCATGGTATATCAATGAAGCAGCAAGAGTTCTGAGATTTCTATCACAGCTCCTTGTGTTTTTTTCTTCTAGCACTAACATGTTAACAGGTTAACAGATTTATAGTTAAAATGTTTATTTACCTCACTTCTCATAGAAAGAAACAGTTGGGTCATAAAAAATGTTCATCTTATACACAAATTATGACTTATGGTCTGTGACATTTCCGGAGAGCCATGTCACATTAATCCATAAATTTCGGGCTTGTTTACCCTAAACAATCCCAGAAAACTGGGCACATAGTGTTAAAAGCACTCCAGTGATAAGAGATGTTCCTGCTAGCTAATACCATTTGGTTTTGGTCTATGCCAAATAAATTTTTAGATTGTTTATTAGGAGGTAACACACCGTCAATTGGTTTCTCCCTGCTTCCCACCTAGATATATTCTGTCTCCTTCATTCCCTACTTGCCAATGTGAGTGAATGGATTTAGCTACTTCCAAGTTACAAGAGATGTGTGGGGATAAGCAAAGTTTCCTTTCATATTACTGATAGAATGACTCTTAAAAATCATATTTCTCACTGTTTATATACTTGCTTGTTTAACCATCATCTAATAGTAAAGTTAAAACTTCAAGTTGTAACATCCGTGACCGCCTACTCTCTTTTTCTAGATGCACTGAGTAGCGTCAGCACCTATAGCCCTCAAGCACACATTTTGGCACTTTTAATGTTTAACTCCAAACCCAATACATTTTTTCATGTATTCTTGTTGGCTTTTCTCTTTTCTCAAGAACAGTACACCTTTAATAAAAGTTGGCTGTCTTGAATATGTTCACTTATCTAAAGTAAGATGAGCACTAATTCACTTTAAGTAACTGAGTATCCTAAAGAATTATAAGAAATAAGAACTCACTTTTGAGAAGCACAAAAGATTTTAAAAAATTAAAAAATAAGCCCAAAACATTATCAAAGTTACCTTGTTAGTAACTGGAAGAAAATTGAATTAGGATAATCATTTTAATTGAAAATGAAATCACATCAAACCTAATTACACTGTGGGATAACAGAGACTCTATACACAATAAAAACATTCATTCTACTGAAGAGGACCTTGTAAACATAGCTGGTATTCTAGTAAATGTCTCATTTCCTTTGAGCTCCTCCTAAACACAGCAGAATATACTGATATATACAGTGAGGTCAACTAATGACTTTTCAAGGTCATTTTGCAAATAGGAACAAACTGCTTGTTTTCACTCATAGATTTCTCTGCAAATGGGCTGCATCTGCTGAATCCATTAACTTTTTCATCATGCTGTAAACCAATTGTCTTTGGCCTGTGCTCATTAAAATCCAGATTTATATAACCCAGATAGAATGTTCACAACATCCAAATGATGTTTCTCAGCTAACCATAAGATAACTTTTGAAGAAATAGAAAAAGCTGCATAAATCCCCTATTATTCTCCAGCATGCAGAATACATTAGCATGTATTTGTGAATATGTTTACACTAGGTCTATAAAATAAATCCAGGGCTCAAGTTTCTGACAAGATATACTACTTCATCTAGATTTGAACTTTTACATTGACATCTACAAAATATTTTTCCTGGACTATTTTTACTTAAGGTAACTAAAAAATATATTTAAGAATAATCTCATTATGCTGAGCATGGTGGCGCACGCTTGTAATCCCACAATTTGGGAGGCTGAGACAGGAGGATCTCGGTTTATGGACAGCCTCAGCTACTACTTAGGGAGGCCCTTTGCAACTCAGTGAGACCCTGTTTCAAAATAAAGAATAAAAAATAGGGCTGGGGTTATGGCTCATAGGTATAATGCCCCTGGGTTCTATTCCCCAGTATCTATAATAATAATAATTAATAATAATAATAATAATAATAATAATAATACAATTGTGTTACTGGGTGTGGAGGCACATACTTGTAATCCCAGTATTTGGGAGGCTGAGACAGAAGGATCATGGTTCATGGACAGCCTCAGGTACTTATTGAGGACATTTGTAACTTAGTGAGACCCTCTTTCAAAATAAAAAATAAGGTGGAGCATATAGCTCGGAGACAGAATGCCCCTGCTGCTTCCATCCCCAGTACTGCCATATATATATATATATATATATATATATATATATATATATATGTGTGTGTGTGTGTGTGTGTGTATGTGTGTGTGTATATATATATATATATATATATATATATATAATTTCCATTGTGTTGATAATGTGCAGGCACATTAAAATGACAATTTGGAAAATTTTGCTTTTTGACAGTTATTTTTTCCAAGCAAGATATTTCCAACCACTTCTTTATACTAGATATTTTTTGTCTTTCTCTAGACTTATTCCATCTTTTTCTTCTGCATGACTATATATTTTTCCAATAGGCTCAATATTTATATGTCATATTCCTATGAGAAATGTAAAACTCTAAGATAGATTTGGGATCATTTTTATAAGTAATCAAATGTGTAGTCATTCTGTACTAAATAGCAAGATGCAAGATGGACCATTATAACAAAAATATTAAGAATTTAAATTGGTGTGTTCCAAATGGTAAGAATCTATAGTATCTGATCTTCAGTAAAAAAAAAAAAAAAAAAAAAAATCTGTTTTACTTAAGAAACTGGCAATTACCCATGAAGCTCTAAATCCATGTAAACACTGATAATGAATAAGCTCTATTGTATCTTTGCCTTTAATGAGATAGTCAAGGATGGACATTTTGAGTCTGCTATGTAAGGTAGCATCTAAGAGAGTCTCCTAGAAAACCCTTTATTTGTATAAAGTAAATACATTTAGGTTATTATGACCTCAGCTCTACAAAAGCACAAAGAAACTTTTTTACTCCATCTTCTCCCCATCCCTAATGCTCTCTAACATTTTATAATTACCTCCCCATTTTAATATTCTGATTTCTATTAAAATATAATTGCCCTTTGGGTTAGTTAAAACTAGGGTGACTAACCCATTTATCATCTAAACTGGACACTTCGGAGTGTGAAATAAGACTATATATATATATATATATATATATGTACTTTTTTTTTTTTTTTGGTGGTTCTGGGGTTCCTGGAAGCCCTTCTACCTCCGGGCTGCACTCCCAGAACTATTTTATATTTTTTTATTTGGAAACAGGGTCTCTTAAGCCAGCGCGGCTGGCTTCCAAACTGCCGTGATCCTTCTGTCTCTGCCTCCCAAGTGTGGGGATTACAAGCGTGTGCCATCACGGCCGGGGAAATAAGACATTATTAATAAATGCTAGAGCAAAAGGCATGTTTCAGGCTCTCAAGGAACCGAGAATATACAATAATCTTCATTAACTTATGAACCTTTTCTCAGTAACTTATACTTAATATAAGAGAAATGACCAAATGGAATGTTGACAGTAAATAGGGACAAATGAGCTCTATTCACAGTAGTATGTAAAAGAGATAAAGAGTAATTGATCTTGGTTGTAAAAGGCAAATATAAATATTATAATTTTGTGCACACCCAGCCTTCATTCCCTGGTAAAATGGCAGTTTAGTCACTGAAATTAGTAGACATAATAATTTTAGTACTTTTCCACTTAATTTAAATTTCCAGTACTGAAGTCAATGATACTCTTGAACTCTTGAAGCCAATCTTAAGAGGAAGTGAGTTTCCAGAACTTCTTTATCAATAATTTAGCCACATTCAGATTTAATGTCATAATTATTACCATTTCCCATCCACATACAAAATGTTTGTTTTGTTTGTTTTTTTAAGGAAACATACTAGGGATATTTGCATTACTGATAATTAGGTTTATATGGGAGATAAAAATCTGAGTTTTTACAGATTATACCTTACAGTGCATAGTGTGTTGTTCAATATATTTTATAGGAAATGTATAGCTTTTAAAATAAATATCATTACGTTTCTTTCCAAAATTTCATGAATTATCCATTCCTTCACAGCCATTTTATATTTATTTTATATCCATTATTTTGTTTATTGAAGATTTGAATAATTACTCTTTGTTCTAATGCGAATGATACCATTAAGTCCCAAATGACTGACAGAAGTGCCTTATGTTCATTTTCAGCGTAGATCCCAAAAGTATGGAAGACCATGAAATATTAAGGGATTTCAATACAACCAGTTCTATGGCTTTTTGGAAGCCTATAATGAAAATATATGAAGTTTGTTTGTCTCTCTCTTATAATATGAAGGTTTATAATTTGTCTCACCAATTATATATAAATATCTACATAAGTAAAAAAGAGGAGAGGTGGAAGATGACTATACTTCAGTCTTTTTGTAGATTCTTCACATACTCTTGAATACTAAGTACTAATATAAGAACACAGGCTATGTCTGTGGTAACATAGTAATTGGGAGACATGGAAAATGTTGACTTAGACTTGGGAAAGTTTTTCATACAGACACGTGGTGTATATGATAGAGTAGCCCATTGTAGCATATGACAAGATTAAAGTCACTGGGTTACACTAACCAGTACTATTCCAAGGCATGGTTTATGGATTGTGGTAGGGTTTAATTATTGAAATGTTAGTTTGCAAAGAGAGGTTGTGATACATATGTGTGTTGACATAACATTATTTAAACTAACAGTATGTGGAAAGAAGGGGAAAGAGTGGGATTTGGAGGGAATCACACCCAGTTCTATATGTGTGTACATTTATATCACATTGAAACTCAATATGACATATAATTATAATGTACCAGAAAAATTTATTAAAATAAAATGAAACTAAAAGAGTATACCTGATATAAAGACTTAGTAGTATACAGACTAACAAATATTGGTTATCCAACTTATCATCCTTTAAGAATAATTCAGAATAGAAAATAAGTTTTCTGCTTATACCTTCCCTGTTTCCTTGTCTCAAAAAAAAAAAAAAAAAAAAAGAGAGAGGTTGTATCAGGTCACATATGTCCAGATTTTGATGGCCAAGTTAAGAATTTATTCTAAAACTGTTCACAAGTCTGAAAATTTTTAAAAACAAATTCTGTTAATTGAGATTTTATGATTGTGTGAATCATAGAATTTAATTATGATAATTTGAAAAGAAATGGAAAAAGTCAGAAATAAAAAGTTTAAAATACATATTATCAAAATGGTCTTGGGAGAAAATAAGGAGGGCTTAATGGATTAATATTGAAGGTAATATCTGAAACACATGTCACAGATTGGACTAGATGTTCTCTTCTTCATCCTGGTACTATGCATACCCACAGTGTCATTCTCTAAAACCAACAAATATAGTATCCAAGTAGTGATATCATGGCTTTTCCAAATTTTATGCCAAGCATGTTTCAAAATATTCAAAATAATGAAATTTGGGGTGAGTTATTCTTTCCTTAATA
The DNA here is from genome assembly GCF_963383645.1 of Muscardinus avellanarius. Classification (NCBI taxonomy): domain Eukaryota; kingdom Metazoa; phylum Chordata; class Mammalia; order Rodentia; family Gliridae; genus Muscardinus; species Muscardinus avellanarius. Next base: position 92,112,801 of record NC_137791.1, read on the forward strand.
CTACAATATATCTTAATAAAGATAAGATGGTTAAATTTAAAAAAAATGTTAAAACAAGCATGTGGGTAGGCCTCTCAAAAGTGCTTCCAAATTTACATCCATCTTTCTTAAATTTTATAGTTGAAATGTCATCTCAGCCTCTGGTTTCCCCAATAATATTTCAATTCTCAAAATATTTTAATTATAAATAACTCAAATACTTGCTTAAAATGCTAACCTTGACTTGGAAAAAAGTATATTATTTAGAAATAAGCATTTTGCCAATGACACAACCTGAATAAATATTAAAGTCCTAAATCAATAGCCAGGAGCTGAAAATAAATCTTTATCTAATAGTGACTGTAAGGCATTGATTTTATTCAGAGTATTGACTACGCTCTGTAAAGTGCATTCTTGTTTCATTTTATATCAACCGCATCCAGAAAATTGCACAGATTGAGAATGCCATCCTCCATCTCAAAGAGAATAGGTTTGGCCTCAAATGTAAACTCTGGCTTACCTTGCCTCATCAAAAAGATTGGAGCTTAAAGGTTTTGCTCAAATGGCACCTTCTTGTCTATTTAAAATACAGCATCTGGATTCTGAACTTCAGGTTAACCAAATAACCATCTGTTAAAAAACTGTCAACCTGAAAATGTTAAAATTCTTGTTTTACTTGCAAAGTTTTCTAGAAATTAGCAGTGTCCTGGTGATCTTGACTCTCTGTAATTATAACTCAGGTTTGGTTCATTAGCATTACTTTGAAAATTCAACATAAAAACATTAACACAGCCCAATTTCTAACCTCTTCTTATCTCTCATCACTTGCGTATTTAGAATATTTTCTATCACTCTCTCCTCCTCACTCTGCTCCAGCCACACTGGACTCCTTGCCTATTTCCAAATGCCATCATGCTCATCTATCAGTGTTCAAGTCAACTCTGTGAAATGTATTACAATAGTCCCAAAAGATAACAATGAAGCTGAAAAATCCTATTGTCTAGCAATATTGTAGTAAAACAATTACTAACATGTTTGTGATGATGCTGATTTAAATAAACCTACTACATTGCCAGTGGTGTAAATGCACAGCATATATAATTATGCATAGTATATAACACTTGGTAATGATAATGGATGATGATGTACTGGTTTATGTGTTTACTGTATTTATGTTGTTATTTTGAAGTATGTGTCTTTTAAGTAAAAATAATTGTGTGAGTGTATGTGTACTATATAGCTGAAGCCTAAGTGTGTATAATACAAACTAGGATGTATACTCTATGATGTTCATGCAACAAAATCACCAGATGACACATTTCTTAGAATGTGTCTGTTAAGTGATGAATGATTCTAGATAGGCATTTTGCCATCACGTTTGCCCTTGCAAACAGCAAGGATGCTTTGATTCTCCTGTTCCAGATCTATATTATTTATCTTCAAGCTCCTTCAATTCTGCTGTAAAGAATCCTTCCATGGATAAGTTCTCTGACCACCATATTTAAAATTTAACTCTGTAATGAGCTGTCCCCATTCTCGCTTTCTCTTTATTTGTAGCACTTGTTACATCTATTCTGCTATATAGAACTCCTTTACAGCTCCTTGCTTATTTCAGTATTTGTTACTCCTACACTCCTCTAATGTAGAATGTAAACTAAGAATAGGTAGAATTTGACTTATGTGTGCTCACTTTGTCATCTTCAGGGACCAGGGCAGGTTCTGTCATGCTTTAGGCATTCAATGATTATATGCTATCAAATGAATGAAAATATTTTCATTGTTTTGGGTTTTTTATTTTTTATTTTTTGCAAAACTGGGTATTGAACCTAAGGGTATTCTCTGAGCTACACCCCAGACCTATTTTTTATTTTTTATTTTTGAGACAAGGTCTCACTAAGTTGCAGAGGGCTACACTAAGTAACTGAGACTGGACACAAACTTGTGATCCTTCTGTCTCAGCCTCGCAAGTCCTGGGTTACAAGCATACACTATGATACCTGGCTTCTATAGATTCCTTTTAAGAAACCCTCCTTTACCCTGAAGAACTGAGGTTTACTTGTCTTCAAATCTAAACCAAAGCAATCATCACTTGAGTCACAAGGACAAAGTCTAATGTCTTTCACATTAATGGCATGCCAAAGTTTTCCATCAGCTTTTGTAACCAACATTACTAAGATCTTTTATTATTTATGCCCCCACAATTACTGTATACATTATCAGAGGAGAATACCTTACATTTAAGATGTCGTGAACTATCAGAATCAACTGGAGCTCAAATTAATAAAAATACCAAAGATTGAGTGGTTTATAAGACAAAAACTTACTTTCCTACAGTTTTGAAGGCTGGAAGTCCAAGCTCAAAGTACCAGCACAATCACTTTCTGGTAAAGGCTGTCTTCCTACTTCATAGATGGTCCTCTTCTCCCTGTGTCACAATAGTAATAGTGAGGAAAAAGCCCATTTGCTAGCATCTCATTTTATATAAACATTAATTCCATCATGAATAATTTACCTTTCTGACTTCATCTAAATCTAATGAAATCCACAATATCCAAATGCCATCATATTGGGAGTTATGGATTTAGCTCATAAATTTTGTAGGCATGCAACTCAATTTATACCTTTAACTCACACTGAGATAGAAGATAGCACAAAATACTATTCAACTGTTCTCATCAATTTTCTTTCAAAGTACACTCTAAAATGGTATTTCTTTTTGCTTTTCCTTTTTTTCAGAAGTATTTTCTTTTTTTTTCTTTTGTGGTACTGGGGATTGAACCCAAAGGTCCCTCTACCTTTTTACTCATTAATTTTTATTTTTTAATTTTTAATATTTTTATTGGTGCACTATAGTCTCACATCATAATATGAATAATGTTGATTATACCATATATTCGGACAGTATTTGGTGTCCCTTCCATCTCCCCATTTTCCTCCCTTCCAATACCAAATGTCCAGGTTAACAATCTTATCTTCACATGTATACACAAAGTCACAGGTAGCATCTATTGGTGCATATAGTCTCATATCATAATGTAAATCATGTTGACAATGACACACATACACACAACACTTGATGGCTCCCACTTATGCATCCTCAGTTCTCCCCTACCCCAATACAGAATACTGAGATCAACGTTAGTATATTCACATATGTACACATAGTTGATGATAGTACTTTCATTAATGATCTTCAGTCTTCCTCCTTCCCTTTCTTTAGACCACCTCCCTAGCTCCACTGAGGTTTCTCTTCCTTATATTAAGACCCTCTTGTACCCCAATTTCTCTGTAGCTTGGGCATGTTAAAGAAAACATATGACACTTCACTTTCTGTGCCTGGCTAATTTTAACGTGTTCTCCAGGCCTTTCATTTTCTTGCAAATGACATCATTTTGTTCTTTATTGTTGAATAAAACCCCACTGAGTGTATTTCCTATAATTTTGTAATCAATTAATCTGTTGATAAATACCTATGTTGGTTCGATAATTTGGCTATTGTGTATTTTTTTTTTTTTGATGGTAGTAGGGATGGAACCCAGGGCCATTCTACATCCAAGCTACACTCTCCACCCTACTTTTTTATTCTTTATTTTGAAACAGGGTCTCACTGAATTGCAAAGTGCCTCACTAAGTAGCTGAAGCTAGCCATGAACCTGGATCCTCCTGTCTCCGCCTCCCAAAAGCTAGGATTACAAGTGTGTACCACCAAGCCCAGCTTTATTATGTATTTTTAACTTGAAACAGAATTTTACTAAGTTGCTGAGCCTGGCATCAAACCTGTGGTCCACCTGTCCCAAGTACTGAGAGTGCAAGTGTGGGCTCTTTTTCTTTGTCTTTTTGTTTTGTTTGGTTTGGTTTGGTTTCTTCTATCCCCCACATACCAAGTTGCTTTAGGGTTTTCATATTTTTCTTCTATTCAACTATCCTGGTCTCTCCTATCCAAGATTCTTTCTATGCTGATCTGTATATATATTCTATTCCTACAAAAGTACTATGGACTTCTATATTCTAAGATATCCACTATTTGGGGTAGAGTCCTTATATCAGCAAAGGCTTCTTGAATCATATCAAAACTTGATAGAAGCTGGCCATGGTGACACATGCTTATAATCCTGGCATTTGGGAGGCTGAGCCCGGAGGATTGAGGTTCGAAGACAGCCTCAGCTACTACTTAGTGAGGCCCTCTGCAACTTAGTGAGACCCTGTTTCAAAATAAAGAATAAAAGAATAAAAAATAGGGCAGGAGCTATAGCTCAGAAGTCAAATGCCCTGGGTTCCATCCCTAGACCTGCAAAAAAAAAGAACATGTGAGATTATCAAGAAAATAAAAGCTATGCTTTTTTTTTTTTTTTTTTTTTTTTTTTTTTTTTTGCTTGGTTTTGCAAAAAGACATTCTTTCCACCAGGAAAAGAGGGTGTTCTGAAACAATACAAATTCAATTTTAAAGAACTGGCCCCAAGGTAATGTGAGATCCAAAGAGGAAGCAAATAGCTCCAGGACTGCATGGAACACTATTGACTGATGAGGAATTTTCTGACTAAAGTGTAGTCCTAGGAGGCAGCAAAATCAAGTGGATCCCTGTGATTTTATCAGAGCACTTATAAAATGATCAGGACAAAAGTGACTTCATCCAAGTTGGAATATTCCTCGTTTATCTCAGTACGTTAATACCCATGAGTCAGACACATTCCTGGCATCAGGTTCCAGGTCATAAAGATCCACATAACATTCTAGCACATTTGTGTATTTATATCATTCTGGGAAACTGTGCATGGAAAAATGACCGGGATTACTCAGGGGTAATCATGATAGTTATGACTCAAGGTGGCTGTACTCATGTCAAAATAAATCCCTACAGAGAAAAATGAATGAGAAGTAAGGAACAGAACACTTTATTCTGTTACACAGTTTAATTTTTGCCTATTTATAGATCTTAAACATACAGGTCAGAACATAAAAATTTAATGTTGTTAAATTAAGAATCCAGAGCCCAGGCTACATGAACCTAGTTTGGAAATCTATAAAATTATCTACATTAATTTAGCTTTCTTTTCTGCCATCATTCCTCTTCTGCCAGGATATAAATCATATACTTTACATTACTTTTAAAAAAGGTAAATATTCCAAAGTATTGTAAAATTTAGCAGTCTATTACAAAAATATTATGTGACTTCTTTGAATTGTAAGGCTTTCATAAAGCTTTACATATTTCTGATATGTAATAAACTTAGGTATTGCTGCTTTAGAAACTAGTTCATAGAACAAATGGTTTAATTCTTGCAAAACATAATGATTACTTCCATGTATTAATTAGGCCGTGATTATATTAAATAGACCACAGGAAAATGTATTGCCGTGCTGAAGCCTACATTTTTTTTTTTACTTCTTAAGTCACTTCTGAGGGTCATAATAAGTGAAACATTTGCATACATGATGCCATTTATTGTTAATAAAAACTACACTAAAAATGAGTTTCTTAGTGATTGTTTTCTTGTACACTAATCCAAAAGTGAGCATGTTGTTATCAATGTTACCTTTTACCTTCAAAAGAAGAGTAGGATTTAAAATCAAATACAACTCTAAGAAGCAAGTTTCCATGGAGAAATTGTTCTTTGGATAGGTATGTTTTTAGTATAATTGTTGACAGATTTTTCCTTAGGAGTCTAAAATTTAAACTTACAGCACTTAAGTAAGGATATTGGTGCTTGATAATTTCCATTTTTGCTAAAAAACAAAATATAGTGGATTATGAGAAGGAGCAAATGACACAAATTAACAAAATTATTTGTAAAATTATTTCACTAGGATGATTTTCTCCAAATATTTCACTGTTGTTAATGTCTATTAAGAAAATAAAGTTCCAAGTATCTTCATTAACAACAGATCATTAACAACTCTAAATATGGAAACAGTGCCAGAGATCATTCCACTTATTCTTAATTAGTAAATTATCTTGTCGATACTGTCTTAGTTGAAATTAAGACTAGTTTTCTTTAGAAAGATTTTACTAGTGAATGTCACTGAGATTTATACCCATTATAACTGAACTATAGACACAGAAACATGAAGACTTCTGCCTAGCTTTCTTTGTTCTGCTAAAGACTTTATTTCCCAACTTCTCTTTTTGGAAACTAACAAAGACATAAATATAAAAAAAAATAAGAAATGCTGATTGAGACTTTTAGTATATTTACTTATTATAGAACTTACTTGTGAGTCAAGAATTATTACAAGGTTGGTGAAAGGAATAAATAGCTGAATGATATACTAAATATCATTGAGTTTATTTCATTGGGAAGCACTAAAGTGATTAATCTTACATGGTTACTATCTACAGAAGTACTGAATTGGATTGGTGAGTTTGGGGCATTTAGGTAGAGAGGTAATAGAAGATACAAACATTTGGGAATCCAAAGGTCAATTGTTAATGAAAATCACAATAAAAAAGGATAGAATTTGTTACTACTGAATGAAGCCTAGTTACTAATAAAGCCTAGTGAATTATTTGTTACAAATGGCTATTTTTCTTCTCTTTTTACTCTGTGAACTTCTAGTGTAACCCCATACTAAATATTTCTAAAATAATCATAATACAAAACCTGATGCTGTATCATAAGAAATCCTGATTAGAACAATAAAGAAATTTTTCAGAAAAACAATTAATTTCTGACCCAATGAATGAGATTATGGGAAAAATCTATATTATACATAAAGTCATCATTTTTCACTAGCTTTTACCATTTTCTCCCAGTTCTTACAGCTTATATCTCTTATCTAGTAATTACTTATCTATTGATAATTTTTCAAACTATTTCACTACTTTCTCCTTTTTTGCTTTACTCATATTAGCCTCATAATTGATTTCAATATAGTATAGATTTATCCCCTGATTTCTCATTTTCTGGATATGAACACCTCCATCTGACTTCCTCTAATAATGTAGCTCTTTCCATTAGTCAAGTGGCAGCATTTCTGAAATTCTAGTTTCCAATACTCACTGTCCCATCTTAACCATGTTATCATTGCTCATTCACTGTATTTACTTTACACACACACACACACACACACACACACACACACACACACACAAATTCCACTTGTATCAGACTCTCCAATCAATTATATTAACCATTGTCTTCACCAAACAAAAGTTTTAAATAACAGGACATTGTAAAAGTTCAGTCCCAAAGTAAGTTACAAATTCAAAGAAAATTTATTTATCATAAGTTATTCTAGAAAATAACAAAGTTAAATGACAAGAGTGGGGAAAATGGAGAGTAAAAAGTCATGCTTTTGAATTACATTATGTTGAATAGCAATTTACAACTGGTACTTTGAAAACCTTTATACAACATCAAGAAAGTATGATAGCTTCTTCCTATTAAAAAAAAAAAAAAAAGTAAAAACCCGGGCGTGGTGGTGCACGCTTGTAATCCCCGTGCTTGGGAGGCAGAGACAGGAGGATCGCTCAGGTTTGAAGCCAGCCTCGCTGGTTTAAGAGACCCTGTTTCCAAATAAAAAATATAAAAATCGGTCTGGGAGTGTAGCCCGGAGGTAGAAGGGCTTCCTGGGAACCCCAGTACTAACAAAAATAAATAAATAAATAAAAAGTAAAATATAAACCAGGTGTGGTGGTGCATACTTCTAGTCCCAATACATGAGAGGCTAAGACAACAGGATCCCACAGGTTTGAAGACAGCCTCAGCTACTTAGGCTTTCAGCAACTTAGTGAGACCTTGTTTCTAAATAAAATATAAAATAGGTCTAGGAGTGTAGTTCAAAGGTAGAAAGCCCCTGGGTTCCATCCCCAGTACCACAGAAAAGTAAAATATATGCAAAAACATTTTTGAGTATGTGATAAAATAAATATAGCAGAAATGATTACATGAGTGAAAAATAAAATGCCCCAAATTAATAAAATATGTGGAGCTTACCTCAATTAACTTTCATTCTGAGACACTGGAAGTGATTTAGTTATCAACATTATTTAACTATGACCTATTTTGATTGACACGAAGTCACAAATTTTTTCAATTTTGTCCACTTATATCAACTTTTAAATTATTACCTAAAATATAATAGACATATGAGAATCTCAATTCTTCAATCTATGTCAAACAAAAAGTCACAAATTTTGTTCATTTTTTTTTTTGAGTAGCTGAAAACTCCTCATCATTGAGGAAGGAACAGCTGTTAATTGTGCTAATGGGAGGCAGGAAGTGATGAATAATGAAAGAAGTTAATAGCCTTCTTAAGTGCTCATTCCTGGGGATGTAAATCTAGCCACATTACAAATATTTCAAACAGATTAAGGCACATTGATGAGCATTTAGTGGTATCAAGTCACTGAATGTAATATCTGGGAACCTCTGTATTCAAATTATAGAACTGTACCATGAGACAGGCACTAAATCTAATGAAGCTGGGGCTTAGATGGTTCTGTATTTTATAGCTGACTGCCTTGGCTGTGGGATTTCTTGCCATAGTGATAGGGCCAAAGCTAACATTAAAGACAGGACAAAAGATACCATTATCACTCTGTAGGCGAAAATTTCAATTGATTACTAAAAAAAAAAATTGGTTCATGAGAATACTATTACCAAACTAAAGAGTATTTCTACATCGCCAATTTACATAAAATCAGTTTGTTTCTGGCTTTGTAGTCGTGCCTTTTTTGCAAAGTACATACATCCATCTGAAAGATGCAATTATTAATAAGAGCAAATGTAGGTAAAGCTAATGATTTTCTAGCCTCTGTCAAAAAGAATTTATAGAGCACACCTAAAGATGTTTCCTTTCTTGACCCTGAAGCACAGAGTACTTAGGAAAACCTTCTCTATCTCAGAAATCTGAAAGACAGAAAATGATTTGTTCAGAATCTCAAAGGCAGGTCAGTCATTAAGAGATTGAAGGTGTATTCATAGTGAAGTAGAACACTTCCCTAGGGCTCCCCGATCTATAAATAAGTACTGTTCAACTTAATTTAAGAAGATCAAGCACTACATTTGTAGGAAATGACACAAACATTAGAAGTACAAATTTTGTTCTCCAAGAATCCATGTCCTCAAAAGAAAATAACAAAATAGAAACTGATAAGAGATTTACACAAAGAAAATATAGATACACATTTTAAACAATAACAACAAAAATAGAGGTACTTTCTGAAAGAAGAAAGAAAATACTGTCCCTGTAGTACATCTACTTCAACATTATTTATTGGTTGCACAAAAAGAGTTCATTTCAAATTTTTTTCTGTGTGTGTGTGTCATAGTAATTCAAAGAAAGGTTCTAAGCAAGTGTGGTAGACAGTTTTAAATATAGCTCCTCAAGATTATCACTTCTTGGTAGTTACACTCCTTTAAAATACCTTCCCATTGAATGTAGGCTAGATTTACTGACCCTCTAGTAACAAATAAAATATAGAAAAGCTGATCAAATGTCACTTCTAAGAAGAGGTTACAAAATGGCAATGGCTTTCAAAGTTTCTTGCTACAAGGATCTCTTCATAAGAGAGCTCTTAACATGGCAACTGTCTTCCATCAGAGCAAATAAGTGAGAAAGTAAGTTAGGAAATTAAAATGAAAGCAATACTTATTTTGTTGATAATAAGCAAGTAACTGAAGCCTGAAATTCAATATTTTCCTGAGAAAATAAATCCTGCCAACAACTATAGGAATGAACGTAAAAATAGGGATTCCCTCAGCTAAACCTTCAGAGGAGACTGATACCCTGACTAAAACCTGAACATCAGCCTTGCGAGAGACCTTGAGCCAGAAGCATTCAGCTAGGCTGGACACAGATTCTGATAAACCAGTGAGATAATGAAGATTTGTTGCCATAAATCTCTAAATTTGGGGTAATGTGTTATGTAGCAAAAGATAACAAAAGAATCTAAAACCATTACCCAGATTTAAAGTTTGACTTCAATTACTTGTTAAACTAAGTCAAATTGTCTAAAATATAAATGAGATGCATTGTTCAATCTCCTTGAAAATAACAACAAATTCAAGTTAATTTAGGAAATAATTACCCATTAAAACATTTACTCTTAATTGATATATTTATAATCTAATTTAGAATATTTTATAAAGATTTGGTAACAAGACATGATATCTTTTGCATCTGTAATCAAATTTTATAAAATTACTTATAGTGATATTTCTAAGAAGCAAGGGAATATACCTTCCAATTTCTGGAATACACTTTCATTTTAATTTGTAACTCTGTTGAGCTAGCTATTTTATTAGTGTGATGTAGTATTCTATAAGACTTTGGAAATACATAGTTAAAATTATACAAGATCTATCTCATATTCATGAAAAATAATGTCAAATAAATATTTAAGAATTTTATAATGGGAGGTTAAAAAGTAATCACTCTTAGATGAATGCATGCCTATTAAACACATCTATTACTGAGTTCTGGAACTTTTTTCCAAACAAAGGATTGATTCACTCACTTATAATCATATTATAACATGATTTAAAATTATGTACATATATTTGTTGCAAAAACATCAATTCATATCTATTTTTCTGGAAATATGAAAAGTAGTAAAGCAATTCAATCTTACAAATCATGCAAAAAGTTTAAATGATGTAAAAGCAAAAACATAAAGGATTTCTATCAACTAAAGAGGAGGCAGAGGTACTCTATATCATATTTTCCTAAATGATAAATAAAAAAATCTAACAAGAAGGATAAAAAAATAGCTATAGGCAGCAGAAGTTAAAGTGGTCATTAAATATGAAAAGATAAGAATAAAAATATATTTGGGGAAACATTTGGGCAAATTAATATCCTAACAGTTTTACTCTTTCAAAGTATATCCCCATGTATAGAATGTAGAAAATATAATGGGTCAAAACATTCCACCTTCTGTGTAAAAGTGAACATATTTGACATTTCTTTTTGTTTCTATTTGGAAATGTCAGTCTTTGGAACAATTCAGAAGAAGGCTGATCAAACACAGATGATCATCTAGATCCTTTACATGTCCAGAAGGAAGGACCTTTCATTCTTCCATGTGAATATATTCAATTGTTACATGATGCCTCAGAATGCAATGAAATGATTCAACTACCTCAATCAATAAACTAAGTTACTAAGAAAAAAAATTTAAAAGATACTATAGTGACATTTTTTTTTCTCATGATTTTAAAGACAAAGTTACCTACATTGTGTGTATGGCCAAGGGTTCACTGGGCTGAATAGTTATAAGATAGCTAGTTCTTGAAAATGTTTTCCAGGACACTGTAGGAGATTACTTATCTGCTTGATTTGCACAAAAAGACAAATTAGCACATTCTTCAATAAAGCATCAATTGCATCAGATAAAAAGTGGAAAGTATAAGGAAATAAAATAATGTAGATTATATATATAAATCTTAAGATACCTATCAGCAGGTTTCAAAACATGGTCATAGAAATCCTGGGATAGTTAAAACAGTTTCTTATAATATGTAAGATAAACAGCTAAAATGAAGATAAATATATTTTTTTCTTATTTATAATCATTTTGGAGTATATTGGGCTGGTTCTAGTTCTATCAGTTTTTGTTTAGTGCATTTTGAACCTCTGTTATTGTCTTTGATGAATTGGCCCTGTTATCAATTTCCCTTTTCCTAATAAAATTATTTTGTGAAGTCTACTTTGTCTTTTGTTAATATAACCACTCAGGCTTTTTTAAATTTCAATTTTTATGTTATACTTTATTTGATTTTTTTAAATATACTTAGATTTTATATTTATAATTCATTGTTATTCATTTTATATTTATACTATTGTTACATGTTTTGCTGTACAACATGATGCTTATATATAAAACATAATCATTTTATATTAAAACAATTAACCTATTTTTGACTTTTATACATACCTTGCATATATGTGCAAATACAACTCTCTTGGCAAATTTTCAATATATGTATTAACTATAGTCCTCATGGTGCGCATGAACTGTCCTACATAACTGCAACTTTGTACTCTGTGACCAATATGGTATTTCTACAACACCTGTTGGTGGCAATTCTGCTCTCTGCAACTATGAGTTTATTTGTTTGTTTTAGGGTTTACATATAAATAAGATCATTCTGTGTTTTTCTCTACACATCTTACTTACATCACTTACCATAATGTCCTCCAGGTACACCATCTTGTCACAAATGGCAACATCTCATTCTTTTGAAAAGCTGAATAAGAGTAAAATAAATTTTAATTTAATAAATTAAGACTTTAAATCTCCTTTAGTATGAACATACCAGAAAAATCTAAAAACAAGAGTAGGGATAAAATCAATAAGAATACAATAGAAGCTAAAACTTTCCATGACATATTTGTAGAATACATCACATAAAAGTAATAAGTTACACATTATTTTCAGGAATATATAAAACATTAAGCAAGATTCAACATAAACTGGGCTGCAAACCAATATTAAAAATAAAAACTTAGGTTGGTCTCCATCAACAGATTAATGGATTGGAAAGTTATTGGAAATACACACAATGGAATTTTATTCAGCTATAAAGAATAACAAAATCATGTCATTCACAAGAAGATGGAAAGATCTGGAGAACATAATGTTAAGTGAGATCAGCCAAGCACAGAAAGAGAAGGGACATATGTTTCCTCTAATATGCCCAAACTAGGGAGCCTTGGGGATTCCAGAGGGACTCCAGATAAGAGAAGGGAAATCTCAACAAAGTTTGAATGGAAGTATAGGAGAGGAAGAAGGCTAAGGTTGATTAAAGGAGGAGCTATATCAAAATATGTGTAAAAGTATGTATATAGCATGGTTAACCTGTATACTCATTGTTGGGAGGGAGGAAGAGGAACCAGGGTGGGGGGAGGGAGAGGGCACCCAGCACAGTCTAAATATATAACATTTTCAATATATCCCACATAAATAAAATAAAAAAGAATAATTAATTAATTAAAATAATCTGAAATATGATCCATTATAATAAATAAAATAAACTAGAAATCAATAAAAAATCTTCAAATATTTGGAAATTAGGCAACATACTACTTATTTATCAATACATTAAAGAGGAAATTAAAAGAAATTTTATAATATATTTTAATTGAATTAAAATACAAAACAGAATGCCAAAATAAATTTTGAGAATATAGCTAAAAGCAGTGTTAATCTTATAAAATTATTATTGTAAAATCAATAGCTAAGTTTCCAATTTCAGTCAATTAAAAAAGCAACAAACTAAAAGAGAAAGCTGAAGAGAACAAATAATAAACATATGCATAAACAAAAGAATAAAATTGAAAAGAGAAGACAATAAACTCAGTAAATCCAAAATCACATTTCTTATAAACAAAGTACATTTCTAAATTTCAAGGCAGACTAAGGAAAATGAAGAGAAAAGATGCAAATTATAATTATCTGCAGTAAAAGAAAAGTCATCATTGTGAATGCTACAGACATTAAAAGACCAATGAGGGAATATATGAATATGTCTATGTCCATGAATTCAGCAAAACTAATAAAATGAAGACTTTTTCAAAAACACAAGCTACCATTGTTTACTCAAAAATAATTATCACATGAATAAGTCTGTATCTACTTAATAATTTAATTTTATATTAAACTATTTATATTAAATTAAATTTTATATTATGTTCCTTTCTGAAAAGGAACATAAGACTTCCGGCAAATTATACTAAATATTTAAGAAATAAATAATATCAATTCTATTTAAAATAGTCCAGAAATAGCAACAGCACTTCCAAACTAATTTTTCCCCAGATTACCAAAATTAATTTGGCCCAAATTACCAGAATTCCAAAACCTAACAAAGCATGTCAAGAAAAAAAAAATTGTGGACCCATACTAACTATAATATTTTATGAAAGAACTGACTCCAGGAATACACCAATAGTACAATACATGTGCAGACATAATTCATCTGGGAGTACAAGGCTGTTTCAAAATCCAAAAGTTAATTTGTAGATATTTTCATATCCACATACTAAAAATGAAAATCATATGATCATCTCAATGGATATAGAAGAAAATTTGACCAAATGTAAATTCCAGCAGAGTGAAAGTACTCAGTGAACCAGAATTTTTAAAAAATTAACATATGTTGCATTTTGTATAGAACCCCAGTACCACCACCACCAAAAAAAAGAATGAATTAAAACATTTGATTCATATTTTCCCTATACTGGTCACCGAGCCAAGATAAATTATTTTTTTCAGTACTGGGGATGGAACCTAGGGGCATTCTACCTCTGAGCCCTATATTTTATTTTTTATTTTGAAACAGGGTCTCACTTAGTTGCAAAAGGCCCCACTAAGTAGTAGCTGAAGCTGTCCGCAATCCAAGACCCTCCTGTCTCAGCCTCCCAAATGCTGGGATTACTAGCATGTGCCACCATACCCAGCTAGGATAAATTATTTTCAAACTTTATTTTGTGTACTTAAATAAGTTATGATATTTTATGGAATTACAGAAAATTTCATAACTAAATTTTTAGATATCCACCACTAGTAATTATTTTAATTCTTTAGAGGCAGTTGATTTTCATCAATTCTTTCTGATAACATCTAGGTAGAATAATAATTTTTAATAAATTTATGCCTATATCATTTTTTTAAAATCTGCATTCTATATAATAATCTACATGTAAAGATAGTCCAGTTGAGCCAAAGTGATTTCACAATATTTATGTTAAAAGGAAAAAGAACTAAAAACACAGCTGTGTTTACATTCAGAAATTATCTTCTCTCTCATAAAAACACTAATTTACCCTTGTTGTCATAGAAGTATTAATACACAAAACTGCATAAACATTAATCTATTAGACCTTTCTTAAGCTACTGATATTTAAGCCAAACTGATTCTCATCCAGGGTCAGAACCTGAGTAAAGACCAAAAAGTGTTATCTGTCTCCACATCTTGAAGACTGTGTACATGGCCAAGAAATAAAATGAATTCACTTAAATTTATTCCACAACTGTGAAATATTGTGTGTGGAGAGTTTTTTTTTTTAAATCTTTATGACTACAGAATAAGCCTATTGTTAAAAATTAGTGCTTGTTTTAACAGAGCAGAAACAATTTGCCTTTTTTTTTTATCTTTTTAAGTTCTGCTTTGAAAGAGTCATGGGAATATTTATATCCAAATAAATAAGATGTAAAAGAAAAGCACACAGAAAAATCTTATGAATAAAAGTAAAGCAACCATGTCATGATTGTATCTGTGTTCTTTTTACACAGACATTTGTTGAGATCCAACTTTGAGCCATGATCTCTAGCCTTTTATACACATTATCTGAAATATTTAATACAGATTATAAGGCAGATATTGTTATGTCCATCTTGCTAATGGGAAAACAGTTGCTCTGAAAACATAAGATGCTTTTCAGCATATTCCAACCTGGTATAATTATTTAAATAAATTATAATTTTATAATTATGAATGATATATACATATAAAGCATACTAATGTTATAAAATGTAAATAGAAGTTAGATAATATTCTGTCACCCTTTGATGAAATGTATTATGTACCCACCCCAATGAGAAATGAATATCTTATCTATTTTTAATTTTTTTGATGTATTTAGTCATATATCTTATTGAGATACAAGATGTAGAGGCACACATCATTTATTTACCCTTTCCCATTTTTCCACCCCAGTTTGGCTTAGTGATTGACTTTTAAATAAAATGAAATGAAACTAATTCCTGTTTGTGTCTCTGGTATCTAGTGCAATGTTTAATAAATAGTAAGCAATCATTTGGAAATGAATGAATTAATAAATGAATGGAGCCATCTATTTTTTATTTCTATGTATATATTTTTACATATGCTCTATGTTCTTGAAAAATTAGCAAGGTAGGATAAGAATAACTGCAATGTAATATGACCTCTACTTCTCTCAGCTAGGAATAAATATAGCTGATGTATAAAAAGTAGAAATAGAATCATAGAAAGCCAGGCGTGGTGATGCATGCATGTAATCCCAGCATTTGGGAGGCTGAGACAGGAGGGTGGGGGTTTGCGGACAGCCTCAGCTACTTAGTGAGGCCCTCTAACAACTCAGTGAGACCCTGTTTAAAAATGAAGATCATAAAAAATAGGGCTGAGGGTGTAGGTTGGAGGTAGAATGTCCCTGGGTTCCATCCCCAGTATCACACACACACACACAAAAAAGAAATAGAATCATAGAATCAAAACATTATAGACCTAGAAAAGATTTCAACCTGTTCATTGCCAAAATCAGTATCAAGGTCAAGGGAAGTAAAGGAGCTAGGTAAAACCAAGTAGAGAGACAATGTAGCACTAAACAAGTGAAGCAATAGAAAAATACTTTCAGGGGTGTGTGTGTGTGTGGGGGTGTCTTAAACCAAAAGTCCAAATTGTATTGTTATCTGTAGAAATCAACTTTCTACTACTACCCAATACTATTGTATACAGATTTTTCTCCCACTGAAAATCAGAAGCAGTGAAAAATGTCATCTATCCATTATATTCACAAATTCATTAA
Source organism: Muscardinus avellanarius (assembly GCF_963383645.1). NCBI lineage: Eukaryota > Metazoa > Chordata > Mammalia > Rodentia > Gliridae > Muscardinus > Muscardinus avellanarius. The sequence goes on from NC_137791.1 coordinate 92,129,292, forward strand.
ACTTTCTTACTGTTACATTCAACGCTTCCTTATTAATTGCTTTCAATATCACAAAAACTTTTTGAAGGCTTATGTGAAATGTGAAAATAAAAGTCATATGCTTATAGTAATACCACTGTATTATGGAAACATTCAATTATTTTTTTATGATTGTGAAATAAATTTCTAAATGACCTACTTGTGAAGTTGTCTTCCTAGAAAAGTAACTGAATAATAATTGTCTAGAGTTATAGAACCAGAAAACTGCTTAGAACTATCTTTTTCTATGTAATTAAAAAACAAAAATGTCCAGTATATCTCATCCTCATTATGATACAAAAAATAATTACACTTTTTATGTATGTTTGGATGGACATGTTAGCTTAGAGAAATCCTAATTATAGTACTTTGTGAATGGCAAAATATTATCTTTTCAATTGAAATGTAATATTAAATTTTACAAGAAAAATTATCCATCTATTATTGGCTATAAACTAATTTTAACCCATTAAGTAATTCATGAAGTGTTATAAGATTTTAGTTGATCCCTAGTTGAGTCAATATTTTTAACAGTGTATACTAAAAGCAAATTTCTTATTGCCTATGTAAAAAATAAAAATAAATACATAAAGAATTCAAAACAACTTCATTGTAAATTCTCCACATAAGCCTATTTGAACTAAATCTTATAAATGAATTCTATATAATATATAATAATATACAATTGCATATTATGTGATATATATCACATAACATATGTGTATCTGTGTGTGTGTGTGTGTGTGTTTGTGTGTGTGTGTGTAGCTTCATGGTTCTTGGTGTCATTGAGTTAGTGCTATGTAATAAGGTGAAGCAGAATCCCAATGACATCCTCTTTTCTCCTTGCCTTTGGTCCAGTAAGACACATAAAATCAAATAACTTTTAAAATTTTAATGGTTTAAAATGTTTAGTTGATGCTCCAGTAAATTTTACATGCACAAAATTATAAAAACCAAATCCCCATGCTAATACCAGGTAGTAAAATAAGAAACATTAGGATGGGTTTATTTACAATGCATTGCTTGTACTCAAGGGGAAAGAAGACAGGGCAGAAGAAAATATTTCAGGGGTATATTGACAAATAGGGTCAATAGTTTCACATTAGCCTGTGGCACATAAAGAAAATATTTTACTCTTTTTGGTGCAGGTTTCACACAAAGTGTGCAAATTTAGAACAAGTAAAAGATCAACAGTCTTTATTTTTTATTTATTTTTTATTTTTTAAGCAGCTGGTACTATTCCAGACACACATGTACATTGTCTAATCCACACCATCACTGTGCCAGAAGGTACTGTTTTCATTCCTATTATATGGTTGTGGTAGCACAGGTGTAGAGGTCTTATAAATTGGCCAAGTTTACAGTATTAGCAAATAGAAGAGCCAGAATTTACCTGTACATGCCAAATTTCTCTTTACATACTTTTATTGGTACAATGTAATTACATATCACAGTGAGTTTTAAAGTTATACAAACATGTACACACATCACTTGGTCTATTTCACTCTGTATATATTTCTCCGCTTCCTCCCTTCCCATACATGTTAATGCAATTGCTAGTGATATGTTCAATATATGGGGACAATCTTATTTGAGCTGTTCCACTTCTTGAGCCCTGATTTTTTTCTCCCCAACTTCCTTCTCCAATCCCCTTCCACTATCTACTCTTTTCTCTCCTCTTTTGATCCAGGTCCCTTTTGCTTCCCGTTTTGTTGTTGTTGTTCCTCCAGCTTCTACATACGAGAGAAAACATATGACTTTTGGCTTTCTAAGACAGGCTGATCTCACTTAGCATAATATTCTCTAGTTCTATTCATTTTTTAAATATATTTTTTATTAATTTATTTTTTAAATTGGTGCATTGTAGTCATATATCAATCACATTGGAGTACAAGACTTGAGAGGATATACAAGCACACATCATCCAATTAGCCCTCCTCCAGCCCCCATCCCATTCCCTCCCCCTCCCTCCATTGCACGCTTCTTTGGTGATTTACTTTGATACATTTGTTTATGTACCTCCTGCGTTTTAAAGAGGCTCCATCCTCCAGTATTACATACCCTCTGATTGGTCACATTAGTTGCTTCACTATAGGGCCCTTTCTATAGCTCGACCTCTTCCTGTTGCCCTTTTCCTCCTAGTTATTGCTGATTAAGAGAAGCGTCTGATTTATATTTTCTGTGATATTTCTCTGGGCATGCTGCGTTGCATGTACCGATCCCACTCTTGATGGTCCCAGTAGTGGCCTGGCTACTCAGTGGACTGATCCAGACCTCGCTGGCTCAAGCAGCAGCCTTGCCTCATGGGAGGCCCCAGGTCTAGTCTCGCTGGCCCCTGCACCGGTCTAACCCCTAAGCTGGCTTCGGTCCTGGCCTTGGAGGCCACAGGAGTGGCCTTGCCTCACGGCAGGCTCCAATGCCGGCCTTGCTGGCCCCAGCACCAGCCTAAACCCTCGGCAGGCTCCGATCCCGGCCTTGGAGGCCCCAGCACTGGTCATGCCTCAAGGCAGGTTCCGATGCCGGCCTTGCTGGCCCCAGCACCGGCCTAACCCCTTAACAGGCTCTTATCCTGGCCTCAAGGCCCCAGTACTGGCCTTGCCTCACAGCAGGCTCTGATGCCGGCCTCGCTGGCCCCAGCACCGGCCTAACCCCTCGGCAGGCTCTGATCCCGGCCTCGGAGGCCCCAGCACTGGTCATGCCTCACGGCAGGCTCCGATGCCGGCCTCGCTGGCCCCAGCACCGGCCTAACCCCTCGGCAGGCTCTTATCCTGGCCTCAGAGGCCCCAGCACTGGTCATGCCTCAAGGCAGGCTCCGATGCCGGCCTCGCTGGCCCCAGCACCGGCCTAACCCCTTAACAGGCTCTTATCCTGGCCTCAAGGCCCCAGTACTGGCCTTGCCTCACGGCAGGCTCCGATGCCGGCCTCGCTGGCCCCAGCACCGGCCTAACCCCTCGACAGGCTCTTATCCTGGCCTCAGAGTCCCCAGCACTGTTCATGCCTCAAGGCAGGCTCCGATGCCGGCCTCGCTGGCCCCAGCACCGGCCTAAACCCTCGGCAGGCTCCGATCCCGGCCTCGGAGGCCCCAGCACTGGTCATGCCTCATGGCAGGCTCCGATGCCGGCCTCACTGGCCCCAGCACCGGCCTAAACCCTCGGCAGGCTCCGATCCCGGCCTTGGAGGCCCCAGCACTGGTCATGCCTCAAGGCAGGCTCCGATGCCGGCCTCGTTGGCCCCAGCACCGGCCTAAACCCTCAGCAGGCTCTTATCCTGGCCTCGGAGGCCCCAGTATCGGCCTTGCCTCATGGCAGGCTCCGATGCCGGCCTCGCTGGCCCCAGCACCGGCCTAACCCCTCAGCAGGCTCTTATCCTGGCCTCGAGGCCCCAGTACTGGCCTTGCCTCACAGCAGGCTCCGATGCCGGCCTCGCTGGCCCCAGCACCGGCCTAACCCCTCGGCAGGCTCCGATCCCGGCCTCGGAGGCCCCAGCACTGGTCATGCTCCGATGCCGGCCTCACTGGCCCCAGCACCGGCCTAACACCTAGGCAGGCTCTTATCCTGGCCACGGAGACCTCAGTACTGGCCTTGCCTCAAGGGAGGCTCTGATGCCAGCCTCGCTGGCCCCAGCACCGGCCTAACCCCTCAGCAGGCTCATATCCTGGCCTCGGAGGCCCCAGTACCAGCCTTGCCTCACGGCAGGCTCCGATGCCGGCCTCGCTGGCCCCAGCACCGGCCTAACCCCTCAGCAAGTTCCGTACCCGACCTCGGAGGCCCTAGCACAAGCCTTGCCTCATGGCAGGCTCCAATGCCGGCCTCGCTGGCCCCAGCATCGGTCTAACCCCTCTGCAGGTTCCAATCTTGGCCACGGAGGCCTCAGTAGTGGCCTTGCCTCACAGCAAGCTCCGATGTTGGCCACTGGCCCCGGTGCCCGCCTAACCCCTCAGCAGGTTCCGATCACTGTCTCTGTGGTTATTATTTCAAAGGTTCCAGGTATAATGTATCAGATCTCTGCCTCCCCTGAGTATTGGCCACTGGCATTGCCACTGCCTCCACCATTTCAAATCCTTCCCAGGCTCTTTTTCCACTTGAATGTTGTCCAGTGTTCCTAAGCATGCGTGATGGTAGCATTCGACATTTGGTGTAATTTCTCCAAAAAAATAAAGTTGGTAAGATCCGGTTTCTGCTCCTCCTGAATACAAGTCTCCACCACCATCGCGGAGAACTCTTTCAACACCGCATTTCTCCTTGGTCTCCGCTAAACTCTCTCCTTATATGTGATGTCTGAGAATCTTAGCAATATAGAGAAATAGCAGTCCTCTTTCACGGCGAATTTTTCCATAAGTTCCAGTGCATTTAGATAAGTTTTGTCTGCATCTCCAGTGTCCTGGCATCCATAACGGCTTTCTTATCTCCTCTCGAATATTTTTCTTTATCTTTTTCTGTTCTGGGTCCTGTTTCTCCAGGGGTCTTGCGTGCTACTCGCAGTTGGGCCCAGGGCCCAGAGTCCCGCGACCAGGGCCCCAGCTGGCGTGCCCCACGACCCCCGCCCAGAACCCAGCATCTTACTGGGCCAGGTTTCTCCAGGGGTCTGGCATGCTATGCGCAGTTCGGCCAGGGCCCAGAGTCCCGCGACCCGGGCCCCAGCTGGTGTGCCCCGAGACCCCCGCCCAGAACCCAGCATCTTACTGGGCCTGGTTTCTCCAGGGGTCTGGCATGCTATGCGCAGTTCGGCCAGGGCCCAGAGTCCCGCGACCCGGGCCCCAGCTGGTGTGCCCCGAGACCCCCGCCCAGAACCCAGCATCTTACTGGGCCTGGTTTCTCCAGGGGTCTGGCGTGCTACACGCAGTTCAGCCCGGGGCCCAGAGTCCCGCGACCCGGGCCCCAGCTGGCGTGCCCCGCGCGTGACCCCCGCCCAGAACCCAGCGTCTTACTGGGCCTGGTTTCTCCAGGGGTCTGGCGTGCTAGGCGCAGTTCGGCCGGGGCCCAAAGTCCCGCGACCCGGGCCCCAGCTGGCGTGCCCCGCCCGCGACCCCCGCCCAGAACCCAGCTTCTTCTAAATATATTTTTATTGGTGCATTTTAGTCAAACATCTCAATGGAATACAAGACTTGTGAGGATATACAAGCATGCATCACCCAATTGGCCTTTATAGGATATAATTTTTAAACACTAGAGTTGTAACACATTAAAAGTTTTCATCTACTCAAACCTGACCATTCCTTAAACTATTGATGATACTTTATAATTATCCCACTCCAGTTTAAGAATGACTATGGATATTATTATTGTGTATAAAGATGGTAAAATATAGTGTTATTTGTACTATAGTCATAATTCACAAATATTAAATGAAAATAAAAATTTATAAATCTTAATATGGAGCTCAGAAAGGATTAGTTACTAACACTGAAAATACTGTCCAAAGTAAAAAAAAATTGTGGTGTTATGAATTGAAGCCAGAGGCATTCTACCTCTGAACTATACCCCAGTCCTATTTTATTTTTTATTGGTGAATTTTATTCATACATCATAATAGGATAAAGAACTTGTGTAGAACATGCATACATCACCCAGTTAGCCCCTACCCCATCCCCACCCCATTCCCTCCCCATCCCTCCTTCCCATACTTGGTTTAGTGATTGACATCGATATATTTGTTTAAGTTCATCATGTGCTTTAGATAGTTTCCTTCTTCCCTCCTCCCATCCCCTCAGTTAGGTTGCCTTGTTTGTGGCTCTATAGAATCTCCATTTTCAACTAGAGTTCCTACTATGACCCATTTCACCTTAGCTTTCACATATTAGGGAAAGCATCTGATTTCTTATTTTGAGGGACTGACTAATCTCACTTAGCATAATGTTCTCTAGTTCAATCCATTTCCCTGAATAATGTAATTGTGTTTTTTTATGGCTGAGTAAAATTTCATTGCGTACATATCCCACAGTTTTGTAATCCACTCATGTGTTGATGGACATATTGGCTGGTTCCATAGTTTGGCAATGGTGAATTGTGCAGCTATAAACATAGATACACAGGGATTAGTTTGGTAGTTTGGTTTGCTTTCTTTGGGATAGATACCCAGAAGTGGTATTGCTGGGTCAAATGGTAAATTTGTTCCCATTCTTCTGAGGATCCTTTGTACTGTTTTCCAAAGTGGTTGCACTAATTTGCAATCCCACCAGCAATATTTTAAAGTTCCCATATCTCCACATCCTCGCCAGCATTTGTTGTTGTTTGTGTTTTAAATGATTGCCATTCTAATTGGAGTTAGGTGGAATCTCAGGGTAGTTTTGATTTGAATCTCTCTGATTGCCATTGATGTGCAGCATTTTTTTTCATGCATTTATTAGCCATTTGACTTTCTTCTTTCACGAAGTGTCCATTTAGCTCACTTGCCCATTTTTTGATTGGATTATTTGTTTTTATTTAGTGTTGAGTTTCTTAAGCCCTCTATATATTCTAAACACTAGTCGTCTATCTGAGGAATAGGTGGTAAAAATTTTCTCCCATTCTGTTGGCTCTTGATTGAGGATCTTGACAGTTTGCTGAACAGAAGCTCTTAAGTTTCATGCAGTCCCAAGTATTGATTCGCCTTTTAGTTTCTTGTACCTTTGGGGTCTTGTTGAGAAAGTTTTTATCTGTGCCTATGTATTGTAGTGTTGGACCTATGCCCTCTTCAAGAAGCCTCAAGATCTCTGGTCTACTTTCCAAGTCTTTGATCAATCTTGAATTGACTCTTGTGCAGGGTAAGAAAATAGGATTTATTTTCATTTTTCTGCATATGGTTAACCCATTTTTCCAACACCATTTGTTGAACAGACTATCTTTCTTCCAGTGTATGGTTTTGTCCCCTTTGTCAAATATGAATTGGCTGTAAATGTGTGGATTTGTTTCTGAGTCTTCTACTCTGCTCCATTGGTCTATGTATCTGTTTTTGTGCCAGTACTATGCTGTTTTTATTACAATGGCTTTGTAGTATAATTTAAAGTCAGGTATTGGAATTCATCCTGCATGGTTTTTGTTGGCGAGAACTAATTTTACTATTCTGTTTTTTTTGTTGTTGTTGTTTCAAACAAACTTAAGGACTGATTTGTCTATGTCTGTAAGGAATGATCTTAGTAAATTAATTGGTGTTGCATTGAATCTTTAGAACACTTTTGGGAGTATGGCCATTTTGGTAATATTTATTCTGCCTTTCCATGAATATAAAAGTCCTCTCCATCTTCTAAGATCTTCTTCAATTTCTCTTTTCAGTGTTTTATAATTTTCTTTGTAGATGCCTTTACCTCCTTGGTTAACTTTATTCCTAAGTATTTTATTTTTTGTGGGAAATCTGAGTAAAAGTGTTTTCTAAATTCCTTTTTCAGTGTATTTATAGTTGGTATACAGAAAAGTTTCTGATTTGTTAAGATTAATTTTATATCCAGATACTCTGCTGAATTTGTTGATCAGTTCTATAAAGCTTTTGGTTGAGTTTGCTGGGTTTTCTAGGTATAGTATCATGTTGTCTGCAAATAGTGAAATATTGAGTTCTTTCCTATTGGTACTCCTTTGATTTCCTTTTCTTGCCTTATTGATCTGGTTAGAGTCTCAAGTACTATATTGAAGAGAAGTGGTCATAATGACCATCCTTGTCTTGTTCCTGTTTCTAATGGGAATTCTCAAAGTTTTTCCCCATTTAATATGATGTTGGCTATGGGCTTATTGTAGATTGCCTTTATGATGTTGAGGTATGTTTCTCCTATTCTGATTCTCTGAAGTGCTTTTTATCATAAATGGATGATGTATTTTATCAAAGAATTTTTCAACATCTATTGAAATGATCAGCTGATTTTGTCTTTGGATCTGTTTATATGATGAATTACATGGATTGACTTTCATATGTTATACCAGCTTTGAATCCCTGAAATGAAGCCTACCTGTTCATATTGTATGATTTTTCTTGATTTGGTTTTAAATGCATGTTGTTAGTATTTTGTTTAGCAGTTTTGCATCCAAGTCATTAAAGATATAGGCCTCTTGTTTTCCTTCCTTGAACTGTCTTTATTTGTCTTTTGTATTAATGTGATGTTAGCTTCAAAGAATGTATTTGTGAGAGTCCCGTTTCTCTCTATTTCATGAAATAGATTGAGGAGTACCAGAATTAGCTCTTCTATAAAGATTTTATAAAATTTACTTGGGAATCCATCTGGTCCTGGGCTTTTCTTTGAAAGTAAGGTCTTTTTTGCTGTTTTGTTCTCTTTGATTGCTATTGGTTGGTTTAAGTTTTCTGTGTCTTCTTGACTTAGTTTAGTAAGGCCGTATTTATCTAGAAAGTTGTCAATTTCCTCTAGATTTTCCATTTGTTGGAGAGTATAGTTTTTCAAAGTAATTTCTGATAATCCTCTGGAGTGTTGCACTGTCAGATGTGATATCTTCTTTGTCATCTCATCTTCAAAATTTGTGTTAATTCTTTTTTGTTTAGTTAAATTGGCTAGTGGTTTATCTTATTAATTTTTTCGAGAAACCATCTTTTGGTTTTGTTGATTTTATGTATTTTTTTATTCTCTACTTTGTTTATTTCCACTCTAATTTTGACAGTTTCTTGTCTTCTACTAGCTTTGGGTTTAGATTGCTCCTGTTTTTCAAGGTCTTTGAGGTGTTTAATTAAAGTATTTATTTGATGATTTTCTGTTTCTCTTATATGGACACTCAGTGCTATAAACTTTCCTCTTAATATTGCCATCAATGTGTTCCAGAGGTTTTGATATGTTGTATCTCTATTTTCATTTGTTTCTAGAAATTTCTTGATTTTACCCCTTCTTCTATGACCCATTCTTCACTTAAAAGTGTGGTGTTCAGTCTCCACGTGTTTATATGGTTTCTCTGAGTCTTCTTATAGTTGATTTCTAGTTTTATTTCATTATGGTCTGAAAAGAGACAGGGAAGTATGTCATATTTTTTAAATTTGCTGTTGCTCACTTTGTGGCCCAGTATGTGATCTATCTTGGAGAAGGTTCTGTGAGCTGCTGAGAAAAGTGTAAACTCTGCTATAGATGGGTAGAATATTCAATATGTGTCTAACAGGTCCATTTGATTAACAGTGTTCTTTTGGTCCTGAGGTGTCTTACTGACCTTTTGTTTAGAAGATCGATCTAAGGGTGTGAGAGGTATGTTGAAGTCTCCCAGTATTATTGTATTGGGATTTATATGTGACTCAATATCACAAAGAGTTTGTTTTATGAAATTAGCTGCACCTATGTTTGAGGCATAAATGTTGACTATTTTATTTCCTCTTGCTGGGTTGTTCCTTTTACCAGTAAAAAAAATTAAAATTAAAATTTAAATTTAAATTTAAAAAATGACCTCTTTGTCTCTTCTAATAAGCTGGGGCTTGAAGTCTAACTTATCTGATATCATAGTTACAACTTCTGCCTGTCTTTGTGTTCATTGACATGGATTACCTTGCTCCAGCCCTTTACCTTGGGGTAAGCTTGTTGTTATCTTTACTTGTAAGGTGTGTTTCTTGCAAGCAGCATATAAATGGATTCTGTTTTTAATCCATTTTTCCACTTTATCTTTTTATTGGGGGTTGAGTCCATTTACATTCAGTGTGATTATTGAGAGATGATTTTTAATTCCCAACATGTTGAGATTTTAGTTCTGTATAAAATATTGTTTGTTTTTCTCTTCTTAGTTGTCTGCTTAATAGAAATTCTTGTTTCTCTGGTATTGGAGTGTATTTTTCATTTTTTATTTGTAAGTTTGTATTGTTCTTTGTAAGTTTGTAGGGAAGTTTGTATCATATCAACAATGAAGATAGAGGAAGGAGGGAAGTGCAGGAGTAAATGGAAGAATAGCATAAAATCTCAGATAGTCAAATAGAATAAAAGTATGAATTTGGTACATTAGTATACACTAGAGATTAGAGACAATAAGGATAAAGTAGTGTTCTAGTAGAATGTAGAATTTTTGGTATAATTATATGAAATAGGTTTGATACAAGAAAAGAGAGAGATAAAAAGTAAAAGAAAGATAGGAAAGGGATAGTGAGACGAGAGTTGGTATGTACAAAGGAAGAAGCTTAGGAGAGGGTTTGGGAACAGGTTAAAAAAACAAACAAAAGAAAAAAACAGAAAAACCAACCAGGTATACATACTCACACACAACAAAAGGAACAAAAAAAAAAAAACTCAAACAACACCAATCATGAATTAATGCAACTCTACAACTAAATGACTATCCAGCATATAGGTCTGCAGCAATATCTGTCTGTACAGATACCAAGCACCACTGGCACCCTTCCTGCTGTAAGTTTGGTTCTCTGAGATTTTCTCTGTCTATGTAGATGGCCACTCCCATTCATGCTGTGTTATGTATTAAGCGCAGGTCACCCTCACACTTTCCACCAGTTTAGAGGCTAAGTCTCTCTCTGCCACTGTTAGTGATGTATGTCTCTGAGACCAACTCAGTGAAGGAGTCTCTGTTCTCCACACATAGGGCTGATCTGGTCTGACTTCTCCATGTTAGCCACGATTGGGAGGTCTGTGGTGATCCCGGAGCTTCTATTTGTTGGGTCTATCTAAATCCCCTACACACACACATTTTCTGCTAATGATAGCCTGAGTCTGTTAGAACTTCTGTTATATCCAACAGCAGCCCCACTCCTGCTTTCTCCAGAATGTATCAGGAAGTCTCAGATCCGGGGTGTTTATTGGGGCTGTGCGAGACCCCAAGGACATCCGGCTGGGTGATTTCCCACACGGGCCACAACCTTGCTTATAGTGTTATTGAGCACAGCTCTGAGTCTCTGGAGAGTGTGGTACTCTCTGTCACCACTCCCCCTTTACTGGGAACCACAAGATCTCAGACCCAGGGAGTTTATCATAGCTGCATGAATCCCTAGGGCCCTAGGGGCACAACGCTGGAGGTTGCCCTTTGGAATGCAGCTTTACTTATGATTCTGATGCTCACTGAGCTGGGACTATGGGGGACATGGTGGGCTGGGCTGTCACTGGCTTAATGGCATCACAGAAGCATGTCACAAAATTGGCAAATTTCTATTCTGGTGCTGAGTTTCACTTTGGGTCCCTGGATGGCATAGTTAGCTTCTATAGGCAGTAGCAGGTCTTCACACAGGCTGACGTACAACCCGTGGGCCTGCTGTTTCTTCCTTCAAATCCTTGTTATCCTTTTTTCACCGGCGTGTCCATGCCTGCTGCAGCGGGCAGGGCTTTTTTCTCTGTCACCTGTGTTTATTATTCTTATTCCTCTAATGACAGTACTATCTGTCTTTGTAGCACTCAGTTTTGGGGAGAATGGGGATCAAATATCAGCAGGATTTGTATGCACTACTACTCTCAGTTGCCATCTTCCAACCTTCTAGTTCTATTCATTTTTATGAAATTTCAGTAACATTAAAATTAAGAGATATGGTTATTATAGATTTAGGTGATAGTCATTTCCTTTTAAAAATAAAAGAAGCTATATTCTACATCATTTCATATAAACATATATTAAGTTTTTCTCTATACTAAGTTGTTTGGGAATTTTTTTATTTTGCTTAAACTAAAATAATGTATTACATACATATTTACCCCTAAATTATATAAATACAGTTAGCAGTAAGTTCATAAATATAAGTATGTATACTCATAAACATTTTATTTTTCTATCACCAGTGAATCCTAAGCTATCAATAGTTAATATAACACATTTAAAAATTTTTGTCTACTATAGCTATAGCCATGTACACAGTGCTTACTTTTTCTTTTCTCAAAATTTTTACCCCCTTAATTTGAGCAACATTTTTTTCACTTATATTTCTGGGAAGCTGATATAAGTAAAATTTAGAGAAAAAGAAGACACAAAATCACTTTAAAGATGCCAACAGAGTCCAAAGAACAAAGAAACTTGTCTTTCTTTATGACTCAAAGTCTATTTGTACCCAGAAGTCATTGAACTGAAGAGACTACAAAGACTTTTCAGCACTCAAGCCTTCATTACAGGATGTATTGTGCCTTCCTTAAAAAAGCATTGCTGGTTATTCTATACTGAGAAATGTGAACACCATGAGAACTCTCCAGAAAGATAAAGTACATCAGGGTTCTTTCCTGTTCTTCTCCATATACCCTGACCAAAAGAATCTCTACAAGGTAATGTTAAGGCATTATGACAGAACAATCAGGATAAATTTGTGAGCATCTAATTTCTATTAATTCTGCAATCCAAAGTCCTATTCATATGTGAAGAAACCCAGGAACTGTCTCAAATTATCACCATTTGCCATCTCTTCTTGATATGCATTCCCAAAAGACCTCAGAGCAAAATGTGTTGTTCTTTTGTCTCACCCCTATTTCCATTCTGTACTTTTTTAAATTTTTGCTCCCACTTTTTTTTGTTCTTTGTCCCTTGTCTTTTGCTTATCCTTTGTCCCTTTCTGTCTCATTTCTAATTTATGTTATCTTAAAATATATTATTTTATAGAAACAAGAAGGAAAATAAATACTAAATGGGAAGGGCTAATTGGGTGATGTGTTTATGTATGTTTCCACCATCTTGTATCCCATTGAGAGGTATAAATATAAAGGACCAAAAATAAATTTAAAAAAAATGCTAAATGAACAACAACAACAAAACTTACCAGCTGAGAAAACCAACCACTGAAGGAAAGTGTGTGCCACAGTTTGCATCTGGAATGTTCCCCAAGGTTCATATATTAAAAATATTGGTCCTGAGTCTGTTGTGAAATTGGGAGATGGTGGGGCATTTAAGTAGTGCTCAGTAGGAAGTTTTAGGCCCATAATGGCATGTCCTTGAAAAGGATTTTGGATCCTTGGTATCTCTCTTTACATTTTATTCCTGCCATGAGATGACCAGTTTGCCCCACCACAAGCTTCCACCAGGATATACTGCTCTTCTTTGCCCCCTGCAGGCCTGAAAGCAATAGATGCAGCAATCATCCCAATCATGGACTGAAACCCCCCAAACTAAACCAACATGAGCCTTTCTTTTTATAAATTTATTTATTTATTTTTTATTTTTTATTTATTTATTTATTTATTTATTTTTTGGTGGTATTGGGCTTCTTGGAAGCTCTTCGACCTCCGGGCTACACTCGCAGACATATTTTTATATTTTTTTTAAATTTGAAACAGGGTCTCTTAAGCCAGCGTGGCTGGCTTAGAACCTGCGTGATCCTCCTGTCTCTGCCTCCCAAGGTAGGGATTACAAGGGTGCGCCATCACTCCCAGCAAGTTGATATATCTTTTGCAATCAAACAATTCACAGTTATGGTAATACAAAGTTGACTAACACCGTAGGGAAACTTCATGCTATCTATTTCAGATTCATTGGACATTTTTTGAGTACCTATGCTTTGGGATGACAATCTCTTCTAGAAATAAATTGTTGGTAGGGGGTCACTTCTACCTTGTTTCTTGTTTTCTTGAAAAGATTTCAAAGAGAAAGCACAAATAGAAAGCATAAGATGCGGGGGAACAATGTGAAAGAAATCCATGATAAAAGATTGCATCCTAGAGAAAGGGTAGGGTCACATTCTAAAGAAAGCTTCTATAATATGCTACTTTCTAGAGTGTAAAACTGCACAGAGTCTTCTCTGTGGGGTGCTTTATTCAGTATAGAAAACTTTCAACCTCATATGTTTGGGGAGATTACAATCCATTTTTGACATAGCTTAGTGCCACCATACTGTCCTCCCTCACCTAGGAAAGCCTTCAGGGTGTTAGGCATGCAATTAACTTATTTTAGATAAGTTTAGCCTCCTGCTATACCTGCATTTCTCTAACTGCATCTAGACAGGGAGTTCCTTTTTTTCCATTTATGAACCTTGCTTAATTTTCCTTCCAGAATATCCCAAATTACCCTCACCTTCTTATTTCTGTCATACAGCCTAGAAGGTAGTGGCCTGAATCTATACAATACCTTCATAATCATTTTTTGTATTTTGATCTATGACTTGGAAATAAAGAAGGTCAATAAGATAATTTCCAAAATATCTGAAAAGAAGGTTAACAGCATATCTTAGTTTGTTATGAAATGTTCACTGAAGCTATTTGTGTAGTGGCAATTCTTTGACCAAACAATCAGAAATTAATTCAGTAGGATTGTCTCATACTTTATTCTGGCCAATGTCAGTATTACTATAATCCAAAACAACTGACCACACAACTTAGTAGAAAAAAGATTTATTTGCTCAGTTGGTTTTTATTCCAGGGTTCAGTCCATGTGATGCCAAATCTGTGGAGCTCAGGACATAGTAGCAAAAAAAGCAGAGAAAATGAGATCATGGGCTTTGATCCTCACATCATAGAGGCTGTTAATAGAGTGAGCAAGCAGAGGGATAGGGAGGATATATAATCACCAAGGCTATATCCCCAAGGGTGTAACAACAAACCCCAATTCCAATATTGCTACCTTGATTTCATGAGGGATAGGGAGACATTCTATATGAAAACCATTACATTCTTTTTCCTGGACCCATAGACCTAATATACAACTCACAATGCTAAATGCATTTGGTCCATCTTCAAGAGTTCCTACAATCTTAAGAGTTTAAGCATCATTCAAAAGTCCAAAGTTTCCTCTGAGACTCAAGATAAACTTTTGGCTCTGAAACCCTATAAAAACAAAAATTAAATTTATATACATCCAGTGTACAATGGCAGAGTAATATTTGCATTCAAAAGGAAGGAATAAAAAGAAGGAATAGGGTAAAATAAATATCAAAATCCAGCAGAGTATGGTGGCACATGCTTATAATCCCAGATTTTGAAGGGCAAAGACAAGAGGATCACAGATTCTCAGACAGCCTTAGCAATTTGGTGAGACCTTTTACAACATAATGAGGCTCTCCAGGTCTTCCTTTAAAATCTGAAGAAAATACTTCATGAGCCCTTCTTTCCAGGAAAGCCAACACATATAAATGCCGAGATGATGGACAGCAGGAAAGGTAATCACACCTTCTTTAATCATTACCACTGGATCCTTTTCAATCATACCTGCAGGTTCAACATGTATTGAGACTTCCACTAGGCCTGCCTTCATCATGGCCATTGCTGGCCCCACCTCCATCATGATCAGGACTTTCTCCTTTCTTTTCTCCATCTTACTTTCTTCGAGAACATCATTGATATTGATCATAATTTTAAACTTGCTTTTCTGGCCAAATTGCAAATATCTAAAACCTCTCTGCTTCAAATTTGCTCCTGAAATTGGGTGCAATATTTGCTGAATGTAGACATAGTTTTCAGTTTGGATACATTGATGTTTTAAATTTTTCTTTGCAAATTTAACCAACCCATCATCTTTAAATTCAGCTTCACACAGAGTTTTAGGACATGGGCAGAAATCAGATAACATTCTTTGTGGTCCCTATGCTGTTTTGGAGTCTTCTTTGTTCTCCAAATTTTCCTGAGCACAGTCTCTGTTGTTCAACTTTCTAGCCATATTCTGGCTACATCCCCAATGCCACATCCCAAGAAACCTCCCCTGAACAACCAAGCCCCATTTCTAACATTACTACCTGTTTTCTTGAGGGCTATGAAGACATTCTAAATCCAAACCATTATATTCTGACTCATAACTACAAGACTAATATATTTAACCCATAATAATTTAGAAAAACAGCTTAGGTAAACTATTTATAGTCCTTTTTTCCCAAATGCCTTGCCAGTTCAAAACTTATATGATCACATTGTAAAATGTGATCCAAAAGAGACAAGTACTTAATTTTTACCAGAACAAAAGGGAAAATCCAATCCAAGTTTCACTGTAGCATCAATTGTATGGTTTTTGATAATTTAAGCCCGAAGCTAATTGACTACGGTCCTGTCAATTATATGCTTAATTTTTCATGAATAGAAAATTATTTTAAATGATACTGGGGATTGAACCTAGGAGCATTCTACCTCCAAGCTACACCCCCAGCCCTATTTAATTTTATTTTTAAATGGGGTCTCACTAGGTTAATGAGAGTCTCACTAACTGCTGAGGCTGTCCTCAATGCAATCCTCCTGTCTCACCCTTTGAAGTATTGGGATTACAAGCATGTGCCAAAATACTTGGCTTGAAAAATAATTTTATATATCTCTGACAACTTGAAATGTTGGAATGGGAATGTGAGGAAAAATAGCTATCTAATCTTTGGTTTTGCTAGGAAACAAGAAAGGGAAGGTAGGGAAGCTCTTTGTTTTATTCAGAAAAATTAATGGCTCTTGGATATAAAAATAAAGGTCCAGACACAGGTTAAGGGAAGTGAGTTACATAAGTTGCGGTAAACTAAATAGAAATGGAGAGACATATTTTTGAGCAATATTGTAAAAAGAATATATATATATATATATATATATATATATATATATATACACACACACATACATATACATATATACACAATCATATAAAAACTGAGTCAAGTGGCATAGTAAAGGTCAGTGCCCAGAAAAATTCCCAGTAGCAAAGTGGTGAACTGATGTCTTAAAATGAGGTAATCCACAGAGACACAACAAAAAATTATTTTTATCCATTGCTCTAAAATGTCAGAAAAGCCTGGACACAGGAATAACAGTGCATGCCTGTAACTTCAGTACTTGGGAGGCTGAGACAGAAGCATCACAGGTAAGAGGCTAGCCTCAGTGACTTAGTAAGACCCTCATCAACTTAGCAACACTCTACTTCAAAATAAAAAAAGAAAATAAGACTGAGGATATAGTTCTGAGGTAGAATACACCTGGGTTTCTGAGTACTATTATGAATAAATAAAAATAAACAAATATATAAATATAATATAATACATATATCATTGTAGTATATTACTATATTATATATTAATGTAATATAAATAAATAAATTTAGTATTAAAAATTATATTAAGACATGAATAATTTGTCTATATAGTTTATGAGCAATTAAAGAAAAAGTATTATGTATCACTCTAGGTTGGTGTTATCTGGACAAAATAAAATAAAAATAAAAGTTCAGTGTAACTGAAAACTAAGGTTTAGATCCAACCATACCCCTAAAATCACAGATTTATGAATAGTTTGCATATTATATATAATAGGAGGTTTTGATCACATGATCTCAGCCATGTGGAATCTTAAATAGCTGATTCCATAAAAGTTAAAAGCAGAATGGTGGTTAACAGAGGCTGGTAGACCTGTGGAGAGAGGAACATAGAATGGTTGATCAACTTTTAGGTAGTGTTGTATATTTCCATACTAAGTTAAAGGCAGGTAAACAAATGAAGTTTTGTTGTTTTGTTACACAGCGATGAGACTATAGATAACAGTAATGTACTGTATATTTCAAAAAGCTAGAAGAAAATGATTTTGTCCTAAAGAAATGATAAATGTTTACTTGTTCATGGCAGTATATGCCTGTACTGTATTTGGGAGTTTGAGACAGGAGAATCACATTTTTGAGGCCAGTATTAGCAATGAAGTGAGATACTTAGCAATGTAACAAGGCCCTGTCTAAAATTTAAAAAATAATGTAGAGATGAGGATGTAGCTCAGAGATAGAATGCTCCTGCCTCTAGTGCAGGAAGGAAGGAAGGAAGGAAGGAAGGAAGGAAGGAAGGAAGGAAGGCAGGCAGGCAGGCAGGCAGGCAGGCAGGCAGGCAGGCAGGCAGGCAGGCAAGCTTAATGAAGAGAGATATTTTAACCTTATTTAATAATTACACAATGGATATGAGTAGCAAAACATAGCATTATCCCACTAATTTATATATTTGTATATTTTCAGGTATCAATAAATCTCAAACAACTGCATGAATTTAGATGACATAAGGTTTATTTGGTAAAACTTAAAAAATTACCTTTCAAACAATGGACATGTTTTTAAAGAAAGATGGAATGATAGTTTGAAGTTTCTATATTTTTATAGAGTCTTATCCAAAGAGAGAGTCAATTAAAAAACAATCAGTTGATATCCTTTGCTAACCCCAAGCTTCTAAGAAACAATGCAACTCTTTACAACTTGAATGAGAAAAGTTTAATAAAGAATATCATTTAAAACATGTTTAAGGAATCCACAAACAATTAGACTTTTCATAAAAGTGGGAAATTTGGGGTCTAAAAACTGGAGTCAGGGTGTCTGATTCCCACAGTGCTGCACTGGCTCATGTTTGAGAGCCTGCTTCTTGTCAGGAACCTGATGCAAACACATCACAGGTAATAAAGCAGACATTACATGTTGCTATAGAAAACTGATATCAGACCTCACAATGCTTGAAGGTGTCTAAGTCATGCATTTGGCCATGGGTTCCACTGCTACTTTACTTTATTAGGATTTTTAAGAACCAGGTAAGTATTAGAAAATTGGACATCAGCCCAATCATTGCATTTTGTTGACAGTTAAGCTGTATAAGAACTTGAATCTCAGTCCCTCACATTTAGCAGACAGCATAGATTTCTGTTTCCAATAAGCTCTTGACAAAAACAATCTATGAGGTCTGTGCAGTGTGAGAAAAAGAATGCAGGAGTGTCTGACAAAATGCAGACTCTCCATACTTGTTCTGCATGCTGAATTGCATGAGTTTTCTAGCTAATGCAAGAATATAAAAAATAAACCCACAAATACACAAATCCTGATGATGAGTCATTCTAGACACAAATATTAATTTTTATAGTAGTGTCTATGTTTCCAACTTGCTGGCTTTCCTTAAGGCATGTATAAGCTGTCACCTAAAATGTGAATTATCAATGTGTTAATTTGCTCTAATGAAAATATCCACTTTTCCATTTCCATGCTGCATCTATACCGTTAACATCTCAATGAATGCAGTTCTAAAGTCAAATTAGAAGTATCACAAAGCCACATACATTTGAAAACATTGTTATCTTTTACAACTGATGATAAATTATGTACTAACAATGTTCTGACCAAGTGTTCATTTGTTGTTTCACTATGAAAAGAATATTTAGTCAGTATTCTAGCTTGTTTTGTTTAAGCTTTTAATTCTCAGACCTCTATTCTTTCAGAGGTACCTGATGCCTCTAGATATTTATTAATTTATATTTATTTAGTAACAGGGATGTCCTTGGGTTGTATTGTGCTTGCCCTATGATCAGCAAACTCATTCATCTCACAAGTTCTACTTGGGATGTAAAGAAAAACATGGATCCCATTGTGAATAGCAATAACCAAAAACACATACTCATCCATTGCACCAGTAAAACTATCCAAAGATTTTTTGAAGAAAATAGATAAAAGGAATTTATCAAAATTTAAAATGTTTGCTTTTTAAAAATACTTTTTTGGAAAATAAAATGTAAGTGAAACAGTTCAGGATGTCACCATGGGTTCAGGTTGCAATGTCGCCATGGGTTCTTATTCTTAACTAGTTTAGAAAAAGTAGAACTGCACTGCTTCAAACTTAAGCAAAGTATTATTATTACAAGAAATAAAGGGGGAATAGAACAAACAAGTCTTTACATCAGAGATGACATAGTGGAGTGCCTGGAAAATAAGACACTGAAGTCTCTAAACACATAACATTTTTATAAGAATTTATTATCTCCTTTTTCCAATTCTGCTTAGCCAATAGTCCTCTTTTCCCACCATAAGAAGGCACAGACCTGCCAGTTATCTCTGTTGTGTAAGCTTTTTCTGTTAGCCTTTTTTGTATCCTCAAAGGGAGACAGGTCTGACATCACTGATAAAAATGTGTTACTTGGTAAGCAAGGTCAGGCACCTGCATGGTAGAAGCTCACTTTGTTTTTGTTTTATTTTTATTCTTAAAGCATATACTGTCCATCTGTATCCTTGGTGAGTTCTCAGCTTCTCCTTATATCTATCTGCTAGAAGTTACTTGCTATGTTGAAATTTTGTTTTATAATATAGCAAAAAAAGATATAAAATACAATCTTTTAAAGTATAGAGGTTTGGGGGAAGCCATAACAAATTTGTGTTATTGGTAATTAGTATTGGGTTAATATAGCTTGCTTTTTATCTCTTAACTTCAATCTAAGAGCTGTTGTGAGAGTCTATATAATTCTTATTTTAAGTGTAGGTATTTGTGTTTTAAAACTCAGGATCCAGCTGGGCTAACAGTCAACTTTTAGCTGACCAGGGGAAATCTTAGCTGTAGCTCTTGGCTGACAGCTTAGAGTCAGATAAAACAATTTTACTGTCCTGCCTAAGTATGAAAACTTGTTCTTATTAGCAAATAATACTGTCCTGATTAGCAATCAATACAGGCTAATTTCCACCAGCAATCACATACTAGAAGAAGAGACTCACACCATTCTGTATCAGACAAAGGTTTTTAAATAAAATATACAAAGAACTCGTGTGTGTGTGTGTGTGTGTGTGTGTGTGTGTGTGTTGTGTGTTACTTGGGATTGAACCTAATGGCATTCTACCTTCAAGCTATACCCCAACCCTATTGCTTATTCTTTATTTTGAAACACTGTCACTAAATAGCTGAGGCTGACCTCCAACATATAATCCTTCTGCCTCAGCCTCCCAAGTAGTAGGATTACAAGCATACACCATCATCCTGGCTTAGAAGTATTTAGCCTCAATAATAAAAAAACAACCCAATTAAAAAGTAGTTAAGATTTCAATGGTAGCTTTACAAGAGTATATATGACCAAAAAGTACACAAAAACATGTTCAACATTAATAGTTATCAAAGATATGAGAATTAGATCCACATTGAAATATGAATAGTGAAAATTAAAAGTTGATCATATTAGGTGTTAGAATGAGTAGAATAATTTGAACTCTTATATGCCACTCTTAGGAAAGGAGAATGGTACTACCACTGTGAAAAATATTGTAGAGGTTTCTTAAGATTATGAACTTTACCTACCACGTGCTTCAGTCATTCCATTCCTGGCTGTGTATCAGAGAAATTTTGCCTCACTCAGCATTTTCACTTTCATGATATAAAACACATGACTGCACAACTAATAGGAAGGAAGATTTATTTGCTCACAGTTTTGGGAGACTTAAAAGTTCAGTCTATGTCAGGCTGTGTCTGGGATACTCACAGTACAGTGGAAAGAAGGATATCACACACACACACACACACACACACACACACACGATAGATGATAGATAGATAGATAGATAGATAGATAGATAGATAGATAGATATCCTGTTCTCACATGACAGAGGCTAGAAACAAGAAAACAAGGAAGAAGATTCAATGACTCAAGCACAACACCTAAGGCCACATCCTCAGACACCTACTTCTCCAGCTACATCCCACCTGCCTAGGTTACTACCCCATAAATCTATTACAATGGATTTATGCACTGATGAGATTACAAACCTCATGACTCAATTATATTGACCATGAATATTAAAGCCTGAGCTCTTCAGGAGGCATTCTACCTCTATGGCATCTGTATCATAACAGATACAAACAGGTTCACAAACACTGGTATACAGATGGCCATAAGAATTTCAGTTTCAACAGCAAAAATCATTATTGACATAAACATCAGTGAATACATGGACGATTATACTCATGCTGTGAACACTACTCAGAAATAAAAATTTATGCACTCACCAATATGGAAAATTTCAAATCATTATGCTAACTAAAATAAACTAGATTATAATAAGATATATTCAAGCTGGGCATGGTGGCACATGCCTGTAATCCCAGTAATTGGGAGGCCAAGACAGGAATATTACAGATCTGATACTGTGTTGTTGGTCAGCCTTAGCAATTTAGTGAGACCCTGTTTTTTTAAATGGGATATCATAGGATATCCCTGGGTTCAATCTACAGTACTTAAAAAAACTAGAACGTGCAAACTAATATACAAATTTGGGGAACAATCTAATGATTGCCAAAGAATGGTAGTAGAGGATGAGATGGATTGCAAAGGAACACAAATAAACTTTTGGTTATAATAAAAATACTTATTTCGTTCTGGTGATGATCTATTGAATATGCATAGACCACTTCATATACTTTAAATACACAGTCAATTCTCTTTATTCACAATTGTTATGTTCTATAAAGTTGTTGAAAACAATGAATTAAAGAATAATCAACTATTTATCTGGGGAAACACAAAGTTAAATTACTATGAGACTCTGATCACAATTTTCTTCAACTAACCTGTCTTTTATATAATACAGTTATTTACCAATTGCCTTATAAAATAAACCAATATTTTCAGCACTGAAAAACTTCTCTTCATGTTGGTTTTTCCATATGATGTGTAGCAGGTATTTTTTAAATTCTGCTATAGCCTCCTGCTTTGCAGAACAGGACTTAAGTTGAACATTTTTACATGATGTCACCTTTTGAAATATTCAAGCCAGTCAGCACTGGCCAAATAGGGCTTAACATTTTCCTGAACTATGATAATGCAACTGTAAATTGCTTGGCTTTTAGCTTCACAATAATGCTATATCAAGCTTTTTTCTTTTTTTTCTTTCTTTCTTTATATTTTCTTTCTTTCTTCTTTCTTTCTTTCTTTCTTTCTTTCTTTCTTTATTCTTTATCAGTTGTCATCTCAAAAGTCCATAAATTCAGCTGCTTTGAATATTTTCCATAGCTTCATCTACTTTAGCTCTTCCTGGAACAGCCTCATGCACAAGTAGGCAATTTTTTCTTTCTTTTGTGTATGGACCATACTGTTGGTTCATTAGCCTTGAACTCACAGTCAAAAACCTCTAGAACTCATGCCTGAATTAAACTTTCATGATCTACAATTTTCTCTACAAAACACTTCACAATCATATTTGCTTAGAAATACTAGACAATATCTCAATGCTAAGTTTCAGAGACCAATTTCAAACAGAAAAATCATAGGGAAAAAAGCCCCCAAAATGTGGGCAATGTGGCACTGAATGAATGGTTGAAAGGACCCTTGCTTATAATAGAAGCCCTGAAACAAGAAATCAGAACAAATTCTCAAACTGTTTTGTCATTCTACATATGTCCTTGAAGCTGTAAAAGTACCATGATTCTAGAAAATAGGCGACTTCACAAGTACAGAACCAGCAAATAAAAAGGATCAATAATATATGGTTTGCTGTACTTTGACTACACTTTAATAAAATTGTGAAGAAAATCTCATATTCAAGTGAATGAATGAGCAAAATCTCATATTCAAGTGAATGAATGAGCAAATAAATGAAATACAGAGTCTTTTGTTAAAGAGACTTAATAATAGCTCCTTGGAGACTCCTGGGAAATGGGCACCTTCTCTAGTCATTGCCTTTATGCCATCTGGAATCATCTTCACATCTTCCAAATATGAAGAAGGACACAGGACATTTCCCTACAGATACTTCAATGTTAGGCTTTTTATAGCTTTACTTCTCTTGTTTTTAACAAACACTATTATCTGAAAGAAATCTCTAAATCTTTCTGGTATAAAATTAATGCTTTGAGGGTGGTACCAAAATAATGCTGTGCAGAAAATTAACAAGGTATGGATCACCCACTTCAAAAGTGCTTACTCGCTTTCTCTCTATCTCACTGGAGATTCCACGCAGAGGCATTTTACACCCAAGCTATCCCCATTCTTTGTTTTCAAACAGGGTTTTGCTAGGTTGCTGAGAGTCGCACTAAGTCACAGAGGCTGTCCTCAAACACATGATTCTCCTGTCTTAGCCTATCAAGTCCTAGAATTACAGGTGTGTGCCACCATGCCCTCCAAGCATATCTATTTTATGTCTCCTAAGCATACAGGACATTGAAAAACTTACATAAACTCCTTCTCTAGTATTCTGTATCTAGGGTCTACCTCCAAACAACCAATATTATCTGGGTGTGGTTGTGGACACCTGTAATCCTAGTTAGTACTCAATATGCTTAGACAGGAGGATAGCTAGTTTGAGGCCAATCTCAACAATTATGAAGGACTGCAGCAACTTAGTAAGACCTTGGTTTTATTTTTTTATTTTTTATTGGTGCATTGTAGTCATGCATCTTAATGGAGTACAAGATGGTGGAGGTATACATGCACACATCACTTAATTAGCCCTTACACAATTCTGAGCTACACTTCCAGTACCATTTTATTTTTATATAAAAAAACTTGTTTTAAAATAAAAAGAAAATGGTACTGGAGGTTTAGCTCAGAGTTAGAATAAATCTGGGTTCAATTCCCAGTAGCACACACTCCCAAAATATTGCCAATTATTTTCTACATGTCACTGGCCTTTGTTCAGCTACTCCTCTTAAAATCCCTTTCCAACTTTCTTTTAAATTATTTCCTGCCATTTTAATTCACCAACCATCTTAACTCAATGCAAACTTCTTTATTTATATTTTAAACATTTCAATTTTTTTCTCAGAATGGTTTGCAGTTCAAGAGGAAAAAAACTGTATGGCTCACAAAATAGCAAGATATTTAATATGCTATCTTTTCCAACCCTCAGTGTCTTTGCCCTATACTGCCATATTTTCTGTTTCTTCTTTCCTTTTGTTTTTCTGAGTGCATGTATCTCTGGCCATCATTCTACATTCCCACCTTGCTCTTTCTCTTTCTCTTCCCTGAGTACTCTTATAGCATTGTTCTTCTTTTCAAATCTTTTTCTTATTTAAAGATTTTGTATTACTAGAGTTGTCACTTGTTTCTTTACATTTTTTCCAGTTAATTCTGCTGTCTTGGAAGAAAGCACTAATATAGAGGGAAGAGGAGTTTGGACTCTTGAGCTAGACTTCAGGTTTGAATTTTGGCTTTGCCACTTGTTGGTTACAATATGGATAATGTACTTAAACTCTCCAGGCCTTAGTTTTCTCATCTGTAAATTAGAGATTAAATAACACCTTCTTCATAAGTCTTTGATATTTAGGTAATTCATCCTTGAATATCATTTAAAATGCATATGATATACTGTTATTGCTATTTGTTAAACAAGTGTATTTGTTATGCAGAAATTTACTGACATCAAGATTACGTGACACTGGATTAAGTATAAATAAATATAAGAACAAGCTACAGGAAGGGTAAAAAGGAAAATGATTTGAGGCATGTCAATGGTTGAGACTTGAGCTGAAAGCATCTTTTCCATGTAAGTGGAGCCTCGTTAGATTTTCTTATCACATTCGCTTCTTGCATTTAAATAAGAGATGCAGGTAGAAGGAGCAGGAAGTTCTTGTGTGCCATTGCATAGCAAGGTAAGGATGTGCTGTATGTTTCAAAAAGCTAGAAATAAGGATTTTGAAAGTTTTGCCAAAAATAATGAATATTTGAGAAGACAGATATATTTAACCTGGTTTAAACAGGACCCAATTACTCAGGTATTAAAATATCACATCAACCTCATTAATATGTACAATTTTATATTTCTCTATACTGGTTAAAAATAAATTTAATTTAAACATCTTATACAATTGAAGATAGTCTGTTCTCTTACAAGAAATAGTAAGAAAACAGAAAAAGCTTGAGAGGACCATAAAGAATGTTTATGATGTTTAAATTATAGAAAAAGAAAAGGACATAGGAAGGTGGCAAGATAGAGAGAAGTAGACTAGGGTTTAGGATAATGCTTGAGAGAAGAGGAAGTAAGCCTGGGAACCATCTGGCTCAACATAGGAAGTGACCTGTTGCAGAGAATTGAGTGGATCAAGGCAATGCCAGGCCCTGCAAAAGAAAAGGTCAGTGATTCTAACATGGTGGGAATGCATATTACAGATTTTTTCAATACTCAAAAAAAGATGTGTGTGTGTGTGTGTGTGTGTGTGTGTGTGTGTGTGCTTATGAGCTAGTATTTATTTAACAAAATGAAATAAAGGCAACAAAAGACAATGTTGAAGAAAACATGCTTTGCAAATAAATCCTCTATGTCAGTCATCTCACTTAAAGAGTTCTGATAATCTGTAACCATTGGTTAAAAAATAATTGTGCTACTTGATCTATGTCTAGAGCTCTTGCTAATATATTCAAAGTGGTAGAATATGGCAATACTTTGATCTAAATGCTGAACCACAGCAAAAAATTGATAATTTTCATTGTTTATATAACTTGTCTTTTTTTTGTTAGAGCCCTATATTCAGTGTTCATCTTTCAGAAAGTCACTGCCTCATTCAACATGTCTTTTAACAAATATGCAATTTTCACATTCTGTGGAATGAACATAACCTTATGTAGCAACAAAAAAGTGGGTGTTTCTTGACCTTAAAAATCCAAATTTACAGTAGTAATATCTCTTTTTAAATTTCTTATCTTTAGCCAAACATGGTGGTGCACACTTGTAATCCCAGCATTTGGAAGGCTGAGACTGTACGATTGTGGTTTGTGGACAGCCTCAGCTACTTAGTGAGACCTTCCACAACTTAGTGAGACCATATTTCAAAATAAAGAAAAAAATAGGGCAGGGGTGTAGCCTGGAGGTAGATTGCCCCTGGGTTCCATCCCCAGACCCAACACCCCAAAGAAGAAAAAAAACCTCTTATCTTTGTAATTTGGATTGATTCTCTCCTCTCTCTCTCTCTCTCTCTCTCTCTCTCTCTCTCTCTCTCTCTCTGTTGGCTAGTGGTTTATCTCTCTTGTTGATTTTTTTAAGAAATCAGCTTTTGCCGGGCGTGGTGGCGCACGCTTGTAATCCTCACGCTTGGGAGGCGGAGACAGGAGGATCGCGCAGGTTCGATGCCAGCCGCGCTGGCATGAGACCCTATTTCAAAAATATAAAATAGGTCTAGGAGTGTAGCCCGGAGGTAGAAGGGCTTCCAGGAACCCAAGTACCACTAAAAAAAAAAAAATCAGCTTTTGATTTTCTGTATTGATTTTTATTTTCTATTTTGTTGGTTTCTGCTATAATAGTAATAATTTCCTGTTTTCTATGGGTTTGGGGTTAAACTGTTTCTGTTTTTCAAGGGATTTGAGGAGTGTCATTAGGTTATTTATTTGGTGATTTTCTGTTCTTAGGTGGGGACTCTGTCCTATGAATTTTTCTGTTAATACTGCCTTGAAAGTGTCCCAGAAATTTTGATATACCACTATTTTCATTTGTTTCTAGAAATTTCTTGATTTCATCCTTTACTTATTCTATGACCCATTCTTCATTCAGCAGTATGGTGTTCCATTTCCACATGTTTGTGTGGTTTCTCTGGGTCTCCTTATAGTTGATTTCTAGTTTTATTCCATTATGGTCTGAGAAGACACAAGGAAGTATGCACATTATTTTAAATTTGCTTGTGCTCACTTTGTGTCCCAGGATGTGATCTATTTTGGAGAAGGTTCTGTAAGAAGCTGAGAAAAATGTGAACTCTGCTGTAGTTCAGTGGAATACTCTATATATGTGTAATAGGTCCATTTGGCTGATGATATTCTTTAGATCTAAGCCATCTTTACTAACCTTTTGTCTAGAAGATTGATCTAATAGTGTGAGAGGAATGTTGAAGTTTTCCAGTATTATTATATTGAAAATTATGTGTGACTTAATGTAACAAAAAGTTTGTTTTTGAAGTTAGCTGCACCTATGTTTGGCACATAAATGTTGACTATTGCAATTTCCTCCTGTTGGATTGTTCCTTTTACCAGTACAAAATGACCTACTTTGTCTCTTCTAATAAGCTTGGGCTTGAAGTCAAACTTGTCAGATATCATCATAGTTGCTGCTCCTTCCTACTTGTATTTGAGTTCTGTTGTCATGAATTACCTTGCTCCAGCCCTTTACCTTAAATTTGTTACTATCATTGTTACTATCTTTTTAAATTTTTTGTGGGTCTGGGGATGGAACCCAGGAGCATTCAGCCTCCAAGGAAAACCCCTGCCCCAATTTTTTATTCTTTTTGTTTTATTTTGAAATAGAATCCCACTGAGTTGCTGAGGGCCTCACTAATTAGCTGAGGCTATCTGAAAACTGTGATCCTCATGTCTCAGCCTCCTGAATGCTGGGATTACAAGCCTGTGCCGCCACACCTGGCTTTAAAGTTTGTTACTATCTTTATTTGAAAGGTGTGTTTCTTGCAGGCAGCAAACAGTTGGATTCTGGTTTTTAATACACTTTGTCACTTTGTATCTTTTATTGGGGCATTAAAGCCATTTATGTTCCATGTGATTATTTATAGATGATTTTTAATTCCTAACATATTTAGAATTAACTTCCATTTGAGGTAATGTTTGTTCTTTGCTTAGTTGCTTATTGGATGGAAATTCTTATTTCTTTGATTCTGGCATACATTATTTGTTCTTTGCAGTTAAGAGAGAAGCAACCCAATTTACAAAGATAGAAATGAAAAGGGAGATATTACTACTAACAGTGTAGAAATACAGAGTATTTTCAGAAACTACTTTTAAAAACTATACTACAGCAAAATGGAAAATATGAAAGAAATTGACAAATTTCTAGATAAATACAAGCTTCCTAAACTGAGTCTAAAAGATATAGAAAATTTAAACCAACCAAGAGCAATCAAAGAGATTGAAATAGCAAAAAAGAGCCTAACATCAAAGAAAAGCCCAGGACCAGATGGTTTTCCAAGTGAATTTTATAAAACCTATTTAGAAGAGCTATTCCCAATACTCCTCAATCTATTTCATAAAATATATAAAAACTGGGATGCTCCCAAATGCATTCTATAAAGCCAACATCACATTAATACAGAAACCAAATAAAGAGAGCTCAAGGAAGGAAAACTACAGGCCTATATCTTTGATGAACTTGGACACAAAACTCCTAAACAAACTACTAGCAACATGCATTCAAAACCACATCAAGAAAAGCATACACCATGATCAAGTAGGGTTCATCCCAGAGATGCAAGGCTGGTTCAACATATGAAAATCAATTCATGTTATTCATCACAAAAACAGAACCAAAGATAAAATTCACATAATAATTTCAGTAGACACTGAAAAAACATTTGACAAAATCCAGCATCCATTTATACTAAAAGCACTGCTGCAGAGAATTGGAATAGAAGAAACATATCTCAACATCATAAAGGCAATCTACAATAGGCCCACAGCCGTCATCATATTAAATTGGGGAAAAACTTTGAGAATTTACCCTAAAAACAGGAACAAGACAAGGATATCTATTATTGCCACTTATTTTCAATATAGTACTTGAGACTCTAGCCAGAGCAATAAGGCAAGAAAAGGAAATCAAAGGAGTACAAGTAAAAAAGAAGAATTCAAACTTTTACTATTTGCAGATGGCATGATATTATACTTAGAAGACTTATCAACAAATTCAGCAAAGTGTCTGGATACAAAATCAATCTTAAAAAATTGGAATCTTTTCTGTATACCAACCATAAATCCACTAAAAAAGAAAAATCCAGAAAACACTTCCACTAAGAATTTCCCACAAAAAATAAAAATACTTATAAATAAACTTAAACAAGGAGGAAAAAGACCTCTCCAAGAAAAATTATAAAATGTTGAAAAAAGAAATTGAAGAAGACCTTTTAAGATGGAAATATCTTCCATGTTCATGTATAGGCAAAAGAACTATCATCAAAATGGCCATACTTCCAAAAGTGATCTACAAATTTAACATAATACCCATTAAGTTACCAAGATCACTCCTCAGAGACATAGAAAAATCATCCTTAAATTTGTTTGAAACAACAAAACACCCAGAATAGTCAAAGTAGTTCTCAGCAACAAAACCATGTAGAAGGAATTACAATAACTGACCTTAAAATATACTACAAAGCTATAGTAATAAAAACAGCTTTGTAATGACACAAAAACAGATACCTAACCCAATGGAGCAGAAGAGAACACTCAGATAGAAATCCACACACTTACAGAAAATTAATTTTTGACAAAAAGGCCAAAAACATGCACTGGAAAAAAATATAACCAATTCAACAAATGGTGTTAGGAACACTGGTTAAATACATGCAAATATATGCAGATAAATACAAATAAATCCCACTTTCTAACCCTGCACAAGAGTCAATTCAAGATGAATCAAAGAGAAATTAAACCAGATATTTTGAGGTTCCTTGAAGAGGGCATAGGTCCAACACCGCAATACATAGGCACAGGTAAAAACTTTCTAAATAAACCCAAAAGGCAAATCAGTATATGGGATTTCATGAAACTAAAGAGAGACTCTCTCTCTCTCTCTCTCTCTCTCTCTCTCTCTCTCTCTCTCTCTCTGCTTCTTGGCTATCCTGGACTAAGCAACTGTCCTCTATCATGTTCTGCCACCATGATGTTTCATCCTTGGACTTGGCCAACCATGGACTAACCCTCTAAAACCATGAGCCAAAATAAACTCTCCCCTGTAACTTGTTCTTGTCAGGTACTTTGGTCACAGTGACTGAAAAATGACTCATTTACTTATGTAAAGTAAATGCTCTAAAGAAAATAAAGACTAAGCCACACAAGTATGGTGGCACCCATTTGTAATTCCAGCATTTGGAGGCTGAGACAGGAGAATCATTGTTTGCCGAGAGTCCTAGCTACTTAGTGCAGTCTTTCACAACTCAGTGAGACCCTGCTTCAAATTAAGAATAAAAAAATAGGGCTGGGGTGTAGCTCAGAGGTAGAATATCCCTGGCTTCCATCCCAGTATCACAATAAAAAAAGAAAAAAGAAAGAAAAGAAGAGTAGAGGCCTATAGTCAGGTAAAAGCCTATTTGAATTTTCATCAAATTAAAGGAGGAAAGTTAAGGTTATCTTGTTCACTTTAAAGTAAACTCTCTTTCTTACTAAATCTCGGTATATTTTTAATTAGACCCTCTCTCCACTTCTTCTAGACTTCCTCCTTCTAGTTTTCTTAGTCTTGCACCAGCCACATGAGCAGCACTATGTGAAGGTTCCTGTCTATCCCAAGGGTCAGCAAGGTTGGAGGCAGTGAGAGCTGGACGTGGGTTCCAGCTTGTCCTCATGGGCTCCCATCTGTCTGCTTTCTCTGCACCTTACTGTGAATACTGTGGTCCTGTACTTCATCTCAGGCCACTTCCAGGAACAGAAACAAAAGCCTTCCAGAGATTCTTCACCAGCTCCCATCATTTGTGGAAATATTAATGATAAAATACATTCTTAATTCTACATCTTCCAGAGTGGTTCTGGCTCTGTGACTGAGCCCTAAATAGACTGTCTCAGCAAATAAAAATTCAACTTCTAATTGCTATATTAAATTACAAGTTCTTTAAATTAGTACATCATTAATCTTCCTAACATGACATTAGAAACTTTTCTTACACCATAAATATTAAAAAATAATAATAAACTTCCTGTAATTAAATAATCTGCTTTTTTCAGCCACTTTTGCAGTTCTTCCTTTTGCCAAGTTAAAATGCCCTATTAGGAAGAAAAAAAGTTAACATTTATAACTAGATTGATTTTTTAATAAAGATTTTTTACTCCATCCTGAAAATAAATCTTCTACTTCAGTCACCTGCCTTAAAAAGTTTTGATAATCTGAAACCCTTGGTTACAAAAATTTGTGGCAATTGACTCTCAGACTTAATCAAAGTGCCAGTGTAAGCTTTGCTTTTGGGTTGAATGCTGATTTTCATACACCACACATCCACTCAAAACATTCTTATAGGAATGGTGTCTTCCTACTCCTTACACTCCTTGCACTTTATATCCAATCACGGTTCATATACTCTTAATTTTTTTTTCTTTCCTGTTCTTTATTGTTAGCATCCTCATTGCCATACTATAGAGTCCTGCTACAGTCATGATTAACATCCTCACTTTGGATTTTTCTTTACAAACATTCTATGTAACAAAAACATAAAATTCAACCTAAACTAGCTCATTCCTTTACTCTGCAACATTCAAAAACTCTTCTTTAGCAAAGAAGTAGGATGTATAAGTTTCTGAATCCATTGAATAATAGCTTATCTTTTTTCTTTGATAACATTGTGTTTACATGCACTAATAAATGTTTTTCTCCTTTTAACCTGTCTCTTGTTATTATTAGCAGACTTGAACCTTCAGGACTTTCACAAGAACAGAAGTTCCCCTCATCCTTGCATAGACAAATGTTATGTCTCTCCAAATGTGAGATTTTGTGATGTGTTTTTCAGAAAAGCTAAATAGCTTTTGCTTTACATTTTACTGGAAGTAGCTGTGACAATTAGCATTGCTTTTCTGAAATCCCTGACTTCTCAAATAAGCAGTACCATTCTCTGATTTTTATTCCTTTTCCCACCAATGTTTATATATAATTCTCTAAATAAGATTTCAGTCTCATGACAAATTAAATAATTCATATTTTCCTGAATTAATTGTGACTGACAGATGCTTTGAAAAATATAGAGTTCTGTAATTCAGCAAGACTGGACTCTGTGGCTTCTTTGAGGGTAAGACACCTTCTAGCAGGTAAGGTAATGGGGAAGGGAGGGTACTATAATTGAGATGTGAAGGATGAGAAGAAACCAGATGTACTAGTTTCCTAGGGATGCCAAAGCAAAGCATCCAAACCTGAGTGATCTAAAACAACAAAAATTTATTCCCTTGGTTTTGGAGGTTGGACATCTGAAATTAAGGTATCCACATAGCTTCCTCTGACTACTCTCCAGGGGACCTCTTCCTTGCTTCTAGCTTTCAATAGTTTCTAATAATTATGGCATTCCTTGGCTATAAATACAACACAGCAGATTTATGGAAGCTTTTTTTTGCCATGTCTTTCACATGTCATATTGAGAAAAGGTGACACTTTAATTTCTCACCTCTGAAACTCAGAATCAATGAGAATTTTTTTATTTCCATGGCAGAAAAAAATTATCATGAACCAGTCAGAGATAAGGACAAAGGTTTATTTAGACAGGTGGGGGATACTTAAGGGAGAATATGGACCATCTCAAGAGGAAGAGAGTAACCTTGGGATTCTCAGAGTTCTTTTTGTATAGGAAAACCCCTGTGAGGGGGTTAGTAGGGGTACACAGCAAGGATGGAGGTCTAGGTTTCTTCAGAATACTCAGGTTTCTGACATCCTATCAATGGATGTTGGCCTGAGTTTGACCAAGTGTCAGAACTTTCTTATGGATCCTTTGTTTGCCAAACATCTTAGAAAATTTTGGTGAGAATATAGGACTTTATGATTAAAGATGAGGGCCTTCTGAGGATATTTGCCAAAAAAACCCCAAGATCCTATAGAATACAGAAGTCATCAAGGAGTTTTTAAATTTCAAGCTACAGTCATCCCTTTCTTCCCTGATTATTTCAGTTTTACTTGTTACTTTCTTAATTTTTAAATTATTTTAGTTTTACCCATTACTTTTATTTCTCCTGTCCTACCTCAACATAATATATGTCTGTCTCCATATCCAAATTTCTCATCATTTTTATAAAGACATGAGCAATATTGGATTATAAGCAACCCTAATAACCTAGTTTTAAAGATCTTTGTAAAGACACTATTTTAATTTAGTTTATATTCTATGATACTGAAAGTAAGAATATTTATTATACATTTTTGGAAAACTGTTCAACCAATAGCATTATGCAAGTAGGCATGAGAAGAGAGCAGTCCATGCAAGGGAACAGCAATTAATAATGCACCTGACATTAGAAAGAAAGAATTATTCAAGATAAAAAAGCATGTTCTTTCTATAACTAGAGGAGAAAGGTTGAGAAGAGCAGTATAATCTGAAATTTCTCAGGGCAGATAATGAAGATCAATAAGAATATGGTTTTAATGAGAAGATATCCGGGTATTTCAAGAAGACAGATGACATGGTCTGTTCTTTGTTTTTAAAAGATCACTCCATGTACATTGTATAGAGTCAATGGAAAGAGATGAGGTATATCAAATTTTGAATATAAAAAACTTTTGAAACAGAAGAAACTAAACTATAAATATCCAAAAAGAGACACTGTAAATAAAGTTAAAATTTAAGCAGAATTCTGTTGAAAATATTTACAACATTTATAAAAGAAAAAGTAATTACACTGACCTATATGTGGGTCCTAAAATCAATGAGAACAAAATGAACAATCTAATGGGAATAAGTAAGAAATATGAATGGGCAATTCATAGATGACATATGAATGTGGTCAATTACATATAAAAACAGGTTCAATTTTAATAAACTTGAGAAAATACAGTGATGACATAATTAGTCATAGACTCAGGGATACATATAAAAAGTAGGAGATTTTCATCAATTTTGGTTATAATAATTATCTTTAGTTAATAAATAGAATTTAAAAATCAGCAAATCAGAATAATTAATTTATTTTACTTTCTAAATAAGAAAAATAAATCTGTCATGGATAGATATAGAGCACCCCTGAAAAGCTCATGTATTTTTGCTCAGGGTTGATATAGCTATGTCATGAGGGTTGTAATTTTATCAAGAGATAAATCCACTCTGGGTGGAAATGTAGGCTGGTGGAGTGGGGTTGGAGAAGGTGGGTCCCTAGGGGTGTGGCCTGAGGGCTGTTGTTTGTGTCTTTGAATCCCCTACCTTGCTTGCACACTCTAATGCTTTCTGTTGTCATGATGTGAAAAACAGCCTATGAACTCTTCCTCTCTTTGCTTCCTGCCACATCCTGAGTGCCAGCTCCATACCTCAGTCTCACATAGACTGAGCTTCAAGATCTCCATAAAACTGTGAGCAAATAAATCTTTCTCCAAGTTGTGGATTCAGTTGTCTTGGATCATAGTAGTGAGACTACTGACTGAGACATTAGCCCTTATAGAAAGAGTATAATAGAGTGGTCAGAAGTACAGACTCTGAAGCCAGACTGATTGATTTACACATGTGTACCCTTGACCAATTTATTTAACATCTTTTTTCCTCAGGGTTTTTACCATAAAAGGAATGTAAAACTTGAATCTACCTATATTTTAATATACTTAAAATTTAATTGAATATATGTTTGTGTTTGCATGTATATATGTGTATGTGTGAATATGTACATACATAGTCAACTTTAGATCACTGTGACACAATTAATAAAATAAAGCAACTGAGGAAGAAAATTTGTTTTTCTCCTTGTTTCAGAGGTTTTAGTCCATGATTACCTAGCCCTATCATGTGAACCCAGAGATAAACATCTTGGTGGAAGGCTGGTGGCAGAGCAGGGCTTCTCATATTACTGCTTCCTGGAAGCTGAGAAAAAGATGGGGCCAGGGTATATACTTCAAAAACATACCCCCAATGATCTACTTTCTTCAAATCATCACTACCTCCTAACACATGAGCTCACTAACACATGAGTTTTTGTGGGACATTTAAGGTAAAAATTATAACATATATAATATAATATAATTATATATATAATTATATATAATAATATAATTAAATATAATTGTATATTATATATAATTACATAATATATTAAATTTAATTAAATAATAATATAATTAAAATAATAATATAATATATAACATGTATATATAATTAAGAGATTAGCATCAATCCTAGCACATGATACATGTTGGTTCTTATATGTAATTTGTAATACTTCAAAAATTCAATGTAATTCTTTCCTTTTTTTTTTTGGTGGTATTGGGGTTCCTGAAAACCCTCCTACCTCCGGGCTACACTCCCAGACCTATTTTTATATTTTTTTATTTGAAAACAGGGTCTCTTAAGCCAGCAAGGCTTGCTTCAAAACCTGAGCAATCTTCCTGTCTCAACCTCCCAAGCGGGGATTACAAGCATGTGCCACCACGCCCAGCAAAAAATTCAATGTGATTCTAATGAAAGAGATTACTATGAATTTGGGGAAACACAATGTAGTAAGTATACACCTATCACCTATGTTAACATATTGAATTACTTTAGAGGAAGTTATCTTTTTTTTTTTTTTTTGCCGTACTGGGGATAGAACCCAAGGGCATTCTAGCTGCACCCCCAGACCTATATTTATTTATTTATTTATTTATTTATTTATTATTTCATTTTTTTGTGGTACCGGGGCTCCTGGAAACCCTTCTACCTCCGGGCTATACTCCCAGACCCATTTTATACTTTTTTATTTGGAAACAGGGCCTCTTAAGCCAGCATAGCTGGCTTCGAACCTGCACAATCCTCCTGTCCCAGTCTCCCAAGCGCGGGGATTACAAGCGTGCGCCACCATACCCGGCTATTCTTTATTTTTGAAAGAGGGTTTCACTAAGTTGTGGATGGCCTCACTAAGTAGCTGAGGCTGTCCACAAACTGCGATCCTCAGATCTCAGCCTCCCGAATGCCGGGATTATAAGTGTGCACCACCATGCCGGGCATGAGAGTTATCTTTTATTGTCTGAATATAAAATTACATTTAGCAGAAAATGGAAGACTTTATATCTAAGAGTTGGATAGGTTAATGGGAGAAAATATAAATCAGTAAAAACACCCCTAGTTGGATCAAGGAGTTTACTCAAGGATGCTGAGAGAGAAAGGCATGAGACATGAATAGCTTTGAATTCTGTGTTTATAGATTTGAACTTTATTTCTATTTCTGAAGTAAAATGGAGTATGTGATGCTTTCTGAGCAGGAAAAATGACATAGTATGTTAGTTGTCTTAGATTTTTCTTTATATCTTCAGTATTTGAATTGACTGTAGGTAAAACCAAAGTAACCAGCTCTGTTATGATGATAGCAATAGTTTATAAAATGATGAGGATATGAAGTAAAATGATAAAATGGGAAAGAAACAGAAGATCAACAGTAACCAAGGATCTCTTGGTTTTTCAGAAATGCATTGCCTTTCCCCTGGTGAAGATGCCACATTGGGAAACAAAATCATAGAAGTACAACTTTGAGTTTTAGATAAATATAAAACATTTAACATAAGTATGTTCCAGGTACTGTATTGGTCAAGGTATAGAAACTGAAGCTGATACACAATCCTTGTCATCAGATTCAGATGCATCATTTCATCATCTAGTAACCTAGGAATCAAAAATACATGTTATCTTCTCCCAACTCCTAACACACCATAAAATCTCTGGTTTGAATAAAATAGCAATGAATGGCATGAATTAGTTAATAGATTATTGAAGGGATAAAATACTGTTTGGGAGGCATTGTAAAGGCCCCATAACCTAAGAATGGGGAAATATTAATTAAATCCTAAATATATCTGAATAGAAGAATAGTCCTCTGAGAATCCTAAGATTTTTTTTGTTATTTTTTTGGAGGGTCCAAGGATGGAACCCAGGGGCATTCGACTGCCAAGCGATGCCTCCTGCTGTTTTTTTATTCTTTATTTTGAAACAGGGTCTCACTAAGTTGCAGAGGGCCTCACTAAGTAACTGAGGCTGTCCACAAATTGCGATTCTCCAGACTCGGCCTCCCAAATGCTGGGATTACAAGCATGCGCCACCATGCCCTCCTGGCTCCTAGTTTTTGCTTCTTAAATTATTTTCTTGT
The DNA here is from genome assembly GCF_963383645.1 of Muscardinus avellanarius. Taxonomy (NCBI): domain Eukaryota; kingdom Metazoa; phylum Chordata; class Mammalia; order Rodentia; family Gliridae; genus Muscardinus; species Muscardinus avellanarius. The sequence goes on from NC_137791.1 coordinate 92,166,521, forward strand.
TCAGCATCTATTATTATTTAGGTTGCTATGTTTATGGAAATTTTTTACTTAGCAAGAATTTTTTATAAAGCATTAAACTTGGAAAGAATTATTTTTCCACAAAGGAAGAACTAACAGGTATAGAGATTTCTTTCCCATCATTAAAAGAAAAATACTAGACTGAACAAAATGCATGGGGCTATAGTTTTCAGCCATTGTAAAGCAGGCAGTAAAGGACTATGAGACCTTGATAAAGGGCAATCAGGCGTGTGCTCTGATTGCCCAAGCTCACAAGCTGAAGGCAATTTCCAGGTTACAGATGTTAAGGGGACACAAATGAATCCCAGCTGTCCACACTGTTGAAAGTAAAAGGAGTTCAGGGGTTAAGCCACTAGAATTTAAGACAGAGAAGTGGAAAGAAGGATACTACTTAGGGAAAGCCCTTGGGATCTGATGTCTTTGTTGAGTACTGATGGGTAAAAACATGTGTTGAAATTCCATGAGACCAAGTAGTAAATGCTATAAAATAGTAAGTAGATAAAATAATTACTGAAGATAATTTATGCATTGGAATCATTCACGATCCTGTCTAGAATGGAGAAACATCAAATTGACAGGGCAATTATCATAGCTGCTGAAGGACATCACAGTAGATGTGTGTCTAAATTAGACCTAACTAAAGGCTTCTTTAAATTCACAAAAAAAGTTAAAAGCAAACTTCAAAGAGGCAATAGTAACCTGAAGTAACTTAATTTCACACCAGAAATAAAATTAAGAAGCTCATGAGTGTTTGAAGAAATACAGAAAACTGTATTGCCAATGTAAAATTAATGTTCAAACTTATCAGGTATGCAAAAAGTAAAAAAACTATGACTCATAACCAGAAGAACAATTATTTAAAAGAAGCATACACAGAAGTAATGGATATTAAGGATCTTAAAACATATGTGAAAGAGAACATGAACAAACTAGCTACTGAAAAAGAAGCTATAAAATATTCAAATACGATATTGAAAGATTAAAATGTTATATTTTAATTAAATAATTTCAGGACTATAATAAAATCAGATATATCAGAAGAAAGACCAATGAATTTGAAGATATAGTAATAAAACTATCCAAAATAATGCTTAATTAGAAAAACACCTAAAACCCGTGCAGGCCTTCAGTTACCTGTGTCCTGTCTCAAAATATTAAAATAATAGATGTGTGAACTAGAGTCTCAAAAATAGAAATGTGCATAAAGAAACATAATTTGAAGAAATAACTACTGCAATATCAAATGCAAAGAAAACTATAATCATATAGATCGAAAAAGCTTGTCTAAGCTTAAGCGAGAAAAAGAAAAATCTTAAAAGGAGCTACAAGGAAAGACAGACGTGTGTGTGTGTGTGTGTGTGTGTGTGTGTGTGTGTGTGTGTGTGAGTGAAAGCTGCTCCGTTGACAGTCTAGGTAAGCCACAAAAAATTAATTAATAGCTGTAAATTTAAAAAATAGAAAACTATCAATTGTAGTTGCATTCCCAGAGAAAATATGTTTTAAAATTAAAAGCAAAACAATGACTTTTACATACAAAATGAGCTGGCAGAACTCATCACCAAAAGAACTACCTACCCTATGACAAATCTTCAAAGTCCTCCAAGCAAAAGAAAAATGATATACTTCATAGAAAATTTGCTTACACAAAAACTAAGAACCAGAAATGATAATGGTAAGGATAAATGCTAATGACATATTCTTACTTTTTAATATGTTAATATAATACTTATAGAAACAAAAAATATACAGGCAATAGAGGTAATCAATGAAGGAACTGGAGAATAACATATTATATGAAATAAGTCAGATTCAGAAAGTCAAGGGAGATTATATATATAATATACATAATATATATATACATAATACACACACACACATATATACACACATATATATGTATAATTATATAAGGGAGATTATATATATAATTAAATATATAATTTTTTTTTCATATGGGAAGCTAGGAGGGAAAAGAGGAATTTCATAAAAATAGAAGAGATGCTACTAGAGGGAATGAAGATCAAGAAAAGGAAACAAAGAAGGAAAGGAGAAGATATTGGGTAATGATATTAATGAAGTTATACTATATTTAGGTAGAAATATTTCACAATAAGCCAGGCATGGTGGTACACACTTGCAATCCTAGTCTTGGGAGACTAAGACAGGAGGATTGTAGGTTTGTAGCTAGCCTCAGCTACTTAGAAAAGCTCTCTGAAACTTAGTGGGAACCTGTTTCAAAATAAAGAATAAAAAAATAGGGATGAGAGTGTAGCTCGAAGGTAGAATGCCCTTTGGTTCAATCCCCAGTACCACAAAAAAAGGAAAAAAAAATATATTACCACAAATTTAACTATTTTGTGTAATTATAATGCACCAATAAAAATGAGGTCAGATAATGATTCTTTAAATCTTGAAAAATATAATCAGTAAAATTTATCTTAAGATTTAAAAAATTACAAGCAACTGATATCTAGAATAAAAATGAAATATCCTTCAGATAGTAAAGACATTGACAAGAAATAATAGACTATTGTAATTAAGCAATCATTAAAAGCAATCACTTTTATATAATATAGCATTGTATCACAATTATTACAAAGCCTATTGTACTCTTTACTATGAGTGTATCAATTTAAGCCTGCATGCTATGGCACTACTGTTGTGAACTACATTATAATGTCACTATAATGCGGCAATAAAAGTATAAAAATAAAAAAGAAATAAAATTAAATTAGTTGTATGTCAGCACTATAGTTAAATGGCTTATGTTTTTATACCTAAATGTTATATTTTCATGAATTGCAATTTTATCATAATGAAGGTATGATAGAAGGTAAAAAAGAAATAATCTGATTCACTTAATGGTTCAATAAAATTCTCAAGAACTAGGCATAAAGATACTTGATCAAAACCCTAGAAATAATATCTCAAAAAGGTTAGATGAATTCTTCTATGTTTCTTAGTGTTTTATAATCTTCTCAAAGTAAAGAGAAAAACATAATTCATATCTCAATGCTGACACTAAATTAACAAAATCCTAGAAATTCATGATCCATGATTGGTTATGGATGAAGAGAATGGTGAGAAGTGAGTAACAAACAACTTGCTGTTTTTCTTCTAATGAAAAACATTTCTAGACTGAGCATTTTAGCTCAAAACAGACAAAATTAGAAGTCCAGTAGAGCTTGTTTATCAAGTTATATAGAACAATATTTCAGTTTATTGAGTTCTATAGAACAACTGGGAAAATGCTTCCACTAATCATTCTTGGCGAAGTGTAGGAAAATATGATTATTCACCTTTCTTCAGCTCAAACTCTCTTACTAGTCAGATTCAGGAGTACTCTTTTTTTTAATTGGTGCATCTTAGTCATACATCTTAAAGGAGTACAAGATGGTAGAAACCTACATGCACACATCACTCATTTAGCCCTTTACCAATCCTCATCCTATTTCTTCCCCCTTCCCTCCTTCTCATGTTTGGCTTAGTGATTGACTGATATGTTTGTGAACGTACATCATGCACATTAGAAAATTTTCCTCTTTCCCCTCTCCCATCCTCCTCAGGTCACCTTATTTGCTCATTTTTAGTTTCAATGCCTTCTTGGTTCAATTTAAAATAGTTGTATATGCTTAAAATTGTCAATTTCTTTTATGCTTTTCATTTTGTTTGAATATAATTTTTAAGGTAGTTTCTGATAATCCTCTGGATTTTCATGCTGGTGGCGGTAATATATCCTTTTATATCTGTTATTTTAGTAATTTGGATTGATTCTCTCTTTCTTTTGGTTAGGTTGTCTAGTGTTTATTTTGTTTATTTTTTTGAGAAACCAGTTTTTAATTTTATTGACTTTCTGTATTTTTTATTATCTACTTTATTGCTTTTTGTTCTGGTTTTAATAATTTCCTGTCTTCTACTGGCTTTGGTGCTAAATTGTTACTGTTTTTCAAGGGCTTTGAGGTATGTCATTAGGTTATTTATTTGGTGATTTTTCTGTGGGCACTCAATGCTATGAATTTTCCTCTTAATACTGCTTTCAAGGTATCTCAGAGGTTTTGATATGTTGTTTCTCTATTTTCATTATTTCTAGAAATTTCTTAATTTCACCCTTTAATGGGTGGAATTAAAAAATTAACGAGTCATACTTCTTCTGACCCATTTATTGTTCAGCAGTGTGGTTTTCAGTCTCCAAGTGTTTATGTGGATACCCTGGAACTTCTCATAGTTTATTTCAAGTTTCATCCCAGGTTTGTCTGAAAAGACACAGGGGAGCATGTCATTATTTTTTTAATTTGCTAGTGCTCACTTTGTGGCTAAGAATGTGATATATTTTGGAGAAGGTTCTGTGAGCAGCTAAGAAAAATGTGAACTATGCTGTAGTTTGGTGGAATATTCTATATGTGTCTAATGGCCTATTTTCTTTTATGGTTTTCTTTAGGTCTGAGACATCTTTACTAATTATTAATTGGACTGTGGAGATCTTCTAAGTCCCTACTAGATTTATGTGCCCTGAGAAATGTTGGCCTTTTAGCCTGATTGGCTCTGGAGGCTGTCTGCTAATCTACACTTCTGCTGTGTTCAACAGCAGACTCAACCCCCACCTTCACTAGGGTGAAGCACAAAGTCTCAGAACCTGCCAGTCTATCACTTGTTGTGCAAGTATCTGGGTTAATAACAGGTGGTCTCTCGCAGGGAAGGCTGGTTCACTTATGGTGTTGTTCAGTACCAATCTGGATCTCTGAAGGATGAGGTGAGCTTGGTTACCAGTGCTGAAGGTCACAACCAGGACCTGGGCAGGAGAAACCAACTGCTTACAATTCTGATGAGCTGTAGCCGTATGCTTCATTTCAAGTCATTGGCTATTTTGCTGGGGTCTCTGCAGTGTCAGCAGTCCAAGCAGGGTGATGCAAAATGGCAGCTGTAACCATTGAAGGCAGGCAAGGTACTTTTCTGCTCTCTGTTCTGCCTTCTGGCTTTGTTTCTACTGCTTTTCAATTCTCTGTGCTCTGCACAAATTTATGCTAGTTTCTTTCACCTGTAAAAATGCTTTTTTCACAGTGCTAGAGATTATGTGTCACCAGAACGAATATGTGCTGCTTTCCTTGGTCTCCATAGTCTTGAAAGTGAATAGGAAGAATTCTATGTGTTTCATATACTAAATGAGCTAACTTACTCTTCCTTTGGTTCATCATTGCATACACTCATATCATCTTATGCATCTCCTATCTCTAATTTCTGTAGGATTCTGTATGTCTTCACTTTATTCAGACTTGCTTTGCATCTATACATTTAAATCCTGGTTCATAGTCCTAGGGAAATGTCACTTTATTCAAGGATATTGTTAAGGAACTTGCTGCATACCAATTCATGCTCTCTTCTCTCTTCTCTCTTCTCTCTCTCTCATCTTCCTCTCCCTCTCTCAATACCTACAGATTTATATACTTGACTACTTTATTGTTACTGTTGTATCATCTCTGTCTCCTGATTATTCTGAATTCTTTCTATTATTTTCTTTCTTTAAATTCACCTTTTAGCTTATCATCTTAGTAATTAAAATTATGAAGCAAAATTTCGAGACTAGTAATATCTTCTATTACAAAACATCTATCTTCAAATATTCATGAATATGTATGAAATGGCATTCTGTTCTGCCCTCATATTATTCTTTGATATTCTGTATCAGTATAGTTGTTGTCTTTTTCAATTATTACTAACTCTTTGTCACTTTTTGCAAAGGAATTTCTCACATTCTTTTATCAATTCTATTTTTCTTTTTTCTGCCAATAATTTACTAAGGCGATTTTTCAGATGTTTTAAATGTGTAATTATTTCAAGTATAATAATTTTATACTGATCAACTCTAATTTTTAAAATGTGCCAAACAGAAGTTATGCATGGTGGTGTATACCTATATCCTAGCACTTGGGAAGCTAAGACAGGAGGATTATGGGTTCAAGGTCAGCCTCAACAACTTTTCAAAATAACAAAATAAAATAGGACTGAAGTATAGCTTATAGTTAGAATGTCCCTAATTTTACTTCTCATCACCAAAACAAAACACCAAAGATCACAAGTAGGCTAGAAGGCTGGGGGAAAATGGAAGCATTCAGAAGTTTTAAAGTTAACCATGTTAATATTGGCATATTTAATCATAAAACTGTTAAATTTTTACCTATATTAATCATTTTGATGATATAATATGTAATGTTTAATAAATATAATATAATATATAATTAGTAGATAATTATATATATATATATATATATATATATATATAATTTTAGGATTTTTCCAAATTACATTTCTAATCAGATTTCTTAGAAGGATTGATGATATCTGTTTGGCATTCATTCCTAAAAATGATATTCCTCTATACTATTGAGAATGTTTCCTCAAAATTTAGTCTCTTCCCTTTGTTCTGAATGGGACTTCTTCCTGTGGATTATACCTTTTCACATCAGCTTTCTTACTTTATTTTTTGTGATTTTTGCCATAGACATAAATTCTCATCTTCTATTTCTTCCAGCTAGAACAAAATAAATGCATATTTCAACAGTCTCTCATCCTTCAAAGTTATCCACACAAAACCCATAAATTCTATAAAAATTCAAAACCTGTATGTCTCTGTGTGTTTATAAGCCATAGCTTCAATAAAACACTTTGTTGCTAAGTTTCTAATCACTAGGGAAAAAAAAGAGTGTTGTCTCAGGAATTTAACCCTATGAAGCATATCATTAAAAATTACCATTCTCTAATGGTACAAGGCAGAAAAATTGAGAATGCTGAAGTATTCACCCATTCCACATTTCTACTTAAACTGAAAATACTGTGGAATTTAATGACAGCTTTCATGAGAAGAAATAATAAATTTCATCCTACCAAAGTAGAGACTCCTTTCTTAGACATTTGACATTTGAGAGCTAAAGTTTGACATTCAAGAGAAAATAAATCCTGAGTCCTTCACAAATGTAAAAATGTGACTACTGTCTCCAGCTTTTCTCAAACCCTGCTTCCAAGCAAAATTACATGTTTTCCATATATTTGTTCCTTTAGCTTTTGTTTCTTCATGAAGTATAACATGTTTGGGACCTAAGGCCATTCACCTCAAGGGTACCAATGAATAGAAGCCAAAAGACGACCCAAGACTCAGTTGGCTGAGTGTCTATGTCCAGACATGTGCCAGTGTCTCAGCACATGGAGTTCAGATTCATGCTTTGTCCAAATAATTGAGTTTTCTATGACACAAATATTTATAGGCTCTGGAAAACTACTGAAAGTTCAAATATTAAATTCACAAATGTCAAAGACTAGTTGAAATATTGATTCAACCTTCCCTAATGTATGCTCTTTGTGCTGCTATTATGTGGCAAATCAAATCAGTGGACAATATTTAAGAACAAAGTACAAACCTATTTTTTCAATTAAAGTGGAAATTGTAAAATATTAGGCAATATGAAAACTTATACTCCATCTGCTCCCGGTTCCCAAGACAAACATGAATCATTCCCCAGGACTGTGCAGTTTCTTACTTGAAAACCTTTAAGAAACAAATTTGGAAACTCTTTTTTTTTCCAGCTTCCTAACTAGATCAAATATATTGATTTGGGTTTTTAGGAGATAAAAATTGAGACACAGAGATGTTTAGAAATAAATAAATTTTGCATCCCATCAAATTTTGTGATTGTCTTGTGAAAAATTCTCAGTCCTTGGGTTAACTATCATATGTGATATGATTGTAACCATCTACATACAGATTGGATGGGACTGTGTTGTCACTCTCTCGTGGTAAACACCACTCTCAGCTGCCTTTTCTGTCACTGTTAGCACTTCTGCCAGACACTTTGAAGGCTGGTGTAGAAAAACATTTAGTGAGATTCTAACTTACACAAATACAGTTGGAAGCTTTAAAATGGCTTCAAAAATGGTTTTAATATAACATTTTGAAGAGGGGGAAAGACATTTGCATGAAATAAATGCTTTCTCCCACCATACCTTCATCTCTTTGTATATCAATTCTGTGAAGTTTGGTTAAGGTTGTCCTGGTATTCTCACATAATAGCTCTAAGTAAAGTGCTCCTACACTTTCTTCTAAAGTTGATATGCTAAATGGTGCATTGTATAATACAAGAGTAATGGAAGCTTTTGAAAGTAATTTAGAATTTAAGTTAAGAAATAGTAAAATTAGAATGTCAAAAATTATACACTCTTAATATATATTTTTAGCTCAATTTTCTGGTCATGAGTCTTTCTTCTGCTTTTAAAAGCACATGTTGAGGACAGAGATATATATAAAACAAATTGAGTTTTATAGGGCCTCCTACTACACTTTGAAATAGGGTCTCCAGTACAGAAATCATTACATAAAATAACTGTACCCAAGTATGAATATATTCATTTCAGCCCCAGGATTACTCCCTATCCTTACATCCTATTTTATTTAAATACTGACTGAAACTTCCCTGTTCCTTTAGTTTAGTAGGAAAATGGATGGCAAAGGATTGAGTGACTGCTATCTGACTGAAATAATTAATATTCCCAAGTTATGGCATGTCAATAAGAAGTAACTTATGTACAGAGCAAAGTCAAATTTACTTGCTCTTAATAAAAATTTTTGTGGTTCCAAGCCCATATGAAAATCTAAATCATTGAAATTTTTTTTCAAAATGTGCATTTTAGGCTGCCAACCCAAACATGGAAAGACCTTAAATGACTGGCGTGATATTATTTGCATAAATCTACAATGTCCTATAAAAGAACCTGATGTTCGGCAAGGTTTAAGATCCACTGAACCAGAAGTTATTGGACTGAAATTTGCAGTGGTAATATCTGTGAGTTTTTGCATAGTAACAAACATCTAGCATTAATGTATTATATTTTAATCATACTAATATTAACAAATTATTTGATATGCTTAAGTGAAAACCATTTTATTCCTTTTTTGTGATTCATACTTGCACTAAAAACTTATTAAAATAAATTTTAAATAGGTAGATCTAATATGTGAACTATGGTCTCTAAAGTAGGAGATGCAAAGCTTAGCTTCTATGTGTATAAGAACATATGCTGTGAACAATAAAAATCCCAATTAGGATGGAAAATATTACCCCAAGCTAGTGCCTTTTAGGATACTAATTCTTTTTTTAATCAAATGCATTCATTTTTATAGCTTTGTAGAAAAGAGTATTATGTGTTATGTATGTGTATGTGTTTTGGAAGCATTTCATGGAGTCTTAATGGTTTCTAAAATAGGCATTGTGTTATTATATCTTGCATAAATTTTCATAATACTTGAAGAGAGGGGCTTCTTACATAAACATTAACTGAATTGTTCCTGGGACTTATTGAACACAAGGCTTTCAGGACATTTTTTTAATTTGCTTTCTAGACCCTGTGCAAGACAAACATAGTGATGTGTTCTTATTCATTTATGTGTGAGGAACATGTACAGGAGACATTCAGGAGCCATAGTTTTTGCCATGAACAGGATGATAAACAAGTCTGAGACACCCCACCCTAACAGAATTTTTTATATTGTGGGGAAGATAAGCATTAAACATAAATTTATTAATAAATCCCACCAAGGAAAAATGTAATGGTGACAATATTTCTGCCTACTTGCTGTCAAAGCAGAATCCCATAGGAAGAGTAGGGTAATCTAGCTATGGGTGAAGAAAAAGTTCAGGGCAAAGAAATCCTCATATGCTTTGAGGAGAGTCCAGCCTGACAACGTTTTTGAATTGCTCTTACATAGTAGGTGGTTATGTAAATTAAAGTGGACTCTAAAAGCAGCTGTACATCTGTATCCCTAAATCTAACTGTCACCACTGGCCAAGCATATCTTTGAATAGGTTAATCTCTCTAAATGTCCTTATCTGTAAGGTAGAATTTATAATAGGGTTGTAGTGAGGAAAGAAGTGTTATATAATAGCTAATTCTAGAAAATAACGCTAATGACTTGCATATATATAGTGATAAAAAATCTTATTAATGCATAAATTCCTAACTCAAATATAACTCAATAAATGAGTTCCCATTTCAGGGATTTCTACACAATACTGTATAGTAAGGCATTATGGGCTCCTGCTGAAAAGCTTATAAACACATTATTGCTATTCAAAATTTGGGAGATGAAAATTAGATGGGAAAACTGAAAAATCCGAGAATCACTCTTCTTTCATGTCCAAAAATGTTATACAGTGTTCATGGGAAAATTTAAAAAGCTGCCTTAACAATTTAAAATTTTACTTTAAAAGCATACAGTAGCAGAACAGGCATCAGGACAACAAAAGCAATTAATTTGGAAGATCAACCCAAAGGGTGTTGGCAAAGACTATCTTCATTGCTTCTATGCCCAGGTTACCATTGTGATAAACATCAAAATTAGATTTTAAAGTGATCAGATTATGTTATAAATTTTTAAAAACCTTTACAAGTAATCAGATCAGCCAATAATTTTTAATCAAACTTCATGGTGCAGAAAGTAAACTGATCATTCAGAGATCAAAATGACATCTATGGGCTTGAGAGATTTCTTTTGATATTGAAACTGGCAGAGTGGGCTCCACCAGAGGTAGAACCTAAGTAGAAATATTTATTACCTGATATGGAACAGAGTTTTTATACCACCAATTAATCATTAGAGGCAAATAGAATATTCTGTCCGACAATAGTTCAAATTTCTTAAATTAATAGTTGACAGAAGAATCTGATTTAGATTAATGGATACAATATGATTGAAAACCCCCAGAATGAATAAATAAGCAATGGGTTTTAATTACTATTCCTACAAATACTCAAAGATATTTATTGTTTACTCTAAATGCCATACATTGTATTAAGCAACAGGATCTATGTTAGGTCAAATTGTATCCTTTGATAAAATTTATGTGCTGCAGTCCCAACCTCAGAAGTTCATAATTTGACCTGTTTTAAAATAGCTCATTCTGAACTAGGCTTGGTGGCACACACTTGTAATCCCAACATTTGGGAGGCTGATACAGGAGGATCACGGTTCATAGCCAGCCTCAGCTACTTCGTGAGGCACTTTGCAACTCAGTGGGATCATTTCAAAATAAAGAATAAAAAATAGGCCGGGTGTGGTGGCAGACTCTTGTAATCCCCGTGCTTGGGAGGTGGAGACAGGAGGATCACGCAGTTTTGAAGCCAGCTGTGCTGGCTTAAGAGACCCTGTTTCAAAAAAAAAAAAAAAAAAAAACTATAAAATAGGTCTGGGAGTGTAGCCTGGAGGTAGAAGAGCTTCCAGGAACCCCACTACCACCAAAATTATCCAACATTACAAATGTCCTAATAAAAAGGGTAAAATTGTACACAAACAAAAAGAACACTCTGTGACCATGGAGACAAACATTGGAGCGATACTTTAAAGATGAAGGAACACCAAGGAGTTCCATAAAACCAAAAGAGGATGGGAAGAGTCAAGGACAGATTCTCACCAGTCTCAGAAGGAATAGCTTCTGCTGACACCTTGACCTCAGGCTCCTGTCTGAACTATAAGATGACAGTTCCTTTTGCTTAAGCCATCTAGTATATGGCACTTTGTTATGGCTTTAAATAACAAAGTGCCATGCACTAATAATCTTTGATTTTTAAATCAACAATGATTTTTAAAGCAGAGGTTATTGTTGTTGATTTAAAAGTCATTGTTTTGATTTGCATCTTTCTGATTGACAATGATGTTGAGCATTTTTATGCATTTATTGGCCATTTGAATTTCTTCTTTCGTGAAGTGTCTATTTAGTTCACTTGCCCATTTTTTATTGGGTTATTTGTTTTCTTAAAGCTGAGTTTCTTGAGTTCTCTGTATATTCTAGATATTAGTCCTGAGATTTCACCGAACTCCAACTAGAATGACAATCATTCAAAGCACAAAAAACAAATGCTGGTGAGGATGTAGAGAAGTGGGAACTCTAAAACATTGTTGGTGGGATTGAAAATTAGTGAAACTACTTTGGAAAACAGTATGGAGGATCCTCAGAAGAATGGGAACAAACTTCCCATTTGATCTAGCAATTCTACTTCTGGGTAGCTACCCAAAAGAAAGGAAACCAAACTACCAAACTAATGCATGCGTATCTATGTTCATACCTCTACAATTCCCCATTGTTAACTATGGAACCAGCCAAGATGTCCAGCAACAAATGAATGAATTACAAAACTGTGGAATATGTACACAATGGAATTTTACTCCGCTATAAAGAAAAAACATGATTACATAATTTATAGGGAAATGGGTGGAACTGGAGGACATTATGCTAAGTGAGATTAGTCAGTCACAAAAAAGGAGAAATTGTATGCTTTCCCTAATATGCAAAAACTAAGGAGAAATGGATTAAAAGGAGGAACTCTAGATGAAGGAGGAAATCTTATAGAGGAGCAAATAAAGGCAACCTAACTGAGGGAATGGGAGGGGGGAAGAAGGAAACTCTTTAAAGCACATGATGTACTTGAACAAACATGTCAAAGTCAATCACTAGTGTTGGGCATGGTGGCACACGCTTGTAATCCCAGCGCTTGGGAGGCTGAGGCAGGAGAATTGCACATGTTTGAAGACAGCCTCAGCTACTGAGTGAGGCTCTCAGCAACTTAGAGAGACTCTGTTTCCAAATAAGGTATAAAAGAGGTCTGGAAGTATATAGCCCAGAGGTAGAAAAGCCCCTAGGTTCCACCCCAGTACCACACACAAAAATAAATAAATAAATAAATAAATAAATAAATAAACAAACAAACAAACAAACAAACAAACAAGCATCAATCACTAAGACAAGCATGGGAAGGAGGGATGGGAAGGGAATGGAGTGGGAATTGAGTAAGAGCTAATTGTGTGATGTATGAATGTATATATACACAAGTCTTGTATCCCAGTAAGATGTATGACTACAATGCGCCAATAAAAAAATTAAAAAAATAAAGTTATTAGTTGCATATATTATTTGGTACTTCTAAAAAAATTTTTAAAAATAAAAGTCATTGTTGATTTTAAAAGTAAAGATAGTTTTATGGCCTCTCTCTCTCTCTCTTTCTCTCCTCTACTGGGTATTGAATTCAGGGTTATTCTACTCCCAAGCTATACTCTCAGCTCTCAGCACTTTTTTTGAAAGAGCATCTAACTAAGTTGCTGAGGTTAAATTTGTGATCTTCCTGTCCAAGTACTGGGATTACAGAGGTGCCCACCACACCCAACTTATACACTGACATATCTCTGAGGTGAGAAGGTAGTATATGACCTTGCATTTGCCTTGTGTTGAGGATTTGTCCAACAAAATGAACAATAGAAATAAATGCTAAGTGGAAAATGTGTTATACTGTTCATTCGTAATTTTCTTTGACCCTTCTAAATCCATTTTATGACCATATCTTTGAAAAGTAAGGATCTAAGAAATAATTCTTCCACCAGTGAACACAGCCATGGTTACATTAACTATTTCAGAACTATTGCATTTTGAACTGTTACTCTGGCATCTTGTTGAATTAAACAACTAAGAAGTACTTTTATTTTATTATTATTATTATTTATTTATTATTTTTTTTGGTGGTACTGGGGTTCCTGGAATCCCTTCTACCTCCGGGCTACACTCCCAGACCATACTTTTTTATATTTGGAAACAGGGTCTCCTAAGCCAGCGCGCACGACTGGCTTCAAATCTGCACGGTCCTCCTGTCTCTGCCTCCCAAGCACGGGGATTACAAGCATGCGCCACCACGCCCGGCTTAAGAAGTACTTTAAAGGGAACAAGGTTAAGACACAAAAATTTATAGACACTAGTTTTCACCATAACTCAGCTCTCACCTCTCAACCTATCATCTTGACAGGGTGATACCTTCTGTGTGACCATAACTATTCCTGAGAATCCTGTCTTCCTCACCTACAGCAAAGACTAGCTTCTGATATAATCACTCTCTACCTTTGACACCCCAGGCACTGGAGTGGCAACTGGCTTCCTTTGCTGTGAACACCTGATTGACTCACCATCCTTTTTTGCTTTTGTCAACTCTGCTCATGTCAACTATAATCAGTCCTTTCTTTTTAATCATCAGTTAACCCTTGCAGTGTACCTTCTCTTTTCTGCTAACATTCTAACTGGCTAAATTTAGGGTTGACAAATGTCCTTTGTGACTCATTAGTGAATATTAAAACTTATTTGTGTAGCAATAGATATTATCAAATTTTTTTTAAATCTGACTTAAACCAGGTGTGGTGAAATACGCTTGGAATCCCCACGCTCCGGAGGAAGAGACAGGAGGATCGCACAGGTTCAAAGCCAGCCTTGCTGGCTTAAGAGACCTTGTTTCCAAATAAAAATATAAAAAATAGGTGTCTGGAGTGTAGCCTGGAGGTAGAAGGGTTTCCAGGAACCCCAGTTCCACCAAAATAAAATAAAATAAAATAAAATAAAATAAAATATCTGACTTAAACACATGTTGCTGTGAAGTATGTTTATTTGACCAGCCATGTTAATTACAGAGCAAAAGGGTTATGAAGGAGAAGATACATTCCCTGAGAACAGATGGATGAGGGGTAGTAATATACTGAGTGTTATCTTCTATAACCAAGATACTAAGTAGTTGGACAGTGGCTCTATTTCTACTAAGTTAATTGCATCATGATTCTATCTGCAATATGCTTAAGTAGAATGAATTAGAGAAAATAATAAATATGGAGGTGTCCAAACCAAGCACATTGGAATAAGAGAGAAAATTCTATTTTATATCTCTATAAACCTATTCTATTTTTAGCTCAGGAAAATACTCCTTAGTTACTTGGCGAACTGCTCTATATTTAGTTTGTTTATTACTAGTTGCCTTAGGAAAATGATGATGATCTATTTTATGAAGTCTGAATTATTCTGTCAAGTATTGTTTGTTAAGAACCTACACAACTAATTCAGAATACATACTGAAAACCTGTTTTCTTTTCTTTTCTTTTCTTTTCCTTTGAAGAAGAAAATTTCAACAAAAAGAAACATTCAGAATATTATACAGAGTAAATGACCACCACATATCAATTCTTATTGGCCATTGCCTTTGCTACCTTCCCAATACTTTTACTGAGAAACAGAGTTTTATAATTCCCATTTAAACTTCCCATTTTGCTGTTTGGGGTCTAAACATAATACCTTTGAAACATACTCTTTGGATGTAATAAGAAAATGGTCAATTTTAAGGGCAAAGACACAGCTAATGGCATATCAGACAAAAGATGTGTAATGTTCCACACACTACAGTAAAAAGAAGGCTGCAGGCTTTGGGAGCTATTTGTTGCAATTGAGAAAGCCTCCTGTTTCTTCCTGTATTCTGCAAAAACCACTGTAGCAAACTGGTTGGCTTTAGCCATCTTGTGTTTTCATGTCTCAGCAAAGATAGCAAAGATGTGCTTCAAAGAAATCTCCCTTTGAAACCTACGATAAAAGACTATTTAGAGCAAACTGAATCCATCGTCAAATAACTTGTATTTTCCTTAAGAAAATGGAAAAGGAAAGCACAGCTCTTACTTGCAATGTATTTTTAATACTATTTTGAGTAGCTTTACTATTTTTTTTCTGTGGGAATACTATAGTGTCAAAGTGTCCGACATGTTCTAAAAGAACACCAATATTCTGTCTAAATAATAGGCATTTAAAATTGAATTTAAGTGGAACACTATGGAAATGTAAAAGTCAGTATTTATAAAGGGCTTTTTCTCAGGGAAAAAAACAGCATTGAAAATCCATAGCTATAATTTTTTAGCATTTCCACTGCCAGAAATTACTTTAATGAAAATTTTATCCACTCTTGTGAGGCATAGACTGCATCCCCAGAATCCATTCTCAGTTCCTCAACCTAACTCATTACGAATATTTATCTATGTGGATCTTATTCCTTTGATTCTATTCAATTTAGTTCAAGCCAGTAACCCATGCGTACATATATTATGCATCTATATTCGAGGTAATATATGGGTGACATTGGCATTAGTGCCCACAACACAGTAATTGTCAAATAGCCAATGAGTTCATAAATAAACTACATAGTACAGATTAAATTTGAAATCAAAGTCTGCAAAGGTAAATCTTGAAAAATCAATACAAAAAACTAATACAGAAAAGGCCATTTTAATTCTGAGTTTGTAATAATTTATCTAAAATGAATTAATATTTGACAATAAATACTCATGTACACTTTGTAGAAGAATTTTACTACCTTATGGAATTTTAGCACTTTTCTACTGAAGAACACTTAAAAATCAGAAATACAAAAAATTAACAGTTATTTTTGAATGTGTAGACAAATGAAGCACAATATAGAAGGCAGAAATATATGATTTGAACTTTTGAATTGTGTAATTTCCACATATTTATGTATCTTTCAATCTTCTCCAGATTTGGGGAGTTTTCTGTCATAATTTTGTGGTTTGAAAGATACTTACTGTGATTTCAATCTTATTGAATTTATAAAGACATATTTTTAGCCTGACTAACCAGGAGAACGACCCACGTGGAGTTGAAAAGATCCTGTGTTCCACCTCTAGGATGGAATGTCTGCCAGGTATGTCTGCTAGGTCCATTGGTCCACTGTGTTGTGGAAGCCTACTGTTCCCTGTTGATATGCTGTCTGGGAAAAGTGGAATATTGAAGTGCACAACTATTATTGTCATTTTATGTCTTTCACCTCAGTTTTATTAATATTTGCTTTATATACTTAGGAGCTTCAATACTGAGGGTACACATATTTACAGTTATTATAGCTTTTGAGAAAATGACACACTTTTTATAATAGTGATACAAATTTTAACTCTTGACTTGTCTTCTATGACTGATATACTAATCCTTGATTTCTTTTATTTTCAATTTGCATGGAATATCTTTTTTATGCCTTTATTTTTAGTGTATATGTGCCCTTTAAGCTGAAGTGAGTCTCTTATAAGCAGTAGACAGTTGGGTTTTATTTTTTAATCCATGTAAACACTCTATATCTTGCTTGGAAATTTTAATCCACTTATATTTAAGGCTATTACTGAGATATGAAAATTACTAATGCCACTTTATTAATAATTTGTAGCTGCCTTAGAGCATATTTTTGTTCTTCTTTTCTTGTTGTCTTCCTTTATAACTTGATATTTTTGTAGTAGTATGCCCTGATTTCTATATCTTTTTTTTATGGTACTGGGGGTGGAACCCAGGGGCTTTTCTTCCTCCGGGCTATACACCCAGACCTATTTTATACTTTATTTGGAAACAGAGTCTCATTAAGTTATTGAGAGACTAAGTAGCTAAGGCTGGCTTCAAACCTGAGCGATCCTCCTGTCTCAGCCTCCCAAGCATCGGGATTACAAGCATGCACCACCATGCCCAGCTTCTTTTTCTGTATCTTTTTTTAACATAATATATATATATTTGTTCTTGGTTACCATGAGGCTTACATGAACTATTATAGGTACAATATTTGATTTTAAAGGTAGCATCTTAACTTTGGCCATACCAAAACAATTCACATTTACTCCTAACACCAAATTTTATTTTATTGATGTCATAATTTCTTTTTATAATGTGTATCCATTGACCAGTTAATGCAGCTATAGTTACTCTTAGTTACTACTTTCTTTCAACTTCTATACCAGAGTTAAAAGAGATTTATCTACTACTGTCAGAGTACTGAAACATTCTGAACTTACTTAATTCTTACATTTCCAGGTAATTATATATATTTATATTGTTATGATCCTTCTATTTAACCTTGAAGAAACTCCTTGAGCACTTTTCATGAAGCATGTTTAGTAGTAATGAACTCCCTCAGTTTTATTTTCTTCTAGCATATTAAATATATCACCCTACTCCCTTCTGTCCAGTAAGATTTCTACCACAAAATACATGGGCAGCACTATGCAACTTCCCTTCTTTTACTGCCTTCAAAATTCTCTATATTTTTATCTTTTGATAAAAGTTAATCTACTAGAAGTTCTTTAGTCCTCATGGATATGTATGTACTTTTCCAGATTTGAGGAGGTTTATTCCTTTGCCTTTTCTTATGCTTTTATTTTTTATTTATTTTAACTAATTAATTTGTTTATTTATTTACTTACTTACTTATTTTGGTACTGGGAATTGAATCCAGAGGCATTCTACTTCCAAGTCTCAACTCCAACCACTTTTCTTTTTTTAAACAGGTTTTAGCCTATGCCCTTCTCTAATAACTTCACAGTGTCTGGTCTAATTTCTAAGTCTTTGATTCATCTTGAGTTGATTCCTATGCATACTGAGAGGTAAGGATTTAGTTCCATGTTTCTACAAATGGATAGCCATTTTTTCCCAGCACCATTTCTTGAAAAGGCTGTCTTTTCTCCAGTGTATAAGTTTAGTCTCTTAGTCAAATATCAATTGATTATAGATTTGTGGGTGACTGGACAGTGGATAGGTAAACCAGTTCTCTGAGTCCACTTGGATAGGCCTGGAATTTTCATATGCATGGGTCTTGTTCAGAGGACGGAGTCCAAATTTGGAGCCTAGGTCTACAAGGCTCTGAGGTTTGACATAGAGCCTGGTCTTTTAGGAGCAGGTGTGGTAATGGAAAGGTCTGGTTAAAGGGTCTACAGTAAAGTTGTCATTTCACTCTCCTTTCCCTATATAAATGTTATCTTTTATAATATTTTTATTGGTGCATCATATTCATACATCATAATGGGATAAAAACCTTGTGTGGACATACATGTGCACATTGCCCACTTAGCTCCTACCCAATTCCCACCCCATTCCCTCCCCATCCCTCCTTCCCTTGCTTGGCTTAGTGGTTGACTTCGATATGTTTAAGTACATTGTGTGCTTTAGAGAATTTCCTTCTTCCCCCCCTCGCATTCCTCATTTAGGTTGTCTTATTTGCTCCTCTTATAGGATTTCTTTTTTCATCTAGAGTTCCTCCTATGACCCATTTCTCTCTAGCTTTCATATATTAGAGAAAGCATCTGATTTCTCATTTATTGTGACTGACTAATCTCACTTAGCATAATGTCCTCCAGTTCCAACCATTTCCCTGAAAATGATGTAATTGTGTTTTTTTATGGCTGAGTAAAATTCCATTGTGTACATATCCGACAGTTTTCATCTGTTGATGGACATCTTGGCTGGTTCCATAGTTTGTCTATGGTGAATTGTGCAGCTATGAACATAGATACACATACATTAGTTTGGTAGTTTGGTTTCCTTTCTTTTGAGTAGATACCTAGAATAGGTATTGCTGGATCAAATGGTAGTTCCATTTCTTCTGAGGATTCTCCATACTGTTTTCCAAAATGGTTGCACTAATTTACAATCCCACCAATAATGTTTTAGAGTTCCCACTTCTCCACATCCTGTCACCATTTGTTGTTGTTGTGTTTTGAATGATTGCCATTTTAAGTTGGAGTTAGATGAAATCTCAGTGTATTTTTGATTTGCATCTCTCTGATTGCCAATGATGTTGAGTATTTTTTCATGCATTTATTGGCCATTTGAATGTTGTGTTTTAAAGTGTTGCACTGCATGGATTTGGTAGAGCAGTGACAGAGGTATAGCTATCCTTCCCAACCTTTCAATATGCCTTTTCTAGTTTTTGTTTTCCAATCAGTTACTATAACCTTTTATCTGCATCCCTTTATTCTTCTCATTTCCAAACATGGTTGATTATATTTCTTTGAGGAGTCAAACACCAGAAACTTTTATTCTACCATTGTCATGAACATTTTTGTGAATTGGCATATACCTGAAGAGCCCATAAGAACTACAATGTAGTAATTTGTAAATGTACATAAATTTGAATCCTTAGCCATGTATATAAGTATTGAGCCTGATTAAATATTTGTTCCTTGATGCTACACATCAATTTTACCTATTATTTAAAACATAATAGACCTTTTCAAGCAGTCAATCATTAATAAATATTTATTATAATTCTGTTTTCTGGGCACTATTTAGATTCCAAGGAATTTATGTTAAATATATAATAGACCTACAGTTATTGTCATTATAATTTGTTAATATATTCCTAGTATATGTCAAAAATACACTACAAATATTTTTCATTCCTTTACTTCTATAAAATTATAGATATAGTAAAAAATGAATGATAAATAGGTTATCTTTATGTAAATTTATTAACACTTTAAATATTCTTCATCTAAGCCTTTATTTCTTCATAGGATCCAAGTCTTCAAAAATGTTCACTATTCCTTTCATGCAGTTTTCTGGATAAGAGAACACTATTTTTCTATACTTTAATATTTCTTTCAAATAAAAAAATCCTCTTCACATAGAAATATACCCAAATTCATTTCCTAATACCTTGCCATCTTCTTTATTTTTATTACCTGTAGTAGCCATTAGAATATCCCATTCCATCAATTAGTAACTTCATGTAACATGAAAATACATATTGAAAAAATATTTCACCATATTGCAACTCAAAATTTTACCTGAGTAAACAGAATAAGCTGAGCATGAAGAACATACATTTTTAGAGAAACTGGCAAAAATCCAAAACACAGATGTCATTTTGGAATTCAATAAGCTCATTTCCCCAATTTTCCATGTTTGAAAAATATACTCTGTAAAAATTAACCCGAATGTCACAGATATTAATTCAAAATCCAAAAAAGGAATCTTCCTTAGTTTTAATTTCTTTATGTTATGAGGAAAATCAATCATATTGTGACATTATTAGGTCTGACATCCTAAAGCCTTTAAGAAAATATAAAAAAAATATGAACTTCAAATATTAAGAATGGATTTATAAAACTCATTCTGATCATACCCTACATGCATCTGTACTTCATCTTTAATATAGAAACTGACACCCACATATCTTAATCATCTTAAAACATGTAATATTACATAAATTTTTATTGCATCAGAAAAGGATAGACATTGGAAAAATATTTGACATATTTAAATATTCAAGTAGTTATCATATAAAATATTAATTACAAAACTAACATTACTATACTTACATTATAGTTTAATATTATTTTATTAATTATTACATGTGAAATACTATATGATAGGTGCATAATTGTACAAAGCCCATATTTTGTTCCTATACTTTTTACCCAAACCTAAATTGGGTTTATGCTTTAGGATTACTTTTTAGTTCTCATATCTTCTTAAAAAGCCACCTCATTGGCCAAGAAAAGATATTAGGCTACCCGCCCCCACCCCAGTATTTGGGAGGCTCACACAGGAGGATCATGGTTCACAGACAGCCTCAGCTAATTATTTAGGCCCTTTACAACTCAGTGAGACCCTGTTTCAAAATAAGGAATAAAAAAGTAGGGCTGAGGGTGTAGCTTGGAGGTAGAATGCCCCTGGGCTCCATTCCCAGTACCACATACACAGAAAAAAAGACAGTGGGTATTTGCATTTATTTTTTAATCACATTTCTGTAATATATGCAACACAGGTGTCCCACTACTCTCAGAACCTTTTCATGGTAGCTTCTGGGTATATGGAAGAAAAAATGTGGCCTAAACAAACACATATTAGAAGCTTGATTCAGGATTTCTATGCTTCCCTCATCTTCAGGATCATGGTCTTTACTCACGTGCTGGTATCTATTACAGGTACAACTTATGATCTGAGTTCAAACTAACAGAACTTGGTGTTCTGCTTTGGCTGATTGAACCTCACTTTATACCCTTCCAACATGCAGACTATGACTCTCAATCCTTCTGAGATCTCACTACAAATTTCATTTGTCTATGGCTTCCTAGGAGGCAAAACTTAAAAAGAGCCACTATGTGTGTATTATGATGCTGCCTCCAGAAACTTACCTGTAGGCATTTTGGCTACACCTTGTTTTATCTATGACATTTGAGAACTCAGAACAGCGTAGCTTACTCTGACTCAGGTAAGTGCAGATAATCTGCATCTAATGCTTTTCCAATAGATTTAGAATAGGAACCTGGGAAAAGGACTATGCCACTCTTTCAGTGCTATTTTACTAACTAAGCACCTCTGCCTTCCTCCTTAGTTTCCTTTTTCCAGACACCTACTGAGACAGAAGAAAAGATTTTTTTTATGTAAAATATTTCTTCTTAGCCAGCCATCCTGGCACATGCTTGTAATCCCTGTGCTTGGGAAGTGGAGACAGGAGGATGGCACTGGTTTGAAGCTAGCCTCCCTGGCTTAAGAGACCCTATTTCCAAATAAAAAAATATATATATATAAATAGGTCTGGGAGTGTAACCCAGAGTTAGAAGGGTTTCCAGTAACCCCAGTACCACCACCAAAAAATAAATAAATAAATAAAAAATAAATAAATTTCTTCTTCTCTGGAAGCAAGCCTTATAAATTAAAAAATTTGTAGGAGAAAAAGATATTTTCACCCACCTATGTGGAAAAATAAATCAGTTTCAGTCCTTCCAACAGTCCATAAGATGTTCACTGGATAACGAATGAATTTGGGAATTGTCTTGTTTTGCAAAAACACTGACTTTGGCAAAATATTTGATTTTGCATCATAGGAGTTAAGTGTGACTTTAGTTCACTTCTCACGCTGTGATAAGTTTTGTTGTCACTCCAGGCACATGGACACCCCAGGACAATGAAAACAAAGGTCATTTGTTTAAACAAACAAAAGGGAAATATATATTCAGAATTTCCCAAGTATCATCTCATATTTCCATTTTCACAAATTTATTATTAAAGCTCTGCTATCAAAAATGATTTCCTTTTACCTCCGCATTTTCATATTCTAAAACCCTTCTCAAATATTAGCTCTTTTATGATTCCTGTGAGTAGAAGTAATTTCTGGTATCTCTAATATCTCTTCACTTTTTTTCTTTTTTTTTCTTTTTATGGATTTTATTACTTTCTGTTTTAAACTATAATAACAGTGCATAATATTTTTCTCTTTCTTGCTCTAGACTATGCTCTTTGTCTTCATGTACCATATATTGGATATATCTTAACATAATAGGAATACATGCCTGCTCTCCTTTAAATTTTGACAAGTCACTCAAATTCTCTAAACTCAAGGTTATTTGTCAGTAAAATGATAATAGTAACATCAGGACATTTTAAAACATTTTAAAAAGAACTTCTAATGTTGAGAACCTAATATGTGAAACTATAATGAGTGATATAATTAATACTTATATAAAATACTATTTAAAGTATCTAAAATATTATATAATTTTGCTTAAGACCTCATAGTTTATGCAGCTTATTCTTTAATTCAAGTTTTAGTCACTAAGGCTCATTCATTCCTTATTACCTCGAACCAGTAGTCCACTCTTCTACTGCCCCCAAATTTACCCCCTAATACAAGAGTAAGAGTTGCATTCTGCTAAGAAAAAAAGAATTTTATATACTTTATTTGTACATTTTTGTCTCATATCATGATGTACATCATTGACAGTGACATACATGCACATTTTATTGCATGGTTACCACAGTTCTCTTCCCATCCCCTTTCCCCATATCCCCACTGATGCTGGCACTAGTATTGGAAAAAAGAATATGAAGTTGCATTTGGAGGTGATTAATTGCCTTGGAGAAAAAAAAGGAGAGAGCATTTCCTTGCACACGCTCCCCCCACCCTCTGTCTCTCTCCCTCTCTCTCATTTCCTTCCTTTCCCTGTCTAATCCTCTTCCTTTTCTCCTTTTCTTCTCTACAACAAATCATTCTCTCTCTCCTTCTCTCTCTCTCCTTTCTTAAAAAAGAAATCAGCCTTTAATAAAATAACAATGATTATAACAGGAGCATAATAACCAAGAAACTTCCAAATGAGACTTTTAAATTGATTTTACATTTATGTTTTTAATTTTAAAAGATTTTTTCTTTTAGTTCCTTCTTTTCATAAATTAAGAGTTAAAAAAAATTTTGAAAAACAATTCCCTAAACATATAATGCCATAAAACATGGTAAAATTGTGTCTGCTTAGGCCTTAAGTCTGCCTTCTTGATAAATTTTATGTATAAATACAATAACTAGAACTCAATACACTCAAAGAAATTCTATCCCTTTATGTACCATTTGGGAGCGGTCCCTCACAAAAGAGGATGTTTGACACATTATTCCTAGATTGTAAAATCTAAGCTGCCTTGACACAAAGCTTCTAGAGGAAAAGCATTACTCTAAAATGTAGTAATAACAGCTAGAGCTCAACTGAACAGAGGTTTATACATTACTCATGAAAGTGATTAAACTAAGCACATCACTTTTGATCCATATTCTTCTGATCATCTAAAATACAGCTTTGATGGCATTCAGCAGATTTCTCTAGGTTAGAGCAACCTTATAAAATGCAGTTTTTCTGGCTTCCCCATAGAAACTTATTGACATGTGTTGTAAAATTATTTGAGTATAAATCTTAGCTCAAATAAATAGCTAATTTGCAAAATAAAATTCACTTTTAAGAAAATAAACTGTAGCTGGGCGTGGTGGTGCATGCTTGTAATCCCCGCGCTTGGGAGGTGGAGACAAGAGGATTGCGCAGGTTTGAAGCCAGCCTTGCTGGCTTAAGAGACCCTGTTTCCAAATAAAAATATAAAAAATAGGTGTCTGGGAGTGTAGCCCAGAGACAGAAGGGTTTCCAGGAACCCCAGTACCACCAAAAAAAAAAAAAAAAAAAAAGAAAGAAAGAAAGAAACTATTTATAATTATCCAGAATCAGGATTTAGGCAATATTCTACTGACATGGATTTTTTAATGAACAAATGTTACCAACTTTATTTGTTCATTCAGTGGATATTTTTGTTTATCCTGTCTGCCAAGCACTATACTAATTTGTTGTCACATTATCTTCTCTCTCTCTCTCTCTCTCTCTCTCTCTCTCTCTCTCTCTCTTTCTCTTAAGCAAATCTCTTAAGCAAAGCAAAAACTCTTCTGAGAATGTAGCCTTATCAAACTTAACATAAGTTATCAAAGTAACCTAAAACTCTGTGGCTTAAAGCAACAAACACTTAATATTGTCCATGAGCCTTTGGGTCCAATGGGTGATTCTGACATCTTGACTGGGTCCATTAATGCAACTTTCGTCAAATCTATGTTAACCAGTTGGGCGTGGCTAAGCTCATTCATGTCTGCAGATGAGCAGATTGCTGACTAGCCTCATGTAGGAGTGATGGGAGATGTAGCTCTGTTTCATGTTTCTCATTATCCAATGACAAAACTGGAGGTGGTGATAAAAGACTAGACAAAGTAACAAGAGAGCCAGGTTCCAAAATCAAGTGTTTTTCATGCCTCTATATGGCTGCCTGTTTATAAAGCATGTCACAAATATTCCTTCAGCGCCTTTATACATGCTTGATTGCCATGTATCTATTTATACATCGCATGAATCTGGGGTGGCCATGTGGCTTTCTTTGTTTGATAAAAATGAACCGTGGCAAAGTGACATTTTTCAAAATCTGAGTCTAGACTGCAAGAGGCTTTATGGTTTCTGCTTCATGCTCTTGGAAATTTTAATGTGTGTGGAAATTTTCTGTACAGCCTACTGCAGGATAAGACTACGCAAAGCCCAGCCCAAAATTGGTCACCTCAGTTAAGAACTAGATAAACCAGCTCCGAAATCAAGCTCATAGTGAGTTCACCTCCAAAAACCACTTCAGGCAAGACCAACAAAAATCCATCTATCCGAGAAAAGGCAAATTTCTTGCCTATAGAAATACAGATTAATAAAATAACATTTGTTTTAGGTCACTAATTTTCAGACTAGTGAAAATTATATATATATATATATATATATATATATATATATATATATATATATGATAGGTAAATAAAATATTCTATTATGTATCATGTGTACTAATATTCTATCAATCAAATCATATTACTGATCTATTTCCAGATTCAAAATTGGGGCAAAAATGTTCTACCCACAAGAAGAGGAAAAATCTAAAATCATTAGTGCTATTGATATACCCTAAAAGAAACTAAAGTTGAGAAGTTTAAGTGATGCACACAATATCACCCATTTAGTAACAAAAGGGGTTGATTTCGCTCATTTATGTGGAAAGCCCATGCTCTCTCTTCTACCATGGAGAAAGACCTGTGACTGAAGAATGTAGAACTTCAGCTCCTCAGAGCTGAGGATCCTAGCTGCTGCAAGGTCTATGTTGAAACCTGATTCTACATTATTCCTCCAACACCAACAGTTTCAGTATAATCATGCAAGACCAAACACCAAAAATGAATTAAATGAGTAATATTTAAGATCTAGCAAATATGACGGAATTTTAATAAGCATTGAGCTGCCCTTGTTATTAATCTGACCACTGTAAAGTGCTGTATTTATGATAAATTGGCTCTGAACTATGCAAAGCATCTGGTTTCTTATATCATGTGATCCAATTCTCTTCTGAAATTCCACTTAGGAAAAATGACCTATTTCTTTATTTTTATGTTTGCTTTTTCCATCTCAGTCAAAAACTGAACATATTTTATAATTTTTAATAACTATGGCCAAAGCACTAGTACCACTTTTAGACACTTGTGTATTGCCTGCCTTGACCTATAAGAATTATTCAAACCAGCTACCTATCACCTCATTCTTCATGTGGGATACGACGTTTGAATATTATGGTAAAGTTTTATTCATCCTTTCTATCCTGATAAATCCTAAGGCAGAACGTTTTGTTATCTTTGCATTTCCCTGCAGGACTTGTCAGTACCTTGAATAAAGCCAGTGTTTCAGCAATGCACATCAAACAAAAAATACAAATAGATGCTGACTCGATCAATATTCTTACTGCTATAATAAAATGACTGATCACACATCTTAGAGGAAGGGAGATTTATTTGCTAAAAGTTTTTAGCTATATCTATGGATTTAGGGCATAGTGGCAGAAAGCAGAATGAATTAGCAGGAGGAGAAAAAACCTGTATATACTCCCCAAGATCACACTCACAGAAACCCGTCATAAACAACCAAGTTTCACTTCTAACCTTACTGCATTCTTTCCTTGAGAGCTAAATCCAAAACCCTGTACTCCACTCTAGTCCCCTAGACCTCCAGGCCACTTCACAATCCCAAATTCATTTAGGCTATTGCCAAGAGTTGCCATAGTCTTAACAGTTCTCACATTGCTCAAAAGTCCCAAAGTTCAAAGTCTTTTCTTAGACTCAAGATAAACTTCTGGCAGTGAGCCCCTCCAAAATATCAAAAGGCAAGCTGCATATATCCAATGTAAAATGACATAAAGGAAGCATTTGCATTCCAAAAGTGAGAAATAAGGCCATAGAAAGAAGGAATGGGACCAAACTAGTATCAAAATCCAACAGGACAAACATTTGATCCCGCAACTCCACTTCAAGCATCTGGAATAAATGGTGATGAGAGACAAATTCCAAGGAGGCTTGGCAAGCCTGCACCTGTGGCCTGGTTGATTGCAATGTGTATCATGCTCACTCTTCCAGCCTGGCTCCATTGCTCACAGATTGCAACTATTCCTCATAATCTTTCCATGTTTCTGGCATTTCTAAATTATGGGGTGTTTTCTGCAAAAAAAAAAAAAATTCTTGGCTTTACCCTCACACCTTAATACACTCTTCCACTTCGGCCTGTTTGCAGGGATTGCAACCCTGGCACATGTTTCTTGACTTCCCAGGTCTCACTTTGAAATCTAGGGGGAAGTCATCATGACCCTTTTTTATTCAGCAAAGCCAACATTATGTGAGTGCTGAGAGTGACAGCTAGCAGAACAGGTGGTTATGCCCTCTGTAAACACTGTCAATTCACAGCCACTGGTTATGTCTCTATCCAGGATGTCATTGACCTCACCTCTAGCATGGCTAGTGTTTCATCTGCTTTCTCCTCCCTTTTCTCCGTCTTACTCTCTTCCACAGCATCATCAATCTGCCTTTCTGGCCAAACTGCAAATCTACAAAGTCTCTCTGCTTTGCTTTCTGCTCTTGAAATCCAGATAAAAATTCATAGAACACAGACACCAATATTCATAAGTTAGTTTGGATACTTTGATGTTTTGAGATTTCTTCCACCAGGTTAATCAGGCCATCATATTCAAATTTGGCCACATGCAAAGTTTCAGGACATGATCAAAATGATGGTCAGTTCTTTGCCACAATCGTCAACCTGTGGCCTCTACTCCATTTTCCTCTTGAGTATCCTTTACTATGTGAAACCTCCTGAACATAATCTTTACTATCTGCCTTTCTAGTTGCATTCTGGTCCTTCCAACCTCTCACAAAACAGTTCCAAAGACTTGCAAAACACATGGTCAGACCGAGATATGGCAGTGACTCCACTTCTAGTACCAATTTCTATCTCAGTCAATATTCTCCATGCTATCATCTAAAATGACTGACCACACAACTTAGAGAAAGGAAGATTAATTTACTTACCATTTTTGGAAATGTCTGCAGAGTTCGAGGCATGGCAGTAGGAAGTAGAGAGAGGGAGAGTGCAAAGCTTTACTATTACCTCATAGATATCAGAAAGAGAAAGAGATACAGAGACAGAGACAGAGAAGACAGAGAGAGTAGGGCAAAAAGGAACCAATATATAATCATCAAGGTCACCCACCAGGATTCCTCCTTAATAACCAAACCCAGCTTCCAACATTGTTACCTTGTTTTTTGAAAACTAGGAGAATATTCTAAATACAAACCATTACCCATGTTTTAAAGAATATAGATAATTATTTGAAGAGAGCAGTTTCATATTGCTGCTACCTAGAGGTATAACTCCTGACATCATCTGTTCTCTGATACTATTTTTACCTTAATGGTTAATACATAAATTAACCACTGATGACTCTAATTTTATAACATAGAAACAGCTTTTATCTCCAGATGTATCTTACCTGTAAATTTTCTACCATGATTTCTATGAAGCTAAACAAAGAAATGGATTACTAGCTCAGTGGTATCAGAAAAAAAAAATAAAATAGGTAACAAAAAGTATCAAATTCTACATTGTAGATAGCACAATGACTTCTCTCTGAGATACTTCTTTGAGAATGTATAGTCAGATTTGAAGCATTAAATTTGTGGGGAAAAATAAGACAATACCAATGCCTAGAGTTATTTAATAAAAAGAAATCAGTATGGTTCATCCCTTATTCTTTCTAATGTTCTTCACATTTCATATTCTACTTGCAATGAAAGTAAAAGTTAAAAAACAACTGAGCATGGTGGCACACACTTGTAATCCCAGCATTTGGGAGGCTGAGACAGTAAGATCGCAGCTCACAGAGAGCAGCAGCTACTTAGTGAAGCCCTTTGAAACTCAGTGAGACCCTGTTTCAAAATAAAGAATAAAAACATAGGGATGGGGGTATTGATCAGAGGTAGAATGTCCCTGGGTTCCATCCCCAGTGATAAATAGTGATCAATACAGAATAAATTTATAATAATTAAATCTGTGATCTTTGATTTTATGTTAATATGATCAGACCATGGAATACCTAGAAATTTGGTTAAACACTATTTCTGGGTATTTCTGTGAGGCAGCATCTAGATGAGGTTAAATTTGCATTGGAAGGTGCAGTAAAACAAATTGTCTTCCCCATTGTGGATGGGCTTTATGTGGTCCACTGAAAATTAGAATAGTATAAAAGAATCCGTATGAAAAAAGTTTCTTTTTTTTGTCTGATTGCCTGAGTTTGCGCATTTGTTTTCTTCTGCCTCTAGACTTAAGCTTAAACTGAAGGTACATCATCAACTCTCCTGGGTCTGGATTTCAGAGACAATTTCTTATAATAAGCAAACAAACACACATTCACAAACATATACCATTGTTTCTATTTATCTAAAGAATTATGAATAACACAAAGTTCTTCCTCTGAGAAATATAAATAGAACCACCTAGCAAGCCAAGAACTCAATAAGGACCTCAGATCCCAGGAAGATTAGTGTGATTGTCTTCTAATATTATAATTTAGCCTTCAATTATTTTGAAACTTCTCCATTATGAAAACTACAAAAATGATTCAGCAAAAGCAAAAGTAAATAAGGTCTTTACCACAAAAGGCCAAGAGAAAGTGGTCTGCATTTCCCTATGGATACCAGAAAGCTCAACCAAGCATATTAGAGTGAATTAATACTATCCTTAAGCATCTGATGGTTGTCATGGTACTAAGCAAAGATATGTTTATCATTTTCAGTGCTCAAGCAGCATTAATAAAAAACGGTGTCACAATTCCCTAGGCTATGCCAGAACAAGTTTTTGCTTTTATATTACATCTACTATCAGAAAATGGAATAGAGGCTAGAAAAACTGGAGAACTAGAATTTTAATTTCTCCTTTATGTGTTTTACAATAAGAAAATACTTGAGGATATTTTGAGCACGTGTGCATGTGTGCATGCGTGCGTGTGTGTGGGTGTGTGTAAATTCTCTTTTAAATTATCCATTAAAGAAACACCTCAACAGGGAAAACAGCCAAGCAATATAATAAATACAGAAATGCTCCAAAATCACACACTGAGAAGATGGAAATGATAAAAAAAAATGTAGTGGTAGAAAATTTTATGGGAACAAAACCACTCATAGGAAATGAATTATTTTTGTACTGCTCTGAGTTTAAGAAGTAAGACAAACAATGATTGTCATAACAGTCCACACAGATCTAATATATAATTGTCATATTGTTAAGAAAATGAATTGCTAAGCTAAGAACATAAAATAAGGAGAACCCAGTATGGAAATATATGGTAAAATAAAGACATTCTATTTCATTGTGAGTCATTAGTCTAATACGTACATTTTTATAAACAATAACAGCAAACCAACAATAAAAGTCGTTATGGAAATAAATTAATGCTGTAAAAAAATTTCAGTAGGAATAAGTTTGATTAATTTTAATAGATATATAAACTTTTATAATTATATATTTTTCTCTGAGTTTATTGTGTTCTAATGCCATTTCCTTTGGCACTTATCTACCATTTCTGCAGTGACATTTTATTTTTTACAAAAGTCCCAAAATAGTTTATATAATTTCATCCCTTAGTCTTACTAACTCTAAGACACTAGAAGTACTAAGAATTTTATACAAAAATCAATATTCATTTTTTTTCATATTTATTTTTAATTGGTGCACTGTATTCATACATCATAGTGGGATACATACTTTTGTAGACATACATGCACACATTGCCCAGTCAGCCCCCACCAGATCCCCACCTCGTTCTCTCCCTATCCCCCCCCCCTCCTATGCTTGGCTTAGTAGTTGACATCTAGTATTATAGCAATTTATCCAAAATTAAAAATGATAATCTCACATAACAGTTTCATTTGTCTGATACCAAGCTTTTGATGACTTAAAGATAACATTTCAATATTTCTTTTTGCTTTCTTTCTTACCAGAGAATCTATTTTTTCTATTTTTTAGGTGAAACTATCATATATTTATATATTTATTTTTCAGAAAAAAAATCTATCCTAATATGGAATATGGATTCTAGGTACCCACAACGATCTTGAAAAAGAACAAAGCTAGAAGATATATATTTTCTGATTTCAAACCATATAAAGTTACAATAATTGAAACAGTGTAGTACTATTCTAAAGGCAGATATATAAACCATTGGAGTTAAATAAAAGCCTAGAACTAAATTCTTCCCTATATTGTCAAGTTATTTTTGACAAGGTTTCCACGAACATTTGGTGGTGGAAATGATAATCTTTTAACTAAATATTGTTAAAAAATAATAATTACATGGAAAAGAATAAAATTGGAC
Source organism: Muscardinus avellanarius (assembly GCF_963383645.1). NCBI lineage: Eukaryota > Metazoa > Chordata > Mammalia > Rodentia > Gliridae > Muscardinus > Muscardinus avellanarius. The sequence continues at coordinate 92,198,209 of NC_137791.1, forward strand.
CTTTACCTAATCCCATATACAAATATTAACTCAAAATAGATAAAAGACCTAAATATAAATCTTAAGACTACAAACTTTTAGGAGAAAATCTGGGTCATAAAACCTCACAACATTGAAATTGGCAGTGATTTCTTGGTTATGATTTCAATGGCACAGGCAACAGAAGAGTATACAAACTCCCTAAAAAATAAAAAACATATTGTATGGTCGATACGCAGGTCCAGGAAACTTATAGAACTCCCTTTAGACAGGATCGGAGAAGAGGATCCCCACGCCACATAATTGTCAAAATGACCAATGTGGAAGCCAAGCAGAGAATCTTAAAGGCAACAAAAGCAAAGGGCCAAGTGACATTCAGAGGCAAACCAATTAGAATCACTCCAGACTTCCCAAACCAAGTTATGAGAGCCAGAAGGGCTTGGAGTAACATATTCCCAATTTTGAAAGAAAACCACTTCCAGCCAAAAATTTCCTACCCAGCAAAACTTTCTATCAAATTAGATGGAGAAATAAGAAGCTTCCATGACAAACAGAAACTGAAGGAATTTATGTCTTCAAAACCAGCACTAGAGAAAATACTCAAAGAGATTAACTACAAAGAAGAAATAGGTAACACACATCAGAACAAGAGAAACAAGATTTTCCATCCAACAGACAACTAAGATTGGTTATCTGTGGAGATTCATTATTTATGTTAGTCTGTTACCTATCTCTAAATTGTATTGTTTGCCTTTATTGTTGTTAATTTTTAGGATTTCTAGTTGGAATATTAATATGCCTTCAGATATAGCATTTGGAAATATTTTATCCCATTCTATTAGTAACTCTTAACTCTGTTTACATTGTCTTTGGATATTCAATATTCATTTTTATAAGAAATATTTTGATACATTTTCTTAAAAATTTTTATTAATTTTTCAAAGATGCTATTTTAATTATTTCACAAAATCTCAATTGGATACTAATATAACTGTAACAGCATTCTTTCAACTTTTCACTTTTAGGTAATTGTGGTTTCATAAAAAACTAGTATAGAGTTCTCATGTGCTTTTACCCAGTCTTCCTCCATAGCTTTTTACTTTACTATACTACAGTTTCACAATCAGCAAATCCACTTTAGTACAATGTGTGTTTGTAGTTATATTACATTTTTAATATATGGTTATTTACAATCACATGGGTATATTTCTGTAACCTTTTTTTCAATCAACACATAGAAATATTTTGTTATAGTATGGATCCAGAGTGTCCCCAAATGCCCCTGTGTTAAATGTCAAATCCTTTGTTTCTAGCCATGGCACTAGGGAGTAGTGAAAACTTCAAGATATTGACCCTAGTTAGGTTACTGGGAGTAAGCCCTTGAAGAGAATATCCTTTATAGTTCGTTCTTCTCTCTCTCTCTCTCTCTCTCTCTCTCTCTCTCTCTCTCTCTCTCTCTCCTGTTATCACAAGGTGAGTAGCTTTGTTCCACCATGAGTTTCCCTTCCATGACCACCTAATGTTCTACCTCGCCACAGGCCCAAAAGCAAAGAAGCTAACTCACTTCATTCAGTTCATTTCAGTGAACTGAAATGTTTGAAACCATGAATAAAAATAAATCCTTCCTCCTTATAGTCTCAGATATAGTCACAGTGATGGAAAGCTAACAGATATATTATCACTACAAAGGTCTCTCTAATGCTACCCCTTTATAGTCATAGCAAACTTCCTTATTCCTAACTTTGGTAACCACTAATTGTGTGTGTGTGTGTGTGTGTGTGTGTGTGTGTGTGTACATTCCATTTCAATAATTTTTAAGTAGAATTATGCATTATGTGACCTTTGAGACTAGCTTTCCCCATGCATCACAAAACCTTTGAAATTCATCCAAAATGCTATTTTTTCTTTTCTTGTATAAATACTATTCCATAGCATAGATATTCCAGTTTGCTTATCCATTCAATCATCATAGAATTTTGACCTGTTTCTAGTTTGGGGATATTAAATTCAAGTGGCAATGAATATTCTTGTATTATTTTTTCTGCATACAGAACATTTATTTCTCTAGAATTAAATAACCATGAGTATGATTAGTGGCATAATGATAAGCATATGTCCAGTTAAAAACTATTTCACAGATTGACTATATTCCCACAACTAATGTATGAGAGATTTATTTTCTATATATCTCTGTCAGGATTTGACATTATCACTCTTTTTAAAATATATTTTATTTTTTAAATATAGACAAATGCATAATAGCACATATCCACTTATATAGCATCATATAAAATAATTTCATTGTCCTAATAATCCTCTGTTCAACCTGATCATTCTTTCTTCTGCCTGATCCCTGATGAGTTTTATTTATTTTTTATTCTCTCTGTATGCTTGCTTTTTTCCAGAATGTCATATTTGAAATCATACAGTATATAGACTTTTTACATAAACACCACACACTAACATGCATTTAAGATTTCTCTATATCTTTTTGTGGCTCAATACTTCATATCTTTTCTTAGTAACAAATAACATTCCATTGACTAGATGTATAATAGTTTATTTATATGTTCACATACCATTATGTGATGAATTGTTGCCCCTCACCCACAAATTTGTATGCTGAAGTTGTATCACCTAGTATTTTAGAATATTACTATTCTTGGAGATGACTTTGGCCCTAATACAAGGTGACTGGTGATTACAAAAGGATGTTAGTTCACAGACATGCACAGAAGAAAGATGGTGACAGGATGAAGTGATATATAGCTAAAGCAAAGGAGACAAAAACTTCAGAAGAAACCACCCTATTAACATCATGGTCTTGGACTTCATCTTCCAGCTTGTAAGAAAGTAAATACATGTCTGTTGTTTAAGCTACTCAGTGTGTGGCACTTTGTTTGGCATTCCTAGAAAACTAGTATACCTACAAGACATCTAAGTAGCTGCCAAGTTAGGGAAATTATGAATCATCAATTAATGTTAATTTAACATTCATTGTGTGTGTGTGTGTGTGTGTGTGTGTATGTGTGTGTGTGTGTAAATTTCCAAATGCTTTGGGCAAGAGCACAATTATTGCATCATAAGAATCTTTAGCTTTAGAAGAAACTGTCAGTGTCTTCCAAAATTTCTGTACCACTTTGCATTCCTACTGTCAAAGAGAAGTCCTCATTTCTCCATTGATACCCTATGTATTTTAGATTGTCATTGTTCTAATACACATGTTGCAGAAACTCTTTATTGTTTTAATTTGCAATTATCCAAAGATATATACTTTTGATAATTTTTACATCTTTATTTCCCATCTGTATATCTTCTAACCAGTGAGGTATCTGTTCATATCTTTTGTCCAGTTTTAATTGTTTTCTATTTTATTCACTGAGTGGTAGAATTCCCCATATAATTTTTTACAACAGTCCTTCATCAGCTATGTATTTTGAAAACATTCTCTCTGATTATATGGCTTATTATATCATTGTCTCAACAAAATTTTTCACATAAGTTTTTTTTATTTTAATAAAAACCAACTTCAATTATTTTATAAATTGTACCTTTATTGTTGTATCTTAAGTCATTATTGAATCCTGTCATCGAGATATCCTCCTGTTGTCTCTTAAAAATGTTAGTTTTCCATTTTACATAAGAGTTTATGACCCATTTTGAGTTTTTTAAGAGTATAGAATTTGTATCTAGAGTTAGTTATTAGTTAGTTATAGCACAAAAATATCTATTTGTTCCAACAATTTTAGTTGAACAGGCCATCATTTCTCCAGTGTATTGGTCTTGTTCCTTTATCAAAGATCAATTGACTATATGATGTGGGTCTATTTCTAGGCTCTTTATTCTGTTCTACTGATCCAATGTCTATTTGTTTGTCAATAACATGCTTTCATGATTACTCTAGATTTTTTGTAAGTCTCGAAATCAAGTAATGTCAGTCCTCCGATTTTGCCTTTTTCTTTCAGCATTTTGTCAGCTCTTCTGTGGTTTTTTGTTTCCCCCATTTTAAAATACTTTTACTGAGCTGGGCATGGTGGCACATGCTTGTACTCCCTGTGCTTGGGAGGCTAAGACTGGAGGATCACACAATTTCGAAGCCAGCCTCAGCTACTTAGTGAGGCTCTCAGCAACTCAGTGAGACCCTGTTTCCAAATAAAATATAAAATAAGTATGGGAGTATAGTCTGAGGGTAGAAAGCCCCTGAGTTCCACCCCCAGTACCACAAAAAAATAAAAATAAAAAATAAAAATAAATAAAGATACCTTAACTGAAATATAGTCCACATATCATAATATAAAATGTACCAATTTAAGTATTATATGACTTTATATGACTTTAAGTATAATAAAAAAGTTGTGGAATAACTGCCCTAATTTAATTTTGAAATTTTCATTATTCCAAAATGATGTCATATTCTCATAATTAATCATTTCCTTCTCTTACTCTTCCCTGTCTTCATCCTCAGAAAATTGCTAATATCTTTTTTGTCTTCATATATTTATCTGTTTTGGATATTTTATATCATTTGAATTATAAAACATGTGGCCTTTTACAACTGGATTCTTTTAGTTAGGAAAATGAGTGTTCAAGGCTTACTGATATTTGGACATGTTTAGTATTTTTTTCTCCATTTTCATTGCCAACTATTAAGAGTATCGATGGACCATATTTCATTTACCCATTCATCAATTAATAAACATTTCAGTTATTTTTATTTTGGAGCTACTATAAATAATGCTGTTCTAAACATTTTGCTCAGCCATTTGTGTGCATCTATAGTTTTATTTTCTTAGGTAAATAACTGTTGGATATATGAGTCTTATAAAAATGGTTAAACCTTTGATGTTCTACAAAACTGTTTTCAAAAGTGGCTACACCATTTTACAATTCCACCAGTGCAATGAACAGAATATTTATATATCCCCAAAATTCATGTATTAAAACCATAATTTATATAAGATAATATTTGGAGGTGGATCTTGTGGGGTATTTAAGTTATGAGATAATTGTCATTTTTTGCCATGTGAGGACACAGCAAGAAATTATCTGTCTATTAATCAAAATCTGACCCTCTGTCATCTGACCTCAGTCTTCCAAACTCCAAAACTGTGAGAAAGAAATGTTTGTTTTTTAAACAAAACACTTTTTTTTTAACAAAACAGTCACAAACAAAACAGTGTAATAGAATATTAAGCTAACTAAGATACCCAATGGCACTTGAGACTTCCAATTTCTCTAAATTCTTAAAAATGTTGGTAATCTATTATCATACAGAATTTCATAAAAGTAAAAGTCTTTTATGTTCTGCCTATTCATTCCTTCCTTCCTATTAAACCCTGGAAACCACTGATCTTTTCACTGTCTTCATTGATTTTTTTCTATTTCCAAAATATTATGTAGTTGGAATCATAGTATATGGCTTTTTCTGATTAACTTCTTCACTTAGTAGTATATGTTTAAATTTCTTCCATATATTTCTATGGCTTGATATCTCTTTTCTTACCAACAATGAATAATATCCCATTAAATAACGCACAAGAATTTGTTTGTAAATTAAGCCTTTAAAATAAAATGTTGGTTTCCTCAAAGTTTTTTTTTTATATAACAATTTTTTAATTGAACATAAATAGTATACATTTACACTATATTTGGTGCCCTCCCCCCCCCGCCCACATTTCCCCCCCCACACACACCAATGGTTGTCCAGGTTAACCATGTCTTATTCATAATTTTACACATGTTCAAGTGTAGACCCTTATTAATCGAGACCGGCCTTCCTCCTCTCCTATCTTACCATCCAAACTTAGCTAGTATTTCCCCTTCAATATCTGGAGTCCCTCTGGTATTCTTTGTGTTTCCTAGTTTGGGCATATTAGAGGAAACATATGTATCTTCTTCTTCTGTGCTTGGCTGATCTCACTTAACATAATGTTCTCCAGGGCTTTTTCCTCAAAGTTTTAACATTCATGAATTGAGCTTTTATAAACATATATACAGGGTTTTGTGTGAATACTATATCAATTAAAAATATTTGCAATGATCCATATGATCCATTTATCATGGACCATATCAAACATCTGTTTAGTTTCAGAAAAAAAAATACTGAACAATCTTTCAAAATATCTCTACCATTTTAAATTCTATTTTTTATGGTACTGAGAATGGAACCCAGGGGCCTTTTTCCTCAGGGCTACACTACCAAACCTATTTTATATTTTATTTGGAAACAGGGTCTCACTAAGTTTCTGAGAGCCTCACTAAATAGCAGAGTCTGGCTGGGAACCTGCACAATCCTCCTGTCTCAGCCTCCCAAGAACTGGGATTACAAGGTTGCACCACCACATTCTGCTTCCATTTTAAATTTTCACCAGTAATGAAGGAGTACTGAAATTTCTCCACATTCACCGAACACTTGTTTCTGTCTCTTGTTATAGCCATTCTAGTGGTTGTAAAGTGGTATCTGATTGTAGTTTTGATTTACATTTACCAAGTGGCTACTGAAGTTTAGCATCTTTATTGTGTTTATATGTCATTTATATATTCTCTTTGTTGAAGTAAGTTTGTCCATTTTCTGACTGGACTGTTTGATTTTTACTGTTAAGTTTTCAAAGATCTTTATACATTCTAGATAAGAGTGTTACTCAGATATGTAATTTGAAGATATATCCTTCTAAACTGTAGTTCAACATTTTATCTTTTAACAAAATCTTTGTGGATAAAAAGTTTAATTTGGTTAAAATATGATTTATTTTATTGTATGGAACACATTTTTATTGTTATGTTTAAGAATTCTTCCCCAAGTCATAGGTTCTAAGGACCTTTTTTGTTTTCTTTCAATTTTTTTAGTTTTACATTTTACATTTCAGAAAATGCTTCATTCTGAATTAATTTCTGTATAAGACATATTTAGGTTTGAGGTTTATGTTTTTATTTTTTCATTTGTCATAAATACAATCTTCCACAATTTTATATCTGTTGCATTTTTGTCAAAAACCCCTTGTCAGTACTTACATGGGATATTTCTTTGCTCTCTACTTAGTTACACTGATTTATGTGCTATTCTTATCACCAATAATACATAGTCTTGTTTATTATACTTATACTGGGTAAACTGTATATATTGTGTTTACAATAGTATATATTGGGTAAACTGATTTCTCTCATGTGATTCTTCCTAATAAGATATTTTTGTTATCTAATTCATTTACATTTCCATGAAAACATTGTATTTTAATATCAATTAAATCTTTTCTAAATAAAAAACTTTTATCCATCATTAGTGGATAAGTTATACAGTAAATATTTTAAATATCAGATTTCAAAAAGAAAGGTGTTTTGTGTGTGTGTGTGTGTGTGTGTGTGTGTGTATGTGTATATGTGTGTATGTGTATATGTGTGTTGGTAAAAGAGAGTATTTCTTATTATAGCATGCATTGATTTGTTGGTTCTAATTAATATATGTGAATTCTATTTTACCATTTCCTTAACCAAAGTTTCTGTAGAAAGTCAATTATAATTTATTTCCCAAATTCATTGTCTGATACCTGTAATCATCAAATAAATGGCAAACAATGCCTTTAATAACATAATGATAAATTTTCTTTGCATATGTTAATAAATTGGCTAAGTAGAATACACATTTCTACTTCATTGGACTCATTGCTGAAACAGAGGAAAGATTAGAGATGCTTGCGTATTAATGATGTTAGTGCAAATAGCATGACCTCCTGACTACTCCTTTTATGTGCGTAAAGTAAGAGTCTATTTTTGAAAAGCCTTGTTGCATTATTAAACACATATTATGAGTTCCAAATGTAGGACAAAAGAGTTCTTCAGGTTTTTTTCCCTCCAGTGGCAAATTAGTGTATAATAAGTCAATTTGTGTTAATGAGAATTACTCTCTCTTATCTGGTATTATTTTTTCTTCTCTCTTCATTTTGGTTTTCTTAGTCTCTTAACTCATCTACTTCCTTGTGAAGTTCATATTTACTTTTTTGGACCCAAGACCCAGATAAAATTCACTTAATAAGTTGATTTTGTCCTTCCAATATTATGGTAAGAGAGAGACAAATGTTAGGTAGGGTCAGAGGCTTCTTGGGGCCTCTGTCTAAAATGAGCTAGAGAAGCTTGTACAAGTCTACAGAGCCAGAATGTTTGGCTCCAAGATAGCAGAAACTTTCAGACACACCAGATTTTATCTTACATATTACAAATAATGATAATAATAATAATAAATCATTGTGGATTAATAGTTCTACAAAACTATACTATAAAAAATTTGGGAAACATTATCAGTAAATCTAGTAGCAAACTCAGGCTTAAAATTATTGCCTTATGCATCATATTTTTTTGAAGATTTAAAGAAGTTTATTAGAAAGATAGAAATACAGAAAATAGAAATACAGCCCCATGCCAGAGTGGCAAGGAGGGGTGACTCGAATGAATACACCCATGCATTATATTTTAAGATGGTCTATATGCAAAACTAATTTATTTGGATGAAGATTTCATGAAACATTTTTCAATGTGTAAAAGTCTTCCTACTGCCAAGAAAAATAATTCTTGATAAAATAACAAAAACAAAACCATGAAAGAGAAAAAGAGAGATATCAAGAGAAAAATAGGAAGAGAAAAAGAAGGAAAGAAATAAAGAAAAAAGAAAGGAAGAAATGAAAGGAAATATAGATACTAAAGCATTGAACATTTTAAGTCTATACTTACTATTATTAATTCATGTAAAATAAAAAAGTTTTAATAATTAAGTTGTTTCACCTAGAGGAAAAATATTGATTAGAATAAATGTTTATTGCTGAGGGTTTGATATAAAGTTGAGTAGGGTCAAATACAAAAGCTTGATTTATAACTATCAGGACTCTAGTTTATGTCTTATCTTGTTTTATGTACAGCCTGGTATACACTCTGATAGAAACAGATGCATAGGCCCAGCAAGACTTACCATCATGATATACAGTGCTACACTGACTCAAATTAATTATACACTAGCGCATTGCTGCAAAGAAAAATCTATAGCTACTAATGGGTTTTGCTCTTGGGGTTGAAAGTCAAAAAATATTATATTCCTCTCCTTGAATATTAATTAATTTCTCTTTAGAGACTACTTTTGGAAATAAAAGACCACAGGAGGCCAAAAGGTTTCCATAAATTTCAACTACTATGTGTTTAAAGAAAATAAAGTGGTCTTTTAAGTCAGGGGTGTGGTTTTCTATATGAAACCTTAGGTTTTTATAGTGAATATCATTCCATCCATCTATATTATTCCTAATGGCTACCCATGACAATTCAGCTTGTTCTTCCAGGGAATACTGATTGATCAAAGTGAATACAATCATGCACTGTATTTATGGAAATGTTCTTCACACTTCTATATATTGAAGAAAAATTGCCTGAACCTGTCTTACTTGGAATAATTATTCAAAAATACAGTGTATAAGGAAATAAAAAATACTGTTAAAAGAGGAAAACAAAATTTCTCAACTAAAATAAACTTTGCTGTAATTAATATGACTTAATTGCAGAAATAAGAAACAAGAGGCAAATGGAACCAATCTGAACACCAGTAACTATTTGCCCTTAAAGGGAGTAAAATTTAGCAAGTGTTTTAAACACTGTGCTAGGTGTCTTCCTCTGTTAACCAAGACAATTAAGAGGAAAGTTTTTACTTTCATTCATATTTTTAAATGTGCATAATAAGTTATAAACACAGCAAAATTTAAGGTGAGATACTTAAACATTTAGAATAAAATCTAAATTGAAGTAACTCAATTTTTATTTGTCCTTTTTTATAAGGTTTCAAAGTTTGAAGTCAGAAGATCTAAAATTGGTAGGCTGCCAGTATGCTTTATCATGTAACTTTGCACCACTCTTCTGTATGGGCAGGAACAGACACATCCCAGGGTTCACACATACCTTGCTTTGTTCAAGGAAATGTTAAGAAGTGTGTTTTAAAGAAAAAATGGAAATGTCATATACATTAGGAAGCATCATCATGCTTGCTCTTTACTACTGTCATAAAAAAGCATACCTGAACTACTCTGGCAAAAGATGAGAAACTCATTAAAAAAAAAACTGAGGTTTCCCAATTTTCACAGGCAAGGTAAGATAGATCATATAATAGGTAGGTGACTCCAAGGCATAATCAGTAGAGTTACTAAAACTATTCCATTCATGTAAGCAATAAATTCCGATGTATTTTTGCCAGAAGTTCTGTGGTTGTTTGTCTTTTCCACACCATTATTCGGACTATAGACAGTGAAAAATATGTAATGAAAGTAGTGCCCCACTGTAACAAAATTGGGGACCATGAAATAGGTGGTAGGTATACAATTGGAACAGTTTTGGAGAATTGGAAGAAAGCTGCTATGGGAAAAATAAAACATGATAATATCTGTATTAGAAAGTTGTCACATTTAGTAAAAATATCACATGTAACTGGCATTTGAAAAAATGTACCTCGTGAACTTTGAGGCTTCACAGATCTATAAGAAAAGCACTAAAAATATTGTCTGGTTGCTTTTAGTTATTTGTGGTAAGTTTCTAGAAGAAAAATGCAAGATAAAGAACTAGTCAGTTTCCAAGTAGCATTTAGCAGGCATGTGGAGAGCTCAGATGTTCTGGAAATTTCTAGTTTGGAAAACAAAACCATCATCATCTCCATCCTTTCAAACAAATAAAAAATTCTCAATTAATGCATTGCTTGAAAGAATTAAATCTGTATCCTGAGCTGGATGAATGAATTCCTAGAAAGGGTACTAGTGTTGTTCATAAGTCTAGTTTGCCAAAAATTATAGTAATTAAGTACAGAGATATAGACATGTCTTGGAAACAATCACTATATAGCTTTGGGTTTATATAATGCACTCAAATCTGATACATTAAAAAAAAAAACAGAGAGACAAGATGGGTGTGGTGGGCATGTTTGTAATCCTAGTATTTGTGAGGTTAAGACAGGAGGATCACATGTGTGAGGCCAGCACACAGTAATTTAAGAATATCCTATTTCAAAATAAAAGGGAGTGGGGATGTAGTTCAGTTGTAGAACCCTATGGGTTTATTCCACAACAAAAGAAAAGGAAGAAAACAAGGAAAGGAAAGAAATAAGGAAGAAAGGAAGGAAGGAAGGAAGGAAGGAAGGAAGGAAGGAAGGAAGGAAGGAAGGGAAAAATGCAAGCTGATGTTGATTAATGGAGGAGCTACATTGGAATATGTATAAAAGTATGAATGTAGCATGGTTAACCTAGACACTCATTGTTGGGAGAGGAGGAAGGGCAAGTGAGTGGGAGAGGGAAACAAGCACAGTCTGAATGTATGCTATTTTCAATATGATCCATATAAAAGTAAAAAATAAAAGTTATAAAATCATAAAACTAAAATAAATAATAGAAAGGCGAAAAAAAACTAGGACTGGGGGTGTAGTTCAAAGGTACAGTGCCCCTGGGTTCCATCCCAGGTACTACAAAAAATAAAAATAAAAAGATATCTGATGATAGACCATTCAGGGATATTAGCTGATTGGTATAGTACCTTTACATGACCTATAACCTTGTAGTGTATGATAGATTTGACTTCAGAGTCACATGAAGAGTTTTACCCAGATAACAGAACAATTGTAAATATGCTGAGTTCTACCCAAACAACTGTAAAGAGAAGCTTGGAATAGTCTAATACAACAGCACTTGCTCTGGCTCCTTCCTTGTGCTGCTACCATGAGCAGGACATGCCCAGGTTAGCCTACTAGGAAATGAGAGACAATGGAGAGCACAGAGAAGCTAACCTAGTCACTCCAGGTGAAGCCCCTCATGTCATCCAATAGCCTGCTACCATAGAAATGGGGGTTAGCCCACCAAAACTAGTAGAGCTGCCAGCCAACCACCTCAGAAAAGTAAATTTAATAAAGGTTTTCTGTCAACCAATGATGTTTTGCATACTTTCTTTATAAGAATGTTGTAACAGCCAAGCATGGTGGCACATGCCTACAATTCTAGTACTTGGGAGGCCAAAAGAGGAAGATCACAGTTTGAAGGGAAGATTCAACAACTTATGAAGACCCTCAGCAATTTAGTAAGACCCTGTTGTAAAAATAAAAAGGATTGGGGTTGTAGTATGGAGGTAGAATGGCCCTGAGCACCAAAACCTAAATATTAAAAAAAATGAAAGAATATTGTAAAGATAAACTGAAAGCTATATATCACACCCAAACTAATATGTGCTAAAGGATATTAGTACTCTCAGTTTATACTGTACTGCACTATTACATTGAGAGGTGAGAGGTGTATTATTGTTTTACTTGATTAGATTATGCCTTTGCACTATATGTGTGGGCATGTGCTTAAAAGAAGTAGGAAATTTTTCTCTTTCTGAGGAAAATATTTAGATGTTCATATATTACACTAATATCTTATTGAGCTACAGAGAGGTACAGAACATCTTTATGAGACAGTTATTTGCCCATTTGTACTGTTAGGCAGAGCCATCCAACACATTATCTGTAGAATGCAATTAATGTTATATAGAATATTAATGATGCCTGCACATCTGTCTGTGGAATTAAATTTTTATCTTCTTTTTTTAAGTGGTGCATTGGAGTACAAAATGGTGGAGATACGCACACACATCATGCATTTAACCCTTCCCCAGTTCCCACCCCATTCCCTCCCTGTTCCATCTTTTAAATGTTTGGCTTACTTATTGACTTTGATATATTTATTAATGTGCTTCATGTACATTAGGGAATTTCCCTCTTTCCTCTCCCATCACCCTCAATTAGGTCACCTTATTTGCTCATCTAAGATTTCTCCTTCACCTAGAGTTTCTTCTACGACTTTTTTCTCTCTAGCTTCCACATATTAGGGAGAGCATCTGATTTTTTTTACTTTTTGTGACAGCCTAATCTCACTTAGCACAATGTTCTCCAGTTCTATCCATTTCCCTGCAAATAACATAATTTTGTTCTTCTTTATGGTTGAGTAAAATTTCATTGCACATATATACTATAGTTTTTTTTGTTCTGTTTCATTTTGTTTTTTGTGGCACTGGGGGTGAAACTCAGAGGCTTTCTACTTCCAAGCTATACTCCCAGACCTATATTATATTTTATTTGGAAACAGGGTCTCAATTAGTTGCTGAGAGCCTCACTAAAAAGCTGAGGCTGGCTTCAAATCTGTGCCATCCTCCTGTCTCAGCCTCCCAAGTGCTGGGATTACAAGCATGTATCACCATGCCAAGTGATATCCCATAGTTTTATAATCCATTCATCTGTTGATGGACTTCTGGGCTGGTTCCATAGTTTGACAAGTGTGAATTGTGTAGCTATGAACATAGATATGCATACATTAGTTTGGTCATTTGGTTCCTATTATTTTGTGTAGATGCCCAGAAGTGATATTGCTGGATCATATAGTAGGTTTGTTCCCATTCTTCTGAGGATCCTTCATACTGTTCTCCAAAGTGGTTGCACTAATTTTCAATCCCACCAACAATGTGTTAGAATTTCCACTTTTCCACATCCTTGCCGGCATGTTTGTGTTTTGAATGATTGCCATTCTAGTTGGAATTGGCTAAAATCTCAGGGTAGTTTTTATTTGCATCTCTCTGATTGCTAATGATGTTTAGCATTTTTATACATGTAATGGCCATTTGAATTTTTTATGAAGTGTCTTTATTTTAATTGTTCATTTTTAATAAACCTAACCAAAGAGGTTAAAGGCCTCTAAAAAAATAATAAAATACTGAGAAAAGAAATCAAAGGAGACCTTAGGAAATGAAAAGATCTTCCATGTTCTTGGATAGGCAGAATATCATCAAAATGGACATTCTTCCAAAAAGTAATCTACAGATTCAATGCAATGTCCATTGAATTATCAAAGTCATTTCTCACAGACATAGAAAAATCTGTCCTTAAACCCATAATATACCAAGTAGTTCTCAGCAATAAGAACCATATAGGAGGCATCACAATACCTGAATTTAAACTATACTACAAAGTCATAATGATAAAAACAACATGGTATTGGCAAAAAAAAAAAACACATAGACTAATGGAGCAGAATAGAAGACACAGAAGCAAATCCACACACTTAGAGCCAACTGATTTTTTACAAAAAAGCCAAAAACACACTGGAAAAGATAATCCTTTCAATAAGTGGTGTTGGCAAAACTGTTTAAACATATGCAGTAAAATGAAAATAAACTTCTCGTTTTCACCTTACACAAGGATCAATTCAAGATGGATCAAAGACGCGGAAATCAGACCAGTGACCTTGCAGCTCCATGAATAGAGCATAGGATCATCACTTCAACACAAAGGCACAGGTAAAAACATTTCTCAACAAAACCCCAAAGGCATAAGAAACTAACAGGCAGATCAATAAGCATAATTCCATTAAACTGAAGAGCTTCTGTGCAGCATAGGAAACTACCAAGAACCTCAACAGAGAATGGGAGATTTTTGCCAACTATTCCTCTGATAGAGGAGAGAACTCACAGAACTAACAGCAAAAAAAAAAAAATAAATAAATAAATAACCCAATCAAAAATGGAATCAAATTTGCATCCTTTACATTTTGCTACAAGGACTTACCTATTTGAATATAGGCACTTTTGTAATAAAAAGGCCTTTATAAATAAAATTTTTATCACTTCATTAGTTACAAGTATATGTAAGTTGTATGTATACTGTTGGCTATTTAAGTATATTAAAATGTCAGTGCATATGTTAATAACTAATAATAAAGAACATCATTGTTCTTCACAGCTTTAATATGTCACAGAAGCTGAAAGAATGGTTTTTCAACATCAATAAAATCGGAATGAATAAAGATAAAATCACTATATGACTGTTTATTCTCCTTGCACAGACAGATATTGGAATAAATTAGTGTTACTCTATGAAGTCATATTATCTCTTGTTTGAAAAATATTTACCCATTTGAAATAGCATTAATTAAATTAAGCACAAGAAATAATCAAAGTTACATCATTTTCAAACCAAGCATCATCTTAGAGAGTTCCTATAACATGTATTTTTTTTTAATGTTTACTGGTGCATTGTAGTCATACATCTTAATAGAGTACAAGATGGTAGAGACATACATGCACACATCACCCAATTAGCCCTTACCCAATTCCCACCCCATTTCCTCAACCTTCCCTTCTTATGCACTTGTATTTTTTTAACTGTGTATACACCCCCAAGGCAAGTAATAACCCATTTGCATTAAATATCTAAAGTTTACTTGAAATCATTAGAAATACATTCAAGAGACAGTTTCAAACAGGATATGATAGTGGGCTCTGGAGTCAGACAGCCAAGGTTAGTGGCTCCAACACTGACCTACTGGGTAACAATGAACAAATTATTTAACCTATTCATGCCTCAGTTCACCTACCTGTAAAATGGGAAAAATAACTATACTTATAATTAACCCATATATAACTCATATAATTGCTATATGAGAAATAAAAAAGTCATCCCATGGCTGGTACACTGTCTTACTATAACAGTTTTGTAAGTGTCTTCCAAAGTTAAAATTATAAAACTGTTTGGAGACTGAGATACAGGAGGATTGCATGTTTGTGGCCAGCTTTAGCTACTTAGTGAGGCACTTTGCAACTAAATGAGACACTGGAACAAAATAAAGAATAAAAATAAAGTATACAAGATGGTAGAGACATACATGACTTCAATGCACCATTAAAAATAAATATTCACCGCCAGGTGTGGTGGCACATGCTTGTAATCCCTGCACTTGGGAGGCGGAGACAGAAGGATAGTGCAGGTTCGAAGCCAGCCGTGCTGCCTTAGGAGACCCTGTTACTAAAAATAAAATAGGTCTGGGAGTATAGCCCGGAGGTTGAAGGACTTCCAGGAACCCCAGTACCACCAAAAAAAAAAAAAAAAGGAAAGAAAAGAAAAGAAAAGAAAAGAAATAAATATGCATTCACACATACACACACGCACACACACAGAAAAAAAAAGAAATATTCACACACACACACACACACACACACACACACACAATAGGACTGGGTGTGTAGCTCAGAGATACTGAGTTTAATCTCCAGTACAGCAAAAAATAATCACAGAAATATAAATGTGAATTCTAGCTTTTGTATATTAAAATTTATGTAATGATTGATATATGTAAAATGCCTGTCATGTGGGCACAGGAACACTGGTTGCTGACTCTGGAATTAGAACTACTGGGTTTAGATCTTTGCTCTTCCACTTAGAAGTGGAACTGAAATCTAAATCTCACTTTCTTTCTCTGTAAGAGAATTGTCTAGATCAAACTGTTGATCAACCAAAGTGTGTAGAGAATTTAGTGCCTTATTCTTATTGCTGTTATTATTATTGCTATAAATATGCATCTATTGCATAGCTATTTATATGACTTATGAAAGATTATTCACATTCTCCTGCAGATTTTCTTCTTCCTAGACCTTATTGTTTTGGTCAGGGAATGTGATTTCATTAGTGTAGATGCCTAAACGTCAGAAGAATTACTACAGCAAAGATAAATAATTCTATGACCATGTGAATGTGTTTTAAGTGGCAACATTAGAGATATAATGTTTACATTCTCTTAAATACATTTTAAAGCTTATATGTTTTTATTAACTTCTGGCATCTCCTTAATTGCATTTTTCCATTGGATGCCTCCCACTATGTAAACCTTTGCATGACATTATCCATCCAATAGTATTTTTTTATGTAATTTTGGCAAGTTGCCCCCTTAGACCATGTTCATGTTCAATATAAGCAGCGTAGCACTGTAAGCACCAAATCATTCTGTAAGAATGGCAGAGTTCTCTGGACAGCAGTGACTGCTGCCAGGCCTGTCACAAGCCCAATACACTTTCTATGCCTATAGATAAAAGAACTACTCCTTCTTAAGTTTTCTATCCAAAGGCTGCCCAGACAGCTGTCAAAGCATTCACTTACTCCCAAATCTATTACAGAGCCTTTGCTAAATATAATTTTATTCATGTGTATTTATGATATTTCCATTGGGTTCTCTATGTGTGTATTTTCTTCATCTGAAAGGGCATTTTATTTTTCTTTCTCTTCTTTTCAGTAAAAGCACATGGTTGATGTTAAAAAGGACTAATGTTCCACAGTGGAGTAGTATATGAGGTCATAAATAGCTCTAGCAGTTATCAAAAGCCTCAGCTTCAATCCAAGCATTTAATCATCCGTAAAAGCCCGTTATAGGCTCATATATTTCCCCTCCATGCCCATTATTCCTCTCATATGGCAAGGCAAGAAATATTCTTTAAAAATAGACAAAACAAACTTCATCATCCAAAAATTAATAATAAACTATTTTCGCTCCAGCAAGAAGATGTTAGTTCTATTCTTTTGCTGATTTTCTTCAATATGTGTTAATTATTTAATATTTGTTCAGTATTTTGAAGATGGAATGCACTATATAAGTGCTAAGTATTATTAATGAAGTTATTATGTGAGGTTAGTTTAGAAGCATGGATTAGATGAAGAATAGCACAGGGGAATGTACAACGTGCAGAGTAAATGAGTTTGTGATTAGACACATTTCATCTCAGATAAGATTTTTTTTCTTAGGAAAGGGGGTATATTTACACTTTCTGAGATTTAATTGGTCAAAATGCCTTGTTTCATATACTTAATCAGGATGTATTATACCAATACTAGAAATTTGCATAATAGTGTTATGTTTCATATACAGAAAGAGAGGTTACTGACCCATCACTGTTAGAAGCATTTTAAATCATTTATAAAAAGAGAAATGACAGGTTTATATTAATGAAGAATTTCTAAACTATTTTCTTTTTCAAATAAGGATGCTTATTTTTAGATCACACACACACACACACACATACACACACACACACACATACACACACACACACACACACACACACACACACACACACCAGAGCCAGAGCTACAATAAGTATGCCGTGATTTGAAAGCATAGTTTATATTTTATTTGTACTATAGATAGTGGTCAATGATACTTACAGTGAATAATTTTTTAAAATCTTATGTCCATTATACTACAGTAATAAATATCACTTTCCCCCACATAACATTTTGTTACTGGACTTTCATTTATTTAAAAATAAATTGGACATAAGTCATTTTCAAATTCTAGAGTGCTGCAAAAGCACCGTATAATTTTTACAATTTAGTGTGATGATAAGATATTTCATGGCTCTCTGAGAGTATTGAGTCTCAGCACCAAAAATGGACAGATACAATTTACAAAGATTATGATAACAGAGATTCATTTGCACAACCAATTTAATCCAGGAATTTTCTGTTTTTTTATTAAACTATGCACTTTCTCCCTTCCCTTCTAATTATACTATATTATTTTTCTGGGAGAGTGAACTATGAAGAACACTTTTGTTTTTGACAGAAATGGAACTGAAGAATATTTTCATGGAAGATTTATGATACATAGCCAATTACATCTGGATTGCAGATAGCAAATTAGTTTTGGATTTGTCTCATTCAAAGATCATTGACAAGTGTGATTCATCATAATAATTTTTCAGAGGAATCATAGCAGATCATAGCCTGTACCACAAACAACATTGCTATCACAATCCATCATGATTAAATCGTGGTCGAGAGTTAGATGAATGAGAACTTGGAATCATATATAAACATTGATAATTAGATGCTGATTTGAAGTGGGGATGTGAAGATTTGTGTGGCTGTACTGAACAGGCTAAGAATCATGTCTCTGCTACTTTTGGATTGTTTTAGAATCTCATGGAAATTCTCCCTAAAACAAATAAAACTCCATTAACTTCCCATTTAAATATTGTTAGAATATTTTCTATTGATGTAATTTCATAGGATGTTATCCATATTTTATGACATCTTTTAACAGTGTTAGATGTTTAAGAAAGTTTCAAATTTGAGAAAAAATGGCTACCAAAGGTTTTGTCCTTCTCCAGCCCTGATTTACTTTTTGTGAATAAGAGAAGCAGTGCAAAACTCAGACTACTTTTCTCAAATAGATCTGCATACTTGAGCTGCAAAAAAGTCTTCATATCGCGTTTCCTGAAACTCTCTTGATGATTCAGAAGTATCTACAAGTTTGTAATTTATTTATTTATTCAATAAATATTTATTGAATTTTGTTTATGCACCAAATACTGCTTTAGACATTGGGAATGCAACATTAATAAAATAGACTAATATCTCTGGGCTCTTTGAGCTCATAATCTGGTGGGAGAAATCAGAACACAAACAATGAATATCATAATGATGGATTGTTCGTAGAGAAAAATAAAACACACAAAAAAGTTTAAGCAGTGTGAATGAAAAAGATTCCAGAAAATTTGAAATATACTAGTGTGATTGTGTGCAAGTCACCTGAAAAACTGCAATTCTCATCACATACCCCTCAAAAAGTAACTGAGTCTGCTATCCACCAAGGCTTTGAAGTCCTATCGGCCTACTGTATCTGCTTGTTTTCCACTGCTCAGAAACAGCCACATTTTATTGAGTTGCTGTTCTAATGTGGAAGGATTATGTTCGAGGACTTAACTTAAAAAGACAGAATCTCCTTAACACTAGAAACAGCTTTAAAAATCATTTAGTCCTGTCCTCTTATTGTATTAAGGAAGACATTTTATACAGGCAGGAGAAATTACTTGCTGACAATTTCATGGCTAGTGAAGTCATCAGTAAGATGTGACCTCTGTTACCTAGCTCAAAGCTCAACCATCTCTGCCGGGATCCTACCCAGGCTGCTGCCTTTCTCTTTGCCTGATGTGTCGGTGTCAGATGTCTCACCACAGCCCTCCATCCCATGCACCACTCAGAAAATCTCATCATCTGCTGTGTGCATGTATGTCACTATCACCATAAACCGCATTATGATGTGAGTCAATAAGATTATAATGGACCAGTAAAAGTATAAAAAAAGCTAGCATAAAAATTAAACCAGGTTATATCTAAGCCACACATGAGTGAGTAGAAAAATATTTTTTAAAAAGACTACCAATGCCAATCTCAATATCATGTATGGGGAAGGGGAGAAAGTGGAGAGGAAGCTAGGACAAGCTCATCCAGTGCTGTGTGTATGTTTGTCAGTGTGAGCCTGTCACTTTGAACTGTATTGTGATGTGAGACTGCAATACACCAATAAAAGTATGTACTGTAAAAAAAAAAAAAAGAAAATTTAAGAAAACGGCAAATCAAAATGCCAGAAGGTATAGAAAGCAATATTTTAACACATTTTGATCCAGAATTTTGGGAATTGAGTTAATATAAATTACCAAGCATGCATTCCTTTTTAGCTTTTATCATTCTGTATTCTCAATAAATCAACATAAGCATTTGTATGGAAAAAAGACCTAATACAAGGTTGTACTTATGCAGAGTTCCCAAAAATAAAAATAAAAATCCCCAAGGTATTAAAACTAAAATTACCCTAATATGTAAAGTATATATAAGAAAGCTCAAAGACTGATATTTTTCCTATGATGTCTTATTTCTTAGCTTACTTATACTTTCAAACATTAAATTCTATGAAAGAGTATTTTTGGTGCCAATTTACTAATAATCTGGTACATTCTAATTCTGCTTATTAGATGATTCATTGCAGATGATCAGAATCCAACCCTTTGTTTATGATTCGATTTCTAATTTTATCATATACACCAAATAAGATATGGTCTTTTCAAGTTCTCTTTTTTCTTTCTTTTGAAATCAGATATGCTCATATCTCTATCATCAGATCACCAGAATATGGTAAACGTGTTGTCACCCCGCTTTGAAGCTGGTCTATAAAATTCTCTGTGTGGTTCTTTATGCCTTATCTATTCCTTGCATGAAGGAAAGGGCTCTGAGAAGGAACTAAAACAAGGCCAGAACCAAAAGGTGGAAGATTATTTGGCCTTTGAATTACTTCATAGAAGTCTACCTGCCATACATCACATTGAATTACTATAGCAGCAAGAAATCACTTCAACTGAATTGAGCCATTGAAAATTTGGGTATTTATTTTTTGCATTATTCAGCTTTCACTGATTAATACATATGTATTTTATCCATATATTTGAATATAGATTAATACATCTTATTGTTTTAAAAGCCTTACAAACTTTTTTCATTTATATTTTCATTTCTATATACTGACAATTAACAAACTTTGGAAATTTTTCGCATACTAAATTTCCAATAAATATTTTAACTATTTTTGGATTTTTCTTAATTGGGATATATTTTCTTCTCTTTTGATCCATTCAATAGCATGAAGCTGACACATCAAGCATTCTAAAAAACATACAGCATTCTAAAAAAGAAAAAAAGGTGTAAATTTGAATGGAGCACCTACAATTGAAAGGTGGCAGAAAAGAAGCTAAAAAGCAGGTAAGAGACCAGAAAAGTACCCCACCGGCCTCAAATGGCTGGGGCCACAGGCACAGTGACAGCACAATCTTGCAACACTACATCAGGACTGCCAAAGAATCTCAGAAGAAAAAAAAAAAAAAAGCCAACAACCTGAAGTGAAATAAAGGGATGCAGCTCATCAGAATTAAAATTGGTTGGCACCTCCTATGAAGACTCTGGCTACAACTTGCAACACTGGCAGCCAACCTCACCATGCTCTCCAAAGTTCCAGAGTGGTGCCCAACAACATTGTAAGTGAATTAGCCATTTCCTTAAGAAAAGCATTCAATGTGGCCACAAAATCTCATGCAGCCAGTGATGAACTCACAGGGTATAATACCTCAGTACACTGTAGTCCAGGTGGGGGTGGAATCTGCTGTCAGACATAGCAGAGGTGCAGATGACCAGACAGCCCACAGGGCCAATCAGGCAAAAGTGCCCACAATCTCCAGAGCTCAGAACCCTAGTAAGACCTTCAGAGATCACCACAGACCACCCAATCCTGGTGATCAAGGAAAGCCAGTCCAACCCAACCCTAGCTGTAGAGAATGGGGACTCCTACATATACCCTAGTCTGGTCCCAGCAGCATCTACCACCTACACAGGAAAGGAGAGACTTGAGCTCAGCATCAGTGGAAAGTGTGGAGATCCGCAATTAAAACTAGATCCAAACCCACTGATAACAGCTGCCTATGTAGAACAAAAGCATCTCAGAGACCCAGGCTTGCAGCTGGAAATGTACTAGTGGCACTCATGCTCAAGAACGTATTATAGAATGAGAACCTTAAACAATTAAAAGAATCCAAGGAGATACAGAAGGACTACAGAAGCCAAGCATGCTTAATATTCATATATTTGAAGGGTTGATTGTTTTATTGGTTTTTAATTTTGATTTTTGTCATTTTTATTGTGTGAGGTGCTTATTTGTTCTCTTTCTAACTCATTTCACAAGCTTCTTCCCTTGTACATATGTACTCCCTTTTCTCTGTCTCTTATCTTTTTTTCTTTTCTTTTTCTTGTATTAAACCCATTTCATATTACTATACTAAATACTCTATAGTGGTTAATAGAATACTACTGCATATTTGCTATCTCTAATCTCTACTATATATTACCTTTATAAATTTATGCTCTCATCCTATCTTCAATTTTACCCTATCTTTTCATTGATCACTTTACCACTTTCATTCTCACTCAACCATCACTATTGAATACAACACAACTTGCCCTTGTATATGCCAGTTGACACATATAGATTAAGGAAAATCCATCAAAAGCAACATAGATATAAAGTTAAAAACTCTGAGAACATTAGAAGGAGAAATAATAAGAAAGCAATGAGTTCCCAAAACCCCACAATAATAGAAACTGACAGAAAACACAGAATTGCAGAGATTGCCAAAGGGACAGATCAGAAATTTAAGAGCAGAAATAATACAGAATTTCTAAAAAAAATTTAGGAAGAGACTGTAAGAAATGAAGGATGCAATCATTGAAGTGAATGCATCAACACAAACCATAAACAATAGACAACATAAAAAATAGAATCTCGTTGTTAGAAGATGATCACTCCAAAAATGAAAGTATAGTATGTAATTTAGAAAAAGCAATCCAACATCATGAATTGGACATCAAAGAGATATGGGTCCATCTTAAAAGAGCTAATTAAAAATAATAGACTTGGAAGAGAAAATGGAAGGTGAAATCAAAGGGATCTACAATTTTTTCAAAGAAGTAATAGTAGACAATTATTCAAGCATAGAAAATAGATTGATACACAGGTACAGAAAACTTACAGAACCACCTTTAGACAAGACCAGAAAAAAAAGTTTTGCCATGGCACATGATAGCCAAAACCAACAAATGTAGAAACCAAGGAAAGAATCTTAAAGAAAACAAAAACAAAAGAACAAATGACATTTAGAGGCAAACCAATTATAATCACTCCAGACTTCTCAAACTAAGTCATACAAGCCAGAAACTGTGAAAGAAAACAACTAGCTGTCAAAAATTTTCTACTTAACAATCTCTCAAATTACACAGGGAAATAAAAATTTTCTATGACAAACAGAAGCAGAAAGAATTTATGCCTTTCAAACCAACACTAGAGAAAATACAAAAAGATACTAACTGCAAAGAAGAAATAAGCAATAAATGCCAGAAAGAGAAAAACAATAATTTTCATCAACCAAACAGCTAAGCAAAAAAGAACAAACTATCTAAAAAAAAAGTTAAAACTCAAAATTTTTGTAATTAAAAATCAGCTCTCAATAATTACATTAAATGGCCCCAATTCTTTGATAAAAAGACATAAAATGGCAAATGGATTAAAAACCAGAATCCATCTATCTGTTGATTGCAAGAAACATACCTTAAAGTAAAGATAGTCACAGACTAAATGTGAAGGGCTGGAGCAAGGTAATCCATGGTAAAAGATCATGAAGATAAGCAGGAGTAACAACCATCATATCAGACAATTTAGACTTCAAGCCCAAGCTTATAAGAAGAGACAGAGCAGGTCATTCTTACTAGTAAAAGGACAATCAAGCAAGATAGAATAACAATAGTGAACATTTATGCCCCAAGCTTAGGATAAACTACTTTCATAAAACAAACTGTTTGTGACATTAGGTCACACATAAGTAAGTTTCAATATAATAATACTGGGAGACTTCCACACTCCTCTCACACCACTTGACTGATCTTCTAAACAAAAAGTCGGTAAAGATGACTTAGACCTAAAGAACAGGATAAACCAAATGGACTTATTAGATACATATAGAATATTCCACCCAACTACAGCAGAATTTACATTTTTTAAATTGTATTTGTGTGTGTGTATGTGTGTGTGTGTGTGTGTGTGTGTGTGTGTGTGTGTGTGTGGTACTGGGGTTCCTGGAAACCCTTCTACCTCCGGGTTACACTCCCAGACCTATTTTATAATTTTATTAGGAAACAGGACCTCTTAAGCCAGAGAGGCTGGCTTCGAACCTGCCCGATCCTACTGTCTCCACCTCCCAAGCATGGGGATTACAAGCATGCACCACCACGCCAGGCTAAATTGTATTTTATCATTGCATTATAGTCTTACATCATGATGTGGATCATGATGACAATGGCATATATTCACATAGAACTTGGTGCTCTTCCCTCCTCCCTGCTTCCCCCTTTTTCCTCCATCCCAATATTAAGTATTCAGATTAGCTATGCTATATTCACATGTATGCATATATTTAATGTAACTTTTTCATTAATTAATCTCAGCCTTTTTCCTCCCCTACCCCTCTTTTCTGGCTTTGCTAAGGTTTCCATTCCATTATCCGTAGTCCCTCTGGTATCCCTAATACTCCATAGCTTGAGCATATTAAAGAAAACATATGTCCCTTCTCTTTTCTGTTTGCCTAATCTCACTTAACATAATATTCTCCAGGTCTTTCCATCTTCTTGCAAATGGCATGATTTTATTCTTTTTTATTGCTGAGTAGAATTCCATTGTGTGTATTACCTGTAATTTTGCAATCCATTCATCTGTTGATAGAAACCTAGGTTGGTTCCATATTTTGGCTATTGAGCATTGTGCTGTTATGAACATGGGTGTGCATATGATCTGGCTATACCATTCCTGTGTATCTTTCCAAAGGGGTTGAAATCAGCGAACTTCAGTAGCATATACAGAATTTATATTTTTCTCAGATGTTCACAGAACCTTCTCCAAAACAGATCACATCTTGGGCCACAAAGTGAGCAGTAACAAATTAAAAAAATGTGACATATTTCCCTGTGTCTCTTCAGAACACAATGGAATAAAACTAGAAATCAACTATAAGAAAACCCAGATTAACCACATAAACACTTGGAGTCTGAACACCACACTACTGAATGAGGAATGGGTCATTGAGAAACTAAAGGGTGAAATTAAGACATTCCTAGAAACAAATGAAAATAGAAATATATCAAAATCTCTGGAAAACCTTGAAGGCAGTAATAAGAGAAAAATTAATAGCACCCACTACCCACATTAGAACATAAAATCACCAAATAAATAACCTAATGACATACCTCAAAGCCCTTGAAAAACAGGATCATTCTAGCTCCAAAGCCATAGAAGACAGAAAATTATTAAAATCAGAACAGAAATCAATGAAATAGAAAATTTAAAAATCAACAAAATAAAAATCTGATTTCTCTAAAAAATAAGGAAGTTAAATAAACCACTAACCAAAAAAGGAAAGAATCAATTCAAATTACAAAAATAAGAGAAGAAAGAGGAGATATTACTACTGATAGTAAAGAAATCCTGAGGCCTATCAGAAAACATTTTTAAAAACTATACTTCAACAAAATGGAAAATTTGAAAAAGTTGATAAATTTCTAGATAAATACAACCTTTTTAAACTGAATCAAGATGATATAGAAATTTTAAACTAACCCATAAGTCAGAGAGTTTGAAGCAGCAATAAAGAGCCTACCATCAAACATCAGCCCTAACTAGCTGATTTTCCAAGTGAATTTTATAAAACCAAGGAGCTAATCTTATAAGATTAGCTAAATTTTATAAAATAGAAGAGCTAATACCAATGCTCCTCAATCTATTTTGTTAAAAAGAGAGAAACAAGACTCTCCCAAATATATTCTATGAAGCCAACATCGCATTAATATCAAAACCAAATAAAGACAGCTCAAGAAAAAAGAAACTAAAGGCATCTATTACTAATGAACTTAGATGTAAAATTGCTAAATAAAATAATAGCAACATGCAATCAAAACCACATCAAGAAAATCATATACCATGAACTAGTAGGGTTCATTCCAGGGATCTTGCTGAACCAATGCAAGAATGGTTCAACATACAAAATAATAATTCACTGAATTCATCACATAAGCAGAACCAAAGATTAAAATCACATGATCATTTCAATAGATGCTATAAAAGCATTCGACAAAATCCAACACCCATTTATGTTAAAAGTACTGTAGAGAACAGGAATAGAAGGAACATACCTCTACAGCATAAAGGCAATTTAACAAAGGACCACAGCCAAAACATTAAATGTAAAAAAAAAAAAATTTGTGATAATTCCTCCTAAAGACAAAAACAAGACAAAGATGCCCACAATCACCACTTTTTTTCAATACAGTATTTGAGAATCTATCCAGAGGATTAAGGTAAGAACAGAAAATCAAAGGAGTACAAATAGAAAAAGAGGAACTAAAACTATCACTATTTGCAGATGACATGATACTATACTTAAAAGACCCAATGAACTCAACCAAAAAGTTTATAGAACTGATCAACAAATCCAGTCAAGTGTCTGTGTACAAAATCAATCTTTAAGAATCAGAAGCTTTTCTGTATGCCAACCACAAATGCGCTGAAAAAGAAATACAGAAAACACTTCCACTCAGGATATTCCACAAAAAGATAAAATATTTAGAAAAAAACTAACCAAAGAGGTAAAAGACCTTACAAAAATATATAAAACACTGAAAGAAATGAAAGAGGACCAAAGAAGATGAAAAGATGTTGCATGTTCTTTAATAGGCAGAATGAATATCATTAAAATGGCCATTTATCCAAAAGTGACCTAGAGATTCAATGCAATATTCATTAAATTACCAAGGTCATTTCTTACAGACATTGAAAAATCAGTACTTAAACTCATTTGCAACAATAAAAACCCATAATAGACAAAATAGTTCTCAGCAACAAGAACCATACAGGAGGAATCACAATATCTGCCTTCAAACTATACTATAAAACCTGAGTAATAAAATCAGTATGGTACTAGCACAAAAACTGACACATAGACCAATGAGCAGGAATAGAAGACTCAGAAACAAATCTGCAGACTTATGGCCAATTTATTTTTGACAAAGGAGCCAAAAACATGCACTGGACAAAAAGATAGACTTTTCAACAGATGGCATTGGCAAAACTGGTTAACTGTATGCAGAAAAATGAAAATAAACCTCACTTTCTCACCCTACACAAGAGTCAATTCAAAATGCATCAAAGACTTGGAAATCAGACCAGAGACCTTGAAGCTCTTTGAAGAGGACATAGGTCCAACACTTCAACACATAGGCACAGGTAAAAACTTTCTCAACAAGACCCCAAATCACAAGAACCTAAAAGGCAAATAAATATGTGGGATTGCATTAAACTGAAGAGCTTTTATACAGCAAAGAAAACCATCAAGAACCTCAACAGAGAGCTGACAGAATAAAATTTTTGCCAACTATACCTCCGGTAGAGAACTAATATCTATAGTATACTGAGACTTCAAGAAACTCACAGCTAAGAAAACAAATACTCCAATCAAAAAATGTGCAAGTGAGTTAAATAAACTTTTCACAAAAGAAGAAATTCAAATGGCCAATAAATATATAAAAAATTCAACATCATTATCAATCACAGAGATGCCAATCAGAACTACCCTAAGATTTCACCTAATTTCAACTAGAATGGCAATCATCCACTACACAAAAAAACAGAAAATGCTGGTGAGGATGTGGAGAAGTGGGAACTCTAATCCATTGTTGGTGGGATTTCAAAATAATGTGACCACTTTGGAAAACAGTATGGAGGATCCTCAGAAGATTGGGAATGAACCTACCATATGACCCAGCTATAACCTGCCTGGGTATATACCCAAAGGAATGAAAACCAAAGTACCAAACCTATGTATGTGTATCTATGTTTATAGCTGAACAATTCCCAATTGCCAAACTATGGAACCAGCCAAGATGTCCATCAAAAGATGAATGGATTACAAAACTATGGGATATATACACAATGGAATTTTACTCAGCCATAATGAACAAAATTATGTCCTTTGTGAGGAAGAAGATGGAACTGGAGAACATTATTCTGTGAGGAAATAGATGGAACTGGAAAACATTAGGCTAAGTGAGATTAGTCAGTCAGAAAAAGTAAAAAATTGGATGCTCTTCTTAATATATAAAATCTAGGCAGAAAAAGTGTCATAGGAAGAACTCTAGACAAGCAGAAACCCTAATTAAGCAAATAAGACAACCTAATTAATGATGATGGGAGAAGAGAAGAGGAAAATTTTCTATTGTAAATGATGTACATTCACAAACATATAAAAGTCAACCACTAAGCCAAACATATGAAGGAGGGAGAGAGGGAAAGGAATGGAATGATAATTTGAGAAATGCTAAATAAATAATGTGTGTATGTATGCCTCTACCATCTTGTACTCCATTAAAATATATGACTACAATCCACCAATAAATTTTTTATAATTTCATAGAGACTTTATAAAATGAGACTGTAGAAGTTATAGATGAGTTGTACAATGACCACCAATAATTCTAAAATCTCAGTAGCTTAAACAAATTTCTCAACACAAAAGTTGAGGACTTTCCCATGCAAAGTATGCTATCCAAGTGATGTACCTATTTATTGAGATCCCATTAGCTGCCCAATGTCTTCCTGACATTAGCCTCTTTCATCTTTGGCAGTCAAGTCTTTCTTATGTTATCCCATAAACACTTTTTTCTCCTCCATAGTCTGGAAGTGATCATTGCCAAACTTAAAGATGGCAACAATGAACTTCAAGTTGATGTTCTCCAGTGCCCAGCATTTGGCCTGTGACAGAAAGAACATGCAGAGGGTGAGGACATGCTTCTTAATTCCTTCCCACCACACAGTCATTCAACATGACAAAGTTGTTGGTCACTTCACCATAGTGGACAAAACCACCCAGGAGTTTGATGCTCTTGTCAGGGAAATCATAATTGGTGAAGGTGTTATTCTTGATCAGCTTCCCATTCTTGATGAGGCAGGCCCAACCAGTCCTGTAGATCTCCTTGTTGATCTTTTTGTGGTGATGATAGCTTTTTTGCCCAGCTCTGGCCACAAAGAAAGACACATAAGCAGAGTGCCATGCTACCATAGAGACAACCTTGCATAGCCTTTAGTGTGTCTTAAGGGGCAGCTTCTTGGTCTGCCAGCAACTGATAACCCCTTTGTAGCCTTTGCCTTTGGTCACCATGATGACATCAAACATTTCATCCTTCCCAAACAGCTGCTTCAGTGGAATCTGCTGCTCCAGCTTTTCCTGGGCTCAGTCCAGTTTCTCTGCCACAGTGCTCCCATTCACCTGGATCTCTATCAGGTGGACCTTCCTCTAGTGTAGAGAAAGCAGGAACATCTGGGTGTGAATATTGGTGTGGATGACCTGTTGGTACTTCTTCATGTTGCAGAAGTCCTGCCCCCGCAGTTTCTTGCCCATATCATCCTGCCACTTCTTATAGTATTTGGTGAAGGCCTTCTTCTTAGATTCATGCCAGTTCTTTTAGAAGCACCCTTTGTACTCATCACTGATATGCTCAGCAAAGATGGTTTTGAAAGTCCAGAAGTCTCAGGGGGTTCCACATAGCCCACGATATCCACAAGAACCATGGGCAGCATTTCCATGATGATCATGGCCCCCTACTACTTCCTTTATATTCACCTTGGATCCTGGCCTATCGACTTCCCACATGATATGGGTAATGCCAACCTTGTAGCCCATACCCATGTTTGGGAGCAAAGAATTCTTGTGTGACATGGCACCATCAAATCCTGCTTGGAGAGGGTTAAGATTTTATTAATAACTGTAAAAGTTCATCCAAAAATGTTCAGTTAATTTACACCATGAGTGTAGTTAGAAGCATTAGTTATTCTCCACCTCATTGCCAATAGTTGATATTGTCAAACTTTTTCATTTGTGTCAACCTGGTGAGCATGATTTGCCTCTCCATGGATGATAATGGGGTGACTGCTATGGCATGTATGTTTTTTCTCTAAAGTGTTGCTGCTGTTGGCACATTTTTCTATTGAGTTGTCATTTTCTCTTTGATGTGTAAGTATTAAAAATATATTCTGGACTTTAATTCTATGTTAGCTTTATGTTTTATAAATATTTTTACAGGGCTTGTGGCTTGTCATTCCACATTTATTTATGGTGCCTTTTGATGTACAGAGATTTTTAAATTTATTGTTGACAAATTTATCATTTTTTCCTATGATTCTTTGCTCTTTTTGTCTTGCATAAAAACTCATCTCAAATCTTGTATCATAAATATAATTTATGCTAAAAGTTTTAAAGTTTTTATTTTGTGAGAATTTGTCAAATCCACCTAGAACTCATTTTGAGCATAATGTGACATAAATATTTATTTTTCCACACTAACAAAACCAGTACTGAAAACCATATACTGAATAGTCCATTTTTCCCTCCAATCATCCACAATAGCCCTTCATTTTTCTACAGTTTTACATGAGTATGAATCTGTTTCTTCACTATCTATTCTATTTCCTAGATCTGGTGTTTATCCTCATTACCATAACTGCCTTGATTGCTGTTGCTTGATAATAATTCTTTCTTTCTGGTTTCCCTGTACCTATTTTTATTCATTTATATAATCAACAAATGCTGATTCTGCACACATTAAATGTCAGGAGTGTTTCTTGGGACTGAGAATTTACAAGAAATCAAAAGGACCAAATACGTCTAGCTTTATTAAGTTCCTCTTTTATAGATACGATGGACATTAGCAAACTACAATAGATAATTATATAGTAAGCTAGAAAAAATATATGAAAAATAAAATCATATTTTTTAGGAAGAGGAGTTCCAGGGATATCAGAAATATACAATTTTAAATAAGAAAAGCCTCTCTTTTAACCAGACATTTGAAAAAGGCAAGGTTATTAAGATTTGCAGGAAATGGCATACCCAGAGGAAGTGTAGGCCAAAGACTCTGAATTTTATATTTTTATATTTTATATTTTTTATTATTTATTTATTTTTTTAATTAATTATTATTATTTTTTTTTGGTGGTACTGGGAGATGGAACCCAGGGGCTTTCTACCTCCGGGCTATACTCCCAGACCTATTTTATACTTTATCTGGAAACAGGGTCTCACTAAGTTGCTGAGAGCCTCACTCAGTAGCTGAGGCTGGCTTCGAACCTGTGTGATCCTCCTGTCTCAGCCTCCCAGGCACGGGGATTACAACCATGTGCCACCACGCCCAGCTGAATTTTATATTTTTTATATCCAAGCATGTTTCATATCCTTGGAATACATGGGAGTTTTCTAGGATGACAACCTCATTCTTCTATAAAATTAGCTCAGCAATATTTTTCTATTTGCCTTTCTACATAAATATTTATATATAAAGTCATTAGAAAGCAGGATTGGTAGCACATGCCTGTGGTCCCATTACTTGGGAAGCTGAGGCAAGAGGATTACAGGTTTATGGTCAGCCTCATCAATCCAGTGAGGTCCTCAGCAACTTATCAGGACCCTGTCTCAAAATAAAAAGCTAAATATAAAAAATAAAAAATAGAGCTGGAGGTGTCGCTTAGAGGTATACCCCCAGTACCAGGTAAAATAAAATCTTTAGGAAATGACCTCCTATACTGTTGCAGAAAAAGAATTTATTACAAAATTATTATCAAAGCCTATCAACTTCTAAAACAATGCTTATATTCTCCCTGGTATTACTATATAAAGAAAAATATAAATGAAATACATATATAACTATTTTCCACCACTGATAATAGGGAGTAGCATATAGGATCACAGCTGAGTACTCTGTATCCTGGAGAATCTGATTGGAGGGATTATAAAACTTTTCAGAAAATCAAAACAAAGCTATTTTATTTAAAAAAAAAACAGTGTAAACTATCTTCATTGCTTCAAAATTCTAATCTCTACAATGTATCTTTGCCTCCAACCAGTTGCACAAGAAAATCAACCACTTCAATTTTCAATTTCTTCATGAGTAAAAATGGGCATATAATAGATCTACTCCATTAGTTATGGAAAAGAATAAATAAGGTAAGTGAGTATGCTAATTAGTAATTAACTCATCAATGAAACCTTATAGAATTTGAATTAGGATCTTCATATAATCCTGATGCCCATGGCTACCCACATTTAGCAAAAGTTTGTTATTTCATGGAGACTTGATCCATGTTCTTTCTAGAGATGTCAAACACTAATAATTCAACATCATTTTCATAAGAATCTTTCTGCTAAAAGTTTTTCAAGGATCCCACACCTGCAGGATCAAACCTGAACTTAAACATGGTGTGGGACCCATTCGGCATCTGACTCCTGAGCACTTTTACAACCTCACCTACACACCTCTCTCATACATTCCCTATAGTCTGTCAACACTCTTGGGCTTTGCACATCCTGTTCCTGCTTCTAAGAATGCCATTTCCTTCTGTTCTCCTTCCTCTTCCTTAAGAGTGCTGCAAGGTTGCCAGCTTTGTGTTGCCTTCTCTGTTACTTCAAGGGGTGAGGATAATATGACCCGGCGCTATTGGATCATTATTTTCTGAGTATAAGACATTCTTTTTCTTTGTGTACTAAGGCTTTTAGGTCATATTCAAGCTGATTGGTCTGAAGATGACTGTAAAATACAGTTGAATTGAGGCAGGGCAGAACCCTTTAAAACCTGTGACCTACAAAATTGGATGTGTCCTAATAGCCCACGATATTACTGCTATTGGCTAAAGAATTTCGACATCCCTTTATGACTCCCTGGGAATTTTACAATGGCCTTAATATAGCACTATGATTCTTAGAATCAGTGTTGAGAAGCTCATCATCACTTGGTGTTGTACAGAACATCGGGTAGACTGTATTTGGTCTTAAATACAGGTAATGGCACCTATCAGAAAAAATCTGTAGCCCAAGAAATCTATTTTCATGCTTCTTCTTGCCTATAAAGATACCTTCCTGATTCAATGAACATATTAATCGCTTTCTTTGTAGGGAGATCTATGCCTGGGATATAAACTTGGCTGACCAGCCTATGAACCCAAATCATCTATTCTTGTATTGATTTAGCACTGACTCGCTTAACCTATTAAAGCACCTAATTTTGCTGGGCTATATAGCAGGGTGAAAATTCTGTTATATTTATTATACCTCCCAATATCCCTGCAAAGTAAATGGTCATAAATGACAGTTGTGAAACTTGTGCTCCAAACTTCCCTATTGTGGTTATTAAACCCTTTTCTCAGACAGTGGGCAATTGAGCCCTCAGATGTAAATGCATACTGATAATTATATTCATTTGAGTTCTGTTTTGTAATTTTTTTCATTTCCTTCTTTATACCATGTTGCAGAAAAATGTTGTTATGCTCTTCCTATAATTACATTCCTTCATATTTGTGTATCACACATACAATGCTAGTTATATTTTACATATTTCAGTGTCAAGTTCACAATACAATTTGATTTCTCCCTTCTCTATCAAATGGATCTCCAGAAACGGTGCTAAGAAAAATTTGTTTCTCTGAAAAACACCATTATGAAAATTCATTCTATTTGTTTTTTGGCTAACATTGCCCATTTAGCAGACAATTTTATTGAGCTATGTACATTGATGTGTGTATCTTTTCAAAAGCTCATTGTATATTGACTCCAATAACACTTTCTGGTTGTATACCATAAAGAGAAATTGTAAGGCTTATAAAGTGTATAGCTTTTGAAACTAATTCCCATCCATACTACTAGAGCATCACATAACAAGTTTCTATTTATTACTCTGTCTTCACCTCTCCATTATTTCTATTGGTAGCAAATCTTAGGCCTGAGCTTTACCAATCCAAGTGTTATAGTTAGATATAAAATGCCCCTTAAATTCCAATTTATTAATATTCAGGGTTGATATAATTGAGTCATGAGGGTTGTAATTCCAGAAGTGTATAAATTCAATGTATTTACCTGGGTGGTATTTGGTAGGCCAGATGTGGCTGGAGGAATTGGATCCCTAAGGGCGCACCTTTAGTGATTTTATATAGATGGTTCCTCATCCCCGGCTCAACTTCTTGCTTCCAGCTTCCACGATGAATGCACAGTCCCTGTGATCTCCCTTTCTCTGCTTTCTGTTACGATGCTCTGAGATTCACAATCCCTGGCCTCACATGGTCTGAACTAGAAACTGTAGGAAAATAAATCTTCTTTTCTCTAAATTACATGGTCAGTCTTTAGATTATAGCTGCAAGAGTCCTGAGCAGAGCACCAAATTTGTAAGGTATATAGAGAAAATTAGTATATAAATTTATTATGAAATTACGTAGATTCAGTGTGTTCAACATATTAATTGATTGTCAAGACTTGTCTTCACTTGGGTCTGGGTGGCTTCTGTATAGCCTAGGTACAGTTTCCATTCCTTCATTGTTCTATCTCAAACTTAATATTCCAGATTCATCTTATGTGCCAATTCTCCCACAAAGATACCTTGAATACACAGTCTGATATTGATATTCCTTTATGCTCACATGCCACTGGGCACACCTCTTATGGTAGAATTTGCCAAATTGCACCTTATATTTGATTGTCTTGTCTCTTTCTACAGAGAGCTGATTAAAAGCAAGCATTTTACCTTATGTGAGGCTGTAGCTTCAGCATAGTGCCTAATATATAGTAAGCACTTAATACATATTTAATAAATAAAGACAAACGAATCCTGTTACCCTCTTTTCCTTCAAGTCATAAAGGTCCATTACTAAATGCATGTAAATTTGTTTAAACTTGTTTTGCCCCAAAGAAATTCTATGTGGTAGTTTGCATGTATTAGAAGCTTCATAAATATTTACATAAGAAATGAATGAATAAATAAATAAATAAATAAATAAAATATAAATTCCTAAAACCACTTTTTCTCTCATTTTCTATCAAACCTTAAAAATGGGAGTAAGGATAGGATCTTATTGCAAAATAAAATTAATGCATTGCTGGTGATCTTTTCAAATAATAAAACACAGGTGCAAAATAAGAAAAAAATTACAGGAATTGTCTTTATAATTCCACCTGTTTTAAGATTTCTATATTTTTCATCCAAATTATGTTCACTGGGCACACAACCTACAAATGATCGCACGACATGCTTACATTTTAAAGCTTTGCTATTATACAGAACATAGCATGCCAAAGATTAACAGAGCATGTTTAAAAAATTTAAAACAGAAACTGGAAGACTTTCATGAACAATTGCTTTATCAAAGTGAGATATCTACAGTCGCCAATTAGAACAGTGTTGAGGAGCTCACTGCTTCTTTATAGCTCCTGCCCACACATAATCCTCATTCTACCTTTCTACCTGGCTGAAGAGATTGATCCAGTAAAAACATGCTGCAGATCAATTTCTCAGAGGGTGTCAGAAGAGAATGTTTCAGTGCACATCCTAACACTATTCTGCAATTGTTATTTTTCATGGTTGTCTACATCCTGGTAATATATCCCTAGATTTGACTGTAATCTTGCCACTGAGCTGGCCTGCAGGTCTCATAAACTTTTTTTAGTGTAGCCTTAAGTCACAGATTCTGTGGAATCAGACAGATAGTACTACCCCATAACATCCGTTAGAGAACACATCTGCGCTTACATCTCTTACTAATAAATGTTTTCACAGGGGAACCACATTCTGTTGGATGAAAATATACAGCAGTACAAAGCCACTGACTGGCCACATACCTATTGCCTTTGTAATTGAATTAGCCATTCCTAATTTCCACTAGGTTTTCTAGAATGTCCGTGTATTCTACTGAATCATACTTATGCAAATCATAAAAGTATAAAGTTTGGCCAGACGTGAGGATGGAGAGGTACACACCTGTAATCACACACAGTATTTAAGAGGCTGAGACACAATTATCACAAGTCTGAGGACAGCTTCTGCAATTTAGCAAGACCCTGTTTCAAAAAATAAAAATAAAAAAGGCTGGGAATATGGCTCAGAGGTAGAAAAACTCTGGGCTCAATCCCCAGTACAGTAATAATATAATAAAAGTAAAAAACAATAATAATAATGATAATAATACAGTTTGTTTATACTTTGGATGTCTAAAAGGTAGGATACAAGAATATTTGGTGGTTAGTTTTATAAAGCTCCAGAGCTTAAAATCTAGAAAATAGGTGAATCTGAAATTTTAGGAAATTGATGAATAAATAATAGAGTTGAGTTTCTGTCTCAAATATGTTAGTTACAACCACTACTCTGACTGGACCCAAGCAAAATAAGTTAATGGCAATATAATGGGTTGAGTAGTAGTTCTTTAAAAGATATGGCTATATCCTGCTTCACAGAATCTATGAATATAATCTTTACTGCAAGCACTTGAGATGACATTATCCAGTTATCAGGTTGGCCTGACAGCCAACAAGTAGTTTTAAAGAAGCAAAAGAGAAGAAAGACAAAAATAATCAGCTATGTGAAGAAGGAAGTAGAGATTGGAATTACACAGCCAAATATAAAGAGGTTCATAACGTTTAAGCCATTGAACTTGTGGAACTCTCTTAAGGAAGTGATAAAAAACCAATACAGCTAGTTTGTAATTAAGATGTAATAACATAGCATGTATCCTTTTTATTTTTTTATTTTTATGTGGATCATATTGAAAATGGCATACAATCAGACAGTGCTTGGTGCCCCCTCCCTCTCCTGCATCCCCTTCCCTCCCCCTAGTGTCCAGATTGAACATGCTACATTAATACGTTTACACATATTCGGATGTAGTTCCTCCATTAATCAACCTCAGCCTTCTTCCTCTCCTACCCTTCCTTCCTCAGCTTTGCTGAGGTTTCCCCTCCATTATCTGCATTCCCTCTGGTATCCTCATTACTTCCTAGTTTGGACATATTAGGGAAAACGTATGTCCCTTCTCTTCTGTGTTTGGCTGATCTCACTTAACATAATATTCTCCAGGACTTTCCATCTTCTTGCAAATGACATGAGTGATCTACAAATTCAATGCAATTCCTATCAAAATACCGACAACATTATTAATAGACCTAGAAAAAAAAGTCATGAATTTTATATGGAGATAGAAAAGACCCAGAATAGCCAAAGAAATTCTCAGCAATAAGAACCAGGCAGGAGGCATCACAATCCCGGACTTCAAATTGTACTCTTAGAGCAATAGTAGTAAAAACAGCATGGTATTGGCACAACAACAGGCATACAAACCAATGGAACAGAATAGAAGATACAGAAACAATCCCACACACCTATAGTCAATTGCTCTTTATAAAAAGAGCCAAATTTATACACTGGAGAAAAGACAGCCATTTCAACAAAGGGTGCTGGGGGAACTGGCTATCCATTTTTAGAAAGATGGAACTAAATCC
Source organism: Muscardinus avellanarius (assembly GCF_963383645.1). Taxonomy (NCBI): domain Eukaryota; kingdom Metazoa; phylum Chordata; class Mammalia; order Rodentia; family Gliridae; genus Muscardinus; species Muscardinus avellanarius. Next base: position 92,235,766 of record NC_137791.1, read on the forward strand.
TCACCTCTCACCATGCACAGGAATCAACTCAAGATGGATCAAAGACTTATAAATTAGACCAGACTCTGTGAAGTTATTAGAGGAGGGCATAGACTCAGCACTCCAACCTATAGGCCAGGAAGCATGTGTTCTATGACAGGGATACTGTCTGTTAGAAAGATACAAAGTCACTGAGAAGCTACAAATACTTAACTTCATGATCCTCACATGTACAAGCTCTTTCTGAGGAAGGGAAGCAACTGTGTGTTAATATGGCCATAGGTTTTGAGGGGTTTTGTTTATTTTTTACTGGTACATTGTAATCATGCAGCATGATGAAGTTCAGAGTGATAGAGACATAAATGCACTTGGTGAGCAGGCTCTTTACCTTGCCCATTCACCCCTCCTGTGCAGAAAATTCATTGAGATTGGCACTGATAAATCTGTTTATGTATATAATGTCTATAGAAGTGTTTTCTTCGATTAGTCTTACTTCCCCTTCCTCTCTTCCTTTGATCCCCTCAATCATTCCACTAGTGTTTCTTCTCCTTTGCCTAGAGTCTATCATATGTCCCATTGTTTTCTTCCTAGCTTTCACATGTGAGGACAAACATCTGACCTTTTACTTTTTTGTGACTGACTAATGTCACTTAGCATAATATTCACCAGTTGCATCCACTTCCCTGCAAAATTTTTTATGGCTATATAGAATTCCAGTTTGTGTAAAGCCCATGATTTTATAATCAGTTTATTTGTTGAAGGATGCCTAGGCTGGTTTCATAATTTGGCTATATACATGCATTTCTTGCTTTTCTAATTTCAATTCCTTTGGATAGATATCCAGAAGTTATATAGCTGGGTCATATGATAGGTTCATTCCCATTCTTATGAAGACCCTCCACACTGATTTCTAAAGTGGCTGCACTAATCTGCAATCCCACCAAGAGTGCATTAGAGTTTCTCACATCCTAGCCAGCATTTATTATTATTTTGTTTTTAATGTTGCCATTCTAATTTGGGTTTAGTATAGTTTTGATTTTGCACTTCTCTATTTTTTGTGCAAAATTCATATAATCAAGGTATTTTGGCCATGATTGACTAAGATTACTCTTTCAGTCAGAATTCTCACTGCCATAATTCAAAACAACAGACCACCATAACTTAGAGGAAGAAAGATTTGTTTACTCACAATTCAAAAGATTTCAGAGGTTCAATCCACATTAGGCCAGGTGAGGTCTGTAGAGCTCAGGGCATCCTGTCAGAAGGAAGAGAGATAAAGAAAGGGATATATACCTATGTCCCCCTTATTTTCATGGTATTTGAGATGAAAAATTGAGATAGGATACATTTTATCTCTTGGGTTATAATAATATAAATTTTATTTATTTGCATGTTGTTATTGTTAACTGTCTTATTCTAGGAATGTTTTTCAGGAACCTCCCCTATGAACAACTTCAAAAACTAATCTGAGCTGGACATGGTGACACATACCTGTAATCCCAAAACTTGGGAAGCTGAGACAGGAGGATCACAGATGTAAGGCCAACCTCAGCAATTTAGCAGACCCTAAGCAATTTAGCAAAACTGTTTCAAAATAAAAAAATAAAAGGGATAGGGGTGTAGCTTGGAGGTAGACTGTTTCTAGGTCCAATCCCAGGTACAGCAATAACAACAAAAATAACTCCTAATCTGTGTGAAACCCAGACAAAGCATCAAAAAAGTGGCTTGAAATGTACAAATCAGAAGACTAGTATGAAAATAATTCTGCCAGTCAGAGATGTAAGAGTGTAACTATCAATTATCATTGATTCTAGTCAAAATAAAATTTCTCTCCTATCAAGAATATCCATTATAATAAAGCATATAGGATTACAAACATACTCTACACAAATTCGATATAAATTTTTAAAAATAGAATGTATTAGTTTATATGTGTCTGTAGGACACTAAGTCATGGCAATCTCACAAACAGCAGAACATCTGAGTGTGAAGTCACATGTTCACAAGAACCCAACATTAAATAATAAAAAATAGCTATTGACTGTGATAAAGGGAAGGCTCTAACTATATACTGTTGCATTCATAGAGAGATATTATAAAATTGTTGTCATATGAAAATATGATTTAAAAATATACAGTCAAAAATGTAGTTATAAAATGTGGTTATAGGTTCATTTCACATAATAAATAATTTTACAATATATTATTTTTCTTAATTAAAAATTTTCCTGAATATTTTGCTTAATTTTACTTTAAATTTGTTGCAGTTTCTCATTCTACATATTAACTTTTATTTCAGACTTTGTATTATCTTCTTTAAATAAGTCTCCCTGGATCATATATGTCTATAATTTTAAAATCCGAACCCACTCTTACTGCCTGTATGTCAGAGTAGGTTAGATTCTTTAAAATATAATGAGGTTTGTGGGGAGAAAAGATAGAGAAAATAAGAAATGTTCCTTTTGATGTATAACAAAAGGAATTCTATTTTAGAATATTAAATTATTTTAATGCTTTTGAATATGTCCTATTCTATCATACTAGTAATGATATTATAGATTATTTTCTCCCCTGAAGTTTAGTGTTATTACCTGTGTTATTTGATTTTTCTCCCCAGACTTCTGTACTAGAGTCCACACAGGTAACAGTGCCAACTTTTAGATAATAACAGGAGTGGTGGTTATCAGATCTGTTCAAATTTACAAACTCCCAAGCAGATCTAGGACCTGAACTTAACATTTTGATGCTTAATGTGATCAGTCCTTTTGTGATGGTTAAATGCTAGGTTTTGGAGAAAGAAATCTCAAAAGAAATACTTCCAGGATTATATTTCTAAATTCATAAATGTATGTCCAAATTGATAACAAATTCCATGTCTGAGCTAGCTTCTGTCTTCTCCTAGTTCACAACAACAATCTGTACCTGTTGGTGAACAGGTGTTTCTCTTGCTTAAAAAAAAAAAGTCATTGGCTCTTTTTTTTTCTCTTTTTTTCCTATATCTTGGCACACAGACTCAGTGCATTCATGTTGAGAGGATATTTAAAAGAAGTTTCTTGTTTGTTAGCTTCCCAAAGCTCTTTTAAAAAAAAATCACATTTGACATCTCTTGTTAAAGGAGAGACCTCATTCCTAAACCGAGCTTTACAGACATCTTTCCCCCCATGGTTCCCACTTCGTCCCTCCATATCTTGTACATCTTGCTTGGAGAGGTTGTGCTCAGAAGCAGAGCTGACATACCTCTGAAAGTCCTGGAGGGAAAGCGGCCACATGCCAGGCACATCAGCTTTGTCAAAAAGATGGATGGTCAAAAGGAAGAGTTTGGCCAGGAAGAACCATCTAAAGAAAACTGTTGTTACCCTTAAACATACAGCATCAAAATTATGGCCTTGTTTAAGTGGGGTCATATACAGAACACTGAACCACAAATCAGGAAATGAAAATTCTAGTCCAAGTTCTGCAGCTAAACAGGCTGTGTTACTGATGCCACATCCTGCACCGTGTGGTTTGAGTTAATTCCTCTACAAAATTAGGCATTTTTGCAACATGGCCTCTATTTTTTTTTCCAGTTCTAAAAGCTTGTGGTCTTATTTTACGCAATGAGTCACATCTGTGTCCACAAAGAAGCAATGCTTTAGAGAACATTAAAGATGATTAAAGTGGAAAGAGGAGAGGCAAACAAAAATAATAGTAGGGGACCACAAGGGAGAATTACTCTCTGTGGGACAGGGACACTGCTATGTACTCTAAATGAAGAGGCTATTCTGCAGAAAAGCCTGGATGCTCAGACCTGTGGTCTCCTAGGAGACAACCTCACCATTCTCATTTGCTAATACTCCAGCAAGAGAGCAAAAAAGGAAAAAGAGCCAGGCCTGCCAGAAAATGCAGGGAGGAAAGAAGTTTGACATTTGTTTCCTTGTCACTTCCAGGGGTAAATGCGTCAAGTCTCCTTTGCATTAGCATCATATGAATCCACAATATTCTAAGGTCAGCTGATAGGAGCCTAGCAAAATCCTTTGTGTGCAGTGTTGGCCAAGATGGGAATCGATTCAGAAAAGTGGCTTTTCTGAAAGAAGAGGAATTAGCACAATATTCTGATGCTGCAAGCATCAGGGTTAATCTTGAGGCTCCTTGTATTTCTTTGGTGGCCCCAATCTCCACTGTATGAGATGTGAAGGAGTGCCTGTCACCATGAAAGGCAGGAAAAGTAGGCAGCAGAGAGGTTTCCTGGAGCCTCTGCTTTCCTTCTGCCTGTGAAATGTGTTGCTTCTTTACTTCTAAGAGTCTAGAGACACAGCATTAAATTGGGAAGAATTGTGATATAGTAGAAAAATGAATAGTGCAAAATGAATTCTGTTTCTTAAAGTCTGCTTAACCTTGGGATTATGAGCAAAGTGCTGAGGAGTACTACTGCCAGAGCATGCCTGTCAAACAGACAGAAAATGACTGTATTCCTTGGATATGTTCTCAGAAAGAATTACACAATGCCTTCATTAGCACACGATTCTTTAAAATTTGATATAAAGACCATTTAATAAATATATACTCTGAAACTTTGTCTAATTAAAATCCTTAGAAACTGAGAACAAAGTGAATGATTGAACGATAGACTGGCTTGTTATTGAATGAAAAAAATATTTTATGTCCCATGGTAATCATCTTTTTGAAATTTTCTATATAGCATCCTACTCTCATGAGTAGTACCTACTGGATAAATTTCACCATCTTTTAGTGAATGAAATATTGAAATGCTCTAATCATTAGCAAGATTATTTTCATTGTGCTGTCTCAAGAATGAAAAGATAGATTTGGGCTTATTCAAGAATGTGCAGATTACTGTAATTATAAAAAACTATTCAAATTATAAAGAGGTTATGCCCCAATAAACTCATTAAGAGTTGAAAATATTGTGAGCCAAAATGCATTTGATACACTTAAACTATGAACATGGTAGTTTAGCTTACCTTAACCTAAACATGCTTAGAACACATTAGCCTTGAGTTGGGCAAAATCATCTAACAGAAAATCTGTTTTATGGTACAGTTCCACACACAACACAGTACACTGTAGAAAATTAGTTGTTTCTTCTCATGGTCACATGGCTGACTGAGAGTTGCAGCTCCTTGCCACTGCCTAGCATTATGAGACATCTTCTAGCATGTCACAAGCCTGGAACAAGATTATGTATGAAATAGAAATTGAGGCTTCTACTGAATGCATATTGCTTTCATATACTTGTAACGTAAACATTTTTCTTTAAAAAAAAGTAAGTCTAACCCTGGTAAATGAGGGACCATCTGTATTTTTAAGTCACTGGCAAATGCTGATTTGTAATATTACTCTCCTTAAAATCTAGTTTTCTCTCTCACACAAAAAGAATTCTAGCTAACTTCAGTGCTAAATAGTTGACTTTTAGATAAATAAATTTTATGTTCCTGGCATATTTCTAGAAATACATGGAGCTTTTGGTCCCCTTCTTTTTTTTCCTTTTATCCTTTTTGCATTATCTCATTTATTCCCAAGTCTCAACTATGTAAAATATACCACAGATTCTCAATGACATCTCCAGCCTGGATCACACTCCGGAGCTGGAGATCTTCATTTCTGATTTTCTCGTGGCCATCCCCATCTTGATATCCCACAAGCCCTTCTTAACAGTATATACAAAGCTAACACAGACATATTCACTCTTACACTCATCTTCTGCCTATATTTTCCACATCTTTTCAGCACACAGGCCAGAAATATAGAAACCACTGTAGGTTCTTTCTTTCCATCAGTTTCCATATTTACATAGTCATTTGGTTATTAATTTTCATCATTTTCCATATTTACTTAATCAATTGGTTATTTGGCTAAATTTAATCAGATCCATTCTTCTACAATAGTGAAGTCAAACCCCACTTTCTCATCTACCCTGCCATACTGCTAGCATGGTATTCAATTCTCACCTGAATTGCCCCCTAACCCATCTTCTACATTACAATTAGATTGATATTGCTAAAAGAAATAAAGCATAGCATTTCCTTGCTTAAAACACAGCAGACTCTTCAACATTTTTACACTGTACATCAGGTTTGTCATAATCTGGTTTCTGTAGATCTCTCCACCCTCATCTCCTGCCAGCTCCCATTGAGCTGTGCTCTCTCATCTCTCCATGAAATACTGTGTAGAACTCTCCTGGAAAGTTCTTTCTCCTCATTTAAAGGTCAACTAACTGAGCCAAACTTTACCAAGTGGCCTGAACCTTCAGCCAGTCTGTCACTTCATCCTTGTTGCTACCTCCATATTTGATGTGTTACTATTATTACATGTTCTGTGTCATCACTTATTTCACCTTTCAATTCTATTTCTTCTGACCTACTCAAATGTGTTTATAAATTCTCTTCTATTCTACTAAATATTTCTCCCTCAGTAGTGAATTATTTTAATAAACATGCAAGCATGCCTTCAAAAGACCTCTTATAATTTCATATACCTCTCTTGTTGTTTTCCTTCTCTTCTACCCTCTTTTGCAGCAAAAGACTTTGAGGTATATATTCTAATTGCCTCCTTTTCTTCTCCCATCTTTTCTTTGTTGAAATCCCCTCCAGCTCCACTGAAACTGCTCTTGTCAAAGTCACCACATTGCTAAGCCCTAAGGTCAATTCTCAACCATCATCTTATTTGTTTTATCAGCAACATTTGACAGAGCTGATCCCTTTCTTCTTTTTCAAACACTTTCTTTTTACTTCACTTCTAAAAAGTACCATCTTCTGCTACATTGGCCTCTCTTTCTAAGTCACCTTTATTAATCTTCTTATCTCCTTGACCTCATCATGTGTCAGTGCACTGGGATTCAGACAGACATTTTATTCTTTTCTTCTATGCCCATTCCTGTGGCAAGCTCATCTAGTCCTATGCTTTAAGTACTAAACTGCAATTCCAAAACTTATATTTTTTCAGTGACAATTTATGCAATGGATCTCAAACTAATAGCTACCTGATAACTTAATGCATCCACCTGAATATCTCTTGAGAATCTCAATTTCACATTGCCAAAACTGAATTTCTTTTATCTTCCCCTTCTTGAAATTTCCATATCTCTTTTAATGGCAATACTTCCGTTGCTCAAGACATGATATTGCCTCTTCTGTTTCCCTCTTGCTTTACAGACAGTCCACTGGCAAATATACTAAGCTATATTTTCAAAATATACCCCAAATCAGACTACATTTACCACACTTGTTTCAAAACTCTCTTCCAAATCATACAGAGACTATTGAAAAATTTTCTCAACCTCTTACCATATTTCTTTTTTATTTTTAATTTTTTATTGGTGCATTATATTCATACATCATATTGGGGTAAAAACCTTGTGTGTACATACATGTACACATCACTGATTTAATCCCTACTCAATTCCCACCCCATTCACTCCCCATCCCTCCCTCCCTTGCTTGGCTTAGTGGTTGACTTCGATATTGTGTGTTTTAGAGATTTTCCTTCTTCCCACCTCCTTTCTCCTCCTTTAGGTTGTCATGTTTGCTCCTTTATAGGATGTCCTTTTTCATCTCGAGTTCTTACTATGACCCATTTCTCCTTAGCATTCACATTTTAGAGAAAGCATCTGATTTCTTATTTTTTGTGACTCTTACCATATTTCTATCTGCCAAATTGGTTCTATTAAGATATGATTCAAGGTCATTGCAATATTGAAAAACTTCACAACTCTCTCATATTAAAGGGTAGAATCATGGAAGACAGTCAAAAAGCACAAGCAGTTTGGCCTCTCAAGTCCTTTTGGATCCTATTATTCTCCCCTATTTTATCCACACCAGCCTCTCTCCTGCTCTATGAACAATATAGGATAATAATTTTTTCAGGTCTTTGCATTTACTGATCTTTGAGCCTACTACACTCTTCTCCCAGACACTAGCCTGGCCCATTTCCTTTACTCCCTGTTCAAATGTCACTTTCTCAATGATATTTTTTCTGACCTCCTTACTTATAATTGCAGTCCAATTCTTCCTACCTACCTCTACAGAATTCCTCCATCTCTTTGTGTCTCATTTTTCCATAAAGAAAGTATTATCCTCTGAATTTCTATGCATTTGATGTTTGGTTATTATACCCCATTTCACTAATATGTAAGCTATGAGGCCTTAGAGCTTCTTGTTGGTATTATTTACTGTTTTGAGTGCCTAGTATTATATAGGTATTTCATAAGTATTGAATAAAGTATTAATGCATTTGGCTATAAATCATGCTACCTATCTAAACATATTATGAGAATGATGAAAATAAAACCAGTTTAATGAAGTATGTCTGCAAAGAAGTAAGCTGAATGGGGAAGCTCACCAAGTGCTGTGTGCATGTGTGTGGCTATCACTCTAAACTACATTATAATATGAGACTACAATGCACCAATATAAGTATACATATGTATTCACACATATACATATATGTAATCATTCATACATATATATTCACACATATACATATATGTAATCATATATACACATATATGAAAGATATATAGGAACAGCTCAGAAGAAAACAATACTTCATTAAACAAGCAAAAAATCACTGGCTTTTCTTTTAATCATCGTGTACAGCTCCATAGAAGTGGAAATATTCGGGAGAAACTGCAAAAACTGTGCAAATGAAAGAATACACTATCAGAGCTCTCCATGTTGGGCAGGAAGACTTCACCATCACTCTGGAAGAAGAGAGACTTAGAGGGATGCATAATCCCTGAAGTAACATCCAAAGTGGTGAACGAAATGCAAAAAGAGGACATGAGGGAAGGGAGGAGGAAGAACAAGGAGGGCAAGTGATTAAAACAGCATGACTGAGACATGGAACTAATTCATCTTAATTGAGTGGGGAAATATTACCAACTCCCTTTGAAAGAGAGGTCAAAATTAAAACCACACTAGGATAATAAGTTTCTAAATAGTTGTTACACTTATTTTAACAGTTTGAAAAGACTTGAAGTATGAATTTTATCGTAGTATATATGTGTGTGTGTGTGTGTGTGTGTGTATATATATATATATATATATATATATATGTCACGTATATTAATCAAGAAGGCCTCACTGCTATAAGAAACTAACCCAAAATTCACAAAGTATAATCTAATGAAGACTTTTTCTCTACAACACTCATTTCAATTCACTGAGGGTCACCTGGGGACTCCGATACAGCCATTTCAGGATCCAGGCTCCTCCTTCTACTGACTAAAATGTCCTAAGCCTTGCAGTCCCCCACTATATCCTCCGTGTATGACCAGAAGACAAAGAAAGAAAATACATGGAATAGGTACATATGCCTATATTCTATTAGCTAAACCTCAGTCACATGACCATACAAAACTAAAGAGAGGCTATTACTCGTAGTTTAGCCACATGCCCCAAAGGCACAACTAGCCCATTTGCCAACAACTGTGAAGGATCTTAGGTTAAAATTGTAATCAACTTGCAAATTAACAAAATCAGCCTCCAACAATTTCATGGATGCTGATAAAAGAGATGAGGCTTTTGGGTCAGAGATCAAAGATAGTTTTGTGGGTTTTTTAGATATACAGCAATAGCAGTAGCAAAAGAGTCAACTTATTTTTTTGTTTGTTTGTTTATATTGTCAGACTCTGGAGCCTCAGTGCCCACAGGATTGGCAGAGAAGGTTGTATGATACCTGAAACAGACTGTGTTGCACAAGAAAAATTATGAGCTTGGAGAACCTAAGTCTTTGTATTAGGTGATATGCAAGTCTGACCTTTCTTTTCAATGGAGCAAAACACTATCACAAAACACTATTCCAGTTTTTATTTTGATAAAAAACAGCCAGTTCCTTGTGTACAAAATGGAGAAAAACCCAAAAAACTCATGGATAATTTTGTCCCACTCCCATAGAATTAAACAATTCTCAGAATTATTTAAAGTAACTTGAGTAAGCCATTCTTAATGAGTAATTAACAGCTTGACTTATCTGGAGCTGTGTCCTAAAACTATCAATATGAGGCTTACTCAAAATAATCTAGACTAAGAGAACCTTCATCCCACCTACCTACATGAGAGGGAAAAGGGCAGGGGTGATTGTAAAATTATGGCATTCAAAAGTATATGCTTCATGGCAGACAGATTTTCAAAGGAGAAAAATCATATTAGAGGTAACTAATATTATGCTTTGTATATTATTCTGTGTTGTATGGCTGAACGCAATTATATGTAAATGAGCTTTGCACCAAAAATTTTACATTAGTGCCCCAGGACTTAAAATTATAGAGCAGACTAATCCTTGGAGAAGTCTTAGGCATTAAAAAATATCATCTAGGAAAAACACATTATCCATGTGATGAGATTCTGAAGTGACCCAAGGAGAAAGGTACATTCTAAACATGCTTAAAGACATATGCTAATTTTTAAAAAATTGAAATCCTTTAGAGTATCTTAATGTACCAGGGAAAGTACTGATTTCAGAGTCAAAATGAAAAACTATAGTTATTTTTTTCTTCACACTTATTTTATTCATCCTGTGTTTATTGAGAATCAAATTTATGCATGCCAGCCCAAACCACTACAGCTAAAACAGCAAGCCACTGTTCTTGACTCAACAGAGACCCCTGCCTTAGTGGGAGAAAATACATAAAAATAATCGCACTGCACTCTGATAGTGAAAAGGATAGAATGATGTAGCAAGTGTTGTAATGGCAATGTGAAGAGAGGACCACAGAACAACATGAAAAAATTTCATATAAAACCAAGTCTTCACTAGAATTTGTTCATTGGTTCCTAGGAGGTTTCCCAAGAGTTGCATTGGATTCAAGTCATGAAATATAAATGGGAGATGCCTAAAAGTCCAAGGTAGAAAATAAATTATAAAGAGACTGAACTTTATATACAAAGAGCAGAAGACATGAAAGGGCATGCTGTGAAAGGGCAGAAAGCAGTTCCTCATGTTGGAAGCTTTGGAGGGTTGGAGAGAATGTCCTATGAGCTAGAACTATGATAGGAACCAGAGTTATGGGCCTCATCTGCCAAAAAATGGGGTCTGGGTGGAAACTGATGCCAATGAGGAAGCTAGGGATATTTTATTTGTTACCATTAAAAGCCACTCAAAGCTAAAACTGATCAGTTTTGGGTGCAATTCAGTTATTGCCACTTGCACTGCAGCTTTTAATCTTTTCTAATTTATCTTTCATCAAATATTTGTTGAATGCCTACTTTATGTGGATGCGTGTTATGTGCTGGGTGCTAGGGAATTCACACTAAGATACAATTTCAGCCTTTAAGAAGTTCACTTTCTACTTTCTATCATAGATCCAAATATACAGTTAAAAATAAATGAAGGAAGGCCGGGCGTGGTGGCGCACGCTTGTAAGCCCCGCGCTTGGGAGGCAGAGACAGGAGGATCTCGCAGGTTCGAAGCCAGCCGCGCGCGCTGGCTTAGGAGACCCTGTTTCCAAATAAAAATGTAAAAATAGGTCTGGGAGTGTAGCCCGGAGGTAGAAGGGCTTCCATAACCCCAGTACTACCAAAAAAAAAAAAAAAAGAAGGAAGGAAAAGTGAATGATATAGCAATTAATCCTGGGGATGCTGTGCAATAATAGCCTTTGGCATCACTACAGTGCATGATAGTGGAGTTCAATCAGCATTCAGGGTAAGGAATAGATTTTTGGTGGAAATGACCCAACATCTAAGTCAGCTCCCATATTCCGACCATCTTGATCACGCAGAGTGGGTACTAGCATGGTCCAAAAAGTGCAGTAGGCGATCGCTGGTTGTGGAACCAATGAGGAGACAATGACTAAGTAAAATCTTAGCTACAACCTTAAGCCTTAAGCTCTCAAAAGGGATGCTACCTTCTTCTCTGATCTGGACCTTATCTTCTGACACCGCTTCCGTGTTCACTCTGCTCCATTCACCCTGACTTTCTTCATTTCTCCAGCACTGAAGTGCCTGCACTTGCTACTTCCTCCCCTGATGTTCACAGGCAGAGCTTATTCACCCCCAAAGCCCCATTGTTTAACAAAGACCTCCTTCCTGTTCAACCCATCTATTGAGGGCCACTGCTTTTGCAATTCACTCTGCCATACTAACTCATTTTATTTAGATGCCATTTATCCATACCTGAATCTTCTTATGTTTCTTGGCTTTGTGTGCACCTCCTCATAGAAAAATTCCAAGAGCATGAGACTTAACTCTTTTGTTTAAAATTGCATTTTAGAGCATTGTGTACTCATATATAATGAAGACACAATAAATTATATATGAGTACACAATAAATATGTATTGATAAAATTACTGGGAACTGAAGAAAGGTATGTCATGGCCATATTTTTAATTTAAAAAGTTACCTCAGTTTCAGTAATGGTGGGGATATATTAAGAAAATTTTTTAGATAGAGAGTAATTGTTTGGGAAAAAAAATGTTGGTGCTCTGAACTAAAGTCTTACAGAAAGTCAAAAGAGATGGTAGATGTGAAGGGAGGAAACTGATGGACAGATGGTAGTGCCATTCACTGAGATATGGATCCAAAAAGACAAAGAAAATGTACCCAACATTGGATAAAGTACATAAATATAAAGTGCAGGCTTACATCAGTTGTGAAGAAAACTCCCTGGGGCTTATCTTATGACTAGTCCCAGTTGGAATATAGCAATTGTGTGAAATGCTTCTTGTACCCATAAAATGTGTTTATTAATCTCTCCCTACATATAATACCTGTGGAGGATTTCTCTTTATGGGGTTATATAAATGTAATCTCTGTTTTAGAAAATTGAAATCATTATTATTATAGTTTTATTATTACTACCTATAGCTAGTACAAGTCCCTTCCAGAATAGGCATAATTCACAAAAATACAGCAGAATACAAACTTCTCCCTCCTTGTTCCATCCCAGAAGTGATCTCTAGATTATAAATATTATGAAGATGAGTTTATTTTCCTAATTGAAAATATGGAAAATATGACATTTCCCAACCATACCCAAGTTTCTCATTTAATCTCTTGGCAAGGAATCCTATTGGCTCTCATTTCCTCTAAGTTCATATTTACTACACAAAGAACTGTCTCTATGAATTCCTAAATTCTCAAGGTTACATGAAGTAAAATGTACATTTGCAATTACTATTGTCACTGGAATTATTTTGCATATGTGTAACAGTGAGTGGATAAACAGTATGTACAGCAATTAATATTCAGTAGAATCCAAATATCTGAAATAGAAGGTTTTTAAAAGACTATGCATATATTTAAGGCTTTAATTTAAATTTCTATTTTCTAGGATTCAATGCACAGCAAAATATTTTGACAGCATGTAAATTCCTATTTTCTACATGTTCTGTATATTAATATAACCATCCCTCCTACTTCAAAAATGCTTAAGCAAAGAATGGTTACAAAACATCTCCATCTGTTTATAAATAGATAAATAAACTAGGCATGGTGGCACACAGCTTGTAATCCCTGTGCTTGGGAGGCGGAGACAGGAAGATCGTGCAGGTTCGAAGCCAGCCGTGCTGGCTTAAGAGACCCTGTTTCCAAAAATAAAAAAGTATAAAATAGGTCTGGGAGTGCAGCCCAGAGGTAGAAGGGCTTCCAGGAACCCCAGTACAACCACCCCCCCCAAAAAAGAAATAGATAAATAGCTTTGGTTTTTTGTTGTTGTTGTTTTTTGGGTTTTTTTAGATTTTTCTTCTCTTTGGGGAAAATATTAACCTTAAAACTTAAACTAATATGTAAATAAGAATTCTTAAAATAGCTCTCATAACTAAGTTGACTGTCATTTATTCTATTAAGCTACAACTATTAATTATTTGCTAGATATGTGAATAATTCTTGGAAATCAAAAGTCTGACTATAGCATTATGATGCTTTATTGTAAGTAAGCAGCCCTTGAAAGTAAATTGTATTGCAAGATTTTACAACTCACTTCCTGAAAGAAGAAAAATGAATAGTTTTCAAATATCTTCAAATCTACTTGCTAACTCCAGTCAGCACTTTCACACAATTTTCCTATGGTTGTATACTTGTATTTTAGTTTTGCCTTTTCCTTTGTATTTTATATTTTCATTGTTATATTCAGGGGATATGATATTATTTCAATGGAAACTGAAAGTGTTATCTTTCAAAAAGGAAACAAAAAAGAAATAGCTTTACAAACAAATGAATAAATATATATCCTAACTTTTTGTAATGAATAAAGTAGATTTTATGTCAGTTAAGCCTATAAAAATAATAATTTATGCATTGAGGGGTCAGGGTGTTGAACTGCTCTGGAAGGTTTATTAAAAACAAAGTGACTCTGATAATTCCTAAATAGTTCACAGGCCTAGAACTAGACCATCTAAACACCTACCTAAAGGAAGTCTTATTAATTTAATAAGCCATATTTATGGTTGTTTAATCAGAGACTAGCAAAGCCCTATGAAAGTTTTATTTACACTCTAGATAAACTTGTAGGCATTACCCACTCCCTGAAGAGCAGAGACTGAGCTTGACAAAGGTTAATTACTTGTATAACCCTGACCAGCTTGGGTTAAAAATGCAGAAGAATCTTGCTTATTAACCAAGAGTCAGAGCAAAAGAACAAAAGGTGATCAGTCCATGGCTGATATTATTTCTCCCAATGAGAAGCTATTTGTGCTTCAGAAAATCTAGAGAACAATTCCAATTATAAGGCAAAAATGAAAGAGTGGGGAACAGATCAGCTGCAAAGCGAAAGTATCAAGAATTTTGAGGATAATGGTACTATTCTGTTTGTTGGTTACTGGATTATCATATACATTTATTAGTACTCATCAAACAGTACTCAGAAAAGCAAATTTTAGCTATGTACTGAGTGACCCTGAGAACTTCTTTGATTCTTTAATTCACAGATAATTGTAGAGTCTAGAAACAGCATACTGTTGGCAAACTCGGTTTTTTAAGCAGTCAGGTAAGTCTTAATATGAGAATAGTCTTGTAGAACCTACATGATTATGATCCTACTCCACCAGCTTCTTAGTTCCAGAAATTAGTTTTCTTACAAAGTTTTTTCTGGTACTCTTACCAACACATACGCATGTGTGCACACATGAACATGCACACATGCTCACACACACCTCTCTTTTTATCATGGCCTTCTTTACAGGGTGCCTTCCGTTTTCTAAATTTTTTATATTCCCCCATTCATACTTTATACATGAATTTTTTCTACAAAAAGTAGCAAAGAGAAAAGAGAAACCATAACCCAGTAACACAGGAAAAATTGGAAATAATAGCTTCCTTTCTGGACCACTCAGATCTAGCCTGAGGTCAGACTAAAGACCAGGAATTGTGCCGCTCTACTCTCTCACCAGACATGCTGCATTGACCTCCTCGCTTTTCTTTCATCCTAATACTAAGTACACAAAAGCCATAGGATTGTATGTTTTCACAAGACTCAGTGTCTGGGATCTTCAGTCAACACCCAAGAGAAATAAGGCTTCCCTGTAGGCTCAGATAATATTTCCTATTATTGTTATACTTCAGTTTGGTTGGTAGTTAATCAACAAAGGTTTAAAAAAATTATTCTAAATTTCAAGAGACCAGATGATAATAATAAATAGGAAAAGTGAGGAGCCCATTGCTCCAAATCATAAGAGTATCTTCCATAGAAGGTATTCTTCCCTAAAAGCTTTTGACAGGTAAAAAGTAGTACATTTGCATCAAATTAATTGCTAATATTATGAGTAGATTCTCACACATGCATTTTAAGATACTTTATATTTTCTGCCAACCCAAAACAACCTTCTTAAAAGGGTTTTAAGACAAGGTCACAGAAAGCAGTGACCCAGAGAAACATAGCTCATATTTGCTCATATGTGTGGCCAAGGAAATGCATCATATATCAATTATGAATCTCATTATTAAGAAATTTTAGGCTGTCAAAACCTTAAAAGCCCTATTTTCCCCATAGCATACTGAGACATGTTCATTCACCTTTATATAAAGGTCTCCATTAGAATAAAGAAGAAATATTGGACGACAATTCTAAACAGAACTAGTCAACACTTTCATTTTTCCATGTGACTTATCTTCACGCTTCTACTATATATTCCATTAAAAGTGGCATATAAGTTATAGTTATAGACCAGATAAACATGTAAGTTGGCTTCCCTTGGAAAATAAGCAATACAAAGAGAAAAGAGTGTATTATCACTTGTACTCCTGAGAGCCTCTGGTAACTTATGTGCTCACTGTAGAAGGTTTCTTAATCTAAGTACCTGTGCTAAGAATATGGCCTACCTTCCAAGGAAGCTGCGCTCTCAGGGCAGATGGAGCAGTTTGAGCTTATCTCATTAATACTATTATCTTTAGCCTAAGTATAAGGAAAAGCATTAGGGAACCCCTTCAATTAACCTACATAACATAAAAGTTTTATAGTCAGGATTCAAAACCTAAATGCCTACAGAAACCAGACCACACATATAAATGTCCAAGGTGGTGGGATGTAAGAAACAGAACAAGGTGGTGAAGTGAGGACTATGGGGAAGAGGCAAGTGCATACCTTATGCTGAAGAGGCAGCTACAGTGGACTGCTGGCCAATGTGTTACCATGAGGCAGTGAGGAGCCAGCAGGGACAGGTCACCACTGTTTCACAAGAGTATCCATTTTCTCTAGCTGTGGAATTGGCTGATGCAAATGGTTAACTAAAATAGTTTCTCTGAACCAAACATATCATGCTTGCAGGACAGTCTGCATTCAAAGGTTTGCAGGTCGGGTGTGTTCTTCCTATACCGAGCAACTATCCAGGAGTGATGGTATACGTTATGAATCATTTGCTTGTCTTGGTACTCATGCATTTGGTCAAATACATCTGAATGGTGAAGTTATGTTTTGGATGAGATTTAAATACCCTATAATAATAATCTGAGTAAATCTGTGGACTGAGTAGATTGCCTCCATAACATGAGCCTTATCCAGTCAGTTGAATGAATTGATGGCATCTGACAGCCTACAAGAGACAAATTCTGCCAGCAAGTGGCATTCAGACTCAAACTGAAACATCAATTTTTCCTGGGCTATTCTGTATATATATATATATATATATATATATATATATATATATATATATATATATTGTTAGCCTTCACATTCTTTTGAGCCAATTTCTGAAAATCAATCAATCTAGATAGATCACAGATACATAGATAACATAGATCTTCTATTGGCTCTGATTCTCCGGAGAACCCTGTCTTAGTGCACTGTTTGTCAAAAAGTGTCATTTTCTGTCTATTTTTTCCAAGATAAGTAAATAATGAGATTTTCACTTTGCCATTCTACTTATACAGTTTTAAATCTACAACCCAAGATAACTACATTCTTAATTTTATAGACCCAAAATAAGTGAGCTGCTCTGATTATCTTTGTTTCATCTTCCTTTCTCCACTAAAAGGCCCTAATTGTCTTCAAAACAATTCAGAAATACCATCTTTATTTCATCATCACTTGAAACCTATATCCCTAAACATTGAGTTTGAAATGCATCTTATTTTCTTTATCTCTCCTGATTTATATGTGTTTTGAAGTGAGAAGAAGTTTCATGTTTTATTTCTTTTATTCAACTCTTGATCTTACAGAGTCCTAGGCTCTGATTTTTTTGAGTGCTCTAGCAGGTAGCTTTCTCTAGTTTCTCCTCCTCCCATGTCACTCACCTATTTCTATCTTACTCTATGGTATGCATCTTCACTGGCTTGAATTTGTTGGTGGAAAAAATTGCACAAGAAGAAAGGTAGCATCTATCAGAAATTTGCAAGCAAATTATACTGGATTACACAGGATACTTTTCTTCAATAACAATAATTGCAGTTAATGTATATTCAGTGTTTACAGCATGTTAGAAATTCTCCTACACACTTTATACATATTAATTATAATCTTTAATGTATTCTCTTTTAATACTCATGATAGCCTGAGAAGGTATTATTAATTATTGTTCCTATTTTGCATATGAAAAAACTAAGGCAAAGAGATGACCAAAAACTTGTTCTATGTTAATAAATGCCTTCAGTTTCAGAAATATAATCTTAATTACAATGTCTCTATATCTACTGAAGTACAAATTTGAGATCATAGACAACCTCAAATTTGTAGTGATGCAACATAGTAACCATTTATATTATATATAACCAACCAATAAGAGCTGTGGGGGTGAGGGGAACTTTATTCTATGCAATCACCCGGGCTTCAACTACTTCTGCCCATTTGTTCACCTTTCCCAGGGGCTTCCATGAATCCTATAAATCTGCCTGGTAGATAAGGGGAAAAAAGGGCCCAAAGATTGCTATGGAGAAGATCTAGGGACATACCACTTGTACCCATGTTTCACTGGCCAAAATCCAATCTTATGACCCACATAACAGAGAAAATGAAAAGGAAAACTGAGTTTCCTAGAAGAAAAGGATGTAAACCTTTGTGAGTGCATATCATGGGCAATTGCCTACCTGCACTGGCTTCTTAAACACAGGTCTATAATAATAAAATGATGCATGGCAAATGCTATTCTATTACAAGCTAAGAGTACATTGCATGTGAATATACCTACTAGCAATCCAGATTCACAACAACATTTAGAATCTCAGGAGATAGTCACTCATATCTGAAATTTCCTAAGGATTATACTGGTATTTTAATTGAAGAATGAGCAGAAAATGAGTAGAAATACAATTTTGACTCAAAAGAGGGTTGACCTTTAAGAAAATAAGTTACATGAAAAATTCAGTATATTTTATAAAATTAACACATCTGAAAAACAATATCTTATGATGTGATAAATCATATCTTATGATGTGATAAATATACCATAAGTAAAATAGCTTATTTTTGTTAGAGACCAACAGTCAGAAATCTGGTCAATCATCTAAAGCTAATGCTTTATTAATTCAGATTTATTTTCTGGATGGGTTAGGAAAAGAAGTATTTCTGTATCCCAGACTAAAGTAAAATACTATGCACAAAGTTAAAAACAATTGCTAAGAGTTATAAATATTTGATACAAAAAGAAGCTTTGCTAATATTAATGAAAAACAGCTTCTATAGGTACTCTAATAAAATCATATAATTGGTAACTTTGTCCCTGAATCTGCCCTTACCATTAGTTCAACAGATTAAATCTTGGTATTCTCACTATTCCCACAAGATATTCAATTTTTGAATAATGTGTTTTAAGAATTAAATTTGTTAAGTTCTACCCAAGGCAAAAATAAAACAAATTTTATATTTTATTATTTAATATACCTCCTTAACTTAAATTATACTTTTTCCCTTTTATTCAAAACTTTTAGGAGCTTGTATGGATGCATATATATATATATATATATATACACACACACACACACACATACATATACATATATATGTATGTATATGTACACACACACACACACACATATTACTCCTCCGTGGATGAGGGTTCTTTTTTTAATTGGTGCATTGTTGTCATACATCTTAATGGGGTATAAGATGGTAGAGGCATTTAGCCCTCCCCAATTTCCACCCTATTCCCTCATTTAGCTCTTTCCCAATCCCCAACCCATTTCCTCCTCCTCCCGTTTTCTCATGTTTGGCTTAGTGATTGACTTTGATATATTTATGAATAAACTTCATGTACGTTAGGGAGTTTTTTTCTTTCTCTCTCCCATCCCTTTCAGTTATGTCACCTTACTTGCTCTTCTTTGGTTTCTCCTTCTTTGTCTAGAGTCTCTTCTATGACCCTTTTTCTCTCTATCTTCCACATATTAGGAAAGGCATTTGAACTTTCACTTTTTGTGACTAACTAATCTCACTTAGCACAATGTTCTCCTGTTATTCAAATTTTGTTTTTCTGATTGCTTATTTTTTTACATTCATTCTTTATTGTTATTCTCAGAGTCAGAGATAAAGAAGAACAGATTTCATGTACCTTTAATCTGTTGATAGAAAAGAAGTAGACATTTCTGCAAAAATAATCAAAACCTAGATTCCTAGTAGAAATAAAATATTTTGTCCTCCAAGTTATCTTTTCTCAATTTACTTGTAGGGAAAAATGTTTCAGGAAAGCTCTCAATTATCTTTCTCAACTGTATTATTCCATTTTCAATTGTTATTGCAAAACACATGAGGCTGGAAAACATATAAAGAAAATATGATTATTTAGCTCATAGCTTTAGAGTGTGTTTATCAACTTTCCATTGATATGAACAATATACCTGACAATAACAACTTACAAAAAGAAAGATTTATTTTGGCTTATGATTTCAGAGGATTCAGTTCATATTAATCTGGCTCCAAGAAAGAAACATCATGGTGGAAAGACATGATAAAGGAAAGTTGTTCAACTCAGCTTGTGTCGGTTGGAAAGTAGAGACAGAAAAGAAGAGGCCAAAGAGAAGATAGACCCAGGGCACACCCTCATGAACCACTTCTTCTAACTAGGTCCCACTTCCCAGTAGTCCATTCAACCATCAATGGATTAATTATGACCTAATTGCTTTCCAAAAGTCGCACCTCTGAGCACAGGAGACTTCAGAAGATATTTTTTTATTTTTTATTTTTCTTTTTGGTAGTACTGGGGTTCCTGGAAACCCTTCTACCTCCGGGCTACACTCCCAGACCTATTTTTATATATTTTTTTTTAATTTGGAAACATGGTCTCTTAAACCAGCGTGGCTGGCTTCGAACCTACGTGATCCTCCTCTCTCCACCTCCCAAGCGCGGGGATTACAAGCTTGCACCACCACACTCGGCTTCAGAAGACACATTAAATCTAACATTCCAATCTCCATAATATGAAGACTCAAGAATAGGGTGCTAACTTCTGCCGATATTTGGTGAGGGCCCCCATGGAAGTTGATATAGAGGAGCATGTATGGAAGCAATCACTTGACAAACAGGAAGCTGGGGAGAGATAAAGGAATTACGAGGCTCACTCTTTTATAACAACTCACTCTCACAGAAACTACCTGAGGCACTATGAGAAGTACATTAATCTCTTTCAAAATTAGCACTTCCAATGATCTTGCACTAAGTCCCATCTTTTAAAAGTTCCATCATCTCTTAATATTGCCACCTTGGGGACCAAGCTTCCAACGAATGAGCTTTGGGGGAATAAACCATATCCAACTATGAAGCCCATATTTGCCTACAGGTAAAGGAAGAGATATGAGAAATGAATCAAATTTAATATTTTGGGTAGACCATAATTATCAGAGTGGAACCTCTTTCAGTATCTGCATGGTGGATATTCTCTTGGATGCTCTGAATTTCCAAAGGGTAGATCAAAAGGACTTGGTTTAGGGCCTGGTCTTCAATGAATAAGGCTGAATCACCATTGTTTTTTGGGTTTTTTTTTTTGGCTTTTTTGTTTTGTTTTTTGGTAGTACTGGGGATGGAACCCAGGGGCTTTCTACCTCTGGGCTATACTCTCAGACCTATTTTCTACTTTATTTGGAAACAGGTCTCACTAAGTTGTTGAGAGCTCACTAAGTAGCTGAGGCTGGCTTCGAACCTGCACGATCCTCCTGTCTCAACCTCCCAAACACTGGGATTACAAGTGTGCACCACCACGGCTGGCTCATATCTAGTTCTAAAGCTTTTAAATTGTTCTTGCTAGCTCCCAATGTCTACCTGTATTTTCATTGTCTTTAGGATATTAAATCCCAGGCTTAAGTAGAAAATTAGTAAGAAAAGCGAAATCATTTTACATCTTAGTTGAATCAAGCCTTCCCAATGATCCTGCCAGAGATAGAGCTGATGTTTGATAATAATAAAATGTATGATCTAACCTGTTTTTGTCTTCCCAAAATTATGAGGATCGTTGTCAATAGTCACGGAATAAAATCAATTTTTAGGATTCTAGGTTCTTAATATATCTTATTACTTATAAATACATTTATTTTACTATTAACAAAATATTTAAGGACTACTTCCCCAATCATTTATGATAAAAGGAACAAAATCTAACCTAAGGATGATAATAAGCAGAAAACGTATACCATGTAGCCTGTAACACATTAACCTCTAGACTATATATGTCTGTAAATTTCACAAAATACTCTTTCTACATGAAATTACACTTGCAAATCAGTTTGGCCATGATTTTTACATTTTAATTTACAAATCCCTTTCCAAGACCAATCTACTGCATATTTAGGGTATACCCTAACAAGCAAACATTTTAAAACCTAAAGGAAAGTAGTTATCACATCATTTCAATATGAAATTTATGACCCAGAAGATTTTTTTTTGCTCACCACTGCCACCTTTTCAATGACACATCAGTTCCCCAGTGATAAATGTAAACTGATTTTAATGACTATAGTCAACTGAACACATACTTCAGGAAACTTCAAAGAACTTATTATCTAAAACCATAAAATCAAAGAGCTAGCTAGAATTTTCCTCTGAGATCATTTTTCTATTTGGCTCATCTAATGGAAGATGATATAAATTTTTAACCTCCAAAATTTTAAGCTGGAAATTTTTTACCCTTTTTGGCAGTTAGAAATTCATTTAAAAACAGAGTGAAGAATTTGGGTACTGAAAATGTTAGAGACCAAAACTTAGAAGGTCTGGAAAATAGTTGGTAATAAATAATATATATGACAAACACATCATTGTGTGGGAATTTAGACATGAAAAGTTGGAGGTGAGGGTAGGTTTATATTGTGGAAGATATCAAAATTGAACAGAGAAGATGACAGCAAAAACATAGTATTTAATACTTTAGGGAAAAGCTGGTGGTGAAAAAGCAACTGATAAAGAAATTTGACTTTAATTTTGCATAAATGAATATATTTTTCACAAAAGAACACCATTAAACTGCTACTTTCAGTTCATAATGTTGTATCTATCCAAGCCTGTGCACTGGAAAATATTTGTGATCACTGATGATCATCAAACCACCCTGTCCATCATACAGAGCCTGAGATACAAGACAAAAAATTCTCAGGCCAAACCCACCCTCTAACAGCTTTAGATTTGGAAAGTGGAAATGCTTTTCTTCTATTCAGGCAGAATGGAAAGAAAGCACCGCTTGCACTTAAGTAAACAAATGAAAGTCTAATAATGTTCTGGTCTTTTGAAAGTTGAGACTGCTGAGACTACTACTGCTCACGATGGAGAACACTGGGGAGAAAATGGCACCAAGCTGTGTTTTCTCTCACCTGCCATCCCACTGTCTCATGAAGACTCTGCACTAGTGATTACCAGCAGACAGTAAAGCCCTCTGTGGTTTAATATTTATGCTCATTTGAAATTATTTGTATGAAAAAAATGCAGTGTTCATTCCTTGAAAAGTAGCTGTTCACCTTAACTAGCATGATCATTATCCCTGATAGCCAGGTCACTATAGCAAATTTAAAACTGATGATAGAGTATTGCTATGCTGTCTGCCCAGCACACCAGTATTTATAAATTAATGTAAATGCTTGAATAACCTCATAGCACACTCAAAGATAGATAGATAAGTGAAATGGACTTTCTAAATAGATTTGCTCCTAAGTATTGTTTGCATTGAGTTGATCATTTTAGTTCCATTTGCTCATGGTGTTTTGTTCTAATTTCTAGTAGTCAAGAAACAGTCTTGGCAAAAAGAAAAGTATATAAATCTTGTTCTTATTAGTTTTAGCATAGCTCTTGAACTCAGTGTTTTTTAGTCATATGAATGCCACCTTGAGAAAGAAATAGCTATCCTTTTGAGAGATTAAATTTTTATGTCAAGTCTGGAAATTAGTTATGATAAAGGGTTGTAATATAAATAAATGTGAATCAAAAACTCAAAAAGATCCACAAACATGCATAAAGAAATAAAGAGAGAGGAAAACCAGACAGTTCATGGAAAACTGATTTCAAGTGACAAGAGAGTTTAAGTTATTGGTTGGTAATTTAAGTCAATATTGAGGAATCAATGCAAATAAAGAAGTCCTAGGACTCATCATCATTGCTATGCATTTGCTTATTTATTTTTTAGTCCTGGGCTTATAATCTTAGAAAATAAAGAATTAAAATAACCCAGGTCTTTTTCTCAAATATTTTAATTTTAAAAGACATGAAAGCATTTATTTACCACTATGTTTGTGTTACTCTAAGAAATTCTGCTTTAGTATTATTTTTTAATTTTTAAATATTTGAAACTGCCACTTACTGAAGTGTAGGATATTGTGAGTGGAGCAGAGTTGACAGGGAATTCAGGAGGAGTGCATGTTCATAAACCTGTGTACTGTGCTACACCATTACTCTGCACGGCACCAGCAGCTCTACACAAGTGGCTTTGGAGTATATAGGTGCCATTGCTACTTCACCTGGAAACTGGAGTAATTAACATTATTTTTTCATATCTCTGTTATTTCAAGCTTCATCATCCATCTCTTCCTCGCCCTTCACTGTAGTTTAGGCTGATGCCCTGAGCACCTGAGGTCATAAATACTCACCTGGGTAAAGCACTCTCATGCTGGCCAAACTACTATTCAGGCCTGGTTCTACCAGGCATTAGTATCTCTAGGAAAATCTATTATTTTCCTCTTCCATGATAATACATTAGAGTCCTTAAAAGTAGTGTTACTTATGCTGAAAAATCAGAGTTTCCTGACATAGCACCTCAAATTTTACTTTCACTCCTTTGTCTCAGATGAAAATGTTTTTGGAAGTGTGGGCTAAAAATAGACTTAAGTAAAAGCCCTACACTATGTTCAAAATCGTGGTCACCGGCTCTTCTTTGTGGCCAAATTCATTTGTTAGCAAAATAATTGAACAACATACTCCACCCTTGAAAATAATCTTTTGCTCGACCAAATCACTGATTGCTCATAATATACACATAATATTGAACTCTAGCCATGCAGAAGATTTTATCTCTTCCAAGGAGCATCCTCACCTCCCATGAAATTGACTGTCTCTGGACTGTTACAGTTTCCTGTCATAACCCAACATGTTATACTCCAGTAGTAGATTAAGATGAAATTTAAGACTATAATTTCTGGTTTGATCTTTTAAACACTTTAATCCACATTTTATAGATGATACTGCACCACATCTCAGATTTAAAACTAAGTCTCTTTGACTCATGAACTGAATTATTAAACTGATTAGAAAGGCAGATTAAGAGATATTAGGAACTCTGTGGGCACAAGTGACAGGAAACTGTGTTAATGTCTTTACTCAAATCTTATATTATTACACTTGAATTAGATATTTATATCTTTAGATGTGTTCTGAAAAAACATTATAATAACCATTAAAATTGAGATCACGATATTCTTCACATCATTAGATAAAAATGAGTAACACAGTGATTAGATCCTGCTCTTGGTAGACACACCTGTGATAGGATGTTTATGCTACTTTTCACTAATGGTTTGACCTAGGGCACATCATTTACTTTGCTGAGGCATAAAGAGACAAAATGTTTCAGCTTACTTAAAAAAATGGTGTGTTCATGTATTAGTTTAAAAAATAACTTTGGGTTCAAGGTGAAAAAACTCAACTGAATATTGCTATCAAGAAACATATCTTTATAAATTAAAATAAAACTAACCTGGCCATGATGCATAACCTTCTTGATGGGGTTTTAAATGGAAATTGCTAGTATTTGATTAAGAAATTTTGCATCTATGTTTATGAAGAATGTTGGGATGCAATATTGGGACTCCTCAAAGTGGCCTCATTCAGTCTTGGAATCAAGTGGTACTGGATTCATAGAATGTGCTTGGAAAGAGACCAGTGAAAGAGTTGAAGAGAGATTTGGGGAGGGAGAAGGTGAGGAAATAAAGGAAGATTAAGGATGAAAATACACCAAATAGGTTCATATATGAATGTATCACTATCAATGCCATCAGCTTGCATGGGGAGGGAGAGAAGTTAGTGGGCTGTGATGTAGAGGTAAACTCACTATGAGATGCTGCGGGCCTATATGAATGTATCAATTTGAATATGACTCTGATGTCTTATTAAATTGAATCACTATTTTTTTTTGCGGGTCTGGGGATGGAACCCAGGGGCATTTGACCTCCAAGCTACACCCCCTGCCCAATTTTTATTCTTTATTTTGAAATGGAGTCTCACTGATTTGCAGAGGGCCTCACAAAGTAGCTGAGGCTGTCGGCGAACCGTGATCCTCTGGTCTCAGCTTCCCCAGTGCTGGGATTACAACCATGCGCCACCACACCCGGCTGAATTAATATTTTTATAAAAAGGAGTGATGTGTGCATGTATGCTTTTATCATCCTATACCTCATAATTAGGAATGATACAATGTACCAATAAATTATAAAAATCTATTACATAATAACCAAGAAGGACTTTTCCAGATATGGGCCATTGTATTGAACTACTCAGATTCAAAAACTATATGAAATAAATCTCTATTCTTATAAAAAATTAAAATAAAGTCTAGGCATAAACCAACAAATCACTTTAAACAATTAATAAAGATTAGCAAAAATTAGCCGGGAGTGGGCACGCTTGTAATCCCCGCGTTTGGAAGGCGGAGACAGGAGGATCGCGCAGGTTTGAAGCCAGCCTCGCTGGTTTAAGAGACCCTATTTCCAAATAAAAAAGTATAAAAATAGGTCTGGGAGTATAACCCGGAGGTAGAAGGGTTTCCAGGAACCCCAGTACAACCAAAAAATAAACAAACAAAAATGATTAGCAAAAATAAAGCAAAATGAACAGAGAAAATATATAACAAGAGTTTTTTGATTAACCCACACTAAAATTAGGCTCCAAAGCTGAGGCAAAAAAAGAATACCGAAGCCAGGCGTAGTGGCGCACGCTTGTAATCCCCGCGCTTGGGAGGCGGAGACAGGAGGATCACGCAGGTTCAAAGCCAGCTGTGCTGGCTTCAGAGGGCCTGTTTCCAAATAAAAATATAAAATAGGTCTGGGAGTGTAACCCGGAGGTAGAAGGGCTTCTAGGAACCCCAGTACCACCAGAAGAAGAAGAAGGAAGAAGGAAGAAGGAAGAAGGAAGAAGGAAGAAGGAAGAAGAAGAAGAAGAAGAAGAAGAAGAAGAAGAGGAGGAGGGGGAGGGGGAGGGGGAGGGGGGAGGGGAGGGGGAGGGAGGAGGGGAGGGGGAGGGGGAGGGGGAGAGGAGGACGACGACGACCTAGGAACCTAGTAACCTGCATTATTTGCTCCTCTATAGGATTGGCTTTGTCATCTAGAGTTTTTCCTGTTACCCATTTCTCCCTAGCTTTACATATTAGGGAAAGCATCCGATTTCTTCTTTTTTGTGACTAACTAATCTCACTTAGCATAATGTCCTCCAGTTCCATCCATTTCTCTGTAAATGATATAATTGTGTTTTTCTTTATGGCTGAGTAAAATTCCATTGTGTACATATCCCCTATCTAAAGCACATAATATACTTAAACATATCAAAGCCAATCACTAAGCCAAGCATGGGAAGGAGGGATGGGAAGGGAATGGGATGGGGATCAGGTATGGGCTAATTGGATGATGTGTGCATGTTTGTTTCCAAAAGTCTTTCATTCCATTAAGATCTATGAGTACAATTCACCAATAAAAAATTAGCAAACAAAAAAGACAAAGAAAATATAAAACAGAGTAAATAGCAAGGGCCTGACATTATTTTCAGGGTTTATAATGAGGGAGGGGAACTTACATATCATTCCAGCCAACCTACTCCCCAGCCTGAAAAGTGTGTATGAACTAAATATAAGATGAAATAAAGGGAAGAGGAAGTAGAGGAATATTCAGAAAAAAAGAGAAAGATTGAGAGAAAAAGATCTTCATTTCCTGAGGTCAAGAAATCTAAAGATTCACTCACAGGAATTAGGAGTATGTAGTGGAATCTCATTTGACAGGTGGATATCTGCTTAAGCAGCAGATTGGCTGAGCTGCCAGAGTATCACTTTTACCCCAAAGCCTCATGGATGAAAGAAAATTGTAAAGAAAGAGGAGCAAAGAAAAATGCAGTACAGCCTACTCTTCTACCTGAGTCAGATGAGAGAATGTGTGAATTTCCAGCAGGTCTATGGCTCAATGTGAATTAGTGCAGCTGTGCTATTCCAAGGCATCTGTCCGGGAGGGCTGCACATTGGGTTCGGCTGCTACAGACTATGGGGGTGAACTTACAGAGAAATAAGAGAACAGGGACTGAGATGACTTTGAAAGAGCGCGCCTCTCCCACGCAAGTTTCCTGTGTAGAGGATGGTCTTTTTCATACTACAATGATCACAAAAGGCCTTTCTGCAATTGCCATGGAATCTGCTTGAGATAAAAAATATCATTAAGTGTTGGTTAAAAAATGAAAAACTAGACTTGAGGAAAATATAGCTATCCAACAGAGTATATTCTGTTTAATCACCCTACACTGATTACAAAGGTAACACAGAGAGTAAGTTTATATTAAAACAGCCAAACATAATGAAGATAAGTTAATCGTGAGCTCTTGAGTATTGAGCACAATGGTATCAAATGCCACTAGCAAAACCATGAACTCTAGAGCCAGATTGCTTAGATGGGACACTAATCAGCAGGACTTAATCAGTTACTTCTCTGTTCCTTCATTTCTTTATCTGAAAAATGGAGTTACAATAGGACCTTCCATGTTGAGTTCTTGTGAGAAGTAAGTTATTTAATATAGAAAACATTTGAGGGGATTAAACCAGAGGCATTATACCTCCGCGATAAACCCTAAGTTCTTTTTGAAAATTGTTGTTTTGAAACAAGGTCTCTCTAGGTTGCTGAAAGTCTTACTAAGTTTCTGAGGCTGGTCTTCAACCTGTGATGCCTCCTTTTTCTTCTCAAGTACTGGGATAATAGGATTGTACCACCAACCCAGCTAGAAACCATTTTTAACAGTGCCACACACAGAAACCACCAAACTAATACATGCATATCTATGCTCATAGCTGCACAATTCACCACTGCCAAACTATAGAACCAGCCAAGATCTCCATAAACAGATGAATGGATTACAAAACTGTGGGATATGTACACAATGGAATTTTACTCAGCCATAAAAAAACACAATTGCATCATTAACAGGGAAATGAATGGAACTGGAAGACATTATGCTAAGCGAGATTAGTCAATCACAAAAAATAAGAAATCGGATGCTTCCCTAATATATAAAAGCTAAGGAGAAATGTGTCATAGGAGGAACTCTAGGTGGAAAAGGAGATCCTATAGAGGAGCAAAAAGGGCAACCTAACTGGGGGGATGAGAGGGGGGAAGAAAGAAACATGATTTACTTAAACATATTGATTTCAACCACAAGGCCAAGCATAAGAAGGAGAGATGGGGAGAGAATAGGGTGGGGATGGGTAGGGCTAACTGGGCGATGCGTGTATGTATGTGGGTGATGTGTGCATGTATGTTTACACACGTTTTTTATCCCATTATGATGTATGAATACAATACACCAATAAAAATACATTTAAAAAAGAAATAAAAAATAAAGTCAAGCCCCCCAAATTTTAATAGTTATCTCAAAGATATGTCATTTACCCTAAATTGTACTTTTTAGTAATTTTACTTTTTAATATTTTTGTAAATTTATGTTACTTCGAATATAAATATCTAACTTGCAATTTCAGTTTTACATAGTGCCATAGTTTAGAAGTCTGAAGTAGTTCACACCAAAGTCTTTTCTCCACTGTGTATATGTGCTATGTTTGCACAGATGTGACCTGTAATTCAACGGGAATTACCTTCTATGTTACATAAATTATCTCCCTTTAGCTAGGCTGCCTTTATTGTACTGCTGCATGGAAAGTGTATTCTTTTAACCAGTTTATTGCATTTCTTTGTAAAATAAATGTTTTCCAGGGATCCACTGCTCTCCCAGCTGAGCCTGCTCTAGTAGAGAAGTATTCCTGAAAGGTCAATGCCTGCTCACCATATTCTTTCCTATTTTATTTGGTTGTGACACATGGATTGAATGTTTTCATTAGTCTGAACCCAGATCTCTTGCCTCCCAAATGTTCTTCTTTTTCTTGCCTGTCTTGTCACAGTTTATTAAAAGCACATTTTGTACTGTGGAATTAGATTCCCATCTCCTCAGCTTGATGGGATTTTTGTCTTTTCACCTGAGAACTGTAGATCACAGGATAATTCAGTAATACTTTAAATCAAGGAATTTAATAAAACTGTTACATTGAATACAATTTAAAGGTGCTCTAAAATAGATTAGTCGTTAATATATGCCTTGCCTCCTAGCTTCTATAACCTTGTGTAGACAAAGACTCTGGATATTTCTGGGGGATAAATCCAGATTCAAAATGTAAATTATATATGTGCATACAAAACAGTTTATGCTGCTTTTCCATCACTGTGACCGAAATACCTGACAAGCACAGCTTAGAGGAAAAAAATATTTGTTGTATCTCATGGGTTCAGAGGACTCAGAGGTTTCGGTCCATATTAGCTCAACTCCAAAGCAGATATCATGCTGCCATGGTGCTGTAGAAAAAAGTTGAGCCAGGACTCAGTGGTGGTGGGTAGCAGAGAGAACCACAGGAGGCCAACAGGGACAGATGTAGTCCTCAAGGCCAGTACCCAGGGCCCCCTCCTCCTCCCCAAGCTGCCTACATTACCACCCAGTAAGTCTATTCAAATTATTAATCCATCAATGATTTATCTACTGATAAATAAATATATTGATGAGATTAAAGTCCTGATTCAATTATTTAACCTCTGAATATTTTTGCATTGCCCATACCTGAGTTTTTCCTGGAGACATTCTGTATTTACAC